>NC_044365.1:19410001-20061575 GCF_007364275.1 Archocentrus centrarchus | reverse complement strand
CTCAAATATTGCTTGTGAATGCAGAAAGACGAAATCTCTGTTGCAATGCTAAGGGATGCTGCTCCTCCCCACAATGATTTAGTGCAAGTAATGTCAGGTATACAGTAGCTGCAAATCTGGTGAATATCCTATAGCCAAACAGTACCCCATTATTGTCCCCTTTCTAGTCTCTAAAGATTGACAACCTTTGGATAAGTGCTCATTCAAAGGCATGGCTCTTAAAAATAAATAAATCTCTCCTTACAGATTTAAAATTATAATCCTTAAGATTTCCATCCTGGTTTATTTGTCAGGCTAGCAGCAAGTCTGTGCTGCACAGCTTCCGGAGTAGTGCCCAGAGATGGTAATGGAATTAATGTGATGGGGCAAAAAAAGAGGTTATGACTTAATCTGCCACCCAGGTAATGTACCATGTACCCTGTAACCTCCAAGTTCTAATAAGTCCACTGCAACAAGCACTAATAAGTAATTAGTTTGTAAAATTTTAAATAAAATAGAAACTTTTACAAAACATTGACATAGACTCTCTGTACAAGACATATCCACAAAGTTAGATAACATCTTTGAATCAATTTATATTGAATCTTTAGTGCTGCAAATTCCCTGTATATAAATGGCAGTTGGCATGGAGTGAACCCAGGGCTATGATGCCCTTTGGGACACCTTGGCATCACTTTGCCTAAGTGCTAAGCTGGTCTTTCTTCCCATATACTGTTGTGCAAAAGAAACAAGGCAATAACTTGATTTCAACATGCTTCTTTGCATGTCTTCTCCTTTTCAAGTCTCAAATAGGCGCATTAGTGAGGCAGGCAGGCCAGCAGGAACTTGTTCTCTCAGATGGAGAAGGGTTCTTACATGTGTAATCCTACTGTACTTATCTGGGGTATACATCCACCGAGAACTGAACTTTCATCTGAACAATTTGGGAGGCATCGTGGAACATCATATCCAAGGTTGTGAGCAAATAGTCAAAAAATGACCTCCTTTGCCCTTGTTTGTCTTGATTAAAAATGTCAGGATGTCAAGGAAAGAGGTGAAGGAGAATTCGCAAGGATGTAGGGAAAAGAAGAACCGTGGTGCTAAGAGAATTTGAAGTAATTTACATTAGATTACTGGAAGATATGGTGTCATTTTGACTAATGTTCCCAATACGGACTACATAAAGCACATCTTAGATCCTTGGACATGTCTGGTCATTTGCTCAGTTGGCAACCTTTCCAAGAAAAAACATACTACTCAGCCACAAACTAGGTGTCCTAATAAATGCAAGGAAATGAATACATGCATATAATGGCTCCTGGAGGCAGCAGATTTGCTTTCAGCAGTTGCTCTGGCAGATAAGCAATGAAAAAATAAGGTTGTCGGGTGAAATGCTTTGAAAAACAACTGGTACTACTACCACACATAGCAACAGTGACAGCATACAAATATGTTTGATGACTACTGCAGAAAATTTGAAAGCTATTCAATGCGGTTCAATACACTGGAAACTTAAGGATTATAGCTCAGGTGCTGATCTTCATTCTAACACATGGAGCAAAGCTAAATATACAGCAAGGATGGAAATGGTTCCCATTTCGATGTGTTCATGTAGCAACTCAACAGTAGGTTTAGCAAGCCTTTATCACCTTAAACACATTAGAAAGAGAGTAAAAAAGTCTTAATAATCATTAAGCAGAGCAGCAATAATAAGCTGCAGGTTGAACTGTCAAAGGCAGAGGTGATGGGTGGTGAACTGGTTTGATTATAAATGCTTGGAACTGCTTTCAGTTTATGTTTCCATCATGCATTCTGTTCTGACTGGGTTATGTCTTTAACATATGCTGGCACTGCTTAACAACACCAGGTAAGAGAAAGATTTCTGTCCTGCTTTGAGTACGATGTGCAGATGTAAAGGCAGTTGATCACGCTGAGGTAAGGTGAAGTGCTATTTTTGTTTTAAACGACAAGTTTAAAATGCTTCAAAGGTACAATAGAACACAACCACGTCTGGCACTTAACAACGAACTCGGCAAATGAGAAATGATCGAAAAATAAACTCTTTCTCATCGACTTATTTCACAAGCATTTCATGTCACAAAAATTACATATGACGTTACATCACTTACACTACTCTGGGATCTACTACACTACAGGAGAAGCAGACAGAAGCACTTTTACATAGCTTTGGACCAAGTCAGCCCACGGCAAAGCTACAATACATAATATATGGATATATCTGCAGATCTTTTTCTCAAATATACTCTTAAATGTGAGACTTTGGAGGAAAGAGAGAGAGAGAAAAGAAAAAGTTTACCGGTACATTCACGACAAACAATTCATCCGTCAAGGGTACAAGAGGATTTGGAGAGATGAGTCTTATAGATCCTGGCCAAGTCGTTCAATCTCCTCAATAAGAAAGTCGATGTCCTCGAAGGTAGCAGCAGGATTTGAGATCACCATGCGGAAGAAGTTGACCTTGTCCCCTTGAGGCTGGTAGCTCACCATGGTTGTCCCATACTCCATCATTCTGGCTTTTATTACTGGAGCCACCTGACAACATGAAGTAAGAATATTAAATATTCAAACTTCAACAAACTCAAAACCCAGGGACCACTCGGGGATTGTGACATCTTCTCATGAATGTCTCTGTACAGTTAAGTAACAAAAGTTGCTATTTTCTTTTACAATCACTGGATTTTCACAGATAACAATTTTTCTGCACTTCCAAGTCTCCTCCTGTATCAGCATTTAGTTGTTAGTTTTTAAATTATTTTTGGTCATGCGGCCCTAGCCAGGGTTGCTCAGTGGGCAATCATATATGCCACATTGCCGCAGTGCAGCCGGCCCCGGTTTGCGTCTGACCCGTGGCCCTTTGCTGCGTGTCTTCCCCTCTTGCTCTCCCCACTTTCCTGTCTATCTTCACTGTTTGCTATCTAATAAAGGCAAAAAGGGCAATAAATTCTTGGTCATTACTTGTTGTGTAGCTCAGGTATTGCAGTGGGCGTTACTACTTTTCTTTCTTTTACATAATCAGATCTAAGGGGGGGGGGGGGCTTGTTTGTTTATACAAGTCAAATTTCTTCCCAGGGTTCTCTGACCCTGGTCCGTGTACATCATTTACCTCCCACCAGTCTGACAGCTAAATGTGACAGCTGCTGGGTGCACAGCACCGTGATCACTGCTCCTGCCATGTTGAGAGGTTATCTCCAAGAGCAAAGCGAGCCGTGACGCTCGTTTATTTTGTGCTCAGCAGAGTCGGGACGTTGGTATGGATTCTTTGCAGTGATGAGCAGTGGCAGATTCAATTTCATGTCTGAAACTCTTGCTCCTTGTTTGGACCAGCACTCAGCCTGTTAGACATCATACTCAGAGAAAACACTTCAGTGTCCATGCCTCTGGAATATCATTTTTTAGGCCGTGTTGGTTAGAGAATCTGTGAAAAGGTTTTATTGTGACCAACTTAAGGATATGCACATGAGATCCGGCAAATTCAAGTGACAGTTTCAGTACAGCTCTAGCTTAAGGGCTTAAGTTAACAGCGGCTCATATAACCTAGAATAATCATGCGATAATTTTAATAAATCCAGAAGTATTAAGTTGAAATGCTATAACAGGCTTTTAACACTCAACTAACTTCACAAAGAAGTTGGCTTCAGTTTCAGATTACTGCCTGCTAGAGTAGTTAGTTTTTGCTCTATAGCTTTCATCACATAATCAGTCATTTCTCCCTAATCTCTTGCAGGTGCCTCATTGCAGTTGGCATGCCTGCTGTAAAATAATTTACTGTGTGCTGATTTCCCTCAAATCAATCTTTTAACAGTTTCCCCGTTTTCCTCATCCGTTAGAGGACGTCGTTAGGGCACTTGGAATCTGAGTAGAGCTCCTTCAGTTCTGACTTCTTCCTCAAAGCAGCATTACATCACCCCTCAAGCTAAGAGCTAGTGTGGAAAAGCTGTCCAGTCAGTCAGTCTACTCACTGAAGCATGACCAAGTTGTTTTTTCAGCCAAACCTTTTAAAAAACAAAGGGAAACATCTGCATTTGCAGAGCGATGACTAAGATGGTAACGATTTTTGGTCGATGGCTTTAGAGAGGAAGAGAGGGAAGCGATCTTTGTATGGCAGGCACTCACACCATCTGTTTGTCAATTATGAGGCCCCTGCCACTGTGGCATCTGAATAGCCACCACATTAGCCAGCTGAATAGCCACACTTCTTTTTAACCCCTCTTCTGTGTCCTGTTTAAGACTGCCACCATTTATGACTCCTCATGTGCAGGGCAAAGTATTATTTTAATCCTGAGTATAAGCTGTCCCTAATTAGAAGGACATGTGATAGTGGAGCTGGATATGAATGAGGGGGCTTGCAGGGCAGGGCAGGGCATGTGAAAGTTGTGTTGGGGAGATACCACAGTCAGGCTTCTTATCTGCGCTCACCCACCTTGTGCAGGTGTTTCTTTCTCTCCTCTTTGTCCTCCATGTAGCGGATCCCAGGGGGGAGGTACCAGAAGCAGACGTTCGTGTGCTGAGGCTGAGGGAACACACAGACAACAAGACATAAGAGGAAAATGCTGACAGGAAAAACATAGTGCTGCTGATTCAGTGATTGAGTGCCGTTCTGTGTTTATGCAAATAAAAAAAGATATACAGATTTATTTTGGCAGGAATAAGGAGTAATGATTACTCATAAGCCTTGTTTTAGACAGGTTTAGGTAAGTCTTGCTTGCGTGTTTGTTTTTCTGGCAGTGGGATTAGGGGAAAGCTATACAGCTGAACTTTATAAAGCTTCACAATGAGGTAAAGCACGAGTGACAGAAGAGACCATTAAATTTTGGAGCAGGTCCTGGTTTCCACTTTTTGAAAAACTGCAAAATAGGGCATTGACCCTGGCATACAATATGTGCTTCTACTTATTTTTATGTAATGGCTAACAGTGAACTGAATTATATGTGGCACAGTTAAAAAAATATAACTATAATAATGTCTAACATACCACCAAGTCCTGTGCACAAGATCCTCTGAAAAAAACATTTTCCACAGACTGTATATAAATGATGGATGTAGCCTCTGGGTTTGAAAAGGGATGCCAGTGCAGAAGCAGCTTAACATAATGGCCAGCAAGGGGAGTCTTATGTGCTGGTCAAAAGCAGTCTTAGGGAATATTACCTTATTTCTCTCTTGCTGTATGACCTCAGTAAATGCTTTCCTGTTAGTTTATAGTCTCAACCACTAGTTTTGCATATACCTATGCCCTTATGCACACAGTACACACAGTGTAAACATGGTATACAGCTGTTTTGCTAAATTCAAAACTATTCTTGCCTGAAATCCTGCAGAAATCTCAAAATATAAAGCGCTCGTAGCCAAACCTGATTTTGATCGAAAATGCTGATTTACATCCCAAAGCAATAATCCATTAGGAGCTCTCAGCATCAGACACATAGCGTGGCTCCTGTCTCTGGATGTCTGAAAGCCCCTCACTGTTCTATTTTTTTGTCACCTGAATCCCTGCTAGAACGGCCTGTCTGCCTGGGAGCGGAATGGCATTCATTACCAACAGCCGACTAACCATGCACACCAGCCTCATTTATACAGCTGGGCTGGTTTGGCTGTAGTATATTCAACATCAGATTGATGTAATGGCTCAATGGGAGACACAGACAAGTGAGCACCTGGGCCATTGCCCAGATGACTTGGCTTTTTCTCATCCCCCTCTGGGTTATGATGCTCTTAGCCTTTTTGGGGCTCAGCAGGAAAACAATAAGGCTTGAAACATTAAAGAGCTTTTATTATAAATGACTCTGTGTGTCCAAGCACCCCTTTTACAAAAGAGTTTTCTTCATACCCACATATGTTTGTGTTGTACTCCACTTTAGTGCAGGATATTTTAGACACCATGCTATTCATATGCATATGAGCAATTATGGGCTGTTATGCTATTCATTAAACATAATAGCAGCACATTACACTGGTGTCCGGAGGTAAAAATGGCATTCATCCAACACTCTGCATGGAAATCAAGTCAGCAATAATGACACTGAGGGAAAGGGAGCAACATGGGTTAATGTCAGCTCCTTTTCTCAGATTGTGTGACTGCAGACGAATTATCCTTTTGAGAGAGTGAAAGACAAATGTGAACATACTTTGCCATCAAAGACCATCTCGTATCCTTCTCTGTCTTTAATCTTGTTGTAGAGGTACTCGGACAGCTCCAGACACTTGTCAATCTGAGCCTCGAACCCGATGGTGCCCTGTCAAAGAAAAGATTTTAATCTGGAGTGGTTAAAGAACATTTTGACTTCTGGCTTCATCAGGGTCATCATCAAATGTGGCACAGATAACACTTTAAATAGGCTAGGCATACAGTACAACCAATAATGCATACACAAACGCATAACCACCAATAAGGCACCAACAAGGCCAGGCTGGACATATGGTCATATCTCCAGAAATGGGGCGTGTCAAGCAGAAAACCTGGGTGGCACCTTATTTGGACCATAAACCTCAAAACTGGTGTTTAAAACACTTTAAATGATGCATAAAATATAGAATCAATATATAAAATAGCTTAAAATATAAAAATATTATATATATATAAAAATATGAACTTTGACCTCTTCAGAGTTTAACCTCTAAAAGGAAATAGGTGAAGTTGTACCAGAACCTGCAATTCTGTTTCTACAAATCTGATGCTTTACTGCATTTAAATAAAAATAATCATAGTTCTTTTTTTTAATCTATACCTGTAATCTATGTAGAAACAGATTTTTTTAATTTCAAAAAAGAATACAGTGGACTCAAAACAAAAATCCAAAGTTAGACAGTGGGACAAATTGAAGCAGCTTAATTAACTGAACAAAAGAGAAAGCATTTGCAACAAAGTACTCCAACAAAATAGAGCATAGAGTTCACATAGACCATAAAAACAGGCTCAGCCTCAATCCCAGAGTATCAGCTTAATAACAGCCAGCATCAGCTCAGTCTTCTAACCATCCAACTGGCAAATCTCATGTAGGACACGTTATTTAAGCTAGTTAATCTTTTCAAATATGCAAGCTGCTTTGCAACCCACCTCTACCCCTTAGATCCTCCTTTTCTAGCTGTGTCTGACTTAGTAAAATGGCTGCTGTCACAGATTTCTGCTGTGCAGCAACGAGCCCTCACTTTACAGAACCGAAAGGGATGTCTTGCTGCTGCTCTCCCTGCCTCTAGCTTCCCATGTATGGACATGGGAGGCCAGGAAGGTCTCAGAACAGAGCCATACTGTCAAATAGAAATGACTGTAGATGGTATTACAGTCTCCTTTGATTATAGTGGGCCTGACCGAGATTATTTATATTCTATTAAGAGTCACTTACATACATCAAACTTTATATTTGTCAGTCATGGCAGCTCTTTCTGGGAACTGCTTTTGGTGTAAACAGTACTTTAAAGGACTGTGTCCTGAATAGGAAATTTTCCTACCTTAGCTCTCCACATGAGCCACAGCTTGAAGATGTCCACATGGCGTCCACACTGCAGCGCCTTGTCTCCGGTGTCATAAGAGAGATCGTAGTGTTTGTCCTGCTGGAACAGGTAGCAGGCGTGCATCTGGTTGCAGTTCTGCATCAGACCCTGTGAAGTCAGAGCCAGAGTATTTACAGCATTACCTCAATAAACAAAAGCAGGACCATGCAGCACAGGGCTACGAAATTGAGGCTTACCTCCTCTCTGACCAGCAGGGCAGAACACTGCAGAGGGACGGACATCATTTTGTGTGGATTCCATGTTACTGAATTGGCCCTGCAGTTTCAAAATAACAACCATCACTCATCATTACATTAAATGCTCATTATCTTCTGATATTTGCCTCTTTGTGTCCAACCCACATAAAACAGTTACTTGCCTCTCAACTCCGTCCAGCTTCCATCTGTGTCTCCTGGACATGAGCAGACTTCCTCCCCACGCTCCCTGACACACAAAGAGATGACAGATGCTAGCATCCACATTTAATGAACCATCCATGTTTAAAACTGGTGGTGAGAGGTCTTAAGAAAAATAAACTGTCTCGATCCTTCCACATTTCAAAGAAGAACTGCTGTAATAAATCAAAGAAAACCATCAACATAGCTCCTCGTGCTTAGATTTTTCCCACACAACCATCTCTATGGTTTGAAGAGCAAATATCCAGTGAGCGGCAGTTCTCTGGGCAAAAATGCCTTGTTGATGCCAGAGGTCAGAGGTGAATGACCAGACTGCTTTGAGTTGGTTGGAAGGCAGCAGTAACTCAAATAAGCACTCATTATAATCAATGTATGCAGAAGAGCATCTCTGAACAACAAGATTTAAAAACACAGTGATCAGTGGTGCAAATACCCTATCAGCCAATTACATACTAGCAAGATATCCAGTACCTAATTAAGCGTATTAATAAGTGAGTGTATTTCTTTCTCGGTTTTCTCCAGATAGAAGCTGAAACATTTATCTGATTAACCAATTAGTCCACTGACAAGAAGTAGCTCTTTTGAAAATGATTAATAATCACTGAGCATCTATTTTTTTATGTGGTTGAAAACCAAACATTGCTGGACTTTGGACTGTTGCTATTTCCTGACATTTGTTGACATTTTATAGACCAAACAGTCAAATAAGTTGCAGGGTATTTTAAGACAAGAATTTCTGTTGGTTTAGCTTTGCATGATGGCCTATTTCCTACCTTTATCAGGAGCTTTTTTACTTTTAGATAAACAAGTGATGATGCCATCCTCTTTCCTATGTGATGCATTAATAGCCTAAACAGTGGTATCACTGTCAGCTTTCAAAAACTAGGAGCAAATTTCAGAACATGTGCATGTTTTTCCAATCGTCTCACATGCATATCACAAGCTGCACCGCCAACATGCCCCCCCCCCCCCCCCCCCCCCCAAAAAAAAGAAAAAAGCAATGATGCAATACTAAAAAAAAAGGGAATGTGTGTGTTTTCTTTCTACCCATCTCAGCTAGTTGAGGGATGATAGACAAGGCCATTTATGGCTCTTAATAGAGGTGTCCCCCTGTCAGGACTAAATCACTTTCATTAAGAGATAGAGTTCCTTCAGTGAGAGGGCCCGTGATGGCAAAGTCAGGGGAGGTGATGATTTACAGCCTCTGTTCCAGTTTTTCTAATCTCCAGTGTTAGATAGGAAATGGCGAGCTCTCTATCTGGGTCAACAGCAAGGAGTTAGAGGCAAGACAGACACAATAGATTTGTCAGAGTCAGTGGTGAGCTCTGTGGTTCTGTGTATGCCTCCACTAAAATCTTCATTTGTAAGGCCAATATGGCATTATAAATCAAGCTGAAGGAAGGTTGCAATATTTAGCTCCTAATGTGTTTTACTCACATCCACATGCATCCAGACGTTGTACTTTTTGCAAATGTCAGAAATGGCGATGAGGGGGTCAAAGGCTCCATACACTGTTGTCCCAGCAGTTGCGCTTACGAAGAAAGGGACAAAACCCTGCACAAGAACAAACAAAATACTATGCATATAAAGCAGCTTTAATATGTTGCCAAATTTCCCTCATTATCGCTGCTGTTTTAGTCGAGTGAACCCCATAAAATCAGAGCTGTATGAAGTCACATTCTGTCTATTTATAGCTGGGTAATAAATGTGCATCATATTACCTTCTGTTTCGCCTCCAGTATTCTCCTCTCAAGGTCAGCTGGGATCAATTTACCACTGCAAAGAGAAAACAAGCTTGAGTTGGCTTTAAAGTTGTTCAAAGAAGGCCTTCTACCTACATTAAAATGCCAGCACAAGAATAGAAAAACAGAAAATATAAGTGGAGGTATTGAATTTGAAATCCTACTTAAAGGGACGGTACGGAACATGGCTGCAGACAAACATATATATATATATACTCAAAATAAAAAAAAAAAAGAAAACTCCAGAAATCTTGTTTTGAGTAGTTTCAAGGGCTCTGCATATGTTTCTTTATGCATATCTCTATGCATTCATCTACCCATGCTTGTAGCACCTTGGTAAGCTGTAAACATTAATGGCAGCCCCCTTGGCTCTAATGTTAGCTAGTGGCATGCTTCCTTTGGTTGATGGATGTGGACACTAAAAAAAGGTTTTCAGATTATTAGCAAAACTTATTCATGATTATTGGAAAGAGACAATGCTGCTGAGCTTGACACTTTGAACACCTTGAGGAGAGTTTCATTCAAGAGAAGGTGGACATCTCTGCAGCCTGCATCTTGAAAACTGAGCACCAAAACCAGTCTAAATGGAAAATAAAACTACATCTAGGGTTTGTGCTTCTTTTAAAGGGTCATGAGATAAAATATAAGAAATCCTGGTGACTGACAGGGGAAATGCATTTTTCTTGTTAGACCTCATTGGTTTTGATGAAACAGTTTGAGAAGATTAGAAGGCAGGTGATTCTGTGATGTTTCTGTACAATAATAGTGTTTCTTTATAAATATAGTAGAAGACCTACATTAAAAAGAATGGAAATACTTATAATTTAACCTAACATGCATGAGTGAAGCCAGTTTTACCTTTCATCTGCTTTGATGCAGATCACACTTTCAGTCCCAATGCCCAGAGCTGCTGCACCTTTTTTGATTGAAAAATGGCTCTAAGAGTTGAAGAGGGGAAAAAGGAAGCGAATGAGTGAGCAAATCTATAAATATGTACTTACAGCACACTATAGTATGTACTGTCATATGCAGATATGACATGCATAATGTCAGCTTTTTATCAGCAACAGTGGAGTTAAAGTGACACAGTCACACATCATATAAGGTAACTCCTTATTCATAAGGAGTTACCACATCAAGCAGCTAACATGAGATCCTTTTTTGTTATCCTAGCAGCTGAAATGAATATATCTTTCAGCTGAATATCTTTTTTAAAGAAATGTCCAAATAGTATTTAGAGTTCACTGCTTGATCCAAGCAGATACAAGCTGAATATAAACATGGATGCCTACATGTTCGGAAGTAAAGGCCACCAGTCTGGGAACAGATGACATTCCTTTCTCTTTCACCTCAGGGAACATCTTGAAGCGGGCCAGCAGCATGGCGTACATATTAGAAATAGCACCACCTAGAGGATAGACAGGACTCAGTCAGGCAAATGTCTCACGGGAGTGATGCAGGGTTTCTAAAAGCTACTTTCTTCTGCTCCCTTATTCATAAGGAGTTACCATAGCAGATAGCTCTGCATGTTTCCAGACACAACCCCAAGGGGATTTGTGCCACCTCTCTGGATTCAACCAGGGATCTTTTTGCTTCTTAGGCAAATGTGTAAGCCACTACACTGCTGATTAAAAAAAAAAAAAAAAAAAAAAAAAAAAAGTACTACAGTGTTTGAGATGTTCATGGTTGTGTAAAACAACCCTTTGTTTATCAAGAGCATATCAAGAAATGACAAAGCATCCAAAGATCACATCCCACTGTCAACAATGTCACAGCCAATCACAGGCTTTGTCATTAAATTCTCCAATGATTGCTTCTCATTATGAAGTACATGGGAGAAATTAAAGATTGGGTTGGGTGAAGGGGAAGGGAAAGGGGAAGGGAGGGGGCTTAAGCTGGAAAAAGAAAATTATTTTATGCTAATTGGCTTTGAAACACGTTCCATTTATATCATCAAAATGCAAATTGACACATTATAACACACACACACACACACATACACACACACACACACACACACACACACCGCCAGTTCCATCTCCAGTCAAACAGAGGGGTGCAGAGAGAACTGCTGCATCGTCTTCCATGCAAACATACCAGGAGAAAAAATGCCATCTCCTCGCCCATCCGGCCAGCCAATGATCTCCCTCATCTTCTTCAGAGTGACGTACTCCAGCAGCACAAAGACAGGAGCCACCTCATAGGTGAACCTGCACATTATACAAGATGCATCACATGGCGCTGGTTACACAAGTATGGTTCCTTCGTGACTCAAAAAAATTAAATAAATATATTCCCAGTAAACTGACTTTTTTTTTTTAATGAAATTTGTATTCGTTCAGGACAGGAGGACTGTTGGTGGCTTATGGAGAGGTTCATTTAAAAATGCGCAGATTCTCAGGTTTTCTGGAGGTTTCTGGCTTTGATTTTCAAGAGGTGCAGAATTACTGTCGACTGTGCAAAGACCGATTCTGATGCACTGATTTTTTTCCCCCAGTTTGAATAAAAAAACACTTAGATGTGCATGAAAAAATTTTACTAATAAAATGCACTCATTATTCTTAAGTCCCACATTTTCATCCCCCCTGCTCCTTTAAAAAGTACATTTCCAGTGTGTGCTTCCTAATATTAATGGTTTTTTTTGTCTTATTAAGATATTAGTTGCATTCATTTTACCCCCTTCCACAGTGTCAACATCAGGTTTACTTTTCATTTCCTCACAGTTGCCAAAAGAGTTTATCTCCCCCAAAACACACACATCTGAAATTAGCTTCAGATTAGTCTGAATTTAATTTCAGAGCTAATTTTCTCCTCTTGAATCCCCAGGAGGATCAGGGGTGAAGGGGAGGGATAAAAGGCTGAGGCGGGAGGGGTGCAGTGTGTGTGTGTGTGTGTATGTGTGTTGGGGTGGGTGGTGCGGGTTGTCTTTCATTTCACCCCTTTTAATTTGCCATGAATGAGTGGGGGGAGGGGGGGGGGGGGTGCTATCAGCCCTCGCAGACGCAGAGCAGAGTGCACACGGATCGTCCGGAAATGGAATCTATTGTCATTATCATTATCACCGTTTAAAATCGCGACGAAGCAGGCCACATACTTACATATTGGTGTTGGCGGTAGATGTTAACCAATCGGCAGCCAGTCCGACCATGTCTAGTCCCGTAGAGAGCTGATTGAAGTACCTGGGGTGGGCTGAATGGAAAGGAGCAGAGGACGAAAGGGAAGAGAGGTGTAGTGTGAGATGGCAACTGGAACGTTTTTTTTTTTGTTTAGTTATATACATATATATATATACAGGAAAATTGAAATGAGTATATGGGAAAAGGAGCAGAAG
This sequence comes from Archocentrus centrarchus, assembly GCF_007364275.1. Taxonomy (NCBI): domain Eukaryota; kingdom Metazoa; phylum Chordata; class Actinopteri; order Cichliformes; family Cichlidae; genus Archocentrus; species Archocentrus centrarchus. The sequence goes on along the minus strand of NC_044365.1, from coordinate 20,048,601 downwards.
CTATCTTAGAAGCGCGTTAATTGCGGGTTAGAAATGTAGCTGCAGAGTCACCTTAAATATTCCCAGGAAATGATGAAAACATTTGGTGCAGCATTTAAAAGGTACACCCCCCCCCAAAAAAAAAAATTAAATAAATAAATAAAATAAAATAAATAAACATTTTTTTAAAAAAAATCCTGCAGCACTGGCATGTGATCAGATTTCAGGCTGCATCATAAACAGAGGCGCTAAAATAATGAGTAAATCATGGAGGTGATTAAGCAAAAAATGTGATGCATTTACAGACAGTATAGCAGCAGTATGATGTGACAATAAGCAAATATAAATATACTTATAAACCTGTTATAACGCCTTCTATGGACACCCATTAATGCACGCCTAATAAGAAACATTTTTCTCATAACAGGAGAATTACTGAAGAATACTGTGCATGGTTAAATGACTGAGATCCACATATCTCTGCTTATACTTATACTGTAATTTCCCCATTGTGGGATCAATAAAGTATCATCATCATCATCATCATCATCATCATCATCATCACCATACCCGCATTACAGCGCGTTAGAAAGGTTTTTAAGGTTGTTAAATGATCACCTCCAATTTTTTCTTTTTCTTTTTGTGGATAGGCTGAAATCTGTCCTGTGGCGTTGCTGTAAATTTCCACCTGCGTGTGTCACTCAGGGGAGAATAATGGACTTGGCCTGTGAAGCCTACTTATTAGCCTATTATCTCCTACTTGGCGGACCAGATTTACTGCGTCACTGCATTTATCGGTCTGGTGGTCAGGAGGAGGAATAGGAGGACAACTGTGTTGATGCTTTAGAGGCATCATTTGTCATTTTATTTGCTTATTAAACAGAATAAGCTGAAATCGTTTTGTTTCGTTCGGTCTTTACGCGTCGTTTTTAAGGTAACCACCTTCGTATTTCCAGTTTACTTTTGCAGTAACTCAAGTTTTAAATGATTTTTATGGCATTATGTGATTTTCATAGTGGCGCTCTGTGTTATTTTTACTTCTTTTCCTTGTATGTTATCGTTAAACATGTGTTTTTAATCAACGTTTTTTTTTAAATATTGTAATTTTGGTAAATGCAACACAAAGACTCGCGATAGGCCGGAATGCAGGCCTGAATCTAAATGATGCAGCCTGGGGGAACATTTTCCAAAGTTTTTTTTTTAATATACATATTTTAAAATTGTGAAATTTATTGCCTTGCACACATGCATGCAAAAAATCGGACCCAGGCCTACCTGTTTTGATGGCGTATTTCAAAGTAGCGCGACAGCTGATCAAGATATCGTCTAGAGTCGCCGGTTCGTCCTGCAGCTCCCAGTTGTTCATCTGAAGCAGCTCGTTTGGATAATGGAAATCAATAACTTTCGTATCCCGGTCGAAAGACTCCACTATGTAGGCCAGTAAAATATCCACAACTTCCTGTAGGAAGGTCATCGTTTTGGTGTCACCGTCTGTGGCCGGTAACAGGTCTGAGAGTGGGGGAAAAAAATAAACAGTGGAGACATTTTGTGGTTTATTCTTCAGAGCGGAGGAATGTGTCCGTGAAAGAGCCTCATAAAAATGTTTTCATGCAACATTAAAAATGCACATTTGCAGGAGTCAAAAGTTGGATTTTTTACCCCGGAAAATTTCCTGCATACGGACAAAAAATTTTATTTTCAATTATTTTTCCAGGTCTAAACACTCGACCGTTGTTGTGGTTTTTATGATTTTCTGCTGCGCTTAAGACCTTGAAACAGGAGATTTTGGTGAAGGTGACCTCTCTGGAAAAATGACCAACATAACTCCTCTTTGAATGTGGTGAACATAAAAGGATGCACAAAACGATTCAATCCAGGCACACACGATTTATCTTTTTTTGAGAATAAAGGGGATGACCTGCCATTAATTACTCAGGAGTTTGCATAATCCGGTGCAAATACTTAATATATTGTAAAGTGAATTCCGTTTATATTTAAGGTGAACGTCTACAAATATTGTATAAAAATAATGTATATTTTCTTGCCTACATCGCACGATGAAAACTGCACAATGCAAGGCCAAGTTTTGACTCCGAAAAATACAGTAGGAGTGACACGATGGTACTAAAAATAAATCCAGCTTTACAGTGTACTTTTGTACCTGTTGAATAGAGGTCGGAGAAGACCACAGCAGCTTTGGTGCAGTTGCAGGATTTGTTGCAGCCGCAGGTTCCTGCAGCTGTCTGCGGCGGCTGCTTCGCGGCCGGATCGGCGGGTTTCTCCACTTCCCCGACATTTAGCAGTGCTTTGGAAACCCACAAAAGAGCATCGAAATATTTTTTATTACACTACGGCCAGACAGTAATGACTGAAATAACAGGCACGTTGCCAAAAATAGCGTCTCCTCCATCACCATCGCCATCTCCACCTCCCCCCACCCCCCGCTTTTTCCCGACATACCATATAATTTCGATCCAATTCCTCCTGATAATTTCTGGGCCGCTGCTTGGCACCATGCCCTGGCTGGAAGAGAGAAGGGGATAAATCAAATAAGGGATGTGCTGTCTTCAGGTTCAGTCCAACTTTAAGGAAACAGAAAGGGCGCCATGCAACTTGAAATAAAACAACCCTTCAGACACAAAAAAGGTCTCATGTGGAGCAAAACAAGAAAGAAAGAAGCAAGAACAAAAAGCAGCATTGTTGCCTATAAGGCCTGTTTGGTGATTCGGTGAATGCTGGGCACTGGCTTGAGACAATGCTGTGGATTTACTGTGCCCGGTCCATCAGAGGTGGTTTGAAGACAAAAAGCCACTCACGCGTACTGGGGCTCTGACTCCCGGTATTGGCCCCCGCATTATCTCCGCCAAGAGACCAGAATCCGTGTGATGCCATTGTTGCCGGTAGTTAGGAGCTGCAGGAGGCACGGAGACCGACAGAGCCCATCCACACGCGCCGTTCGGGAGCTGTTCAAAGCTGATGTGGTGCTGAATCTGACCAGACCTTTCAGACTGCTTGAAATCCAGCCATGCATCCGACAGACGCTTTACGCCGCTGGAAAGACCCTAAAAATAAACCGGCCCGCGTGTGTGTTTGTGTGTGTGTGTGGGGGAAATAATCACAAAAGGCGTCCTCGCAGGTCCGTTTGGAGGCGTCCACAGGTGCACGAAGCATGAAGCGGCGTCTCCACAGAGAAATCCGCAAACACTTTACCGGCGCAGCACAGCCCCGCTTTTTACTTAAGAGAAAAAATTAAATAAATGCAGTACAGCGCAAGATAGTTTGCGCAAGTTCAGGATGCTATTAAACGTCTGATGATGCACGGTTGCTACATTATAAAATAACCGAGACAAAAATAACCAAAAAAAAAAAAAAAAAAACAAAAAAAAAAAAAGAAAACAAAAAAAAAAAGGGAAAGCAGGAGGTGATGAAAATGGTGGGGAAAAAAAAAAAACACCTATAAGGCTACAGCTGCTGGTAAATATGCAGCACACAAGCCATGCCTAATTGCAGCCAACCTAAATTTCACGTCACTAAAGCAATCCCGTCGTGATTCACTTCAGGTTATGACGAGCTGCGCTGCGTCGTGCGTCGTGACTCCATACATCCCCAACATTTTTGTCTCCCTGCGTGCAGAACTTACCCTCCATACAGACACTGAATGCCAACTAATTCATCTGCCCAGCAATCGCAGACCTATTTCTTGGCGAGAGGCTGCTCTAATTGCCCGCCTCCGGTGGAGGAAACAGCGAGGCGGAGAGGGGACTCGGTTCAAATACACAACGTGCGCATGGGTCCCTCCTCTCTCCCCACACGGCTGGGGCGCGTTACTCCGAAAATATTTATTACTCAGAGGGGATTGCTTTACTTAATCCACAAAGTGATATTTTTCTTATTTTTTTGCACCCACTGGATGAATACCATGATTACTGAGGAACCCCATCCAACTCAAATAAAATTAAGCCTGTAAATTTGCACTTTAATTGACTCAAAATATTATAAATTTGGGTGTTAGAGAAAAACTCAAATAATATCAATAGTTACAAACATTATCTAGTTACAATTCACAACACAGACGTCCAACACTGTCACCTTCTGTGTTGTCTCCATGAATTAGTGTAAATGAACCCTGCAGGCATCAAAGCTACACTGAGCCACATCTGCTATGATTTATGAATGCACTGGACAGCAATCATCTAATACCCCCCAAAAGACTCATTAACATAAACGGAACCCTTTAGCAAAGGCATTACTATAAGTTCCCATTGTCTCATTTATTATTTTTTTATTTTCTCAAATTTTGGTTTAACACTTTGTAACAATTCTTCATTTTAAATAATATTTTATTATCATCCAGGAATGTCCACTAACCCTGAGGGTTACTGGAAATTAGAGGAAATTGTAGCTGTTTTTCCTTTTAATCTGCATTTTGTCAAGATTTCTACATGTTTTTGTGCAACTGTGTGCAGTCAGCATGTAGCTGGGGATTCACTAACAACCCCTGAGGGGGGTTTCTCTTTCAGAAATGTCACATAAAGGTCAGGGGTTGAATCTGGCATCAATGCTGAAAGAAAAAAAGGTTCCAGTGGTGAGATATTGCTGAAACAGCACCTGTACTTATTACTTTTTCACAAAAATATTTACAAGAATTAAAGATTGTCATTTAATGGGGTCTAATTTGAGGAATTGGTGTCCTTTAAGTAGACAGGCAATGAAACAGTGAATCATGTTGCATTATTCCTTCTAAGTTATTCATTTTGCATGGGTATGATAAGCTTGCAATTTCTGCAAATGTGAGAGCAGCTAACTGGAATAAATGAAACATGACAAGGAATATTATTTTATTTTTTTCTTAAGTGAGCAAACCAAAGATTTGAACAGAGAAAATAATGTACATTCATCAGAATTTGAAGCTGATCAGACTTCAGAATTACCAGAAATGCAAAGCTCGGGAGCAGAACCTGCAAATATTTTTAAAGAAAATCAAGATGTCAGAAAGAGAAAATAGACAATATCTGTAACTAGATTGCAGGTCTCATAAATAAAACCTTAATTTACAGCAAGTTTAAAGGTACCTTGTTATTTACATTGACTCTACTCTGTATACGTGGAACTCAATACAATCTGTCCAGTTAAGTCCACAGCAGTTTCATCTCCTACCTAAACTGTTTCACAATGTGTCCGAAGATCAATAAAATAAATGAATCCTGAACAGATTAAGTCCCAAATAGCCAAAAAAAAAAAAGTTACTTCCAATGTTCAGTAGTGTTTGAGTAGCCTTTGTCTCTGTGATGTCTTCCTCAGTAGATGTCTGTAGTCATATGGATTGTCGTCAGTCCGGCTCTCTGTGGAGGCCATTCTGGGAACAGATTGTCTGTCGGTGAAACAAAAGAGACAACCGCAAATTAAAAACAGAAAAGCTGAACATGAGGTGGGACATGATGATGTAAACAAACAAAACAAAACCGAATGGAAAGGAGATGAAAAGATTCATGTTCAGGAAAAGGTTTTCATACTGTTGATCATATTCGGGTCATTTATCATGTGCTGTCCAAGGAAGAACCAGGCTGAAGGGAAAATAGATGAAATTCATACATGGGTTTATCCTTCGAACAAGTAGAAAGTGAAATTCAAAGAACAGACTTATAAACAGGGTGCTGATACCTCACAAATGCTTCACCATTACGGAGGAGATCAGCTGCTCTTACCAGTAAGGATGTGAGCAGACTAAAACCCAGATCAGGACCACAAACCAAGCATCTGATTTGTAGTCCTGATTTGAAGGATCTTTATTAATATCTTTTAGTGACAGATAGCTGAATAGAACTGAAAAATGTTGCAGTACCTTGAATGTCCACTTGAGGCTGGCTGCAATAAATTCTCACAGATGCCAATGTTAACATTATGGAAAAAATAAAGATGTTTACAGCCCAGTTTTGGGTTCTGTAGATAATTCACCCTTCATAGAAACTGTACAGTGGGGTGAATTGTTATAACCAATTAAAATTTAGTCAGGGCTTAAAATTATGCACTATTATGGATGGGGCCAGTTTGAGTGACAGGTGAATGCCAGTTAGGCTGCTATCTGTCTGCTAGGCTTCACCTCAGCTAATTAGAGTCACTGAACTGGAAGTCTTGAATGTGTTTGTGGTGTTGGTACCTTTTGTAGCCTGGGTGTTGAAATTATCTGGCCAGCTGTGTGGTTCGAACTGTCTAAACAGTCAAAGCTTTTAATGAGTAAAATTCTAGTCTTTTAATTGTATGTGACAAAGCACTAATTAGTTAATATATGTGCATTGTGCCTATACAATCTATGCTTATACAATCTCCTTGCTAATGGCTCTAGAGCAGGGGTCTCAAACTCACGGTCCGTGGGCCGTATCCGACCACGCCCCCTACTTCCGGTCTGCGGTTTGATGTCAAAAATATGATAATTTGGCCCTTTAATTAATTTTTTGACATTTCATTTTCGCTCCGATTAAGAGGAGTTAGCGAAATGTGAAACCTAAAGGGTCAAATTGTCATATACTTAGCCGTTTAAAACTATGTCTGCTGGCCTCTGCAGCTTTATCTTAAAAAACATCTGAATTCACTGAGATCATATTTGTTTTATACAGTAGCAGCAGCAGTAGCATTAATATGCTGAAGTAAAAAAACTGTAACAAATTTAGCAAAATATTAATAATGCAACTTGTGACTGTATTTGTGAATCAGTACAACTGGGTTGTAATATATTGTATCTTACAGTCACTATGTAGAGACATTAAATCAGTGGACAGCTGGACAAAAATCCCAAAGGCCATTTCCAACCTTTCACCTGTTTCACATAACGAGAGTCAATGGAGACGATGATGAGATGGTTGGAAAAAGGGTCCCAAAAATATCATAAGGGAATATGTTAGTTGAAAAAATAGCATCATAAAAAGTGGAAACTGATTTTCAGTGGCAGCATAAAAGGGGTTCTAGTTTGTTTCAGTATAATTATGGTGCTGAGCAGCAGGCCTTCAAAACTGAAAGTTAGCTCTCTGCTGCTTTGCACAGTTTCACAAAAATAAAGAATTATCACGGGTTCTTCGGGACATGGTACAGGACATGTACTTGTTATCAGAGAAACTGTGAAGAGGACATAGATGACGCACCTGATTTCTTTTCCAGGTCTTGGAGGCTCTGGTTCAGTGGCGGCCCTCTCTCTGGTCTGTCGACTCGGGGCAGACAGTCTCTGCTCTACAGACTGCCGCCTATCCATAGATCGCCTCCTGCCCATGGACCGCCTCCTCTCCATAGACGGCCTCTTCTCTATAGACTGCCTCCTCTCAGGCATGCTGCTGGATGATGTGTCCTCTGTGGACATGGCGGGATCAGACTGGCTAGTAGACAGGGCTGGGTAGTACTGGTCGTCCACATCGAGCAGTTTCCCTGAACTGCAGCAAAAATCAGAGGAGGATGGGGTGAAGTAGATATTGTGTGTGAATCTAGTACAAGTTGCATCCTATACAGTCTCAATAATTGCAGGTGAATGCAGGTGAAAGCAATAAATTGTAGGTTGTAAGACACAATATGCAATATATTTCTAAAAACACCATTAGTTTGCAGTTATTTAAGAACAGACATCATGCATGGAGGAAAAAGCTTCCAAAAGGAATAAAAAAAAAAATCTACTCTTACGGAAGAAGGTCAGCTGTAACGTTCTTACAGATCATCAAATAGTGTTTATTTCAATTTCTCATTTGATATTGCATTGTCAATTATTTAGGATCAGACAAAACTCTTGAGTTTCCATTTTAAGAGCAGGCACAGCTTGGCTATATGGATTTCAATACAGTCTCAAGAGTTGTACTTATAACATAGTTCTGCTTCGCCACCTCAACAGTTCTTTAAAGGGGACCATATGTTCTCATTTTCCCTTCAAATTCTTACTTTTTGGGCTCTGCTGGAGTAGTGCTGCATGAATCACAGTTCAAAAATAATGCTTGTTTATCTTATACTAGGCTGTTGTGCAGCCCCTTGCTTCAATGTCTAAAACAAGTCACTCCTCTTCCTTTAAGGCCATTCCCTTTCAGGCTAGCTTTCCTTTGATTGGCTGCCCCTCACAAACAGTGGGTTTATACAGCAGATTAGCGGGGTCTCTTTGCTCACATGCATAGTTGTGTGCCTGAGATTAAAGCTACCTGCTCTTATTGACCTCTTACAGTGGTAAGGTAGAAAAAAAACCCCACTGGCTCACAGTGATTACATGCACAGTGATTTCATTATTTGAATGATCTCAGTATTTGCCATGTTTGTTATGAAGATTCAATATTGTAAAAGTATAAAAGGTCAACTTTAAACAAAAGATTCTTTTTTTCTCAGTTTCTTCTTCTACAAGCAGGGGTTGAGATACTGATGCTCTCTCCAAGCTTGAGGTTTTTTTTTTGTTCTTTTTTAAAGCTTTTCTTTCTTTTAGAAGCTGCTACATGCTGAAATCAATACAGTTATTTCTTTATTGTAGTGAAGAAGAAAACTGTTTTCCCGAAGTTGCTGCATCAGGTCATTTAACTTCTTTAAAATTTGTCTCTGTGGTAACAGAGACTTTGAAATGAACTCAGCAGAACAGAGACAAATCTTATAGAAAAGAGGATAATTATCAAGTCCTCAGTGTCAGGCATCTGCCCACCAGACTGTGTAAACTGTCCATCTGCACTGTGCAGCCCTCCTCTCAGCTGAACCTTCACTCTGACCTCCATTTGAACACAAGCGTGAAAAGGAGTTTCAATGTGGAGATCCATAAGTCTCATACATTATTAATTTAAGGTAATGACCACTATCAGAATATATACTCAGTACTGCCCTGTACACTGATCTCATTCTAACACTGTGATGTGTTTGAGGCCTGACCTGAACTCATTATTGTACTTTTGGAGGCAGGGTTGGCACACAATTATCCCACTGATGAATCATAATAAATGTTCTATTCTAAGGCTGACATGAAAAAAAAATTTCCCTTGATTATAATTACCTCTTCTGTCCTCTGGACTATTGGCTCAATTATATGATTGACGCAGGGCAAAGAAAACCTCAATGACAATGGCTAGCACAAGATTTTGATCTATTATATAAGATCTATTAAATCAGTTTATTAGCTTTAAAGCAGCATTAGATAAAAATAATTCACAGAGGAATGCAGATGTTCAGTAAAGTTTGTATGATAAATATCTGGCCATCTCTTAGATGTTCCAGCAAAGGAGATCAAATAAGACAACCGATGCTCTGACGAGAGAACGTATCCACAACACAAATGCTTCTAATGCCACAACCTAAAATGTAGTTCAATTTTATTTATATAGCGGCAGTTCATTCAACAGCTCAAGGCAGTTGACATATTGAACTAAACAGATATGGCAAGGAGAACACAATGTCATACCCCTCTGCATCCCCTGCTGAACTTAGAGTGGCAGTGCACAAATCTTATGGGCTGCCGCTACTGGTAGACCTCAGCACGGACTCTTCACTGCTGTTCTGTGCTGCATCTGTAAATTTTAACTTAAATTGTTAAGTAATCTAAAACTCTAGTATCTGACCCCTTTTTAATTAATGGCCTATAACCAGGTTGGAACATACACTATATTACCAAAAGTATTCACTCACCCATCCAGTTCATTGAATTCAGGTGTTCCAGTCACTTCAATGGCCACAGCTATATAAAACCAAACACCTAGGCATGCACATCGCTTCTACAAGCATTTGTGAAAGAATGGTAACTCTCAGGAACTCAATTAATTCTAGCATGGTACCGGGATAGGATGCCACCTGTGCAAGAAGTCTAGTTGTGAAATTTCCAAAATATTCCACTGTGGTATTATAACAAGGTGGAAGTCATTGGGAATGACAGCAACTCAGCCATGAGCGGGGCCAGTGGGTGCTGATTCACATAGTGCACAGAGGTTGCCAACTTTCTGTAGAGTCAATCACTACAGACCTCCAAACTTCATGTGCCCTTCAGATTAGCTCAAGAACAGTGCATAGAGAGCTTCATAGAATGGGGTTTCGATTGCAGAACAGCTCCATCCAAGCCTTACATCACCAAGCGCAATACAAAGACTCTAGAGCAGTGGAGACGTGTGCTCTGGAGTGACGAATTATGTGTCTCTGTCTGGCAATCCAATGGATGAGTATGGATTTGGCAGTTGGCAGGACAAAAGTACTTGTCTGACTGCATTGTGCCAAGTGCTTGGCGGAGGGGGGATTACGGTGTGGGGTAAATTTTCAGGAGTTGGGCTCAGCCCCTTAGTTCCAGTGAAAGGAACTCTTAATGCTTCAGCATACCAAGACATTTTGGACAATGTCATACTCTCAACTTTGTAGGAACAGTTTGGGGATGAACCCTTCCTGTTCCAACATGACTGCACACCAGTGCACAAAGCAGGTCCATAAAGACATGGATGAGCAAGTTTGTGGAAGAGCTTGACTGGCCTGCGCAGAGTCCTGACCTCAACCCAACAGAACACCTTTGGGATTGAATTAGAGTGGAGACTGTGAGCCAGGCCTTCTCGTCTAATATCAGTGTCTGACTTCACAAATGCACTTCTGGAAGAATGGTCAAAAATTCCCATAAACACTCCTGAATCTTGTGGAAAACCACTCAAGTTCAGATGCACGTGAATACTTTCAGCAATATAGTGTAAACTGGGGCTCATCCGGGATCTTTTGGACTCTTTTGGGTAGACTAAACATTAGAATTTTTTTAATAAGTTGAGGGAAGGTTGATTCGAGGAGTTCGGTGTAACTCAGCAAACCCTCTTTAGTTTGTTTCGACTAAGTGGCTGTTCTGCCTTTTTACAAAGCATTCATTTAACTTTTTGTATTTAGTTTGTGTTTATTAGTTCTCCTTCTTGGGAATATGCTTTGTTAGTGGAGTTAGTGGACTACATCTTTGCTTTGTGACCAATTCACAGTTTTACCAACACAATTTACATGCAGATGTTCACAAATGAAGTGCTTTGACAACTCTATGGTTCATATTCACAGGAGCATTTTTAGATGTATCTTTGATGAGCAAGTTGAATGCTTCACATGGGGTGTCTAATTTCAAATCAAAACCAACATGGTGGCTTTCTCTTACACTGAGAGGCAAAGATATAGCTCTGAAAACTGCTGAGGCAAGAAATAAACCATATTGTCTGAATCAGGCTTCAATTTAGAACACCAAAGGTTAGTTTACTGTTACTTTTTTTTGAGTTTCAGAGATGCTGCATTGCAGGATATAGCCTAGACCTCAGGTTAGTGGTTTAGTGGTTAACACTTTTACCCAAAAGTTCCCTGGTTTGTTTCTGGGAGGAGATAAAAACCTAGACTTTGGGGTTCACATGCTAGTGTACTTCCAGTGCTACTCTCAGATAAATGAGAAGGTTGTATCAGGAAGGGCAGCTGGTGTAAAACATGCTGTGACCCCTTAGAGAGGAAAAAAAAAAAAGGAGCAATTGAAAGTAAAGTACCTAGCCTAGACCTCAAGTTCAGGGAACCATTTGGCAAGCCAATCTTAATCTTCTTAAGGATACATTTTAAAACTTTGATGACAACTTTAAAAAAAATATGATCACAGGCATTTTTAGTGCTCTAAGCAACCATCAGCATTTTAACATTCAACTTAGAGCACCAATATCTCAACAGCCACTAGCATACACTAGCCTACAGCTGCAGATTTGTTTGAAATGTCCCAAATAATGTGACAAAATTAATTATGCACAAGTAGGACTGAATACACAATAATTACAGGCATCATTTTGAAATGCACTGTGGTGGGAAGTCTACAAGGTGTCATGAGCTTGAAATAGGCTTAGTCACCAACCACTTTAAAAATTTCAGAGCACTGATAGGAGCACTAAAATGTAGATATCTGTGCTAAACAATCACTGTTTCTCTCCCCATTTCTCCTATGTGTCATTCTCATTTATTATCATCACCTCAATTTAGTCTCCAACTTTCATTCCCTACCACCCGTGTTCTCTCATCTTCCAACCTCCTCTGCTGTCAGCTTCACCCAGAGATGCTATTGCTCCTGCTGACCTTCTCAACCTTAATGATGCATGTAAACTGCTGCTGTCCATTGCTGGCTTTATTTATCTGCTAACAAATTATTACCCTTGATGTTTAGCACTGTGCTGCACTGTGTGTGTCAACATCAAGGTGGCTCCATGTGTGTATGTGCATGTCCGTGTCTCCTCAGACTAGTGTAATAAAGTACCCGAGCCCCTGCTTGTTCAGCCAGCCCTATCGGTCTATCTTCAACCCCTCACTCTGGGCGGTATGCTCACCTTGTGGCCTGTACGGCACATACATATGCATGACTACACACATCAACACACACTTTATGGTTATTTTCTTTGCTTTTTAAAAGAAATGCAGAAAACATTTACTAGTATATAGGAAACATCTCCCATCATGCAGGACACAGAACAAACTATTTTCGATTCCTTACATTAAATTTCATTGAGTAGAATGTATTCAGTCAACATAAAGAGGTAAAAGGTGAGGGCAATTAATTTAACTGAGGATGTGCGTTGTGCTGTGGATCATTAAGTTTGGACCCAGACACTGTCCTTATATCAGCGCCTGGCTGTAGTCGTTACTCTGGGCCAGGAGTGAAAAGCAAGCAGGCAGCAGGCCAACCTCTTAAAACAGCAGCTAAGAGGTTGTTAAAATAGAAGTGGGACACTTACCCTTCTTTCCTGGGTTTGCGTTTATCATCCTGGACAGACCGCTGAGTGGAGAGAGATGGAGAACTGATTATTAAATGTCAAACAAACAATACTGATATTTGTATGCAGCAAAAAGCAAGAAATTGGTTTTATTGCAGTGGTTTTAAACCTAAATGCCTAAATTTTGCCTATGTTTTTTCTTTTTTTGCCATGCTAGCAAAAATTCAAACATTCAGGGTCACCAGAGGACATCTCCAGTTGCTCATTCCACTCATTATTCTTGTTGGACTCTGTGAAATCTTTAAATGTGTTTGTGCCAGTTAAATATCTTGACACCTACTGCAGTCAGGGATTCCAGATGATATCATGATGACAAAGGCTTCAGAGCCACGATGTCATGTGACCAAATCACCAGACATATGCTGTAAAGATGGTGACTGTGCTGTCATTTTGTGGAATAACAGATTTAGAAGCAGCAAAACACTGCATACCTTTTCTCTCACATGATAGTCAAGAGCATCTAATCAGCTAATCACATGGCACCATATAGATGTGGTCAAGATGACCTGCTGAAGTTCAAATGGAGCATCAGAATTGTAAAGAAAGGTGATGTAAGTTACTTTAATCAGAGTGTGGTTGTTAGTGCCAGACAAGGTGGTCTGTGTATTTCAGAAACTGCTGATCTAATGGGATTTTCCCACACAACCATCTCTAGGGTTTACAGAGAATGGTTCAAAAAGACAAAACGTCCAGCAAGTTGGAGTTTTCGTTTTGAGTTTAATGTAGGTTTTGCTGTTTGTATTCTTCCTTCGTTTCAGTTTTGAGTATTATCTGTCTCTGTATCCTGTTTGGAAGTCTTGTCTGGGTCTCTGTGTTTGTAAGTGTCTACATTCCTGTCTCCACCTGTCTTGTGTCAAGTTCATGTGTCTTAGTCTTGGTCTCTGTGTTTGCCACTTCCTGTTTTATTTTGATAGTGTCTTTGTTTCTTGAGCTTTGGGTTTAGTTTGCTTCCTGCGTGTCCTGATATGCTCTTTCCAATTATCTTATTCCCTGGTGTTTATATAATGTCTGCGTTCAAGTTGTCTTGCTGTCCTCTATGGCTCCCTGTTCACTGTGTGTGCTTATGTTCGTCTGTCTAGTTAATGTAAGTTTTCCCAGTTTGTGCTCCTGGTCTCGTCCAGTTCCATATACATTGTTTTCCTTCAGAAAACAAAAGCTGAAGTTAAGTTTATGTCTCTGAGTCCTACATCATGGGCCCACACAGCTGACTGGTGACAGTTTTCTGGGAGAAAATACTTGTTGATGTCAGAGGTAAGAGGAGAATGGCCAGATTGCTTTTAACTCATAGGAAGGCAACAAAAGCTCAAATAATGACTCATTACAAAAAAAGACATGCAGAAGAGCATCTTTTAAAGCACAATGTGTTGAACCTCAAACAGGTGAGCCTCTATTGTCCAGGCTCACCAAAACTGGACAATAGAAGTTCAGAAAATCCTTTTCTGGTGTGATGAGTCTCGATTTCTCCGATGCTAGGGTTCAGAATTTGTCATAAACAACACAAAAGAATGGATCCATGCTGCCTGGTATTAATGGTTAAGTCTGGTGGTGGTATAATGCGGTTGGGATATTTTCTTGGCACACTTTGGGCCTCTTATTACCAAATATTATTCTTGCAGCTCCACAGCCTACCTGCTGACTATCATTGCTGACCACATCCATCCATCCATCCATCCATCCCTCCATGCAGCATTTTTATCATTGTTTCAATAAAGCAATATTACATATTAATTACAATTTCACTAAATTCCTCTCTCTGCTTTAAAACTACTTTACAAAAACACAGCACAGTTATTGATTTCATAAAAGTCTGCTGCTTTGTTTTGTATGTTTAATGTCTGAATGTCTAAACTGATCACTGACCTAATCATTGATTAGACGGACTATATGTATGGTATTTACTAGGTTACAAAACAGAGCACAGTGAACAGCAATCAGGTGCTAGTGTGAACTGAAATGATAGAAGAGCATTAATAATAATGACTGAATAAAAAGGGGCTGCTTTTAGTACAAAAGGCAAACTTCTGAAGAAAATTACTGCATTGACAAAAATACTTTTCCAGACAACTTTATAATAGCCTGATATTTCTCGCCTTGGGAACATACAGTAGGTGGTACAGAGCTCTACTACAAGGGAAAATGTGTCAATCAATAGTGCATTATTAAAGGCAGATGCTGGAAAGGCAGTTACAGGTGCAACTGATGGCAACGCTTTGTTGTAGAAAGTATCTGAAATCGTTCACCATCTTTTCTGAGACTCACATGAATCAGGTTGTAATAGGTGGAATCCTCCGGTGTATTCAGGGTCTTTGGCTGCTGGTTCCTGCGGGGGGTTCTTGACAATCTTTTGTCTGCTGAAAAGTAACACAGACAGTTTAAAGCATCCGGCTGTGGTTTTGCTGTTTTTAACAGGTCAAATGAGGTTGACAAAAACATATTGCTTTCTCTGGATATACTCTCAAAAGAACTTCAATGCACGATCAGTCTGTAGCTCTTTTTTTTAAATGTTTCAATTTTTATTTATTGGCATGCCCACCACCCCACCCCTGAAGCCTCTTATTTCACAAAAGTACTATTAGTAGTTGTGTTTTTGAGCATTTTCTACCTCTCTTAAAGAGCAAATATTGCTGATAAGATGGTGGGACTGAGACAAAAGGAAATATGGTGACTGCCCAGAAACAGCTGCCTTCAAATCAAGTGTTTTAATTTGTATTTCTGGTGTACTCATGTTGTCTTTGCATATTATATACATTTTTGTTTGTGAGAGACATTACAGAGAAGTTGTGAAATGGTAAGGAATCTATCCAGTTTCAATTTTCCAACATAGATTACTTGAAACAACCTCTGACACAAAGTGTTCGATAACTTTGTAATGATCCATGTTTGATTCCCACTACGAACACAAAGTGACCGGATGGGCAGCTTTCATGCCTGACATCTCCCACCTTGCAGTGACTGTACTGCAATCTGTCGTGCTTGTCATACACAATGTGCTGTAACAACATCCGTCATCTATGTTATTGCAATTATAAATATATTACAGTGGCCTTTGTTTGATGCTTGTTATTAATCGCTGTTGACATCCGGGGAAAAAGCAATCTATCACGCACAGAAGCTCTCAGGTAAGAAAGTGAAAAGTTTGTAACATTATTGAACAACTCCATCCAAAGGTCATTCTGAACTGCAAACAAATGAAGCCAATTTTACACACTGACTTATTACTGCTTGCCATAATTGTTGGAAATGCTAACTCACAAAACACGATTAACATCTAATGACCTTTCCCATGAAGAGCAATGTGTCTGGCATTCCTCTGCTTTCACTGTGTGTGTTGCAAATGATTCTGATTTATTTTATTATGTAGAGGAAATTCATGAGGACAGATTAGTACCGTTGATCGAGAAATGACTTTGTGGAGCTGAAAAAGATCATTTCATAGCAGTTGCACTAGCCCCTGGAAATAACACTGATAATTCATTCTGCTTTACCTCAGGCAAAGCTCTGCGCTGGAGAAGAGGCTGTAAAGGGCAAACATGCCTGGATTAAAGGAAGACTGTTATCTGTGTAGTACACTGTGAGATCACTCTTTTGTCTGTAAATATATACACTGCAGCAGGTTTACTTAGCCTAGCATAAAGACTGGGAACAGCAACGGCTATTCAAGCTCTTTGCAAAGGCAAACAAAAATTGAGTTAGAGCCCTTTTAAAGCTCGCTAATTAACATACTCTCTGTTCGAATGCTTGCTAATGCAAATATCTAGAAACAACACAGTGCATTTAGGCAAACAGACATGGTCAAGATGACCTGCTGACGTTTAAACTGAGCATCAGAATGGGGAAGAAATGTGATTTAAGTGACACTGAATATGGTATGGTTGATGGTGCCAGATGGGCTGGTGTGAATATTTCAGGAACTGCTGATCTACAACCATCTCTAAGGTTTACAGAGAAAGGCCTGAAAAAGAGAAAACAGTAAGCGATAGTGGGTGAAAATGCCTTGTTGATGCCAGAGGTCAGAGGAGAATGATCAGACTAATTGAATTACTAAGTTGAATTACTAATTGGAAATCATCAGTAATTCAACTAACCACCCATAACAGCAAAGGTATGCAGAAAAGCACATGGAACTTAGAAGCAGATGGGCTACAGCAGCAGAAGACCATGCCGGGTTCCACTCCTGCCAGCTTAGAACAAGAAACAATTAGCAGGCTCACCAAAATTGGACAACATGATTTGAAATGAAGTGTGAGTGGTAGGGTCAGAATTTGGTGTAAACAGCATGAAAACATGAATCCATCTTGCCTTGTATCAACAGTTCAGGCTGCTGCTGGTGGTGTAATAGTTTGGGGAATATTTTCTTGGCATACTTTAGGAACCTTGGTACCGGTTGAGGATTGCTTAAACTCCACAGCCTACCCGAGTATTGTTGCTGACAATGTCCGTGCCTCTTTATGACCACAGTTGACCTGGTCGGGGTGGGATGGTTGGGGGTTCTTATGATGCACAGAGCATTTCATTTTTCACTCACCTCTTTTAACTCTCTATGTGTTTTCTACACCACTCTGCATTTAATCATTAGTTATTATTAATCTCTGGCGCTCTTCCACAGCTTGCCTTTTGTCCTGTCTCCCTCTCCTCATCCCCCAGCTGGTTGAGGGAGATGACTGCCCTTCCTTTGTTTAGTCTGCTGCCTTTATGACTTCTTCAATACTTTCATATAACACTTTAGGGGACTAGTCAAACAATGATTAACAAATTAATTAAAATAGGGGTATTTCTGGAGCAAGCTAAAGTTAAATGCTATCATCTTGCTTCTTCAAGGTATGGATAACAGTGTTACAGCTGCCTTTATTGTCATTATACAGAATGTACAATGAGATTGGAGGGCCACTCCTGTTCAGTACCATGCTTATAATAAGACTCAACAAGACTCTAAAGTTCAATAAAAAAGTAAATGGACTGGGTTCTTATATAGCTTTATACAACATGCCTCATTCATTCATTCATACAAGCACTTTTTTCTACAACTAAGTGCTCTCTATCTAACATTCACACTCCAATGAACATACTGGAGAGCAACTTGGGGTTCAAAACA
Source organism: Archocentrus centrarchus (assembly GCF_007364275.1). Lineage (NCBI taxonomy): Eukaryota > Metazoa > Chordata > Actinopteri > Cichliformes > Cichlidae > Archocentrus > Archocentrus centrarchus. The sequence continues at coordinate 20,030,799 of NC_044365.1, read as the reverse complement.
ATACCCTTTGGCATGCAGGCTGGAACAGCCGGGTATCAAACCACCAACCTTCCAATTAGCAGGTGACCTGCTCTACCTCCTACAGCCACCCCAAAGCAGAAACATTATTATGGCGACCAAATATGATCCGTCACTACATAAATATTAGCTGATTTACTTGAGACACCCGAATCTACGATGATAGCTGACAGCTCGATTTTGCAAAGTGAACTTTTCAATTTGCTGCCCTTCTCCATTTGCCACCCCAAAAGCAATTACAGCTATCGCCCGTGCAAATCAAATTTTATCTTTGATGACACATCAGGAAGAGAAATGCTTCCTATTGACTTTCTCAGCTTTCCTGATCTAATGAAGCTGCATGACAGAGAAAGAGGGCACTGTCCATCGATAATATCGCTCTCTACCACAAGAAATAAAAATCAGCAATAAAGTCTGAACCTCTTTGTTGTTGTTCTTTCTTTTTTTTTTTTTTCTGGAATCCCCTTTGAGATATTAAACAGTGAATGATCACCTACTCGTGGCCCAAATTCTGGGTGTTTTCAGTCAAAGCTTGAATAGAACTAATAGCTCAATTGCCCTCTGACATCTTTCGGTCAATGTGTCTGAGCTCAGTTTGTCACCATGTCCATTATCTTAGGTTTAGCAGACTGAAAAAGACTACTAAAACCTGCCTAGACTGTGAGAATGGACAGACTGTCTTTCTTAATTATCTGAAGGTCCACAGCTTCAAAAGCTGAACCAAAACTTCAAATTAAGTTTGGGTCAATCCATGACAGTATTATGAATTGTTTTTATTGCTTTATAATCTGTTTTGAGCCTGCCTCACTTATCTTACTTGATTGGTGATGCTGGGGAGCGAAGCCATTGATTGCTTTTCCTCTCACAAACATGCCATTGTTCTCGGGGTTTGATTGATGGGCCTGGATGATCTCATTCAGCTTCTGCTGCAGAGTCAAAAATTCCTGAGACGTCTTTGCGATCTGTCGAACAGATAAGAAGGAAAAACAATATATGGCTGGAAAGAAAATGACAAGATAGTGAGTTTTCAACAAAATCTGTTTGAGGCTGTAACCTGTCTAGAGAAGCTCTCCAGCCTTCTGGACTCTTTCTGTGCTGTTTGCTTGTTGGCCTTCAGGTTCTTCCTGTCCTTGTAGCCTCTGAAGTTACTCTGGATCTTCACTGCGGCCTGTTCTTCCTCCAGTCTTTGTTTTTCAATGTCTGTCTCATCTTTACGTTCAATCAACACATCAGTAATGTCGAGAGCCTCCTCCTGCTCTTCTTCTTTAGGTTCCTCCTCTGCATCATTGGCACTCACACATTCTTCTTCAACTTTCAACTGTGCTTCCCTCTCAGCTTTCAGTCTCTTTCGGTCCCGATGGCCTCTGAAGTTACTCTGGATGACAGTAGCTGCTTTTTTTTCATCCAACCCTTCTTGATTCTCACTAGAAATGTTCTCCTGGGGTTCTGGCACAGACTCTTCTCTTTCTATTGCTTCTTCATTTGGAGGCTCTGGTGGAACCTCTTCTTCCTTCTGCCTTTTCTTGGGGAGCTTTCCTTCCTCCTCGAGTCGTTTGCGCTCCATGTGGCCTCTGAAGTTGCTCTGAAGCACCACAGCCGCTTTGGTCTCGTTTGCATCGTCTGACTTGACGTCACTTGCGTCATCCTGAGCTTCTGTTGATTCTTCTTTTTCTGCCTCTTCACTACCTGGTTCCTTTTCCAGCCCTTCATCCCCTACAGGACTTTTTGCTTTCTGTTTCTTAGCTGGGATCTTGCCTTCTTCCTCCAACCTCTTCCGCTCTTTGTAGCCCCTGAAGTTACTCTGGAGAACAGTGGCTGCCTTGGTTTCCTCTTCTGAATTGGCAGCTTCATCACCTTCAGTTTTTTCCTGTCCACTGTCATCCTCTGCCTTTTCCTCCTCCTGCTCTTCCTTTTTAGGCTCAGCATTTAGGCTCAATGCTTCCTCTGCCACTTCTGTGTGCTCATCTTCTGGCACCTGGGTATTATCGCTGTCATCATTCTCCTCCGCTTCATAAGTACTTTCTTCCTCTTCCTCATTCTCCTCTTGTTTATCAGCAGCCTTTTCACTTTCTCCTTCTTCTTTGCTGGCTGACTCTTGGGCATCTTTTTCCTCTTCCACAGTTGCATTTGGCAGCTCCAGCTCTGCCCCAGCCATTGTCTTTTTTCTCTCCTTAAACTTTTTCCTCTCTTTGTAACCTCTATAGTTGCTTTGAAGAACCACAGCAGCTTTAGTTTCCTCCTCCTCATTCTTTGCATCATTTTCTGGAGTGGAGGCACTTTCTTCTGGTTCTATCTGTTCCTCATTTTCTTTTGAAGCCTTCTCAGCTTTCTCTTTCTCTCTAGCTTCCCTGGAAGCAAAATGGGTACATTTATGTAAAAAAAAAAAAAAAAAGAAAGTAAGAAAAAAAGACATTTTACTGCTGTTTTGTGTGTAATTTCCACCTCTCTTACATCTTTCTTTTGAAGCTCTTCCTTTCTTTGTGCCCTCTGTAGCGAGCCTGTATCTTAGTTGCTGCTTTATTCTTCTCATCTACCAGCTCCTTGTATTTCTTTTTTGCAAGATAGCCTCTGCAAACTGAAGAAAAAGAAGATGAATAAAGGTAAACCAGTGTAATACCCACCACTTTTAGATTGTGTAACTAATTTAATATCAGACTCCTACCAGCCTGAAACTGGATGATAAAGGCCTCCAACTTTGCTTTGCTTTTCTCATCAGCCACCCTCTTCCGAGCTTGATGACCTCTGTAAGCTGGAGAAGAAAAAAATTCATTTCAATGGCTCCTCTGTAACTTGTTCATATTCTGGTACACAACCAGAGTGCACAGTTTACAAACCTGACTGCAGCACCAGAGCACTCTGTTCTCGCTCTTTTAATATCCGCTGGTACCGCTTGGCTCCCAGCCAGCCTCGAACACAAGCCTGGAGCAGGATGATTCGTTGTGTGGCCTGCTGTACCATCAGATTCAGATGTTCGACATGGTAGTACTTCAGGAACACCTGAACCAAGATAAATAAAAACAGTTAATCATACAAAGCAAGCTTAACATTGAGAGTTTAGCTTTAACTGCAGAGTTATGCAAGCAGTGCTGGATTCACTTTGCACATACTAACACCGCATGGACAAACTTTTCCGTGAAATTACTGATAACGGGCAGCACGGCGGTGTAGAAGTTAGTACTGCCTCACAGCAATAGACTTCTGGGTTCAAACATTTATAGAGGTTTTCTATGTGGAGTTTGCATGTGCTTATAAATAATGTACTATATGAATGTGTATGTGGCTCATTGTGTAAAGAGTTTTGAGTTGTCAGTAAGACTAGAAAAGTGATATATATATATATATATATATATATATATATATATATATATATATATATATATATATATATGCCAAAAAGATCAGTACACAAGAAAGTAGCCTTCACTAATTTCGCTTCAGTTTGCAATAATTCTGAGTCATCCCCAACTCTAACCGTAACTGTAACCCTAGGCAATCAGAATCTGTAATCACTGTTTTTATTAAATTGTTCTCAAGTCTTGGTAAGAAAGTAAATGATCATTCCAATTGACATGCTTCAAAAACAATTTCCTTTTTTTTTTTTTTTTTCCCCTGTATTTCTCTAAAATGCAGGATTAGTGTTATCGCATATGATGACTTGGACCTCAGAGGGTTGAAGTGTTGGTAACATTTTTAAGGGTCTCCATGTTCCTTTTGGCTGAAAGTTCAAACCCCATTAAATCCAAAGTTTCCAGTAAATCACTGGGATGAACAGGTTCCAGTGCAGGCTGTTTATTAGACATCTTAGTTACACAAAACACAGACAAAGACCAAAACACAGACAATAACATAGTTGAGACTGAGAAATACACACACACACACACACACACACACACACAGAAAGAGAAAGATGCAGGAACAAAAAGAGTAGAAAGAGAGGAAAGGACCGTAAGTGAGTGAAGTTAAAAAGTAAGAAGGGAGAAGTAAAGTACAAAAGAGTGGAAGAAAGTAATGAGTGAAAAAAGTGAGTAAAATGGGGTGAAAGAAGAAGTAGGAGTCCAGAGTTAAACAGAGTACAAGAAAGCAAAAAGCCCTCCTGGGAGTGAGTGCCTTGGAGCCGCTGCAAAGGGGAGAGAGAAAGAGCAAAAAAGTGCGCTCCCTCCCAACTTTGCCACTGCCTTTTATTCCCCAAACTCACACCTCCTCCTGCTGTTATCAGGACCAGTGGGCATAGAAGGATGCTCCCAATCCACTATGAACTGTACTAGCTTGATCCTCATGCAATGGCTCCATGACTGTTCTCCGGACTGTCAAAACAAACAACTTTCTCACGTGAAAACACCTCCCACCGGAGCACTACCCCGCCCTTCTATCCATATTTTCACTTACTTGAAACACTTTTAGGGCGGTCTTATCTCAATACACAAATTTACTCCCTTACATTATTACAGTAGCTCAGGTGGGACTTCAACTCCCCCCTTTCGGGACACACACTACTTGACCTTCACACTGGCAATACTGTGTGAGCCTCTAAATATGAATGAGTGCAGTACTACTAGTGGAAAAAACCCAAGGCCCTGGGCTGGGCAGGCCTCAGTCCTTTCCACTCACCTAAAGCATGAAGTTCCAGTGTGTGAGTGACAATATAGGTGACAAATAATATATAATGTGACCATTAATTCTGATTAATATAGGTACTAATAAATGATATAGTAAAATACCAATATCAGAGTGATAAAAATATCCAACAGAAGCCTAGTATATAATATTTTCTTTTCAAAGAAAGTTTTCTGAGTAGGAGCATTTCCTGCGCAAAACTAAACACAAAGCATAAGTAACACAGGACTGTCAAAAAATAAAACAGGAAGCCCACGTAAACTTAACACAGGGAACACCGGGACATCAAACTAAACACAATACATGAGACAAGGAATGAAGACATGCGAACCAAAACATACACAGGAACAGTGACAGAACAGGAGGACATGGGAAGCAAAACATAACCCAGACTTGACACAGGAGGGATAAGACAAACACCTGAACACAGACCATGGGAAAGACAACATGAGGGAAACAGGAACTAACCACAAATAACTAAACAGAAAACTATGATAAACTAAAATCCTAATTCATACTCAAACAACCACAATTCAATGAAATATAAGGCACGCTGAGCAAACAGCCCAGGACCATGACAATGACCTATACTTTCAATGAAAATTGAATCTATTGGTGAAATGCCACTAGCAAAAGGCCTTTGACTTGTGTAATTTCATTGATTTGTGTAAGACTTGTATTCCCAAATGAGTTTTTTTTAGACAACATGCCATGAAAATAAGGACAGTTTATGTGAAAAGAAAAAACCTTTAAATCTATAATATCCTTTTCATCCGGTTTCCCACAACAGGATTGTGCAGTGTCTGCATTTTTATGTTGTGGAACTTTACAAAAAAAAATCTCAGAAAACTGGTCACATTCAAGCTGTGAAGTGTTACTGAATGAGAACAGTCTTGATTTGAATGCATTCGTGACCATAATGTATAAAAATAACTGGACGACACAGGCAAGACATGATCTCATGAATTTTTGTTTGAGGTTAGTAACCTTTGAAAGTGAGAAAGTTTTAAATTGGCCTCTGGCAAAGGAGATTAATGTCAATATTCAGCTCAGGCTACATCCACACGTACACAAGTGTGTTTTTTTTAAAACCATCCCATTGAAATAAATATGCTACATTTGGATGTTTGTTTTGTGTCTGTATCATGTATGTTTGAGGCTCCTGATGGATCACCAAGGGAACAACAAGAAAATAGAGCTTTGAAACACACATATATATATATATATATATTTTTTTTTAATTTTTGTGCATAAACACAATTAAAATGCAACTTTTTTAGTTATTTGAAAGTTTTCTCAGTAAGTTCAGTTCAAATGAAATCTCTCTCCTCACCTTTGTCTTCCCCATTGCCCAGTTTTCCAGCTTGGCCTTTTCCAGTATTGCAGCACATGTTTCTGGAGTCACAGTGGGCTCCTCATTAGCGTGGAAAGCTAATATGTAGTACCTGTAGCAATCAGTGTAATTAGCTGAACACTTATATCAAGGGTCTATGTACTGACTTTGTAATCACTTAATAAGCTATTGTCCTCTCTGCATTTTACCACTGACCTCTTTATGAAGTTAGCAAACAGGATGCGGTGAGAGTAACCCTGCCGTCTGATCTTGGCGGTCTCCAGAACACCGGTATAACGCAGCTGGACCAGAACCTTCTCACGGTCAAACTTGTTAGCATGGCGATCATTGTTGGGTTTGATGCAGCGCACAAAGTGAGGCTGCCCTGCCACCATCTTGGACAGAAGGTCCATTAGAGAGTACTAGAAGGAATGGAAAAAGTGATTATGGGTTTAAAGTAGCGACCAGGGTTACAAGAATGTGAAAACCAGTCTACCATACATCTATAGTATCGCAGGTTATAATGTCACAAGAGATAGACAAGGCACTCAAGGAATACTTTAAAACTGTTCTTTTCCAGACCTGGCTTTTAAGTATAGTCCATAAATGTTCAATAGTGTTGAGGTTGGGGAATTGGGAGGGCCATTCCAGATGCTTTATATTAACCTGCTTTATCCATTTCAAACTGTCATTTTAACTGTCTAGCTGTTGACTTTGGAAGTAGTCCTTCTTCTTCATTATTCCACTTTGTGGAAGGTACCAGTACTACTGGCAGCAAAACAGCCCCAGATCGTGATGCTACCACCACGCTTGACAGTTGACACAGTTTTCTTAGGTTTGAAAGCCTCACTTTTACTCCTCCAAACACACCTCTTGTCATAGTGGCCAACTAGTTAAACCTTTGTCTCCTCTGACTGTAAAATCTTTCTTCAGAAGGCACTTGGCTTGCAAATTTCAGTCGATTTTGAATTTTGGAGCAGTGGTTTCTTTCTAGGTCTGCACCCTCTCAGTCCATGGCAATGTAAAACTGGTTTAACTGTGGAGATGAGTGATGCTGGTCTTCCAGCAGTGTCCAGTTTATGGCAGACTCAAGCCTTGGTGGTTCCTGGATTTTTCCTGAACATCCTAACCAATTTCCTCTCATCTGAGGTTGACAGTTTAGGTACTCTTACAGACCTTGGCAAAGTGGTGACACATCTGAATAACTTGTGCTTACATACAATTGTTTGAACTGATGATCTTGGAAGCTACAGTTGTTCATAAATGGCTCCAAGAGACTTTCCCAGCTTGTCTAAATCTACAGTTCTCCTTCTTAGATCTTGAATCACTGAGTTCCTTGGACTTTCCCATTGTGCTGTGTGCAGTCCAACAAATCCTTTTATGCTGGCAAAAACTACCAGTTGTAGTCAATCATTATTACTAACAAGAAGTTGGCAGGTCTTGGCCTTATCAAGTTAAAAGACACTGTAGAACCTTCAGCACCACTTATTGAACAATTCAAGTGAGTGGATGTCTATATTTGAACCTGCATGTGCAGTGTACTTTTGGCATGCATGTAAACTAAGGAATTAGAGAAAATCCAAATTAAATTCAGAATTTTGCCCCCAGTTCTTGTTTTTTAAAGTCAGTAAAGATGTATGCTGTACAGTCATTCCACCCTGGAAAACAGTTCAAAGAAATTATTAAAAGCCCAAATTTACCATGACATTCATGCCCATGAGGAGTGTACTGTATGCAGGGGTGAAAGTAGTTCTAAATTCTTGCCGGTACTATGACAAAAACTGTGTGTGTGTGTGTGTGTGTGTGTGTGTGTGTTAAGTTGTTAAGGAACTGAGATGTTTGCACACACTGTACACTTATGTACAGTAACCATCTCCATGCTTTCTGAACGGACCACCTCCATGCATTCTGGTGCTGTCCACCAATACAAAACTTCTGGAAAGAAATAATCTTTCTCAAACCTCAATCCCCTTGCTAACCACTGTGTTTTGGAGGTAAATGGGCTCTTGTGCAGCATAAACGAATTCTCCGGTCATAAGCAGTGTTTTTCGAGCAGTGCTGTGTTGTTGAAATTGAGCAGAATAACATGAAACACAATTAGTTAATCTCACTTTGCTTTTAATTGGGATATTTTGCAACGAGCAGACAGACATCAAACGTAGCGGTGAAGGTTTTTTTTTTTTTTGCGGCTTTTGTTGGCAGTGGAGAGAGACAGGAAATGGGGGAAAGACACGCAGGCAAACTGGCGACAGGCCGGGACGCGAACCCGCGCTGCCCGCACCGCAACGTGGCATATGTGCGTGGCCGCCGGCTTCACCACTAAGCCACCCAGGTGCCAGGTGAACGTTTTAAAAGCTTGCCATTGACGAAAGCCTCGAGCTCCGAGGGGCGAGAAGCTAGAAAATTGAGGCTCCAGCATAGCACAAACAGTTCAGAAACAACTTGAAATGAGAAAAAAAAGCTATTTATTAACTGATTAAGTTGTGTTTTAGACTGCTTATTGCTAGCGGATCTATTCTGACCCAAAGTACAGCCGTGATTGGTTCTGAATGACGGCTTTACAGCAGACAGCCGCTCCCCCTCTTCCAGGTACTGCGTACTGGCGCAGACTCTTTTAGTGGTATGCAGTACCGGACCATGCTTACTTTCACCCCTGACTGTATGTAAACCTCTGACCACAGCTGTGTTTACTTGCTAATTTGTGTCTCTCTCTAATCCCACCTGCCCCCCCCCCCAAAAAAGGGTTAAAATCTTACTCTGAAGTACGAGGCCACTGTCTGTGTTCTCATATTGGTGGTTTCTCTTGGGTGGTAAGGCGTGTCAGATTCACCAGGCTGAAAACAGAACATGAAACATATCAAAACACCAATAACACCTACTATACTGTGTAATAATGCTAGTCTATATTTTTTTGTACAAGTTTATGGAATAACAGGAAAAGTGTAGATTATCGTATAGACATCCAACTAAAGTCAATATAAGGTAGAACAATTTCTACCAAATAAGACATGTATGCGGTTTATTTTTAAAATCATAATGGAGGTCAAAACATTTGACTGTGTTTTTGAAAAACCACCAATCACCGTTTTCATTTGTACTGAGACACCAAGATGCACATCGAGCAAGAATTTTTTTTCAGGCTTTAATTCCAGAGACGGCTGCAAAAGAGACGCAAAAAATGGATAAACAAGTCATGCCAAATCAAGAATATGGTCTGCTTAAATGCGCTCAGTTAAAAATCAGTCACATTTCAACAACTCTATACTTAAAACTGCTAGGACACCCCCCCCCCCCCCAAAAAAAACAAAACAAAACAAAACAAAACAAAAAAAAACAAAAAAGTAAAAAATAAAAATCCAAAGAATAATAAACAGACTGCTGTAACGAATGCATTAACCACTTAACTGTCTTAACCTGCATTTACCACATATTTGGTAACATTTTGATAGCTCTATATCAAATTCTCAGCATGAACACAACAGGAAGAAGACCACCTTTATAGCACACCATCAGCCTAATGCTGTTTGTAGTATTTAAATCGCTCATCGTGGCTTCTCAAGGGAATAAACCTGTGATGAGCTTTTCTCCTAAAATATGCTGATGAATGGAAATAAATTCAAGAACTAATCAAACAGTCTGTTTAAACGTAGCTACTGTCGATTGATTTTAGGTGAGCAAATCGCTTTAAGGCTTACATTTAGCAGTGGTGTACTGCCACAATCTAAAGTAATTCATACGGCCGTGTAAAGCCACTTAATTGAGGTGTCGGGATGAGTTTTATTTGGATGCTGGCACCTGAAAGAGTCAGGCTGATTACTGAATGCTTGGAGTGCAAAAAAAAGTTTTAACACTGTTTTAAAAGCATTTTTAAAAACTTTATCACTCATTTTGCCCAAACTACTTAGCAGAATTAGGCGTGGTGCTATAAACGCAAATCCACCATGGTGATGGATATGAATAAGTGTAGTATTAGCACAACATAGATCTGAGGGAAGCAAGAGATGTTTTTAGGTACATTTAGCATTTTGCAAAGCAAGGTGGCAAACAAAAATGATCTTACTGACATGCACAGAGACTACATGCAGGGAAAATGCCTTTAAGTGGACCTATTATGCACAATTCCAGCTCAATATTTTTATTCTTGGACTCTATGAAAGTAGCCTGAAATTATTCCCCTCATTTCACTTCCTGCTTTAGCTCCCTACCACGTTCCTTTAAGCCAGTTAACATCTGATTGGCTGCCCCTCATAAACAAATTCTGTTCTCACATCCAGAGCTGTGTGCCTGAGATGACCACATTAGGGATACCCACTCACCCTGGCATCATAACAAGCTTGTGGCTCACTAGGGATAATTTTACTCACGCTGACCTTATATTTTGGAACTTTTGTCAGTCACAGCATATGACCACTGCACAGCTGCAGGTTGCGCTCATCTAACAATGGAGAGTAACTCCTCTAAAACAGATCCAGACACTTGTGCAGTTCATGTACAGAAGTCACCTCCTCTGGAGGTGCTTGCATACTGCAGATTAAATGTGTTGTATAGACATATATTATAAAATCTATTTAAAATACAAGCTTGAATTTCTTTTTTTGAGAAGTCTATACAGTATGATAGAAAACAAGGAAATGCATAGTAGGTCCCTTTTCAAGGAGTTGATCTAAGTTACTTCAACTGTAACTAGCTCAAACAGAGCTACCCACCATTATATCTGGGCCCATTTGGACATTTTAAGGATATCTAGAATCTAGAGGAAAAGGGTCTACACTGATAGTTATACATTGAAGTTATACACACATGTTTATTACCTCACTAAAAGAAAACGAACTGTATAAGCTTAGCATTCCCATCTTTTGAAACAGAAATGCAGAGAAAGAGAGAAAGAGAAAGAAAGAAAATAAATAAAATAAGCCGTAATTACAGTTGGGTAAAAGACTGATGGAGGATAAATGGAAAACACAGTAGACACACAAGTATCTGAGCTGTAATTCAAGAGCAGCTCTCGGCTGGAGTAGTGAAAGTAATAAGGAGGAAATAAACTGAACAACTTTTCAGAGGAAGTTCTTTATGTGGGAGATAATACAGTGATAATGCAGACGGTGCTGTAAGTACCTTGGCGAAGGTGACGGTGCGTGTCGGGGTCCGTGGGCTCAGCATTGTGTTTATGCCTTTACCCTTGGTGTGGGCAAGGTTGCCTGTGAAATGAATAGTGGATTAGAGAGTGAGTCAGTGAGTAAACTACCCTGAACAGAGGGAAGAGACTTAGTCACACATCCAGAAATGATATGAAGAAACAGAGGTGGGATAATTACTGAGGTTACTTTTAGTCTAAATGTGAGTCTAAAAGTAGGCTTCTGTCATGCTGAACAATACTTGTGAGTTATTGCTGATCAGGTCAGTGAACCTGTCACGTTGTCATAAAGCACCAACGCTTTCAAACTACTTTTAAAGAGATTATTGGCTTTGTGTTTGGATTTTGACATCGCTGACAGCCTGCTCTTCCTGGCAAATACTCTGTCCTCCAATATTATTATTATTATTACAACAAATGTCTGATAGACAAGAGGGGAAGCTAAATGTGCTAACAGTAGCCTGCCATTTTATTTTAAGTATGTATTTGGTGCTGTTTTAAAACCGTTTAATCAAAAGGTAGAGCTTCTCTCCTCCTACCTTTCTGTCTTGATTTTAACTTTATTCACAAAGAGCTGTTGTGTCCGCATCACCTGTTCTGGTGAGGGGGTGAGTGACAAGTTTGCGAATGAGCTCGTTCTCCGACGACCGCAGCAGCAGGATGATGTCAGCTGGAAGGGTTTCTCTGTTCTTGGCCAAGAAGCCTGCAGCGTTATAAATCACCTTAAAGTTTGGTAGAGAGGGAAAAAAAGAAACGTGAATAACCAATGCCAACTAGCTTCAGTTTATGATTACAATTAAATGATAAGTTACCTTTCCAGCATAGTGGTGAATCCCAAAACCCAGGTCAACCCTCTTTGGCCTCCAGAAGCTTTTTGTCTTGAGATTATCTTCAAATTTCTCTAAAATATCAGATTGCACATGAGTTAATTATTTGAACAAACACCCAAAACCATCTAAAAGTGACTATACACCCTGAATTTAGCACTCTTAGAAGTCATAATCACTATTATAAGCTGGGCTGTGTGACATGGATCTAATAAACTTGGATAGGTCATCAAGTTTGATGGATGCAGACTTTATGATGATAACATCTACTGATTTAGGGCAAAGATGATATTTGTTTTCATGACACAGGCCCCTTAGTGTGGTCAAAGCAGCTGGAGGACATCATCCAAAGGTCTGGTGCCACAACAGAACTAGATCTTCAACTGGTCCTTCTTTTGCTTCCATATAAGTCTGCCATAGAAATCTACTATGCCATATAGTGCTGCAGTCAAGTTGATCAGCCTGTCATCTCACATAGCATTCCTGTTAGTTGGTTGCTTAGCATACATAGATCATAGCAGCAGCAATCACACTGTGAGACGGTAATTCTAAATTTTTAATACTGTCATAATTTAGTCCCAAGCTATCTTTGATTGCAAGACCTTTACAGCAGCCAACTTTAAACCGATAGAAAATATGAATATTCTAAGCAATACCAGTCTGAAAAAATAGGGAACTATAAAAAAGCTGCAGTTCACCTGATGGCCACTTGAGGCTGATTCAAAGAGCAAGTCATTTCCCATAGACTCCCATTTTAAAACTGTCATAACTCGTAGCATAAAGGACCCAAATACAGGACTCAAGGCAGACTAGATAACCAAATGCAAACCTTTTAGGAGCCCTGCTGAGGCTAGAACAATTAGGATATCAAAACAAGACTTTAAAAATACAATAACACAAAATATAAACCATAAACACAAAAACAAAAACAGAAATTCAAACTCAGCCATATTAACTAAGGATATAAACTCAAAACATGACCAAACCCAGGGACCAGGGCCAACTTACAGCATTATTCAATAAACATTCTTACATCCTGGTGGGAAAAACATGGTTTTAGTTTCTACAGCTAACTGCAAGCTATCTGCTAGGTGTCACCTCCACTAATTTGAGTCACTGAAATGGAGCTACTGACCAAGTTTGCAGTGTTGGTGTCTTTTGGAGCATTTCTAATGGAATTATCTGATAAATACTATGGCCTGCTGAGCAGTTAATTGCACCAACAGATGGTTCAAGAAGCATGTGCTTCAGCTGTGTTTTATCATATTTGTGGGCAATGTCCATATCAATCTGTGGTTTTGTTATGTTCATCTTCTCTGGGACTTTTGTAGTGGAAATAACCAAAAAGATGTGACTGTTAGAAATGAGCTTGGTTCAAATTAAAGACTCTGTTGTCATTGCTCAAAAACTGTGCCACCTTTTGGCAGGGAGAGAGTATGAATACCCAGTTAAAGAAAATAAATACAGGCTGTAGAAAGCAAATAAACACAGAAAAAAATGCAATCTTGAAATCTGAGCGACTGACCTACGAGTGTCTGGTCAGTGGCCTGTGGAAATCGACTCTCTTCATCCAGAAGTGAGAGCATGCCCATGGGCTTCTGCAAGAAAAGGTCCAGGAGCGGCCGGTTGTCCTCGTACTCGATCATCCGAGCGTCAACCTCTTCATTCAGGTACTCATCCTGCACAGGAATGGAAGAGTGGAAGTGTTTAAAATGAGGTGAGCTGCTGTGACTCTACATTTTGCCTTTAGTTGCCTTTTTTTCATAAACAGTTTGATGAAATCTACTTGACATGAAAAATAAAGATTGTTCTTGGGAGAAGGCAAACATTTATCAATACTATTACCAAGGTTCAAATAAATTCTCTTTGTGTTTGGGATTGCTTTAGCTAATCCTAACATATCAGGTCATATTAGATTGAATTATGACCATTATTAGCTTGTATTTTTTTTTTTTTTGCCATTTGTCTGTCATGTAGCTTATTTTTATGGACAAGTAACAAGAATGTTTCAACTTCTACAGAAATATTAAGTTTGAATGATTTTTCATTGAATGCTGATCTCTCCATTTGACTCTAAATATCGAATTGATTCCAAGGTTAATCTCCAAATCCTAGCAACAAATGGTTTTTCTATCTGGTCTCTGGTTGAGCACAAACACTCCCTGTTATAGGACAGCCTTCAGGTCTGGGTGACCAAATGTCTGGTCAATCTGGTCTGGTTCATCTTTGCTCTCCTTGGTACCAAGACACAATAAATGCTCCTGCCTTAATAACTGCTGAAGAGGTATTCCTGCATGAATAAAACCTTGTCTCACAATATCAAATACACTTTAAGATCCATTAAAGAGCAGTACAGTTTTGTAACCTCTGTCTGTTTTATTTCTTTAATGTCACGCTTGAGCGTTCAGAAAGGCTTGACCTTTTAAAATAAATGCGACTGGGACTTTACCTACATAAATCAGCCCAAATCAGCCATTTATGGACAGGATGATATTGTTGTGTTGTGTTGTGTTTTATCTCCTCTTAACTCGGCTCTGATAAAGCTGGTCTGCAGGGCAAAGTGAGCAAACCTGATCACATCAGGCTGACTCAGAGCTGCTAGTATGACTCAGCAGCATCACCAGGGACTTCTACTCCATGGAGAGCAGGACAAAAAGGGAACAAACAATATCAAATCAATCTGTTTATTCAAGCATGAAGTGCCACTGAAAGTAAATGAAGTACGGCAGGAATTCAGCAGGGACGCGGATAGATTAGGACAATATGCACCCACATGTGTAAACATATATGAAAACACAAAGGCTGAGGAGTTAATGCACTGCTGATAAGACTTACCATACAGCAATACTTTAATTCTGCCTTTTTATGTAGCGCTATTAATCTCACAGCACAGTACATTTCCCTTATGCTCTGAATATATATATATATATATATATATATATATGATGGCTGTATAGGACAATGTATTTCTGGGCCTGGTTCCAACAATACCCAAGAGTGAATTTAAGTCCAGCAATAAGTGTCTTCAACTCCTAATTGGACCTCGTTTGGAATGATTTATAGCACCTCTCAGTGGGTGACTCTAAATCATTTAACATTAGCAAACCATTCTGTGACCCCCCCACCCCCCCAAGGCAAAACCCTCCCATGAGACTGCACAAAGGGTGAACAGGGAACCTCATTCTGCCGTGAATAAAGACGGCAGCATACTTTACCCTTGCCATCTCTTTTAAAGCGCAGACTGATAAACGATGACATGTTATCTCAATTTAGATGGAAATGAGTTAGAACCAAGGTGAAAACTGCATGCAGAGAGCTTTCCAGGAGGGATTCAAACCCTCAGAAAGTGTTATTTGATTTCAGTGACAGGCTCGGGGGCATGCTGGTATGAGGCTTGCGGGCTGAATTTTACCTGTTCCCATGCAAAGATGTGCTGGTTGAAGTAAAACTGGATCTGCTCGTTGGCAATGTTGATGCAGAGCTGCTCAAAGGAGTTCTTCTTGAAGTTTTCAAAACCAAAGATGTCCAAAATGCCGATGTTCAGGCCCTTGTCATCCTCTCTGGAAAAGATGAGAATAAAGAGTTAAATCTTTAAATGCTTTTTAAGTCTTGTTACCAGTATGATGCACGGCTATGTTGTTCTGTCAGCCCATCTCCTCTAGTCAGTCCTCTAGCCTGGTCAGAAATATCCCAATTATGGACTCTTAGGAAAATGCAACATTTATGGTCCTTACACTGCGCTCTTTTTGATCTCCTGGAAACATTCATACTTTAGATTTTTTAATCATTATTATTAATATCTGTCTCTGTTCCACAGCATGTCTTTTGTCCTGTCTCTCTCCCCTCAGCCTCAACCAGTCACAGCAGAGCCAGGTACTGCTGGAGGTTTCTTCCTGTTAAAGAGGAGTTTTTCCTTCCCACTGTTGCCAAATGCTTGCTCATTTCGACTGGCAACAGGCTATTTACTAAAGATGGGCACAACCGCTGTGATGTCCACCATTGGTTTGCGGACTACTACTATGATACAGAGTCCAAATGTCACTTAAAGCACTCACTCTCTTACTCATGGAGAACTTAAAGCAGTAACATATTACAATATATATGAGCTAGAAACTGTTTTTGGAGCAAGCTTCAAACATGTTTATTTCTGCTCTAAATTTGGGCATTTTAACATGGGAGTCTGTGGGGACGACTCACTTCAGGAGTCAGCCTCAAGTGGTCGTTAGAGGAACTGCAATTTTTGGCACTTTTTTTTAAGCTAACTGTGAGGACATTAGTTGGCAGATGTTAGTCAGATGTTATAGTCTTATTATATTTAAAAATGTTAATTGTATATTGCACATTTTTAACTTTATGACACTTCACTAACCGTCTCAAAACTTCTCCTATTTTACCTGTGGCCCATTGACAGGATCCTAACCCTCATGTTGGGAACCACTGATGCTCACTGTAGATTTTAAAGTGAATTCTGCAGCTTTAAAGACTTGGCAATGAAATCTAGTGGTGTATCTATTTTAATCCAAAAGCAAGAACTTTTTGAGATGACCTCATTCATGACAGGCAAACACACCGTCATACTCTGCCCCCGGTCTTACCCTGGTTGGCTGTCAGGCCGCAGCAGCGTGTTGATTCGGTTGACAATCCAGTTAAAGAGGCGGCTGTAGAGAGCTTTACCCATGGCGTCCCTCACCTCCACCGCTTTTTCCACTGTGTTGGGTCTGACGATTGTCTCTCCCCGGGCAACAACACAGTGGGAGGTCAGGGCTTCCTGGAGCTCGTCTGAGCGGATACGCAGCAGAGATGCCACTGAGGTGACATGAGATAAAGAAGGGGATAAAAGTTAGCATCTATGGTGTTAGTGAAAGCAACACATCTTATGCAATATGCAGCTTTAGGTGTCCTCTTTCTGAATGAGCAAGAGAATATTCATCCAGTTAATAAGCCTCATCTATGCTGCTTTGAAAATTACCATCCAGAACAGGTGTCTAAATTTAGAAAATATAATACAAATCATGCGCTGTAAAATCTAACCATTACAAATGTATGCTTCTTAATGATTTTTCTGTACTAATGCAGTCTTGGGTAATTGATTTCCCCAAAATTATTTCCTATATTTATCTAAACATGAAGACCCCTGCAGAGTTAATGATGACAAGCAAAAGAGGGAAGCAGAGGAACGGGGTGTAGCAGAGGAAATTCATCATGTTTGGTTTTCTGTCATAATGCACCATGCCTCTCTCTCTCGCTTTCTTTTCTCACCATTCTCCAGGACAGAGATGTTGGATATGTTGCTCTTGTCTGTTTGGTGCTCTGAGGCGACTGGAGAAAACTCAATGTCACCAGAGTTGAGGATGGCAGCCAGGGTGCTGTAAACATTGCCCAGCTCCTGCAAAAATGATGTCAAAGATTGTTTGGGTGGGGGAACTAAATGGACACAGAAAAGGGCATTATTTGCTGAATCCTTAAATCTACTGAAAATACAGATTTAAAAAAAAAAAAAGAACTCATTCACCTGTAGCATATACATAAATGGGTCAGCTTGTACCGCATTTCATGCACGACAAGTCGCATAGTAAAATAGCACCGCCAAGTGATTATAAGATAAGTACTATTGACGTGCAGATCCCAAGAGCAATCAGTACTTTGAGCCTCATTAGGCTTCACAATGTCAAGAACTGACTGCCTACGTGCGCCTGTAGCTTTATGTTTCATCGCAATCCATATACAAGATGAGAGGAGCTGCCTGAGCACACTGATTCTCAAATGCCAACCATACTAGTACTATAGCTAATAAGGTTGTTTACATGTTATTTTTACATGCAGTGACTTTAATGAAGGTGCAAGAGAACAAGTCTGCGTGAAAGTTGGGATCAATGTTATGCTGCTAAACCTGTGGCCCAGTAATTAATGCAGTAGGTTATACCTCCAGGGTGAATCCAATGACTTTGAAACACTGTTCCACTGCATCAAACTGCTCCTTGTAGAAGGCGTTGTTCACTATGTCAGGCCCCAGTTTAATGTGCTCGTGGTACAGATACCTGCAGAACAAAAAGGAACCACTGGGGTTTCAGGAAGTCGGGAGTTTGCGGCGTGAGAAAGAAATAAATGTGTTTAAGAGAATCGTAGGAATGTCAAACCTACTTAGGCGTTTTGCTGTCAGAGAGCTTGTAGTGGGCTAGTTTCTTCCTGTCAGCCAGACCAGCATAAATGTAGTAGAAGATGTGGAAATTCCTCTCCCCCCTGTGGAAATGCACACATGTGCTGGAAACCCAAATCTTAAAAAGGAGACATGCTATGTAATTGTGTTAGCCACGTGATTAATGCCACTCCAGTTTTGATATGGCATGCTCCCTCATTATTTCATGGCAAATAAGCAGATGAAAGATCTGGAGTTCCAAATGTTGGACTTGCATTTGTAGGTGTTCACTGGAACTCTCAATATGAGGTCCAAAGAGATGCCGATGCACCTGAGCCATCATTAGCAAAACAAAATAAACCTATCAGAGAAATAGCAAAAACCCAGGAAAGCCCAAATAATCAGTCTGGTACACTGTTAAAAAAAATGAATGCACTGGCCGGCTGAAAAGGGCTGAAAAACCACAGAAGATGAAGGGTCACAGAATCCTTTGCTTTTTTTGATGAATCTTCATTGTGTGTGTACAGAGCCAAAGTTACAAACAATATGTTGTTATTCCAAAATAATTGGTCCTAATTGTCTCTCATTTAGACTAATGTAGTGATATTTTGTGCAATTATAATTGCATTTATATGGATATTTCATTAATTAAGTCACTGTACATTGTTGTACCACAAACATAGAAATACAGTGGAGGAATAAAAGCTAAAAGGCTAAAAAGCTTGGGCTTTGACTTTGGAGCCTCAGAAGGTGGGGAATCTTAATAAACATGCAATATAAGCATTGATTACTAATATATTCCCACGTGCTTTAATTTCAGTATCATTCATGCTTTAATTCAATGCATGGTTGCACGTTCATATTTTGAAAAGTGTGTTTGCTCAGAATGAAGTGATTTGAGTTTTGTTAACGCTGTCGCCAAAGATTCGAGACATCCAGGTTTGTTTGGACTGACAGAGAAATGTCCATGTGTGAAGGTAGATAATCCTCACTGGTGGAATTTCCGGGAATTTCCAAAGATAGAAAAAGGGACTGTTATAAAGCTGTTATGAAAAGTTCTTGTCTTTTTATATAAACTGACAATCTGCAGATTGAAAATCTTGATAACGGAGTCTTATTTACACCAGTTAAACAGATTTTAAGAGTTTCTGAAGTAATACTACAGAAGTGTGGCGTAAAGTAGATGGACGATGAACACTGAATGTCTTTGGTCATTTATTTTGAATAAAATGTAAGCTTAGATCCATATTAATCATAAATATGGTAAAGGAAAATCTTTCTTATCTTCTAAATCTGCCAAATGTATTAGTAAATAACCTTGTTTGTTTAAACAGGATAATCTTAGCTGAATTGCTAACTAAATTTGTCCCAGGATGTTATCAGCCTAGCTTTTCACTAAATCCCACTGCAAAGTGTCAACAATAATTTCAGGGACTGTGTGTGTAATTAAATTATCCTCATAATGAAGCAATTCAAAATGATCTTGCAGAGAGGCAATAAAACATGCAACCCTTAAATGAGTTCACCCTGTTTTCTATCAACCCAAATGCAATACTCATTAACAGACTGAAGCTCTGAATAAGGTTTACAGCCAAATCAAACTCTCTCTGATGTGTATGTCTGTTTTCTGATGCATCACTTGAGTCTGCCTTTGAAGTTCCGCAAAGGACACGTGAAAGACCACAATCTTTGATCAAACAGGAAACAAGCTAGCCCTTCCACTTGACCTGGTTTGCTCCCCAGACGCGTGATAAGAGGAAACGATGAACTGCCTGAAATGCAGGTGAAGGCAAATGCCACCAGTTTCAAATGAAAAAGCAGAGGTGAAAGAGAGCAAGAGAAAGAGACAGTCCATTACGCACTGATCCGTGGCCAGCTGGCAGAACAATAACCTTCACGGCAATGCTCTTTCAGAAGAGAACAGAGAGATGATTTAAATTTCTTTGAATGTCACTCTCAAATGAGGGTGACAACAGGCAAAAACAAGACAAAGACAAGAAAGAGGAAGTGAAATTTACATCGCCTGGTGGATAACTCTGGATTTCTCCAGCAGATACTCGGATATCTGTGCTCCGACCACTGTTCCGCCACAGGTGAACTTCATCTCCAGGTACTTGCCGAAGCGGCTGGAGTTGTCATTGATGACGGTGCAGGCATTTCCAAATGCCTCCACCAGGCTGTTGACCAGCAGGATCTTCTCCTGGAGTGTCCTATTGTTGGCCTAAATAAAACATAATTCCAGCTTAGATTGGGGACATCAATATAGTTTAAGTAACATTGCGACAATGTGACAAGTGACACTGCCATTTTCTATTATCTGCTCATATAAATGCAAAAGAGGGGAAATGAAATGACATTTTCTTTTCAGTTAGATTCCAAATTGTGACTGGCACCGACTGCAGCATCAACAAACTCATCATAAGATCTTCAACCTGCGTTAGCAGAATATTTACAATCTGTTGGATATGCAGAGGTTGCTGCGCAGTTTAAAACTGTAACTTTGTAGTTCTGTTTCTGTGTAAGTGACTTGTTTTCTCATGTTTTTGTCAGTCAGAAAAGCAGCGTTTGGATTTTTTGAACAGCTGACAGTTTCAACAATTTTCTGTTAAGATAATATTTTTATGCTAGCAGTTGGAAGATATTGGACATCCACGAAAAAATAAAGGAAGGAAACACAGATGAAATATTGTGTTGATCGGATAGTGTGACTCACCTTCCCGAGAACTGTTAGCTGCTGCACCAGCAGATGAGCACTCTCTGTTTTCCCTGCTCCACTTTCACCACTGATCACAACACACTGCACACAAGAAGTCACTTGAGTCACATTTAATTATATATGCACTCTGACTCCTAACAATAAAGGCTTTGATGCTAATATATGAATATTACCAATAACCTTACTAACAAATTTACCACTATTGTCACTGAAATATGTCAGTGAACACAGACAAAGGTCAGAAATCAACATACTGCAGTTTTTTAAAGGAAATGCAAATGTAGAAAAGAACCAAAATCTGGACTATGATGAAAATAACAGGCAACAAAGTCACTGAAGCTGACCTTCAATCCATGATGCTGAAAAATTAGCAGACATCTAAGCGTTCTGTTTTTCTTTTCTTTTCGTTTTTGTTTTTTTGTTTATTTGCTTTTTGCAGTCAGACTGTATATAAAAGAGGGACCTCAAGCCTCCGGGTGTGTGATTGTGTTAAAATCTGTGAAAAAAATGAACCTTCTAATCACTTGATTTATGCCCTCAGTGAACACCTTCCTAATAGATCTTATTCTTGCTAGTTTCAAGTCCTATTTAATGTAATATAATGTGCAATAAATATATTAAGGTTACATTTAGCATTAATAGTTAATAAAGCAGGGTGTTCTTGAGGGCTGGGCAACCTTGTTACTGATAAAGCTGCATGACCATGCAGGTAAAATCACAGTAAACTCCTGCCCTCATTCATTCAGCATTCAGCTGAACTAAAAGACACTCTGAGGTTGGGGTGGGCAATTCATTTCCCCGAGGACCCACATGAGAATCTGACTGTTGTGGAGAGCCACAGCAATAAGCTGAACTCAATTCTGCTCAATATAACTTTTGTCTCTTTAAAATTAATTGCCCACCCTTACCTTAGAGTGTATTTCTTGTTTAAAGCCTGTAAAGCCTGTAAAGTTTATGACAGTACAATTAGAAAAGGACTGAACAGGTATGGCTTGTAAGGGTTGCCAGGAGGAAGTCATGGCAACACAGCTTAGGTGAGCAAACCTCAAAAGTTCTAAAACAATGTCCTTTGGACAGGTAAGACCAAAGTTGAGGGCCACATTTGGTGAAAACCAAACACAGCATATCTGCACAAACATTTCAAACCACCTGCCAAGCACGGTGGTGGAGGGGTGATGATTTGGGCATTTTTTGCAGGCACAGGACTTAGGCACTTTACAGTCACTGAGTTGACCATGAACCATGAACTCCAGAGTGTGAGTCCATCTGTCTGATAGCTACAGCTTGGCTGAAACTGGGTCATGCAGGACAATGATCCCAAGCACAGCAGTAAATCTACAACAAAATAGCTGAAAGAGAAAATAATGAAGTCAAAGCTCAGAGCTCAACCAGATTGTAAAGTTGGAACAGGACCTTAAAAAAGCTGTGCATAAATGAATGTCTGCAAACATCAGTGAACTGAAGCAACACTGAATAATGGGCCAAAAACTCCTCCATAACAATATGAGAGATGGATAAAATCATACAGAAAACCATTACTTCAAATTACTGCTGCTAAATAGGTGGTTCTACAAGCTACTGAACCAGTAACTTAGTTTTCCACAGGACTGAATTTTAGAATCTTATAAAAACTTTCTTTCTCATGACTGTAGCCTTTTTGTCCAAAGATGATCCAGTCAAAAGCCCTTGAATCACGTCCCAGTACTTGTCAGATTGAGTCGTGGATGCACTTTACTAACCATGCTAGCAACCCCATAACAAAACAAACAACAAAAAACAAAAACAAAAAAAAACAAAAGAGCTTTCTTCACAAAGGACAATGTAAAAAAAAAAAAAAAAGTTAGGTTGCTTGTGATAATTGAGGAGCATATTACCTGATCAGCATTGTATGACACCATAGACTGGTAGGCAATATCAGCCACAGCAAAGATGTGTGGCAGGTTAGCTGTACGCTTAGCTCCTATGTACAGCTTAGTGTACTTTGAAGAGAGGGAGGAAAAAGATGAAAGCTTATTAGAGGTGTGCACAAGAGTGTAAAGAATACAAGAAAACAGATGCAATTTTATAGAAAACTAAATAATTTTACAAAGTGGGTTTGTTACATTCTTTGAGGAGAGGAATGAAAAATATCAACAAACGAGGCAAAAACATGACGATTGTGATGAAAATACAGTCAGTGAGGTGTGGAAGAGGCAGAGAAACAGCGGCATTATCTGTGAAAGTGTGTGTGTGCGTGTGTGTGTGTGTGCATGTGTGTGTGTGTGCGCGCACGCATGCGCGCTGTGTGAGGCTAAATGGGATGCAGCAGACTGAAGAACTGCAGAGGCACTAATGAGCTACGCTGGGCTACATTTACTGCATTATTGACCAAATGTAGGAGCGTGTGTGCACAGAAGGAACACACAGATGCCAGTAAAACAAAGGTCTATCTCTACTGACCTCAGCTGTGTATATTTCCATCTTATGGAAAGGATTGACTGCAATGAGGATGTCTCCCACATATGTGTAAATCTGATCTCTTCCATAGCGATTCTGAAGCTGCTCTGTGACAGTGTTCTGGAAAAAAAACAAAAAGAAAACACCCCAGCATGAGATGCTTGCTAAACAAATTAATAACAACATGAACCATATTAGGAGACAAAAAAATCTGAAGCAGTTTAATTTATTGCACTACCTCCCTCAAAACAGGAGAGCCTTTCGGCTTGAAGGATGGTGGAAATATCCGCTGGCAACTGAGATGTCTTCAGTCATTCGATACATCAATATTAATTTCTGATTGTGACTGATGAACTAGAGTCATTTCATCACTAAAACGACTACTTAGTAGTTTGTGTTTGAACGTGTTGGCGGCTGTTCCTCTTGTCTGGGTTACAGCTAAGAAAAAATCCTTTGAAACTAATTTTGGCCTTTGAAACTAATTTTGGCCATGTAAGCAGCTTATGGTTAAAAATTAATAACTTATGGTTATAACTTAATAGCCATGTCATACACCAAAATTTTAGCCGACCTCCCTGGCTGCCACTGTTACATACTACAAGGGGAATAAATAAAAACAACAAAATTTTCAAATTATTCCGGCATGGTGCCAGGATTCCAATTTTGGATGGGCCGGAGTGGTTTGGGCTTGGGCCTGTAATTACAGAAATTAATATTTTGAATACACATGTATAAGGTTAAAAAACAAAATACCCGATCTATCATATTTTTGGTGTTATCCATTCACTTAAACACCAAAGTGTAATTAAATAAATAGTGTATGATTTGAAGGATTCATTTCATATAGATGAGAGTAAAACACTGACTCACATCAGCAGGGAGAGAGAGCTGAGCACTGTGCCGTAAGTTTATTAACTTATCTCAATGAATAGATAATAGATAGAAGAAAAATCCAAGAAAAAACACATACATTAACAAGAAGCACTCTGAGAGAGCAGACCTCCACCAAGGCAGCTCACTCTATGGGCAGTATTTACTTTAAAGGGAATAGTATTTTATTTTGTATATATTCATTTTATTTTCTTTGTTCTTTTTAAATGTACTTTAAGAAGTTTGTAGTGCAGTAAGAATCAGATAAGGGCAGTCTGACAGATGTTTACTTTGATTACACAAACATTATGTAGGCATAGGTAAAAAATAATAGATATTGATTTGTAAATAACTGGACATAACTAACTAGGCAGATCATTCTTTCTCTTGGCAATACTTTCTTTAAAAGTCTCACACTTCTTGGGGTCAACTTGAAAGAAGGGCAGATGTGAAATGTAAAAGTGAGGTCAGAGGTCAAATGTGACATGATATTTGGATGCATACTAATGTGATATTTAGAATCCCTGTATATCAGTATCATTTCCTAAATGTTGCCAGTACAAACAGAGGCAGCAGAATTTTAAGCAGTTTTAAAGATAAAAACATTTTCTGAAAGATTGACTTTATTTCACCTTGAAGAAGAGGTCAGAGGTTGAAAGAATTCCCATATATTGTTCCCTAAATGCCTATATGCTCAGTAATACAACACCAGTAAGAAACATAGTTTTAAATAGCACTATATAGCAATGTTATCTTTTTGACCTTCAGATTAATCTATTAACCTTGAAGGAGAGGTCAGAGGTCAGATGTGATATTTTAAGTCTTTATATGGTACTTTCTATATGTTGACAATACACACTTTTATCAGTTTTGGACCAATAAATCATTAAGTTGACATTGAAGACCTTGATGGATGCAAGACAAATTCTGATGGACGTCAACGTTTTTTTTTTTTTTTTACCTCATCTAGAACTTCAAGGGTGGCGAGGTCATCCACCTCATCTGCGTCCTGCATCATCGTGTGGCTTCCTTTTTTGGTGTGAATACGTTCATGCCTGGAACACAACAACCACATCTGTTACTGAGCAAACGATATAACATACACACTGCTCATCACAACAACACTGTAAAAGGACTCTAAACTCAAACTATGAGCACAGCACTGTGAATGTTGTTGTTTACACATTATTGTTTCATTTCAAACAACGTACATAAATAAATCAAGTCTTCAACTAGACAAAAATCTAAATGTAATTATAATTATAATGTAATGATGTGGTTCCCTTCGTTCTCACACACGTTGTCCCGCCTAAGGTTCGGTCAAAAATGTGTTTTTAGAGGTGAGGAAAGTCTGAAGCTCAAATAAACTGAAGCACATCAAAACTCTCTTCAGTCCCATCTTCATACATTATCATGGAAACAAACATGAATGTTAAATTTAGCAAATTCTAGTAATAATGTAATTTTTTTTTGTGTTTGTTTTTCTGTTGTTGTGTGTTTCTTTTATTTCTTGCAGTCTCAGTATTTTGCAGAGGCCAGATATGGTCACACACAGCGGAGCTTTTACTGGAGGAGGAGTAAACATAGAGAGAGGTAAATATTTTTAATCCAAGAGGGAGGATAAACTTCAGAGCAAGGTGACTTATATCCAGTAAACATCTTTTCTCACTGAAATAAATGCATCTTTATTTTCTGAGAGATTGTCTGCAACAGGGAATAAACTGATCTCACAAGATTAACGCACTGTAGGAACATATTTACACCTACTGACATCACAACAGAACTTCATGACATCTGCTTATTACCACAAATCAATTTACTTACTAAAATATATCCAGAATTATCAAGAGGTATCAGAAATCCATTTAGAGCAAATATAGCTGCACGTAATTTACTGGACAGCGTTTTAGCTTTATTGTATAATCCTTGTTATTAGACTTTTAAGAATATCATATGGTTGTCTTATGTTTCCTAAAACTAAGTATTGTTGGCAGTGCTCAGCTAGTTTTGTAATTTGGCAGTTTGTATGCTTGAGCATAAGGGTCATTCTATGTGAGCTGACCAAATGCTTCCAACCTGACCATCTCTGATTTCACCGAATAAATTCCAGGGTGATGACACAGTTTTTAATAGGGAAACTGCCAGATTTTAGCTTTCTATTGCTATTACTTTGCTCATTTTAAAAAAAAATATGATGGAATTTTTAAGTCATTTGTGTGGAGCAAGTTTCAGACACCTATAACTAGAGGACGACTTAAGCTATGGCCAAATATCTGTTACTATGACTTCAGAAACATGGAGTTTCAAAAGTGTAGCTGTGGATGCTGCTGGTAAGTAAAAACATTAACTTTTCAAAAAATTAATTTTGAGAATGTGAGATAGAACACCAGCACAAATGTTTGATATATTACTGCCAGACACCAAATCTTACTAAAAAAAAAAAAAAAAAAAAAAGCTACAGGATGTCATTTTCTTTGGAATAGATCATTTGTCTGATTTGAGTAATTTCATCATATAGAGTACACCTCATATGTGGGAATCTGTGTTATACATTTCAACCCCCCCTATCTTTGAAACTGTTCTTTCTATAGGGACAGCTGTGGCTCAGGTGATGGAGCGGGCCATCTACCAATCAAATGCTTGTGATTAGGTGAATGAGACTTGTAGTAGGAAACATTTTGAGTGCTCAAACTGAGTAGAAAGGTGCTATAAAAGTTTCAGTTCATTTACCATTTGCAGGTCTTCAGTTATGGTAGTGTAGGCCGTGCTATCAAATTTTCAAGCAAATTCAAGCTCTTAGAATTCTGTTGAACTTCAGCTACACTTTTGAAATTTCATGTTCCTGAAGTCACAGTAGCAGATATTTGCAGTAAAACAAATTGAATGACATGGCTTAAGTAGTTCTCTAGATATAGCTCTGAGAACGCTGCTCAGAAAAGGTTTGAAAATGATCCTGACATAATCACAAAAGTTATGAGCAAAGTGATACTGTAACAGTAGAAATCTGAAAATGTTTCAGTTTTCCTATTAAGATGTTTATCATCACCCTGGAACTTTTTCAGGGAAATCAGAGATCATCAGGCTGTAAATTTGGTCTCTTGATATGGAATGACCTATAATAGAAGTTTTTCATTAACAAATAATAAGACCATGCACAGATTTCTGTGAAATAACATTACAAAGACTCATCGCATTGTTGTAATGTCCCCCTAAAAGCCCTATTCTGAACTCTGTCTCAACTTATCACTGCTGAAACATCATTTATCTGATAGTAATGCTGACCACAAGTGAGTTTTAAGTTATTTAAATCCTGTAGTTCATTCACAGTAAATTTCACAACTTCTTTATATCAAAATAAAACTCAGAAAACAGAACAAACAGTGACAACAGCGTGGTTAAAGGGTGGCAGCTTATGTACAGTCTAAATCAGCCCATAGTGTTGATGGCAAATACATGTGCAATCACAACTACAACTACAAATTGTAAGAGCTTTGACTGGACTAGAAAAGCTCCTACTGTGGCACAAAGGTCACATAAGCATCCTCTATAGTTACCTGTCATTACTGTCTGTGCCTCTGTCTGTCTTTCCATGATGGCTTAAATGACAGAAACAGGATCGACATGTTATCACTGTACAGGAGAGACACACTTTTTCCGAGGGAACATTTCGACCCATACTGTGCAGTCTGCACCTCAAGTGAAGCCGGTGCAGGATTGAGCTGTTGTTTGTGTGAGGGTGACAGGGCTTGTAAAGCATCCAGCAAGGAGGGTAATTTGGATTATACTGTCGGCAAAAGCTAAGCTGCAGCCTAGCATATAACAGCCACTGACAGGAAGGGTGTTAGGTTTTAAGTTTTGCATGGGGTTTGTATCAAAATCGATCAAACACTTCACCGTGTGGGAGTATTCAGCTCACACAGCAAGCTACTGGAACTGAAACGTACAGACAAATGCCGTGAGGACAATACCTTGTTTTTTCAATCACTCCAATTTGCTGGTTGAGATCAATGAGCTCAATCAATTGTTTCTGCAGGATTTTCTCTCTGCCTACAGTCTGTTTGATGAACACATGCTGGAGCAGGTCTAGCACATTTGGTCTCAGCTCAAAGTCCTTGATCAGACACCTTTGAGGTGGGAGAAGAAGCATGAGGTAGAAAAAGGATTTATATTCAAAGCATCTGGTTATCAGTGTAAATATTTATGATTCACACAGGAAGGATAAACACACTAGAAGCCACACTCACTTGCAGATGAAGTCATTAAACTCATCTGACCAGAGCTCCGGCTGGTGGAGAGTAGGCGGTGGGTTTCTGTTAAAGGAAGAAATGGAAAAGATAAATGGAAAGATAAGATGAGATGGGATTTACGCAGGTAGGATGGAGAACAAAAGGCTGGAACAATTCGGCACTGAGGGCATCCAGAGGTGTTTCTCTGACTTCCAACCCTCAGAGCTGTGCACCTGGATGGTATTGATACAGGTGATTTTAGGAAACTACAGAGCGCAAGGAAATATCTACACCACAACCAGAACTTCTGAAAAGCTTTACCCTGAAAAAATGCCACTGAAACATACACACACACTGTTTTGGGGTTAAACTTAACAAGGCCTCACAGCATAAAAACAACTGGGCTAATTGGATTCCCTGTTCTGCTTTAAGTACCTCTTTACAAGAGGGCTCCAGGCACTCGGTAGGGAAGTCAACGCTTTCTGCTAATGCATCGGGGCCTTTTGCACGTTGGCTCTGACAGCAATAAATTGGTCTAATGAGAGGACATTCGTCTCCTTTTTATCACACAACACAACCAATATAGACAGGAAATGCATCAGACATTTATTTGCAGTCTGTTTGCCTAATACTGTGACCATTAAAGTGTTTTTCTTATCCGGAAGACAAACTGGGTCCTGTGGAGATGAGGCGTTACACTGGGTTACCTGAATAATAAACCACTATAAGGGCTACAAGGATTTGGACATATTTTAATTATAATTTCTTGTTTAATGCCCGGTTTGCTGAAGCAATTTGTTCAGTTTCTCTTGCCAAAAGTTCACTTTGCAAAGTACCGGACACAAGTTCAAATCTTCTATTACACATAATGAAAATGAAAGCTTAACTATTAATACTTGAGCATAATTACAGTGACACTTTAAATCTTTTACCCACTCCAGAGGTGAGATATCATTTCAAACCTTGTGGACTGATGCACAGTCATATTTTTAAAAAAGTACACCATCAGGTACATCATTAGGACATAATAAACATAATCTGGTCCCTAGCAGGTCTTAAAGTTAGGTAAATACAACCTGAGATGAATAGCAGCACATGCCATATTACACAATTTACACCATTATTTATGTAGCAAAAACTGAAACCAAAATGCAGAAGCAGCGCATGAAAAACAAACAACACCCTTACTGCTTTCACAGGAATTAAGAATTTAAGTAGCAGCCAGGTGCTACTAATCAAAAGCACTCAAAATCCTTCTCACATACAAGGCCTTGAATAATCAGGCCCCATCTTATCTTAAAGACCTCAATATCACCCCAAGAGAGCACTTTGCTCTCAGACTGCTGGGATACTTAAGAGTAGAATGGGAGGCAGCACCTTCAGCTTTCAGGCCCCTCTTCTGTGGAACCAGCTCCCAGTTTGGATTCAGGAAACAGACACCCTCTCTATTTTTTGGCAGCTTCCTGGTCTGGAGCATTCATATGTGTGTTAACACAATGCAAAAGAGGAAAGGCATCAGCAACAAGAAACAATTGCTGGTGTTCATCAATGCAACACAATCTCCCTAAGAATGAGCATCCTAGCAAATTTTCCCCAAGGTCAGACCGTGCAATGCTCAGAGAAACTGCAAAAATCCTGAGAGCTAGAAGATTAAAGTGAAAATGTTTGGCCATAATGCACAACAGCACATTTGGATCAACTGTCAAATACAGTGGTGGAGGGGCTTATTTTGCATCTTGCAGTTACTGAGTCAACCATGAGCTTCTCTGTATACCAAAGCACTCTAGAGTCAGAGGTGCCTTTTGAAATGTGTTGGCTGCAGCACTGAGCCACAGCTTTTACTTTGAAGGCGAACATTCTCCATTTATGGTTTGCATCACACTTCTTCAAGGTTAGTCGTTAGCAAGAGTTTGCAGACAAGTCAGCATCTCCCCTACAAACTACAGGCAATCGCAGCAACCAGAGTGATCACAAGGAGGTTTTTGATGTAGCGCCCTCTGAAATCAGTTGCGTGTTGCAACAGCCAAAAATCTCCAGGAACCACTCGTCAACCAACGGGGAATGTACATTTTTTCCCCTCATGTCCAGTGGTAGCATAACATCTAATATGGCGGACAACTCTTATGAAACCTCTATAGGGAAACTGTAAAGGTAAACATATACTATATAGTATATGTTTCTGTTGTAATGTGTCAAACTCCTGTGTCCAGCAAATTTTAGGTCAAAATGTACTGAAAATTAAAGAATGCAATACTTATTAAAAATAAGCATTAAAGGGATCATATGAAAATGAGGAATCGTTTTGATGATCTGCTGTTTTTATTTTGGCAAATGTATACTATATAACAGAGAGTGGCTCAACTGATGCCCTCAGTGTGGCTTTTTCCAAGACTGCTTGACGAATGAAACCAGAGTAGTGAGAGGAGGGAAGTGAGGAGTGTGAAGAGAGAGCCTGAAGCTCTGGCTGCAGCAGTCACATAGATTGTGAGAAAGCTGTATGATGGCTCCGGCGGAGCACGACCCCCAGAGCAAACACACAGGACAGCCGTGACACAGCAGCAGTCTGTGTGCGTAGGTGTGTGTGTGCGTGTGTGTATGTTTTACGGCAGTGATGGACAGAGCTGTGCTGTGACAGTAAGTGCTCTCACACTGAAATCAGGTGGAGATAAACAATTAGAAATTCAGCTCACAGTACAAACAAAGAGAAAGTGGGGCTATGCCCACAGCCCCCCTCCCCCCAACAGGATGAATGGGATGAGTGCCGGGGGGGGGGGGGTGGTATCTTATGGATAAACCCCTGCAAGCAGAAAAAAGCCATTTGAACTGAAAAGACTGTACTTAGTGTGGTGACAGTCTGTATAGAGACACAAATCACTATGTTGGAAGCAGGAGAGGACTTTTCTGTACTGTAGTGCAAGCACTATACATTACGCTGTCTTTAGAAGCTGAGGAGCCAGATAATGAAAACATGCCCACTCTTGTGTGATGGTCTGCATCAGTGCAGTGAAAAAAATATCATCTTGTTTTACTTCTGCCTGGGGTGAGCTGTACTGTATCTTTAAGACAATGGCTGTTTGCATGCATGGTTCCAGCTTTACCACTCTGTGAGGGTGGTTCACGTCAACGGCCTCAATAAATATCTGCACCAAAGCTTCGTCAGGTAAGCTATGCTGACAAATTTGACCAAAAGCCTAGTTTTTTATTTTTATTTCAGTTATCTAAAAAGATTTTTTCACATGTTGTTTGGTTCTAGTTAACTATAATAACCCTGGTGAGGAAAACAGATGAATAAATTGCAAGTATAGTTAGGACCACTATAGACAAAACAGTATGGTTATAAGTTATGGGACCTCCATATCAATACATGCATATATACATGGAAAGCCAGAGGTGAAAAGAGCAGCAGAAGGACACCCCCCCAAACCCCCCTCGCCCCGCCCCAAACCCCCCTCTCCCTGCCCCAAGTCTTAATACATGCCTGTATTTGCATTTTCAAAAGGAGCTATGCTTTTCAGTCCATAAGCTGTTATTAAAAAGTCACCAAATGTAAGTGTTTTAGAGTTAAATTTAAAAAATTTATTCACAACCGTGTCAAATTAAAAGGCTACTCATTATTTTATCACTCTGACAAAGTCATTAATCAGCTGTATCAAATCCAGGGATGGAAAAGCAGCATAATAATAGCTCTAATCTATAATAGCACCTTTCAAGATATCCAAGATGTAAAAACACATTACATAATCCAAAAGCAAACACAGTACAAATAAAATCAAGTGAAATTGTGTCTATGAGCACTTAATTATGTGTAGGCAAACTGTCACTACCTCTAAAGCAGAGTCTGAAGTTCAGTAAAACTTACACCAAGTCAAAGTCTCTTTGAAGATTAAACTCATTTCCAAAGAGCACACAGCATTTTTTTTTTATTTGCATCTTTCAGCTCAGATTTGTCACCTAAAATCAAAAACCAAATTCATTCAGCACAGCAGAATATGGAATAAATATGGCAAGTTTACCTGGGTATTTTAAAAAGAGCTCTCATTGGGTGGAGGTCAGAGAGGGGTGGGTCTCCATCTCCCAGCTCTATAGCAGTGATACCCAGGGACCAGACGTCACAACGGGCATCATAGGTGGAGTCCAGCTGCTGCTCACATGCTATTACCTGCAGGGATGATGAAATAAAGAACATATAATAGATGGTCTAATTTCTCATTACACATATGAAGAGTAAAGCAGTAAAATCAGGGTCTATTTCCTTATTTGGAAGTCAGTATTTATGTTGTTTTTTTAAAGTTCCTCCGCACAAACAAGCCTGTGAAAGAATAAAATGTCATTATAAAGTTGTGCATTAACAACAAAAGAACTAAATAGATTGCAGCAGCTCATCCAAAACCACTTTCTCATTATCATTTGCTGTGAGCAGCGCAGCAAACAGCCACACACACACAAACATACACACAAAGAGTCTATCATCATTGTCCTGTGGGCAGTATGGTATGTGAATACATAGCCACACACACACATCGAACATTACTGTAAATCAGTAATTAGTTTTTCTAGGCCTCAAAAGGCAGCGTCTAACACACGCAGACAACACAAATCATTCACAGACAATCAATGACACACACTCCACAAAACCGCAGTACCGTCACTATTCTGTCGTGTTTCTACCAAACACACTTAATGAACACACAAAAAAAAATCAAAGTTAATTCATTCCTCGAGGAAACTTATTTGCAAAGCCATGATAAACTAAAATTATTTCTAAATAACACACAAATATAGATACACAACACAGCAACAACCACACACCGTTATTCTCAACAAGAAAGCTCATCTATAATGTATAACATCGCGCAGAGCCGATGCAGCTCACCTCCGACTCAAACTCAAATAACCAAATCTTCTTTAGAAGTAGACTTCATAAAAAGGCAATGCTCTATTATCCAGAAAGTCTACATTTAGAAAGAAGAAAGCTCTGCTCGGTCAAAGACTTCTTGTCTACTCAGTCCACTTGGGTAATGTCCTTTCTTAGAACTTTGTGGATAAATGTCTTAAACAAATGAGATTAAAATCCTTGAGCTTTAACGAGACCTTGTCATGCAGGACATATTCTGATCTTACATTTGCACAGCATGCAAACCTCATGTAAAACTGTCCATCTTGATTTAACAAATGAATCTGAAGGGTAATTTGCAGAGATCATGCATGCTGAGGGGTTTTTTTTAACTACCATTAGGTGCAGTGGTTACAAAAGGAAGCTGTGGTGCAGCAGAGTATAAGTTTACCATCTCACCCCTACGAAGCCTGCTAATGACTCTAATCTTGATCAGTGTTGAGGTTAAGCATGCAAATGGCTGGTTAACTGATTCCTCTACTTGTTGAGGGTTTCCAAAGGTGTCGCGGCTTCAAGTTCAGTGAAAAATAAATGAAAGGTGTCTGACTGAGAGGTCTAAACTGCATCTCCTAACATGCAGGTTATCTCCCTGTATGCTGCTAAATGCTGTTACTGCACTAGGTGCTGCTGAGCCTTCTTCATGATGTATCAGTTCACTGGACAGTCACGATGTCATCTGAAGTTTGTCCCCAACTCAACACAATCTGCTTTGTCTTGGAGTGTGCTGTGGGTTTGTTTTCCCTGTTTTATTCTGACATCCACTTAAATTCCTTACTTCTGCTTTAAAAACTCAAAATAATGCTTAATACGCATAAAAAAGAAAGTGTCACTTCATGTGAGGCAGAGTGTTTATTTCCAGCTATATTAATAACTAGACAGCATGCTGGGGAAAAAAAATCATGCATTAAACTCATCATGGACCATTTTTAAGAACCACACTGTTAGCAAAACTACTTACCCTTGGAGAGCCACAGTAAATCATTTGAACCCACAGCCATCAGGCTTTTCAGTTCTCATACAAACAGCAGATGAGCTATGTACACAGGCCTAGAGACCAGTTGGCAACCACTGGTCACCAGGGAAAAAACCACATGGTGACTGGTTGCTGGAGGTTGCTGGCAGTTGCTAGGTGAAATTGGTCTCAAAGAGGTACATGGTGCTGCACTGAAACCTCCCTGCATCTGCTTTGCTCACTAGCAACTTGCCGTGGTTGCCTGTGGTTTGCAAGGAAGACACAGACTTTGAGCAAACACTCACCAACTACTTGCTAAGCAGTAGTGAAACTGTGATGAGTGCAGCACAAACTGAAAATGGTGTTAAAGTCTCACTTAGAAGAACTGAAGCCTTTAGAAGTACAATGACATGTTTTGCATATAAGAGACTTATGGACTCCCTTGTTGATAATGCAGAGACGTATGGTGTTCCCTTAGCTAGGAGAGCTGATGTAGCTGATGAAGGGGGGCAGTATGAAAGTCAAAATATGAATGAGACAAGACCATGTGATACAGGACTTTTATGACCAATACCAATACAGATATTTGGTGATTTAAAAATACAGCTGATAATATCAGACCACTGACTAATCAGTCAGGTTCTAGTGATGTTCCATGATAAATGTTTCTCTCTTATACTTAACAACCTGGTTTCAAGTTCTATAATAATATCGTTTCAAAATGAACTTAGAAACAAAAGTGTCTTAC
This sequence comes from Archocentrus centrarchus, assembly GCF_007364275.1. NCBI lineage: Eukaryota > Metazoa > Chordata > Actinopteri > Cichliformes > Cichlidae > Archocentrus > Archocentrus centrarchus. The sequence continues at coordinate 19,995,895 of NC_044365.1, read as the reverse complement.
GAGCTTGTCTTTTGGAAAGGTTGAGATGTCCTGCTACAAGTAGACAAGTCCCTAATTAGTTCAACCAATGCAGTGCATGTCCACATTAGCTGGATGCTGACATATTTACTGTGGGTTGTGTCTCAGACGAGTCTGTCATCTTTTAGTGAGATAAGCAGCTTTTGATTTTGAATGTTATGACATACATCATATCTAGTCCACAGCCTTGAGGACCAGAATCTACTGTATATATACAAAAAGGCCTTATTTACCTAGTAAATGTAACAGCTATCCAAAGTTTTCTTAACTTGTGAATACCCTAAAACTTTTTCTAAAATATTTGCTTATTCAACTTAAAAAAAAAAAAATCACCAATTTTGAAGTTGGGCTTTTTATTGTGCAGAAAAAACTTTCTTTTTTATTCCATGCAAGTGACAGCACTCGAGGCAATATATTGGACTTCACACTCTGGAGGGACAGAAGGTGTTACAGGAGCTTTTTTCAAATAAACAGTAGCACATCCTCAAGACCTGTAAACAGACTTTCATGTGCAAACTCTCACCTACCCACCACCACCACTGAACTCCTAACTTGGAAGCACTGTCAATGCACACTGGCAGCAGCAGCCAGCGATAACAGCATACATAAACTGCAGCTCAGTCCCTAACGTATAAGTGAAGCAAGAAATACATTTAGAAACAGCCTTTCAGTCAGGTGTCATGGAATGGGCCAGAACCCATGGAATGGGCCAGAACCCTGAGCTGAGAGCCCAGCTCACAGGACAAAGTCACATTAACTGGTTATAAAAAGAATAAAGAACAAACAGACATGACTGGTACAAAATGGCCTTTTTTTTGGACGCAGCTCCGTCTCTACAGAAGCTATACATACTGCCTGCGCACTCAGCCATGATCAGGCAGGAGATGAACGATGGATGCTGCCCATTCCACTTTTTCCGTGTACATTGTGTTTGACAGTGTTATCTCTTTGATGATTATTAACTGTGGCCCACTGGGATCTGCTCCAGGCTAATGTAGTGGAAAGAGACGAGGCTGCGGGAGCATTTATAGGCCACTTTTACTGTACCTCGGGAGCCATCCAGAACGGGGTTCCCACAGAGGTGTTCCTCCTCAGACGGGTATTTGTCAGCTGTGCGGAAACACCTGCAGGGTAGAAAACAAGACTCAGTCGAGATAGTTCAAAATATCTCAATAACATGTCTTTATTTCTACAGTGATCACACTGGCAGGTAAAAGTGATGATCCGTGAAAAGGGAAACAGTGAACAGTAAACAGCAGGACGTGGCTCAAACGATACAGAGCCGAATGGCTTTCGGAGCTTTTAATGATAGAGCTGTCGCTATAGTGACAAGGAGGAAAAAAACAAAACATGCTCACATAAACATCCGCAGTGCCTTTTTTCTTTATCCAAATGATAGACTGCTGTGAATTACAAATTCTTATTTGACTGCAAGTGATTTTGACATTTCAAGAACGACATTTGAATGAAATTCAACAGTGAACACACTCTGGTGGCAGGAGACGTTTCACCTCCTCTCAGAACAAGATGCATCTGAGTGATTTATTATCTTATGCCAGAGAGGGCCGAGTCACGTTACAGCAGGCGAGTCAGAGGCAGATAAATTCAGCAGAAATGGGACTGCAGAGAGAAAAAGAGGGCATGTGTGTCCTTACGTGTGCCTGTTAATGTGCCTGACAAGGAACATGCTGACCCACAATTGTGACTCCGGTCCAGTCCAGACGAATCAGTGTTATGCCACACTGTGTATCCCAGGGCAGGGTCTGCTGAAGCAGCCGGCCAGATCAAGAGCGGCAACCGGGACAAAAGCAAAGCCTCGAGACAAAAGCAGCAACCCACAAACAAAAGGTGATGTAGTGATGCAGCGCATGCTGCTGCAGAACCACGTCTCCATCTTGTGCTTCATGTTTTTATAAGAATGAGAGGCACACCGATTGTGTAAAATGTGTTTTAGCAGCCAGATGTGCAACGTAAAAGCTTTTAGGAGATGAAAGGGTAATCTGAGGAAATGTACCGGCAAAATATCCAGATGGTGAAATGCATAAAAATCTGCTCAAAACATCAAAAGCATGCAGACGGCACAATCCCAAACTAACAGAAACAAAGACATTTACACAACATAAATGTGTTTCCAACCGTGTCAGCAGCTTTATATTATAAAAGCCTGTTCTTTACACCCATTTAAATGCTGTTGCTGTTGATGCTTGGGGGTTAAAACCAAGGATGGAGAGAAATGCCGGGATACGCAGGGCAGGGAGATACAGGCACAAGGCTGACACTCACACACACACACACACACACACACACACACACACACACACAGGGACAGTCACATAAAACCACAAAAACACTAACATCACCCCACATTAGTGAGGACAAACTCAGAGTTTTACAGGGATTCAGACGTATATACAAACCTCCACGTGCCTGCTATGCATGTGAGGTATATCAGCGCAAGAGAGTACAGATACACAAAGAGCCCCCTATTAAAGCTCTCTCAACCCTCTGTTTCCACTACATTAGCCCGGAGTGGAGCCTGGTGGGCCACACTTAATAATCATCACAGAGATAATGCCGTCAATTAGAATATTCATGAGAGACCAATGAACGAACAGCTCTCCTCATTCTTCTGCTGCTCTTTTTTGGGTCCATCTTTTTGCTGTTTCTCTTTCTTTGCTGGCAGTGAGTCACTGCGGGGGCTTTATCTCTTCAGCTGCTCAGTGTAGCATGCGCCCCTCCACATGAAAAACCATTAATCCCAGCATGACGCAGAACCGAGGAAGCTCGAGTCGAGTCACTGCCGCCACCATTTTCGTCACCGCACGTTTGTTTCTCCTCCTTCGTGATGTCACAGACCTCATTCATGTTTCAGCTTTCAGCAATGTACAGATTGGCGAGCCAGAAGTCACAAAAGAAGTTGGAGCTATTTTTATGAAAGAGATTTCAGCCTGTGTACCTGTATACCTTTTGAATCCTGCTAAACGCGCTTTGGCAGCAGATTATAAGACAGGAGCTTTATCTGCTTTGTTTGATGCCACCTTTGTTTCAGGGGATGATGCAACATTTACTTTATGTCACTTTTTACCAGCTAGAAATTCACAGGGTCAGTCTAGAACAAGATTACAGACAATCTAGATGCTCAGTGTAATGGTACTTATTCATGTTAAAGATTAACAATAAAGCTACTACTCAAATGATCCTTTTGTCACCTGCAGTTCTTGTATTTTTAACTATCTGTTTTTTCAAGTATGGCTGTGCAACAACTGCCTGAACTCAGTTCACGTTGGAGATTATGGGAGACAAAAACAACTGCCCTCTGTTACATTGCTTCACATGAGTATGCAGCAAAATCTCAAACAAAACAGGAAATAGCTGTGAAAAAGAAACCATTTTTTTCATGTTCATGGACAAACTGTCACATTTTTTGTGACATATTAAAAAATAATATATTTTTTTATTATGACATGAACTTGACCCTCTGGTGTGAGCAGTAAAATGAGTCACTCTACCACCAACCCCCTCCACCCTTCAAATATGAACTTTTTGCCTTTTAAAGGAGGAAAATATTCTGTTGGTGTACATGAGCACAAATCAATACATATGACATAATATAAGACAGGAAAGACACACACACACACACACACACACACAAACTGTAAAGTTTGTGTCCAGAAAGATTAGAGGTTGTGAGACTGTGCTGGAGTATGATTACTAAATGCAAAACTGTGCTAAGGCCAGAAACAGAAGCTAACAATGAAAGGCCTTCAGATTAGTGAGGATCTATCAGCAACACAGCAAGCATTATGATTTACAGCAGAGACAGCCTCATGGAGATGGCCTTGTAGAATATTAGTGGAGGAAATGTTGCCAAGTTCTACAGTGGCCAGTAGATTTCTAAAGTCACCACTGGCACAGGAACGGGGAAGCTGTCAGATAGTGACAGGTGGCGTCATGACCCAACAGTGAACCCATGTAGTACACTGATGACATTAATAATTAGTCTCGTATTTCTAGTGTTCTATAGCAAGTGGAGCAAACTTTAATTGCTGGATAAAACCTGTTGTCTACAGCTACAGTGACTTCCACCTAAGCGTTTAGGTTTTTTTTTTAATATACATATACTTGGTAATGTCAGAAAGGCATAAAGGTATGAAAAAAGACACTCCACCCAAACCTAGTAGAAAGGCTATTACCATTTTTGCAGCTTTGTGGTGATACTTAAATATTGAAAGAAAGGATAAGATAGGGATATATGGCGATATATGGGCATGTGCAAGGTTTTAAGTTTTATTATTAAGTGATTATTAGTTGACAGCATTGCGAACTTAAGCTATTTTGAGTATACGTGTAACAAACAAAACTATGTCAATCCTTCCAATTCTATATAATAAGTTACAGGACAAATTAAAACTCTGATCTGCCAGGACACTGAGGAAAAGTCAGGAATAAGATCTCATCCAATGGGAACCATCCAGTAGATGCTGAGAGATTTCTGTCAGGACATTTGTGGCTCTACACCAGAAATCTTTCTTCTCTAGCATTCTGTTAATCTCACACTCAAGACAAACCCTATTTCTCCTTCTAATGCAACTTCCTTTAGCTCCTTTCCTAAATTCTTCCACATGCATTAGCTTTGAACAGTAAGCACACTTATAGTGTGAGCAGATAACAGACATACACAGTGGCAAATATTTACTGCAGAAGATAAGCTAACTGCGAAGGTGATCAGCGGCTCGTTGCTGTACAGTAATTTTTCTTATATCTCAAAGCGAATGCAGTAACAATTTACTGATGATAAAGTGTCATAACATTAAACACAATTACTTCCTATCAGGGTTTCATGATTTTAGCACTAAACATGGTGAACTGAAACCTGCTCTCTGGTCTAACTGGAAGTGTTTGTAGGTAATAAATTCTTTCCAGAGATACGGTATCCTTACTATCTGGGACATTCATTACAGGTTCAGCCAGAGAAACATCAAACACTTGATAAGATGTTCTTAAATAAGCAAGAGATGATATAACACACAAATAATAGCAGGATATTGTCGGAGATGCCAGGATTGCAATGACTTCAGATAAAAGCTTCAGACAATGTGTATGATACAGTATCTTCTCTGACAGTTTGTAGCCTTTTAATTTAGAGTGCTATATTTATAATAAATTAGTACATAAACATTAATGGATTTATATAGATAAACCCATAACCTGCTTAGACTAAGGTTAAAAGCTTTTCAATATAACTAAATTTCTTTAATTTTAAGGTGTGGGTGGGTGAAGCCCTTTTCTCTACACCATTATCTGTCTTTGTTGGGTCAGCACATTAACAATTTATTAGATCTGAATCAGGTGTTTGTGCAGTGTTTCTATTATACATGACCAAACCATCTCAGCCTCACCTCTCTGACTTCACCACCAAACTGCTCAACCTGAGCTGTCCCTCAGATGTACTCTAATCTTGTCCATCCTGGTCAGTCCCAAGGAAAATCTTAGTATCTTCAAATCTGGGCAACTCTGACTTTTTGTCAGTGATGCAACTAATTATAAATAACCAGATAAATAAATATATATAAAAGAAAAAAGTTTAAATCAGTCCAAATAGCCTCAGGAAAAAAGTGTTAATGAGTCTGTTGTTTTGAATAACCTGTAGAGGGCAAAAAATCAAGTAGGTGGCAGCAGGGCATCTGTAATTATATTTTTGGCTTCAATTCAATTCAGTTTAATTCATTTTTTTTTAAAAATAGTGCCAAATCACAACAACAGTTGCCTCAAGGCACTTATTTTGAAATTTACTGACAAATATTTAAATGCTGTTCTTAGCAGAGGAACTTTAAATCCCTTCAGTCTTATTATTAAGGTCACTTGTGATGGCTCAAGTCTGCTGTCTGTCCTATGGTTTGACAGCTTTTCATGACTGCCTGCTAACATGTTCATGTTCCTGCTCTTAGACACCAGATAGTTTCTGCTGAACATGGTTTTTCTTTCTTTCTTTCTTTCTTTCTTTCTTTCTTTCTTTCTTTCTTTCTTTCTTTCTTTCTTTCTTTCTTCTTTCTTTCTTTCTTTCTTTCTTTCTTTCTTTCTTTCTTTCTTTCTTTCTTTCTTTCTTTCTTTATTTTTTTCTTTCTTTATTTATTTCTTTCTTTCTTTCTTTCTTTCATAGAGGACATCATTTAAATCTCAAACCCCATGCCCATTGTGTTTGATTACAATTACTTAATTAGCGTGCAAAAGTCACGAGCCACCCGTCATTTCTTTATATTTTTTTAGGAAAATGGGAAATAGATGCAGCTATTTATTGAATGTTAGTGTGTTTTTCTATCCAGGTATGCTTTTACTGCATGTGCATTTGGGATCATGCTGACAGGTGTAAAATTACAAGGTGGATCAAAATCTGATGATACTTTTCTGCATTCATAATCCCATCAATTTTAATAAGATCCCAACACCACTGGGTGAAATGCAGCTCCAGACTATGACACAGCCTCCTCCCTGTTTTACAGATGACTGTAGACAGACAGTGCTGAACTATTACTCAAGGCCGCTTAAAAAAGAAAAAAATTAAGTCTGGCTCCTTGGAAGCAAAAATAAAGAAATGAGGGGTGGCTTAAGACTTTTGCACAGCACTGTACTTTCAATGACATGTTAAAACTGAAACCTTAAACAAGGCTCAGTAAGTTTAGTTTATGCGGTAAGCAATACTGTTGAGCAATATCTTATGTCTTATTCGCAACTGATATTTTGTAATCTAAATATTTTCTGTACTCATAAATAAAACACAAAAAGACTAAGAATACCAGATTCTAGGATTCTTATCATCAGAAGAGTCACATATTCTTATTTAATTATATTAATACTTATGTAACAGTTTTGGTTGCACAGTTTGAACATCTCTATCTTCTTCATCAGTAAACATCAAACAAACAATAAACAGGTGTTGCGAATCTCCGTGATAGCAACGCGAAGAGGAAGAAGCTGCTCTGGCGTCAACGGCTCGTTCAATATTGGCTACTTCAAATATCAAGTGATTCCATTAATACCCCCCCACCCTCTCGTCCTTCTTGTATAAAAGCTGTGCACTTTGCGCTTCATTGTTAGAAGAAGGCTTTTAAGAGAGGCCCACAATTAGCAGGAGTAAATGCAAACCTACACACAAATGGAGTGGGGGATTTTATTTGTAATGAAAACAGGCAGCTGTTTTTGTTGGGGGGGTGAGTGAGTCATCTCCTGAAAGTAGTCGAAATCACTTTGCCTATCCTGATCCTTGAGCCCAGGAGCTATGGCGAGCCTCATTTGGTTAAGAAAACCCAAAAGCAAATGAGTGAAATGATAGGGGTGAGCAGCAGCAGTGTCCTCTGCTGTCTGAGGCAAAATGGAAAAGTATAATCATCTGGCACTTTGTCAGGTTGTGTAAATGTATTCCAGCCTCTCAAGGAAACTAATTATCGTCACAGTTTATTTGTCAGACAGCTGAAGGTAATGGATTTGACCCTCTTCTCTTAAATAGAGTCATAAAGTGTTTTTCGCTGATCGGAGGAGGATAGCGCCAAAACTGGCAAACATTACACACCGAAGTCCACGAGTTTGATCCCTCCTTGCGTCGTCAGTAGGATGTTGTTGCCTTTGACGTCACGGTGGATGGTCTTGTTGATGTGCAGGTGTTGCAGGCCCTGTGAAAAGAAGAGGTTAACAGCTTCTGGTTTTTTTTCCCCCTGATAAACACCTGCCTGTGACCCCCCTACTCCCCACCGTTTATTCAGGGGTACACCATTGTCTCCCCCTCATGCATGCAGCAGCTTACCATGAGGGCCTCATGCAAGATGTAGGCAATAATGGGTTCATCCATTCTGTCTCCTCTCTTCAGCATGCCCTTGGCCAGATCTGTCACAGAGCCACCATTGCAGAGCTGCATCAGGGGGAAAAAAAAAAAAATCCACAAAGGAGAGGACAATGAGGGAAAACTCACCATGAGTCAGCACACACTCTGCTTATACAATATGCCAAACTCTGGGAGAGATATGCAGAATTTTCATGCGGCAAAACAGCACAGAGTGAAATGTTTTGATCATAAGATTTCACAGCAAGAAAAGGGGGATGCTGGAAGTAATTCTATCAATCTTTAGAGGCTTATCTTTCTCAGGCAGCTTAGTGGGAGAGAATGTACATTTTGTATGCAGGGTTTAATCTATGCGGTGATGACTAAGCGGGCTCAAATAAAGCAAATAATCTTATGTATTCAGACAAAGCCAAGATTTATATTAGAAATTATACACCATTTATGGGACATTCCTCACTGCGGCGGAACGGCCCAAAAAAAGACTTGTGTGTTTATAGGTGTTTTCTTGCAGTATACAGCATCTTGATACGGACTTCACTGTCAATAGCAATCCCTCCCGGAAAATTACAGAAAATTACCCAGTAGGTTGCCTTGGCAACAACAATAACCCTTAATTTGGGTCTTTCTTTGGGAGATGCCAGAGGTGCATGAAAAATAAAAAGCTCTACCATGTCAATCACAGGCGCTGGGGGGGGGGGGCTGGAAGTGAAGAGAAATGGCAGCTGTTTGCATATGAACACTGTTTGTAAACACAGAGGCTTTTATTCCGAATGGTAAAAGATATCATCTACACATGCATCATCCAACTTTTTATGAGCAATTTAGCATGCAAAAAAACATCCTTAGCATTTTCTGGTAGACAGGAAATTTGCATTATATGTTTTTATGCTGCACTGTTGTTCTTTAATTGTGTCGCTCATTTCCCGCACTTGTAACTTAAAAGTCAAATTAGCCTATAAACATGCAGCGGTGGGGTTACTGAAGACAATATACTAAAAAACATTGTTACAGTTTTTAATGCACATTTCAAATACTGTACGTGGAAGCTCACAATGAGGCTCGTAGTCTAATATTCATTTTCTCTGGGAAAGGGATGATGTGTTAATTTTAGGGTTACAAATACATATTATTGCAATTATTGACAGCTCTATTGATTTTATTGATTTCTTTAGTCTATAAAATGACTGAAGGACAAAGATAGTATCCTCAGATTGCTTGTTTTGTCCATCCAACAGTGTAAAGCATAATAAATATAAAAGATACTCTAATGGTAATTACATCAAATTGATAGATGCAGCAAATAATCCCATTAGGGAAGTTTTCCAAAGCAGTAAATTTCTGGAGCTTGGTAGAGCACGTGAACATGAAGCTATTGATTTATTGGTTCATCTACATTCCTATCCTCACTTACAGCTATAAACTGTAGTTAGTGGCCAAAAGAATAAGATTGTGAGGAGGAGACCATTTGTATAGCTGCTGCTCCTCTGCATCAGAAAAAAGCCAGTTGAGGTGGTTCTGACATCTGACTCAGACGCCTCCTGAGCCCCACCAGCTGAGGTATTTTGGGTTGGAGAGGGAGGTCTGGATATCTCTGCTTAGACTGCTGCCCCATGACCCCAACCCAGATAAGCAGCAAATAGATGGATGGGTGGTGTTTTAGCATTAAAAGCTTTTTTTTTTTTTTTTTAATGAGCTAGTTATTATTGTGTCTTGATGGATGCTCAGTAATGTAGGTAAGGCAATCCCAGAAAGCTGATTCTGTTCATCTGGATGCAGCGTTTCAGTGGGGAAAACATTTCATTGCTCATCCGAGACCAAAGAAGTCACAGAAAATGCAACATATAGATGAATAAAATCAATTTTCTGGGACAGTCATTATCTTATTTTAAAAAATACACAAGATGAAACCTTGAAATTTAAAAAAACCAAACAAGACAATGGCAAAACCATGTCAAAGGCCACTGGTGGAACTGGTGGAGCAGGGGCCCACACTGAAAAAGAGCAAAACAGCCACAAAAGACAAGGCTGCTTCTCTTTTGTGCATTTCGGTGTCTCTTTGTAGCAGTTTGTCTCTCTTTGCGGGAGCATTTCAGTGATTATTTAATACCGCAAATAAATTTTGTCTCTTGTTAGTAGTTTTCTGTTATGATCATTTCACTTTCCAGCCAGACATGTTAACCTCAAACAGAAATCCTAGCCCAAGGAGAGGATAGGACCTGGTCTGAAATCCTTGTAGCAATTCTTTGACCTTGACTACGCACTTGCATAAGTTTTCAGTGCTGTGCCTCGTCTCTGTTTTCTATCTGCCTATCAATCTACCTATTCATCAGGAGCGCAGAGGACTGTTGCAGGATGGATGGCATGTACCTCAGCTGCCACACAGGAAGCTTAATCACTTCTCCTCTCTGCTATCAGACATGCAGACAAACTGCAGTTAAGCAGAGAATACCGCAGAGGTTTTCACAGACAGCACAGCACTCTGACAATGAGCCGTCCCTGACGTCAGTCCACATCAGTGCTGCCATATCACCTGTCATCATTAAATTACACAGGGCAGATGAAGGAATCCATATTAATGAGAGGTCCGGTGTCCCGGATTTAGGCGAGCTAAATGTTAGTGCTCTCACCTTAGCCACAGTGACCACAAAGTGATGCCGGACATGTACATTAATTATTAGAGATGTGGTGAAAACCCAAATCTCTGCAGAGAGGAAATGATAGAAGAAACTTCATAGCTGATTTTATTTAATTGCTCAGTGGATTAAATGACATTTACTAACCTTTCTATGAGCTTGAGCAAAGATATTCAGATACCTCTAGATGAAGGTTTCTTTTCAGAGGCAGACAATTGTAACATTATTGTGTAAAAAAAAAAAAAATACTGACAAGAAAACTCAGCCTTTAATATAAATTATGACCCTTCATTTTAAACTACTCTATGTCCACTTTGGTTCACTTTAAATTGCTACACTGTCTTTGTACTTTAATGTTGAGCATTTCAACAAGTCATTGTGTTTCTTAGAATACTTACTCATTAAGTTTAGGTATCAAAAATAATTGCTAAGGTTTGAAGTACCAAGTAGTTCAGACAATAAAATTATCAAAATGTAAAGAGTTCAGTTTAGGCACTAAAAACTACTTGTTAAGGTGTAACCACCAAAACTTTATAGAGTGTGTACTAAAAACTACTTGATTCAGCTTTGGGCACCAAAACGTGAATATTTAGGTTTAGGCACTAAAAATGCTTGGTTAGGACTAGGCAACAAAAACTACTTAGTTAGGTTTACGTACTAAAAACTATCTTCTTAAGTTTAAACACCAAAAACTACTGGGTTAGATATAATCATCACAAAGACTACCTGGTCAGGTCTAGGCACAAAAAATTGACTTGTTGAAACTTAACCACAAGTTTTAGGCTCTATAAACTATCTGTTAAGGATGGAATAAATGAAGTTTCTCTATCTGGAAATCCGATGGACAAGTCTGGGTTTGGCAGTTGCCAGGAGAACGGTACTTGTGTACCTGCACTGTGTAAATTTGATGGAGGGGGGATTATGGTGTGGGGTTGTTCACTAGAACTAAGAAGAGTTGGGCTTCTTAGTTCTAGTGAAAAGAACTCTTAATGTGGAAGCAATAAGACTTCATGCCCCCAACTTTGTGGATGGCCCCTTCCTGTTCCAACATGACTGCACACCAACACACAAAGCAGGTCCATAAAGACACGGATAAGCAAGTTTGTTCTGGAAGAACTTGACTGGCCTGCACAGGGTCCTGACCTCAACCCAATAGAACACCTTTGGGATGAATTAGAGCAGAGACTGTGAGCCAGGCCTTCCTGTCCAACATCAGTGTCTGACCTCATGAATGCACTTTTGGAAGAATGGTCAAACATTTCCAGAAACACTCCTAAACCTTGTGGAAAGCTTTTCCAGAAGAGCTGGAGCTGTTATAGCTGCAAAGGGTGGGGTGCCACTCAAGTTCATATGTGTGTGAAGGCAGATGAGCAAATGGTTATCTAACTTGGTTAGGTTTAACTAGCAGAAACTAGTTGGCCATGTTTAGGCTTTACAACCTCCTTAGGTTGGTTTCCAGCACTGAAACCTGCTGGGTTAGTTTTAACCATGAAAACCTGCTAAGGTGTCAGCACTAAAACCACTTTTTGAGTCTTAGGCACCAAAATGTACAAGGGCTGGGCAATTAATTAGATTTTAAATTAAATTCTGATTTGTGTTTCCAACAATTATGAAAGTAAAATAGTCATGAAAAATGATCATTTGTTTGCATTCTTGTATTATAAATCAAGCATATCCCTTTCCTTTACAACTGGGCACTTTCACCGTTATCTAAAAGCTCAAACTAAGATCACTGAAAGAGAGCCTTTGATTAACAAGATCAATCTAAAGAAGGAACTAAAACTCTCAAGGTTTAGCAGCTGAATCCGTTTGGCTGTCCACATAAGACAAGATGGTAACCCAGTGCATTACAGGGCTGAAAGGCCAAAGGACACCTTGACCATTTTTGCAAAACCCGAGCAGCTTTGACACAACTGTAGTATTTAGCTGCTCTTTTGCAGCTTTCTCTGCTTAGTGGAGGGCTGTACAGTTAGGCTCTCAGGATTTTACATTGTGGTCTTTCACCTGTTGCAGTATAGTACAGTAGAGGCGATTAGCTTTCAGATTCATTTTGATTCTTAGATTATCATTGCAGGGAGCAGAAAAACCAAAATCAGTTTGACATGTTGCTCATTGTTGAAGAGTATACCAGGAATGGGCTTCAAAAATGCTTGAAAAGCTCTTCTAATTCTTTTTCTAGCTGATAGTCCTACAAACCATGAGTCATATTTTTCTAGGCAATTCATAGCAGTTAGATCTTTTGTAGATATGAATTTCACAGATTTGCTTTTGCTTGGAAGAAAGACTGCCCACATAAAAGGTTTAAGATTTGTGTTTTCTATTTCACTTATCATGTCAAAGAAGAAACAAAAGAACACACTGAATACTGAGTGGGATAGTCTCCATTACAAATGAGGTCAGGTGCTTGTTTAGTCATGTAAATGTAAGTAGTGCATCAAAGACAAGCAAAGAAGTAGATAAAAGAAATGTAAAGATGAAACAAACTAAACACACAGGTGCTCACTTTAGCCATCTTTCATGAACAGTGCGATTGCGTATGAGTTTAAATTTACATTGCATTTTTTTTATTACCGCATTTATTGATGGATATATGGAGCTGCACCATGCTTGAACAAGCACATCCCTGTGTGTGTGTGTGTGTGTGTGTGTGTGTGTGTGTGTGTGTGTGTGTGTGTGTGTGTGTGTGTGTGTGTGTGTGTGTGTGTGTGTGTGTGTGTGTGTGTGTGTGTGTGTGTGTGGGGCATGCTGGACCATCTCCAGAGAGGAGCACTCCCATTGTTATTGTGGCCTTATCATTTACACGGGAATAATAGCTGAGGTGTCCACTTTCTGGCACCATTTATTGAAAAGTCTGATAGAGGAAAACCATTTTAAACCTCATTGTCAATTAACGAGTGCAGAGGTTAAGAGGATGAGTTAGGACAGAGGAAAAGGAGAGTCCAACAAAGACGCCATGTGGCATGATGCCAGGAGTTTAAAAAAAAGGGACGAGAAAATGTGTTTTTCAGTCACCGATTCTATGATTAAGGAAACTGTGAACTGATTCAAAGCTTACATCCGAATACATGTCTTAATGCATGTGGGTTAGGTTAGTTGTTGACTCTAAACTGATCATAAGTGCGGAGGTGAGACTGTGTTATTTTCTGTTGCTCTGCAATAGACTGGCAGCATGCCCAGGATGTACCCTGATTAAGCTACTCCTGATCCTTCAAGTCCATGTCTTGCGCGTTCCAGTTTTTGTGCCATGGTGAAAGGGAAAGCTGTATAAGCTTACTTATGAGGATCCTCAAGAGATTTTCCTCCATTTATTTATTTAATTCATTTTTACCTTTCCCCCCAAATACAATGCTAATGAATGTTTTCTTCAAGATCAATTTTGACAGACTCTTTAAAGATGCAATTTTGCTCCCGACAAAGACTCTTCATAGCCAACTTCTTTTATCATCTAATGACTAAATTTAATTTTCCACAAATATAAAGTGAATAGAAGCATTTTTGTTGACCGCTGTTTAATGAGCGTGAGAAAGTTTGCACTTTAAAATATTTAGATATCTCTTTCTTCTTTCTCTTTTAGCGACTCCTTTTAGCAGTCAACACAGTGGATCATCTGCATAGAATTAGTCTGATCTGCATATTGAGTTAGTAATGGGCAATGTGCAGTCATACACTTTACATCACCAAAAAGGTTTGGATTTTTCAGCTTGTTTTTAGCTTGCTTTGTTTTGTCACCCTTGACTGTGTATAAAAGATTTCTTGCCAGTGTGGAAGTGAAGACCTCAAACAGCCATTATTTCTCATGGCCAGCAGGTGGTGACTCTTGTGGCTGCAAGAATGAAATAGTTGTAAAGTCTGAGAGAATCGATACACTTCTAGCTAGATTTATGACCACAGTAAACACTTTCCTGATAGGTTTATGGTCTAAAATGCTAGTTTTAAGTGTTTTATCACACAGCAGGATGTTCTTTTTGTAAAATCTGATTCTGTTAAACACAATTCACTGATTGTCACAGATCACAGCTTTGCTCCAAATACCGTATCTTTGTAGAGGTCCTGAACCTGTGGCTCAGGAGCCCCATGCGGCCCCTTTACTGTCTATAGCTGCTCTATGTGGATCTGACAAAAAAAAAACAAAAAACTAGATGAATGTGAAAATAGAAATGAACAATTGCTTTTTAACAATTATTGTTTTAACATTTTCATTTTTATTTGTGATTGTTGTGAGTGCTTCTTTACATCCACCAGTTGTAAAAATCTATAACCTGTATACCAAATAAAACAACAACAACAGTCTTGTACATGATAACCTAATGTCTATCATCTGGCTCCTTATAGTCTTAGTTTTGCTGAATTTGGTAACAGTGGCTACCTTGGATGTTTACACATATGCTGCATGTGTAGTCTTAATTTCCCCAGGCTATGGACCCCAATTAATGCAGAATTAAAAATACAACACCGCCACAGAGCGAATCAATTTCAATTTAGAATTTTAGCATTTTTGATTCTTAATGGAAGACAGCGAACATAAAAAAGACCTTTTAAAGTCTCACAAATGACATGCACATCAAAATCAGCTCCTTATTTCCAATCAGAGAATTAAATGTGGCTCCAGCCTCACTATCTTTTAAGTATTTTCAAGCTCTATGTGAGCAATATTAGGCCTTCATACATGAAAGCATGCTCATCTCTGCCCACATCTGCTGTGATAAAGGAGCACGTGACAGAGGCAAAGCCAAAAGCCTGCAGACCCCAGTGAAGGGCTAACAAAGTAGCGGATGCAATTTGTATGAATTCTGTTCATAATGAGCGGTCTGCTGTCAGTGCAGGGCAGAGAAAGGCTCCTCTCAGCACAGCTAAAGGATGGAAAATTACAGTTTAGAAAGGAGGGGCAGTAACCATGGTGAATGACCACCTCGCTCACTGCTTTCCTGTCTTTTTACTGCTAAAACCCCATATGCATCTACTTCAGAGCACACACACACACACACACACACACACACACACACACACACACACACACACACACACACACACACACACACACACACACACACACACACACACAGCTCCAACACAGCCACTTACTAAACTGTCAGGCAGTGATTTCAGCCTGAGGATTAGCCACCGTATTTGGACTGCTGGTTGAAGATTTGCAAGGGAAATTTTGAGTGGATATGCAACCACAGGGAGTAAACAGCAGTCACAACAGATCTGTAGTTTTACTCACAGGAAATAAGACCTGGTAGATAAATTCATCTAACACTTAAAACAACAAAAATAACCCAATAGCACTGTCTTTGTTTTTCTTTAAAGCAGGGTGCCGCCTGATGGTTCAGCATCTTTATATCTGAGAGAAGTAAATGCAGGGTCCTCTGCAAAGGTCAGAAGGAAGGATAGTGATGAAAGGGGAAGGAAACACAAGATGGAGAGGTGAAAACTATCTCCTGGGTTAGCATAACACTGTTACTGTCGATGCGAAGCCCACTGAGCTTGGATTACTGAAATATGGACACCGTGTCCCAGCACTGCTGTACCTGACAGTGGAAAAAGGTTCAGTGTACAACACATTCAGCTGAATAGTCTGCTAACAAAAAAAGGCAGTGTAACTGAAGAACAATATAAGAAACAAAAATGGAAATCCCCTCTGCCTTCATTTATGTAATGCATTTGCACTTTTTCAAAGTTTTTTTTATACAAATGAACCATAGTTCAAAGTCAAGGGATAGTTTTCACCTCTCTTTGACTTTCCTCACCTCTCTGAATACACAGATTCATTTGGTCACAAATGAATCTGTGTATTTATTTTGTTTATTTATTTTACGTAGACTGAGTTTAGCTGTTTAGGAAGGGGGTAGAGTTGTAGATGGCCTGGGGAAATGGGGCTTTGGTTAAAGGTTAGCATCATTTCTTTTGTTGGATAAGAGGTTCATTTGTCTAAGCAACATGTTTTTACACAGGTTTGTTTCAATCTAAGTACCAGCAACAATAACATCAGCACAACTAGGGATGCAGCACACCAACTTTCTCCAATTATGATCCGATACCCTGGCTTCAAGGATCTGCCGATATCAAGTATCAGTCCAATTTCAGCAGCAGAGAATCCTGTCAATTTTCAAAATACAATACCAACTCTAGAAACTCTGCTCCTGGTGTGATCTGAACGTAATCAATGGACAGAAAAAAGTGCACTGGAGATGCAACATCACAGATATGCAACCAGTATATTTCAGGGGTGACTCCATTAAGCTAAACTTGTGGGGGAACTTGTTTAGAGCACCTACATTACCTTGAATACAAATTTGAAACACTGCACTACAATGTCAATATCTTTTCCCAATAATGTTTCTTAACACTAAACTGATTTGGTCATGAACTATTGAACAAATACGAATGTTGACCTGATTACTGGGCTGGTTCAAAAGTCGAGGGACATCTATGAACCACAGAACCACATATTTGAGCTTTTGCAGCACTTTATATTGATGGGATCTCTCAGAAAAAGTGGTTAATTAACCTACAGACCAACATTTCCATCACTTGAGCCACATTGCATCATACTCAGTCAACAGAAACACCACATCAAAGACCTTTTGGGCCATGGCTGCTTCATTTCTTATTAAACTTCCTCGAGTTTGCTGACAGTGTTTACTAGACATCTCCAGGTTTGTACTGCTCTCTATCAAAGCAGGAACACAAATTACAAGGTCCGACCGCCAAAAGGCAAAGAAAACCGATATCTGACACAGTGTTGGACCCTACAAACACTTTCTCTCCTCTGAGGTTGACCTCTATTACATGTTTGTCTGGAGCTTGACATTTCTAAAGGGCTACAACAGCCAGTGAAAAAATGAAAGATGGAGAACGGGGGGGGGGATCTGACAGAAAGGCTTTTTGAGGTGCACAGAAACCGGCAGCAGCAGCACCAAGGTCCCCTTGAACCTTCATGAAAAATATCACGGCTGCATGTCGCCATTCACGTGCATCAGCAGGTGCCAGCAAGCAAAGTCAAATACAAAAATGGCAATTACATTGTATTATATCTCAATGGAAATCAACTACAACAAGGGTTATTTCAACCTGTGCTTCAACTTTATACAGTAGGTATGTAAACTAATTCAGAAAGACAGCTCCTGTTAACAGAAATCCCTGCTGTGCTGCTCTCAGCAGGGCACCCACAACACACGAGCTAACTCCCGCCCTCCTGATACTAACTGGCCTGCGACCAAATCCCCCAGGTGGCCTATAAGTAAACTCCTAGACTGCTCGTTGTGGCTAAAACTATTACATAATCCCTGACCACTGCGCATACCTGGCAGGACTTCCTGTGTGTAGAACAATCAGCACCTTTAGTATAGGCTCTCAAAAGGCTAAGTCAAATCTGCCTGTGACAAAAACACAGCAGAGTTTGTGCTCTTACCTCTAGTACGAGCCACAGCTGATCCCCACATTTGATGTCCTTCTTGTAGAACATCCCGAAAAACTTGACCACATTGGAGTGGTCAGAAAGAGCTTTGAGGATGTTGTACTCTGCTTCGATTTCCTCATCAATATCCTGAAAAGTAAGAGCAAAGCCCAGCTGAGTGCACAAAACAGACACATTTAAACACCTACAAACTCATGTTTAGCTCATTTTAACCTGCCAGGTTTTCATTTGGGATGTTTTTATGCATATGTACAAAAATATGCAACTAATATCAGGATATAAATAAATAAAATGTAAATAAATATAAATATATACTTTTAGGAGTAAACTCTGTGACTCCTTTTCTTCCTGTTTTGCCGTTTTCTATTCTTACATCAGCAGTGATGAGGAGTTTTGTTTGGTTTTTTTTCCTCTGAGTGGTGACACCTATCAATCAGGATGATACAGGATCATGCCTGTCTAAACAGTGACAGAGGTGTGGTGACTTCACAGTTACACAGTCAAGGTGGTGACCATAGATCAGGTTTCTAAGACTTGAGAGAACAATTTTTAACAAGAACAAATATGACATATTTTGATAGCGTATGGTTCGGGTTATCACCGATGATGACTTCGGGTTAAACGCAAGGTTAACTCACAGGCTATCCATGTTCAGCAAGGTCATTTGAA
The DNA here is from genome assembly GCF_007364275.1 of Archocentrus centrarchus. Lineage (NCBI taxonomy): Eukaryota > Metazoa > Chordata > Actinopteri > Cichliformes > Cichlidae > Archocentrus > Archocentrus centrarchus. The sequence goes on along the minus strand of NC_044365.1, from coordinate 19,977,321 downwards.
AAGCTCTGCATTTGGCTGCTTCGCAACCTTTTTAAATATCATGAGCGTCATCAGCTGCCTGATCTGATCACAGAAAAACAGAGTGAGTGACTTTAGGACACTATGCAAAGCCTCCATTGTTTATTCTGCAATTTAATGTGGACAAAAAGGGCATATCAAGGGCATTACTGCAATCATGGAATACTCTTCTTCTGTATGTTGCACTCCTATTAAAGCTGGAAGAACAGGAAGATTTAGCATATAATGTAAATTGTTCTGGTGATAATTTAATCTCATACAAATCTAGTACTATACCATAAATACAAGTACACACCATAATAAACACATCTGCAGTAGCAGTACTACAAAATCTACACATTTGTCTTATGACTTCTGACTATGATCCCAACTCCTAGGCTACATTAAAGCTGGATGACACATAACTTTTCATTTAAAAAAAAGAGTATTCCCCTGAAAAAGACAACTTGAAATCAACTATGTTGTAGCAGAACCAATTTAATAAAGGTGTGCTGCATGTCCTATATGTGAAAAAAATCAACACAGTCATTAAGATTATGTAAAGATGGTCCTCAGTAGTACTTTGCATAAAATCCTTTCTTAATAATGAGAAACAAATTTCCCCTCAAAGTTAATGAGATTTGAAGAGTGTATTTAATGATGAGAATGGCTGCTCAATAAAGCTTCAAAATGAACCATACACTTTAATGTAGACTCAAAACAGAATAGTTAGTATCTGTCTGAAAGGCACGAACATGCCAAATTTTATATCCTCAGAAATGTAACACATCTTTCTAAGTAAAATTCTGTAAATGGTAAATCTAGTAATTATCAAAAATGTCTGCTATATAGGATGGATCTGTCCCACGGTGTCATGTTCGAGGATGTTTTCCCTGCTGCATGACAAACTGATTTGCTTTAGGCCAGTTTTTTTTTTCTTCACACACTTCTGCCGCAGTGCCAAATTTGAGTTTTGGCTCAGTGCTAAAACTCCCCACAAGCAAAGCAAGTACAAAATGATCATAGTGCTGAACTGATATCATCATAGGCAATTTGCTGAGATAATTTGCTGATGGTTGTAGATGGGAAGAATAGTTACAAGAATCTCCCTTGAGGTGGTTCCAACCTGCTCGGCTTTATTCTCTTCACAGGGTGAGAATAAAGCCGAGCAGAGTGATGTTTATCTTACCAAGGGCAGAGCTAATGAGTCAGACTACACTGGCAATTTACTTTTCAGTGAATATACTTACAAATCAAGAACTTTTAACATGTATCTTATAATTCCCCAAAGTAAAGATTTTTCTTCCTTTCTGAGATGTCGGGGCCTTTACTCTTTATTGTTCAGTAAGTTTTTCAGTTCATTTAGTTCATTTTTTGATACCAGCTGGAGTATATGTTTCCTATGAACAATATTTAAAAGCCTAAATGTAATCTAATGGAAACTTTTGTTTCCAGAGAAAACCCCAGCGTTTAGACAACCCCCTGTGAGCAAGCACTTGGCGATAGTGGGAAGGAAAAACTCCCTTATAACCGGAAAAAAACCTCCGGCAGAACCGGCTGGGAGTAAATGCAGAGTGGTGTATAAACAGAGAGACAGTGAAAAGAGGTGAATGAAGAAGAAACACTCAGTGCATCATGAGAAGCCCCAGCAGCCTAGGCTTATCACAGCTTAACTATGGGAGGGTTCAGGGTCATCTGATCCAGCCCTAACTATAAGCTTTATCATAAAGGAAAGTTTTAAGCCTAATCTTAAAAATAGAGAGGGTGTCTGTCTCCTGAATCCAAGCTGGGAGCTGGTTCCACAGAAGAAGGGCCTGAAAGCTGAAGGCTCTGCCTCCCATTCTACTCTTAAATATCCTAGGAACTACAAGTAAGCCAGCAGTCTGAGAGTGAAGTGCTCTATTGGAGTAATATGGTTCAATGAGGTCTTTAAGATAAGATGGGTCCTGATTATTCAAAACCTTATATGTAAGAAGAAGGCTTTTAAATTCACTTCTGAATTTAACAGGGGGCCATTGAAGCGAAGCCAATATGGAAGAAAAATGCTCTTTTATTCTAGTCCCTGTCAGTGCTCTCACTGCAGCATTTTAGATAAACTGAAGGTTTTTCAGGGAGCTTTTAGGACAGCCTGATGAATTACAATAGTCCAGCCTAGAAGTAATAAATGCATGAACTAGTTTTTCAGCATCATTCTGAGACAAGATGTTTCTAATTTTAGAAATATTGCCCAAATGCAAGAAAACATTCCTACATGTTTGTTTAATATGTGAATTGAAGGACATATCCGCACATGTGTGCATGTCTGTGAGCACATATGTGCCTGTATTCATGCACCTGTGAGGACATGCAAGTGATCCCTCCCAAATCCAACGTAGTGAGCCCAGCTCATCTCACAAGATTTTTTTTTCCCTTTACAAACAAGTAACCAAGAATAAAAGCACCTCAGTGAAAGTCAGCATCCAGACTCCTAAACAAGGACAAAGAGAGTAGCAGAAACCAAGGAGTGTGGTGAGTCCAAACATCACAACACAGGATGGCGACATGAACCCAAGTGTCTGCAACCTGCATCAAAGGCCAAGAAGCTGTGGAAACCCCCCGTGCCAAGACAGAACGATGCAGGAAGGTCTACATCAGTACCTGAGGCCCTCGCCAAAACAAACAGAGGCCGTGCAGTACCTCTAATACTTATGGCATGCTCTAATCACTGTAATAAAATATTATGGTCAACAGTACTGAACGCTGCACTGAGGTCTTGCAGGACAAGCACAAAGATGAGTCCACTGTCAGAGGCCATAAGAAGATCACTTGTAACCTTCACTAATGCTGTTTCTGTACTGTGTTGAATTTTAAATCCTGACTGAAACTATTCAAATAAACCGTTCCTCTGCAGATGATCAGTTAGCTGTTTTACAACCACTCTTTCAAAAAATACAGATTTTTGAAATCTTTCTAATGTGAGATACGGGCATAAAGGTGGAGGAACAATGATGCTCCTATTACAGTACCACATTCAAATTCAGTGAGCTCTTCAGAACAATCCATTTGTAAAGCGAGACTGCATGGCTAGGTGACCCGCAGCAATTAGACTGAAAACACCTAAATTCAAAGATGTGACAAACTCAACTTACATGGATGGGATCCAGTATCTTCACAGCTGCTTTACTTCCATCTTTTTTATTGAGCACTTTGTAGACTTTTCCATAAGTCCCTTTACCAATTGTCTCGATGATTTCCCAGGTGTCCGTTGGATCTGGAAAGTTGTCAAAGACAATCGATTTCCCTGATTGTGGAAACATCTTCAGGAGAGATCTCCTGCAGAATGGGAAAAACATACGCACATGGATCAGTAATAGAGAAGAAGCAGGTGGCAAGTGGGAGAGATGATTGTACTGTATATGACCTGCATTATGCATTGGTTAGAGCAGCTATACTGTTATTAATCCATGTCCGAACTGAGTAAACACATTAGTAAAGAGCTCAGCTGAAGGGGATTTAAAGCTATTGTGCAAGTAGATAACGTACAGTAGATGTTTTTAACCTTTCTTTAAAGTCTAAATTCAACACTTGAAACTTAATCAGATGAGTGTTCAAAGTTCACGCTGGTTTGTTTGGGAATTAAACTGGAAGTGTTTAACTTGAGGATAATCCAGGGATGAAATATAGTTGGGGGTTAATTTGGGTCTTTAGGAGATTTAACACCCATCTATAGCTTTTGTAAATAGTAAAGCTATAGGAAACAGCTTTAATTGTCAGCAGGGTGAAGCAGAAAAACATAGAAATACATAGAAATAAAGGCAGTAGATATGCTCGCCTTCATGTGCGCTCATCAGTATCCTGTTACAGACAAATGGGATGTCTTAGCTTGAAGTCGCAGCTTTTCTGTAAACACTCAGAGGGGTGTGTGTTTCCTACCTTTAGGGCCAATCAAACACATTCCCAGTTTCAAAAGCTGATATCATTTGACATCAAATTACCGAAGTGATTTATCCAGATATATTCAAAATGACAAGGTTATAACAATAACAATAATAATAAATGTTATTAAATACACTAAGGAAACCCATATGCTACCTTTGCATGGATACATGCAATAGAAAGTTCAAGTTCTGCAGATCAATCAAATAATTACATGAAATGGAATTACAGCCAAAACCCCAAACAGCACCTCTTTCACGTATTCTTCAAATGTGTCCATCTGTCCTCACAGTATTGCACCCAAAACTCAAAGATCAACATCCATAAAGCTAAAGCACAGATAAAAGGACAGCTGGCTGAATAAAACTTACATTATTCTCCAAATATGATGCAGCACATTTTGGGAAAAAAAACAAAACAAAAAAATAACAATTAATCCATTTCTGTGCAAAAGGTTAGCAGTGGCAGGCCAGCCCGGCCTGGTAGTGAGTGTAACAAACAGAGGAGGAGTTAACGAAAGCTAATCTCACTGGCAATTCCCCTGCTGTGGGGCTGCAATTGGAAGCTATCTCTAAGAGGTTGGAGATACAGTGGGATTAGCAGGAATTAGGCAGTGTTGCAGCATGAACCTTTCCCCATATAGACGCCCATTCATGCACAAAACAAAGCTGGTTAGAGGCACTCGAGTGCACGGTGATGCAAAAGGCCATTTTTCTTTTTATTATCAGTTTTCACTTTATTTTGTAGTGAGAGGAGATTGCCACCCAGGGTGCTATCTCATTCTCAGGTCCTGCAGTTATTTTATCTCAGCTAGTTATGATGATTTAAATTGCACAGATCCCTCCATACAGCAAGATAAAACAGGCAGACAGACACATTATTTTGCAGCGATTTCATCAGCCATTGCCCATGTAGAGCAATTAGACTCCTATACATGTATCCTTGTGTAGGTAATTGCACTTATAATGTACAACAGTGCCTAAGTAATCCGCAGACATCCTCAATAATACATCACTGCATATGTGTGTCAACATGCTGTGACACATGAGAGGGGAGGGCGAAACCTAAGGACTCACAGTGGACACCTCCAACAGGATCACAAGCTGCAAGGAAGTAGCCCTTTAGAGGAGACAGTGTGCGTGTGTTTGCGACTGTATGCATGGGGTTATCTAACCTTGTGTGCCCCAGAGTACTGGCTGCCTGTCACCTTTCATTAGCTGTTAAGGGTTGTGGCATTAACCATGGTCTGTGTACACAAATAATAAGTACAGATGTATGGCTGAGCATCATGTAGTTGCTGCTGTGGTTTTGAGACAAATAATCCCGTTTTTAAAGTGCTCGGAAAAAATGTGTCATGCCAAATTTTATTGTTTATGTGAAAATTCAGTAAAATTAGGATTAAAAAAGAAAGTCACATGCAGCAGAGCACTCCTTGATCTGAGTGATTCTCATCAAGACATTTGGCCACTTGAGGCTACTCTATAACACTGATGAACGGGTTAAAGTTTCATTTTAACCTTGGCACACAAAGTTTGCTCATCTACAAGCAAAGATAATTTGCTTCACTGGGCTCATCAATGTCAAAAAACAAGATGCTCCCACTCAGACAGCATGAACTTGGGAAAATAATACTGTGAAGCAAGTGGCTGTGAATGGAAAGACACAGAAAAAGATCCTCATAACATCAAATCGAATAAACCTATGTGAATAGGTGGCACTTGAAAGCATCAGCACAGATTTTGTTAGCAACATTTAACAAGTTGGGTTTTTTTTTTTGGTTTAAGTACAAGCAGTATGACAATATGGAATGCCAAATCTTGCAAAGAGTTCACTATCAATTAACTTCTTCACACACTAAATATAAGTTACAGTCTTTACAGAATTAAATGTTGCTAAATTATTACAAATTAAGCATTTAATATTCATCTTTACTGACCTTTGATGGCTGGTAGTGATAAGGCACAAAGCGAACGAAGACATATGGATGGTAAAGATAAAGCATAGATTACACCTTCACATATGCATGTAAACACACACACACACACACATGGTATCCACACTGCCTGTACTGTGCTACTGCTGAGCCACTCCCAAAGTTTGCAAATAAGAAATCCAAATGAAGCACCCTGGACATGTTTATGTTTGTTAAGCTTAGGAAGGCAGTAAAAGATGCAAACATCTTTAGGCAAATCAAGAAAGTGCATCAACTAATATAAAAAGCCAAATGTCAGTATCATACTTACTCTTTTCTAAGTGCATTGACATGCTTGAGTATCAGTTGTGGATGGCAGCAGCAGCAGACAAGAGTAGGATGTTGTTCCTGTGTGCCCCGGCCGCCTCTGCTATGTATTATACATCAAGAATAAGGAACACTCGCAAAGTTATTAGCCCCAAGTAATTGGTTTTAGTAATTATCTTTAGCATGAGGACATCCAGTAGCCAGCAACCGATGCATCTGATAGTGTCACAAATTAGCTTTGAGAAGACAAGCTAACAACAGTAAGGAGCGAGTCAGGTGTAACAGGCCATGACTGCTCTGGTGCGCTCCTCTCAGCATCATTCAGCAGTGTCCCATTACACAGGCACTGCTGGGAAAAGAGTCCCAGCAGTGCCAGCAGAGCTGGGCTGAGAGTTAAGTTCAAAGGGCTGGACTGATGGTATCTGAAACCTGCTTCACATAAGGTTTGTGTAACCGAGTCATTTTATATAAGCAACTTCAGCTCCTTGTCGTTTTGACATGTAGAATAATGTCAGAGAGTCAAATATTGTAAAGATGAGCAAAACCTGGACACAGCCACCATGGCGTTGCCTACTGATTGGCCCCATTATGAAAAACTGAACTTAATCTTTTCAATGTTGCAATCTTGGCGTTTTGAAAGCTTTATTTGATAGTACATGAAATTAGTGCCTATGATGAGAGCCATCAGGGAAGTGTTCTCAGAGGTCACAGAATGACCTCTGGGACTAATTCAGGTGGGCTGTGGTTCAGTTGCTACTAAATGTGTGCTGAGAAAATATTCCCCCACCATTACATCACCACTAGCAGCCTGAAATATTGATACAAGGCAGGATGGATCCATGCTTTCATATTGTTTATGCCAAAGTCTGACCCTACCATCTGAATAGCACAACAAAATCAAAACTCATCAAGAGCAGGCAATGTTTTTCCAAGCTTCTACTGTTTAATTTGGATGTGGATTGTAGCCTCAGTTTCCTGTTCTTAGCTGACAGGAGTGACACCCGGTATGGTCTTCTGCTTCAAGGTTTGATGTGTTGCACATTCAGAGATGCTATTCTGCGTGCCTTGGTTGTAACACATTGTCATTTGAGTTACTGTTGCAAATTGAATAAGTCTGGTCATTCTCCTCTGACATCAACAAAGCATTTTCAAAGAACTGCTGCTAAATGGAGATTTTCTCTTTTTCAGCCTGTAAACCCTAAAGATGGCTGTGTAGGTTCTCTGACACAATGAGGTCCAGGGGCCTCGAGTTTTATAACTATGTCAGGATTTTCAGAATGTTAAATCCACACTAATTCCCTCTTAAGATGTAAAACTGCAGACTTGATGGCTGAAGAAAGCAAACTCTCATCACTCTTTGTTAAAAGCTTCACAACATATCATAAAGCGAGATCCATTGAAAAGCCAATGAAAAATAAATCTTTAATGAAATGTTTGCCTTCTTAATTTTGACAAAACTTGTCTTTATCAATGCTAATGCTGCATGAAGCAAGTTATTATTTGCCTTTCAGTCATCTCATTTGTTTACATTAATAATACATTTGATTTCTCAGTGCACCAAACACTTAAAAACAATTAACAATCCAGGGGGAAAAGTGAGACTTCAAGCAGCAATGGTTTGGCTGTAAATTATTGATTCTGCTCAAACTGTCAGAAAGTAATTGTTGCAGCAGTGAAGCTGATAATTTATCAAACACACTAAAAGATGGCACAGCGATTATTTTCTCCTGAACACTCAGAGGCTTGTCTTCATCGGGTTTTTCAGGAAGGATATTACATGTGTTTGGCTGATTGATCAAAATCAATTCAGTATTTTAAATGGAAAATTCTGGGTACTGTATATTTGACAAGTGAGTAAGACTTCATGCTCTCCATAAATATTGGAATTCATAAAGCAGCAGCTTAGCTGAGCCCCACTGTCACCCTTTGGGTCAAAGTTATTTCTGGACAGTAAAATGAAAACAACCCTCTTTGCAAGATGACATGCAAGAGGCAGTTACCTTATTTGGGTAACCTCACGCTTAAGCTGAAATATTCACGCAGCTTCTCAGGTATCATCTCACAGGAACAAATGCATAGCAGCTCCTTAATTTTTTACATTTTGCCTTTCCTCTTTTGGACAGGCAATTACTTTATGATATGTATATTATTGACTCTTTCTTAGGAGTACATTTGTGACTTGGGGAACTACAAGCAATGACTCAAATGTATGCAGCAATATGAATAATGGAGACATTGTCCTGATAACCAAAACATGCACTAAGGCTGAAATTATAGTCTCAAATTATAGAAAATACTGCAGAAAGTATGGGTGTATGGACCAGAAAAGATATAACAAGGAAACTGAGATTTCAAAGAAGAAAGAAAAATAAGACACCCAGCAAAAACTCATTTCAAATGACTGAAATCTCATTTTTTAAAAGAACTGCAGTATTAACCATATCACAAAGCCCCATCAATCATTTGGCTTTGTGGCGCCTGCTTTTTGGCCAATAATAAATCTGGGGACCAGTGATGTCTCTGTCTATTACCAGCACTTTATACTGTAAATCCTAGTTCTGTCTTCAGCGCCAGTACCCCCCACTGATGACCCACACGCTGTCCGCCTGGGGGGGGGGGGGGGGGAATAATCAACGTGCCGACTTAAGCGTGGATCCCTCAAGCACATCCTCTGGGCTTGGGCAACTGCAGTGCACCAACCTCATTTCCTGCTCTGCTGCTTCACAAATGGCTCCTGGAAGCTGAACTAAAACCAGGAATGGAGATGCACTGATGGCAATAATAGCCTTATGATTAGAGCGGGCAAAGGTCCAGCTCAGTGTGCAGACCCTCTCTGTGCTCCAGCCCTCACTATTTCACCAGTTTGGGAACAAAAACACACAACAGAAACAACTCATTGATGATTTTCCAAAGATATTGCATAGTGCTTTGTAAGAAATCTTTCATGGTGAGCTGAGTTCTTGTGATTTCTTTTTTACACAACTTGGACTTTCTAATATAATTTTGCCCACTTCCTTTGTTATTAGATAATTACCAACATGGCTCTATGAATAGCAAGACCAGTGAACAAACCCGTCCACCATTTTGGTCAATAGTGAAATATTTTGCCTGGATTATCATGAAGCTTAAGCACCAACTGTCATAAAGTACCAATGTTTACTGTCACGATCCTCCAGTTTTCATTATTTTCTCCAGTAAGCCAAAATTATTCACCCAAAAAGCTTAATAAAGGATGGTTTTTGGATGCTTCATGGTTAACATGGGAAGGATCATAAGTGGGAATAATATGACTGCTAAGTAGACACTGTTTAATATATTGCTTAAAATTGCTGCCACTTTCAAAATAAATAATCTGGCTTTAACGCATTTTATCAACAAGCATCATTATGAACATTAATCATCATTAGTGTGCTAACCACACACAGTGAGGACATAGACACCTGTTCAGTCTTATTTCCAGCATTTTCACTGTTGCCATCTTGGTGTTTTGCTTCCAAGGAGTAAAAATATGGATTTCACTGATTATCTATCCATCTGCTTTTTTCTGCATATTCAAGAACAGGTTGTGGTGGCAACATCTCCATATCTTCTGTAAGAGCTGTCTACCTCTAGGAAGAGGTAGACAGATGCTTTCTGCTAGGAAACAGAAAGCTTCTAAATTTGATCCAAAACTACCTCAGCTTGCTATTTTTTGACACAACAGAGCAATAGATCCTTTCCAGGTCCCTCCAGATTTCCAAGTTCATCACACTATCTCTGTGCTTATCTGAGTCGCAATTAGGAAAGTAATTATTGCTATTTGTATGAACAAGCTTGTTCTTTTTGTCAAAATCCAGATTGGATATGTGTGACGATAGACTGAGTGGTATTTTGACTCAGCTCCCTCTTCACAACAAGAGTCCTGTAAAATGATCGCATTGCTACTGACACTGGGCCAATAAACCTGTCCATGCTCCACCTTCCCATCATTTGTGAGCAAGATCCCATGATATTACTGGCCTTAGACGGAGATTTGATTCTCAACCTGGCTGCTTCACTCTCAACTGCAAACCCTTTGCTGAAGACACCTATATAACTTCACTTTGTGCCAAAAGCAGAGATGTGATTCAGAGATTTCTAAAGTGCACATCCTAGCTGCTCCTTGAGATCCTGTATGTTCATGAATATCACAAGCAGGATCGGGGACAAGGGGCAACCTTTGCGAAGAACACCATATGCTTAAAATGTATTGGACCAGCGCAGCTCTCACTTTGGTTATACAAGGACATGATGGCTTGAAGCAACCATACCATTACCAGGTACTCCCACATTAGCCTCTGCAGGTTTCTCCAGGGTACAAGGTTGTAACAGTCTGGACTCATTTGGCCTTAGGTGGCTTCTATACAGGGGTTTGCAATGTGCCCCCCCCCAAGCAACCCCACAAGCCTAAAGTGCATTGGTCCTCATTCATGTCACTATCACAAAATGAGCAAGTTTAATACACATGTACACATGGGTTGTGTAATAACTCACTCCAGAGTACACCGGCTTAACAAAAGCCCCTCCTTACTAAATACCACATATAAAATATTGGATGAGAACCCGCATGTTCACAGCGAAATGTGTTACGCGTTACATAAGCAGTTAATAGGCTTAATTTCCTGACAGGTAACCTACATACTGCTCTGCTGCACTCTGAGCTGCTAGTCTCTACTACACCATGAAGAATCATCCTTTCCCACTGATGCTGCACTGACGAGATAGCTCATCTTATGACACACAAGATGCCTGCATGACGGCTGAATAATCCTTTCTGCATACTGTATGGGAGTATGCGTCCGTCTAGTTTGATCTGGGACATGATTTTTTTCAGTCTACTTAAGTCCTGCGTGTTTTAGCAGTGTTTTGAGAGCAGAAATATTACTATAATTTTACTAAAAAGCCCGCAAAAACCTGGAGCACAATTTAATAAACAAAGAGTCTTACCTGAAATTAAAGAAGCTGCTTTGAGACATGTCTTCCGTCCTGTTTTGCTGACAGATAATTTGTGAAATGTGTTGAGACTCAGAGCAGTACAAGGGTTGAGCACAATTATGTTGTTGAAAATGAAGTGGTGCTGGCAAGCAAGTCATTCAGCTTTGTTTCCTCTAGTCCACTCATCAAACTTTGCATTATTGTAGACATCTCTGTATTGTGATTTCTTTTTTGGCTTCATGTCGAAATAATCAAAATTGTGCAGTACATGGAAGCAAAGCAGCTTTAATGAATCTGATGTCACACTGAACAGAAAGAGAAACATAAATGTTCATAAAGATAAAAACATTAGCAAACCATCATCTCCCTTTTATCCCCTTTCCAAAACAGGTTGCTGTTACAGTGTGGCCTCAAACCTCTGTTCATGTGAGCACTTTTATCTTCTTGCTGTGGTGGTGACACACTGGGCTGAAGGACAAGCAGGAATTCATTAGGGTTGATTGATTGATTGATTGATAACAGTATTGATGAGCACAGTCTCACACTCTTTGTATATGGAACGTAGGAATCGATACCACTCTCATGATGTCTGTAGCCCATCAGCATCACATCACCATTGTGTTTTAGTGTTTTGTTGCCTTATCCTTCAAGCCTCTACTCTGAGGCCACAGAAATGCAAATATCTTGAATTTCCCGTCTATTCACTGACCTGTATGGGCCGAATGCCTGCGTTCACCAGTTTGTGCACTGCTGCTTGAACAATTCATAAAAACAGTGTAACAGTATTGTATTGTCCCTTCATTCGTTGTACTAATCACATGGACATACTTGAAAATGCTGAGTGGAATAATGGTCGGGCACAATCAGGGGAAATCAGAGATCACTTCAAGGAGATTTGAGGAGGGACGCACTGATTGTTGATGCCTCTGTGATGCAGATCGGTGGACGGCTGGCTGGGTCTGTGGCACCCGAGTCGACTCTGTCTGTGAAGACTGATTGAATAAGGCTACTGATGAGGCTATTGTGACCGTGGCTACGTGGTGTGAATGCATGACAGGCCCGTGCCTGGCGTCAATGACTGGCTGCCATTGTGGCAAACCACTGGGCTGTGACTTACCCAGCTGTGGTGCATAGCAAATCATGAGGCACTGAAATGAGTACTGGGATTGTGCAGTTGATAGAAAGATCATTAGGCAATCATTGCTACAATATACATGCGTGATGCTCCATTTGGCCAACCTTTGTTCAGCTGACCTGACAACCTTGCTCATTATAACATTCATGTGCACAGTCCAGAGTCACATTAAATTACCTGATCTCTACTTTCAACACATCCTTTCTTTTGCTGTCTGTGAATCCAAACACACAATCAAAATTGGGGAGGTGCAGCACAACCTCAACATACAAAGCTAATCTAAGTATGGAATGTCTCATGAACCTTGGTTTGCATGTGATGTGACTGGATTTATTGAGGGTTGTATGATGTGAACTGGATGAATGGCAGTGTATTTATAGCTCCCTTTGATATTCAAAAATGTAATTCTCATTTTGATCCCCTTAATTGGAAACAGTAACAGTATTTCTTTGAGACATTAGCTCCCTCTGCAGCTCTACAAATGCTAATTTGAGATTTTCATTGGAAGCAAATTATGTTTAACAATTAGTATTCTATAAATATGTATAGCACATTTACCACAGTGTGTATATTGGATAGATTTCAAATACAATTATCCGATACTTGGTTGGTGCTTTGAGCCAAATGCTACACTTCAGCATGCTAACATGCTAATGTATAGAAGGCATATTATTTACTATCTTAGGCCCCAGTCAAACATGCCTAGACTGGTCAAAAGCCCCGCAGCAGCTACCTTTTGCTAGGGGAAAATGTGTGTTCCCCAACTGGTTGGTGAGTAGTTGTTTATAGTTACTTCTGTCACACAGAGGTACAGCACCATGAATGTGTCTACAGCATGTCTCATTCACAGACACATTCATACAAGCACTTTCTAGATCTAAGTGTTTTCTATCTAACAGTCACACACAGTCACACTCCGATGAAGGCATTTGGAGCAACTCAGGGTTCAATATTTTACCCAATGATACTCTGGCATGCAGACTGGAGCAGCCAGGGGATCAGACCACCAACCTTCCAATTCGTAGATGACTTGCTCTGCCTCCTGAGCCACAACCATCCCAAACAGACTTCCACGGTCAGCCGTAGTTTGCCTGGAAGATGCCGACTTGTCTGCAAACACTGGCCAACTACTCGCTGAGTGCTAGTGAAACAGTGAAAAAAACAGAAACAGAGACCGTCCGCCTTCAAAGTAAAAGCTGCACCTTTTAAAATGTGTTGGTTTCAGCAATAAGGCACATCTTTGACTTTGACTTTCTTGGATGCATTGCATTTTTTCAAATTTCACCACTGCTCAGTCAGTTGGCCAGAGTTTGGAGACAAGTCTGCATCTTCCATGCAAACTATGGGTGACTGCGGCAATCTGCTAGTGACCATACCAACCAATGGTTTTTGGTGCAGTGCTTTCTTTGCAAATGATTTCACAGTGTGGCAGCCTTTCAGCACCCACTTGCCAACTGGTCAGAGAATTTTCCATAGCAATTGTAAAATTCAACTTGAAAGTTAAATCATTTATGAATAATGTAAATACATGACTCTGTTATTTTAGTTGCTAAAACACTTTAATGGTTTAATGGGTAAATAAAAAGGATTAAAAGCTAACTACATCATAGCGCTAAATGAAAAATTTATTTTGACTCACTGTGGGGGCTCTAAATATCTGTAGAACATTTCAAGGCAAATTAAATCAACTGCAAGACAAACATGGCCATGCCCAGAGACATATTGTGCTTAAAAATCCTGTGGCAAAGGTATTTCAGTAAGTGCACAAAATAAAGTACATACTGTGAACAATAAACAGCTTTTGACCATGCTGTCTGCCCACTCCAATGTCATCCCACATTAGAAAAACCAGCAGGGGTTCATGACCCTTTGCTGAACAGTCCCAGCAGTGACTCACCATCAAAACAGAGTTTGTCCTGTTCACCAGTGGAGACGCGTTGTATAACTTAGTGATGCAAATGCCCCGTGTTGCACTTCAGTTCTCTCCCCTGGTTTTATCAACAATTCTGTCTGTGAGTTTGCGAGTCTTTGTAATAGCATCCCTTGAAAAACTGTATTTGTTGTTTCTGCAACAAGTTAAAGGTTAAAGAAAAAGCATTTAAAAAGCTCTGATTTAATTTAAAACTGGATGAAACCCACAGAATTTTGAGTAACCCTGTTGAACCTTCTTTCTTGACCAAGTCATGGATGATGGATGATAAAAAAAATGAAATAATATAATTAATCTACTTTATATATCAACGGGCAACTTCAAGAGCTGAAGAAGGAAGCTAATGTAGAAATGGCAAAAACTGCAGTTCCCCTACTAACCACTTTAAGTATGATTCAAAAATGCCCCCAAAATGCCCCTATGTCAGTCCCCCTAGACTGCCACATTACCTGTTTTAAATGCCTAACTTTATAGCATTAAACATATTTATATAGCCTGGTACTCATTCACCTGTACAGTATACTGGCGTTAAGGGTGTTGCCAGGTGTCCCATCACAAGCAGCTTTACAAACGTTTTTATTGGATCATCTGACTAGAATTATACCTCACTGTGTGGCACAGACCATCTAAAAAGTTTCTGGTTCAGTTTTGGTGAGAAAAATTAAAGTATTTTAAGTCTGTTAATTTGCACTAATTAGCTGATATGTGCGTCTGTTCATTGCACCCACACAGTTTATGAATGTAGCTTGTTAACCAAGCTCGCTAGTGTTAGCTGATAGCTTTGCAACCCACCCTTTCAGCCATAACAGGACACTTCTGGCTACAAAAACAAATAAATAAATAAAGACATGGCAGTAGACACTTCAAAATGCAGATCCAAAATCAGTGGGTGACGTCCATCTTTTGTACTGTCGATGGTAAACACTCACCAGATATTTTATTTGGTAGGCTACACCTTACTAGTACCAGTTGCCTTCACACAGTTGCTGCAGATTTGTCAGCTGTGCATCCATGATATAAATCTCCCGTTCCACCACATCCCTAAGATGCTCTATTGAATTGAGATCTAGTGACTGTGTACAGGGTGTACCCCAACTCTCACCCTATGACAGCTGGGATAGGCTCCAGCCCCCCATGACCCTGAACAGGATAAGCGGAAGAGAATGGATAGATGGATGGATGGACTTTGGAGGCCATTTGAGTACAGCTAACTCATTATCATGTTCAAGAAACCAGTCTGAAATAATCTGAGCTTTGTGTCATTGCACTATCCTGCTGGAAGCAGCCCTCAGAAGATGGGTACACTGTGGTCATAAAGGGATGGACTTGTTTATCTCAACCAAGTCTATCTGCCTAAATGCACTGAGCTGCTGCCATGTGATTGACTGATTAGTAGAGGTGTGCCATATCATATTGTACATGATAATACCATTATAATCTTTTTATATAAAAAACTGCACCATGTGTTTACATTCCCTAGTGCGTGCAATAAAGCCCAGGCATGTCTGAGAGCAGGAGCCACATGTCAGTCTCCAATGATGGTTTAGTACCTAAAAAGGGAGCTACTTCAACAACCTCCAACAAAGCATAGTACTTTGCAAAATATGCAAGAAAACTGTTCCTGCTAAAGAAGGGAACAACAAACTTGTTTCACTTGAGGCAGAAAGTGACCATGGAGTACAGCCAGGCTTTGAAGGAAGGGATACCAATGGCTGGTTCAATCCAAATGTAAACAAATGACTCCACCAAGCACTACTGGAGCACTCACTAGTTGTTGTCCATGTGACAACAAGAGCAAATGTTGGATAGAAGTTACTGATGTGGTTACATAGTCAAAAAGCATGGCTTGAAGCAGCTGGTTAAAAAGCTTGAGTCAAGATAAAACGTCCCAGGTAGAAAACATTTTTCAGTTTTATGTTACAATGTTGTGCACCTCCCGAAGCGTTACAAGGTTCAGTTATTGTTAAACTGAAGTGTTAAGCAGTTATTTTGTACTTTTACCTAAAATTTCCAGGGAAATCACATCCTAGCTTACATTTGACTTGTGCAGTGCTACTACTATTGTGCTATAATGCTGCTGCACCTTGTTGCAACAGATCGACATGTCATCAGTGTCTGTAGCTGTAGAAGGATAGAGAAAGCTCTTCATTTGCTTAAACTTGCTTTGCCTGTGAGCTGCAAGGATCAATAAAACCTTCTTCAGTGCGATTTTGTTTTTTCCTATTTTGTCAGAAATACCATTATCGCAGACATTCGTAATATAATTTTTAGGCTCTACTGTATGTGCTTCTGTAACAAACACTTGAATAAAAAACAGGTTGGACTTTTTACCTGACTTTTAATGACGTTTTAATAATCTTCTTTTGCTCCATATCACTGCACAAACGTTTATCAATGTAATGAAATGCTGCCATCTGTCATGGCCGGGGAGGAAACAGGCGAGGAATGGCTGACACAAAGGACTCCGGAAGTCAGCGTAACTTAAAAGGGATTTATTTCAACGGGAAAAAACAATACAAAAACCGTTCAGAAGGGAGACGAAGGGGAACCACAGGGAGCACAGGAACACACGGGCACACAACATCAACGACGCAACAGAGAACAAAACAAAACTGAGGGCTTAAGTACACACTGGGTAATCAGGGCAAGAGGAAACAGCAGGGAACAACAGGTGAGGCAAATGAAACTAATTACACAGGGGAAGCAAAGCTGAACACAAAGCACAGGAAAACCAGACTGTCAAAATAAACAGGAAGTGACAAACCAAGAAACATACTGACTAAACACGGGGAACAGGCACAGACTCAGGACAGAGACGCAGACATATCACAACACTAGGAAATAAACTAACACAAAACGCTGGGCCAACGGCCCAGGACATGACAGTACCCCCCCCTCAAAGGCCGGCCCCCGACGGCCAAAACCAGAAAACAAAACCAGACAAGGGCGGGAGGCGGGGGACCAGGAGGGAGGGCCCGAAACAAAAACAAAGACAGGGAGCAAAACAGAAATCACAGGGCGTGAACAAAACAAATCAAACCCGTACAGGAAGAAAACAAAAACACAGGACCAGAACAAAAGGCGACGGCACAAGGCCGGAGACAGTCCAAAACAGGGGGTCGAAACAAGGAACAGTCCAGGAGCTATGACAAAACAAAAACAGCAGGGGAAAAAACAGTCCACAGTTCAGGGGAGTCAGTGGGAAATCCAAAACAAAAAACACACAGTTCAGGAGGCCGCAGAGGCCAAGGGGCCACAAAGCAAAGTCCCAACGAGGGAGGCCGACCGCGCTCCCAGCGGCGGCGGCGGCGAGGACGAGAAGGAATCACTGGAGGCCGACCGCGCTCCCAGCGGCGGCGGCGACGAGGACGAGAAGGAATCACTGGAGGCCGACCGCGCTCCCAGCGGCGGCGGCGACGACGAGGAGGAGTCACTGGAGGCCGACCGCGCTCCCAGCGGCGGCGGCGACGACGAGGAGGAGTCACTGGAGGCCGACCGCGCTCCCAGCGGCGGCGGCGACGACGAGGAGGAGTCACTGGAGGCCGACCGCGCTCCCAGCGGCGGCGGCGACGAGGAGGGGTCACTGGAGGCCGACCGCGGGGCATGCGGCGGCGGCGACGGGGAGCAGACACTGGAGGCCGACCGCGGGGCATGCGGCGGTGGAGACGGGCGACCCCGGGCTCTGGTGGGGAACCCTCGGGCGACGTGGAGCGCTCGGACTGAGCAGAGACCCCCACCGGCTCGGACTGAGCGGGGCCCTCTGGCGCGGGGCGCTCGGACTGAGCGGGACCCCCTGGCTCGGACTGAGCGGAGACCCCCATCGGCTCGGACTGAGCGGGACCCCCTGGCGCGGAGCGCTCAGACTGAGCGGGACCCCCTGGCGCGGAGCGCTCGGACTGAGCGGAGACCCCCATCGGCTCGGACGGAGCGGGACCCTCTGGCGCGGAGCGCTCGGAGTGAGCGGGACCCCCTGGCGCGGAGCGCTCGGACTGAGCGGAGACCCCCATCGGCTCGGACTGAGCGGAGACCCCCATCGGCTCGGACTGAGCGGGACCCCCTGGCGGCTCGGACTGAGCGGGACTCTCCGGATGCTCGAACACTGGATGCGCAGGCTGGGGCTGCTTTGCAAGGCATAGTGCGGGTGAGTCTAACGGTGAGGATGATGGCGACATGGGAGTTAACTGGGACTCGGACTCAGAGACCAGAGACTCAACAGCAGTCGACGGGAGAGACCGGGGCTGAGACAAAGAAGCTGACTGCGTGGGAGCTGACCCTGGGGAAGCTGACTGCGTGGGAGCTGACCCTGGGGAAGCTGACTGCGTGGGAGCTGACCCTGGGGAAGCTGGCTGCGTGGGAGCTGACCCTGGGGAAGCTGGCTGCGTGGAAGCAGGCCGGGAGACGACTGGCTGCGTGGAAGCAGGCCGGGAGACGACTGGCTGCGTGGAAGCAGGCCGGGAGACGACTGGCTGCGTGGAAGCAGGCCGGGAGACGACTGGCTGCGTGGAAGCAGGCCGGGAGACGACTGGCTGCGTGGAAGCAGGCCGGGAGACGACTGGCTGCGTGGAAGCAGGCCGGGAGACGACTGGCTGCGTGGAAGCAGGCCGGGAGACGACTGGCTGCGTGGAAGCAGGCCGGGAGACGACTGGCTGCGTGGAAGCAGGCCGGGAGACGACTGGCTGCGTGGAAGCAGGCCGGGAGACGACTGGCTGCGTGGAAGCAGGCCGGGAGACGACTGGCTGCGTGGAAGCAGGCCGGGAGACGACTGGCTGCGTGGAAGCAGGCCGGGAGACGACTGGCTGCGTGGAAGCAGGCCGGGAGCTAGCTGACACTGGGGACCGAGGAAGAGCTACTGGAACTGACTGAGAGTGGAGTGGACAGGGAGCGACAGGGGCTGGGGCTGACTGAGTGCTAGGGGGAGCGACAGGAGCTGGGGCTGACTGAGTGCTAGGGAGAGCGACAGGGGCTGGAGCAGACTGAGTGCGAGGGAGAGCTACAGGGGCTGGAGCAGACTGAGTGCGAGGGAGAGCCACAGGGGCTGGAGCAGACTGAGTGCGAGACAGCGCTGCTGGCTGCGTGGGAGCAGCCTGAGGGCTAGGGAGATCTGGCTGCGTGGAAACAGAGAGGTGAGAGCTAGCTGACACTGGGGCCTGAAAGGGAGCTGACTGAGAGGGCACTAAAACAGCTGACACGGGGAACCGAGGGAGAGTTACTGGAGCTGACTGAAGGCGAGGGAGAGCGACTGGAGCTAGAGCTGACTGAGACCCTGCTGCTGCAGCTAACACAGAAAACCGATGCGAAGGCTTGGACCTGGCTGCCCCCACCCGCGGAACAGGAACGGGTGCAGAGGTCAGCCCGTCCGTGGCTGCCCCCACCCGCGGAACAGGAACGGGTGCAGAGGTCAGCCCGTCCGTGGCTGCCCCCACCCGCGGAACAGGAACGGGTGCAGAGGTCAGCCCGTCCGTGGCTGCCCCCACCCGCGGAACAGGAACGGGTGCAGAGGTCAGCCCGTCCGTGGCTGCCCCCACCCGCGGAACAGGAACGGGTGCAGAGGTCAGCCCGTCCGTGGCTGCCCCCACCCGCGGAACAGGAACGGGTGCAGAGGTCAGCCCGTCCGTGGCTGCCCCCACCCGCGGAACAGGTACGGGTGCAGCGGTCAGCCCGTCCGTGGCTGCCCCCACCCGCGGAACAGGTACGGGTGCAGAGGTCAGCCCGTCCGTGGCTGCCCCCACCCGCGGAACAGGTACGGGTGCAGAGGTCAGCCCGTCCGTGGCTGCCCCCACCCGCGGCACAGGTACGGGTGCAGAGGTCAGCCCGGCCGTGGCTGCCCCCACCCGCGGAACAGGTACGGGTGCAGAGGTCAGCCCGTCCGTGGCTGCCCCCACCCGCGGAACAGGTACGGGTGCAGGGGGAGCTGGAGCCAAGGGAGCGGGAGCAGGGTGAGCAGAGGGAGCTGGAGCTAACTGAGGGGTCTGAGACTGCGACTGAGGAGGAGCTGGAGCTACAGCTGACTGGGAACACTGCGACTGAGGAGGAGCTGGAGCTACAGCTGACTGGGAACACTGCGACTGAGGAGGAGCTGGAGCTACAGCTGACTGGGAACACTGCGACTGAGGAGGAGCTGGAGCTACAGCTGACTGGGAACACTGCGACTGAGGAGGAGCTGGAGCTGGAGCTGACACCGGAGGAGCTGACACCGGAGGAGCTGACACCGGAGGAGCTGACACCGGAGGAGCTGACACCGGAGGAGCTGACACCGGAGGAGCTGACACCGGAGGAGCTGACACCGGAGGAGCTGACACTGGAGGAGCTGACACTGGAGGAACTGACACTGGAGGAGCTGACACTGGAGGAACTGACAGAGTGCTAGGGTGAACAGACATTAGGGAAACCGACTGAAGGCTAGAGGGGCCTGAGTACGTCAAAACTGGCCGCGTGGAAGCAGCCTGAGGCACAGCTGACTGGGGAGACTGAGACTGAGCCACAGCTGACACCGGGCACTGAGAATGCGCTGACACTGGGCACTGAGAATGCGCTGACACTGGGGACTGAGAATGAGCTGACACTGGGGACTGCTGTAGGTGAAGGGTGGAGGTTAAGAAATCCTGCACTAACCCATGCAGAGAGCCAAATAACCAAGGGTAATCATCGACTAGCCCTTGCAGCTGGGCCGTGAGCTGTTGCTGTTCCTGCTCACATGGGTCAGCCAGAAGGTCCATAACCAGTGAATCCACCCAACGGATAATGGTCTGCTTTGCCACCTCAGGGAGGGGAAAGGCAGGGGGGTGACGGGAATAATTGTCCGCAGGCATAGTAGCGTTGAAGCCAGTGTTACTCACGGAAACGGAGGATTGGGTGTGAAGTGGTGAAGCGGTCCGCGGCGTTATACCGCTCGGGTCTCGGGGTGCCTTCCGCCGTTGCTGCCGGGAACTCCCTCTCCTCCGCGGCTGCCGAGGAAGGGAGGGATCAGCGAAAGGGGAGGCAGGTGAGTGACGATGACGGGGACTGTTCAAAGACGCCGGGCCCCCCAGCGCTAGACGAGTGCCGTCGAAAAAATTGGAGCCGGAGGGGGTTTTGTAAGTGTTGCGTCGTTCTGTCATGGCCGGGGAGGAAACAGGCGAGGAATGGCTGACACAAAGGACTCCGGAAGTCAGCGTAACTTAAAAGGGATTTATTTCAACGGGAAAAAACAATACAAAAACCGTTCAGAAGGGAGACGAAGGGGAACCACAGGGAGCACAGGAACACACGGGCACACAACATCAACGACGCAACAGAGAACAAAACAAAACTGAGGGCTTAAGTACACACTGGGTAATCAGGGCAAGAGGAAACAGCAGGGAACAACAGGTGAGGCAAATGAAACTAATTACACAGGGGAAGCAAAGCTGAACACAAAGCACAGGAAAACCAGACTGTCAAAATAAACAGGAAGTGACAAACCAAGAAACATACTGACTAAACACGGGGAACAGGCACAGACTCAGGACAGAGACGCAGACATATCACAACACTAGGAAATAAACTAACACAAAACGCTGGGCCAACGGCCCAGGACATGACACCATCTTTACTGGACTTTCACAGCCCCAGTCAAAAATGAGTATACAGATTTCTCAGGATGTGATCTCATACACATGAAAAATAGCAGTAACAGCAACAGATGACCTCAATGTTTTTTTTTTTCCTTAAAAATCTTTGACATTTACAGCTGTATGTCCTGTGAATCTGTAAAAGCATGAAGGAGGGAACATGTAATGTGTGAAAACAGACAGACTTGAAAACCCAACACTGTGAAATTAACGTTATCATAAGAAATCAAGTTGATGAGAACACAGGAAAGCCCTGCTGCCACTAATTTGTCAAAATCCCTCGTTTATGAAATGAAAAACTGCAAACAGGCAACACTCATCCAATGAGATAAACACCAGTGATGCTGGTATTTATGCACATCTTTCTTTCATTCCCTTATCTAACGGGCTTTCTACTGTTATCATGAAAGACTTGTATTTCCCTCATGGCTAAACCTCACATCTGTCTGTGTTTCCAGATAATACAGCAGCTCAGATCAGCAGTTAACGGCCAGTGGCATTTTAGTCATTTCACTCCTCCGCTTTTCTTCTTCTTCTTTTAAAATAATCTACACATTTTTTCTCTGTCATTAACCCCAGAAGACCCAGAGGACCTGCGAATCAATCACTCATGCTGAAATACATTTGGGGACAGGCAACCGCCGCTGAGATGAAGCTGATTCACGTGGCGTTTGGATAAAATCCAAACCCATCTCTGGTCAAATATTCGGAAACATGTTGTGATGCATTCACTGTCTGAGTTATTTGTGTGCATGCTCCCAGTCCCCTTCAAGTGAGATTTTTTTCTTCTTTTTCCTTTTTGGCCTGAAGATGTCTGGTTTGCCCTGCGTCACCAGACAAGTAACCAACAGGATTTGAGGGTGGGGTTGGGGTTCCTTCAAGCTGTCATTTTGCGTGTTCTTCTACGTCACTAACCATCACCTCCTAACACCAGTTTCTGGGGAGGAGAGAGAAAAAAAAACAATTTTTTTTTTCTTCTGCTTATCTATTTCCTTGGAAGCTCGTGTGCGAATACAAATTCACAAAATGTCCACTGTTTTGTGCAGCCGCTATCACAAAAATATACAAGGTGTTCAGTTGGCCAGATATTAAAAAGGACCTACAGCATCCAGCCATTCATCATTTTTCTCTACCCCCTGTCTGTCTGAGGACACCTGGGGGGTACAAACCAAAATAAATAAAAAAGAACATGGTGTGTCTCTGACCCTGAAAATAGAGGTCATACAAGCTTTGTATATTCCCTTCAGTGCAAAGAGGCAAAGCCGTGGAGGCCTGCTGCATGGAAACAGTCTATTCTAAATGTCCTGCAAACACATTGGATGTTATCTTGCAGATGTTCCTCATATGTTGTGATTGAATGCTGCCATCTTGTTTCCCCAGGAAATAAACCAGCTTGAGGCAAAATCATGACTATGTCAGCATGATGTCTCTGCCGTCCCACCCCTCCAGCACCCACTGGCCAGATCGAAGGGGCTGTCTTTGCCCAAATGTGCTCAGAAGGGTAAGATGAGGTTTGACTTTATAGGGCCAAGCTTGCTGGATTTCCCCAGAATGCATTACGCCCCCCTCTGCGCTTTTAAGCTTGCGAGACTATTATCCAGCAGCTCTCAGTAAGTTCTTATCAGTGGCAGCCAGACGGAGAGCACACCAGCAATACCTCAAGACTTGTTGATCGAGCAGCGCTGGCAGAAAGGCTGTCATTGTGGAGCAGTTCTGTGGTTTGAGATTAGCATCTTTGCTTTTTTTTTCCCCCCCTACATTTTATAATTGCCAAGTGAGGTCTCGTTAATGATTGCTCACTGGCTGGATTTATTTGTCAGCACGGACGGCCTGAAGAGAAGAAAAACTGGCATTGGATTTTGTCTGGTTTCGTTTTTAAAAGCACTGGTCTGTGTTTTCTTACGCACACCTCCACATATTTGGCTTAATTTAATAATGAGATATCACACATGTCCTACTAACCCATCAAACTTAATCTAATCAGCTGCAGTATGAGAAGATATTCACAGAAGAGGTGTCTGCATGATATGTTTGGCCACGCAGACATCAGTGCACACTGTCCTCTAGTGCCGCTTATCACTAGCAGCAACCCATCAAGGAGGTGTCCTGCAGTAAAAACAGATAAGACATTAAAGCTGGGAAAGCAGAAATATGTCCAGTGAAAATCTGGAGATAAAAACCACAATTGCATGTTGACGTAAACTGGTGTTGATTGCTCCACCGGCATGCCACGTTGTTTCAAAAATAGGTATCCAGTCCACAGGCTCTGGCCCCTACGTCAATTCAACCAAAGGGGTAAATACCCGCAATGCACTACTTGATGCTTTTGTACTGAGTCGGCGTCACAATGGCGCTCTGACCCACTTTTTCAGCAGCCAGTAGGTTATTTTAAGATTTCATTAGCAGGACCACCAAAGGCAAACCAAAGCTGAAGAAGCTCACGTCCCCATTCAAACGAACTATCGTGTTTTTCTTTATTGAATCAAACTGGTTTCAGCATCTGTCCTGTTTCCATGTGCAGCTTGGTTGGCAAAAATAAATGAATAAAAAATTGCAACCACATGTTTAAATGCTGGACTGAGTAACTGCTGACTGGCGGCAAGTTGTCAGTTATCATTATGTGTCCTTGGGGGGGAATGTGTCACTACTGCTCCTCAAAAACATCAAACACCACCTGGAGACATACTGAGTATATCTATTTAAGCAAATAAATAAGTACAATACTAAACTTTAATACCAGATTCTACTCTGAGTTTGTTCTCAAATCAGAAAAAAAAAAAAAAAAGTTCTGATCTAAAATGACATTTTCAAACGTGACAGAAAAAAATATATTTTGGGAATTTTGCTGTCTTGTTGAGTTACATGAAAAGAGATGGTACTGTCATTTATGTGTGGTAAATATGAAACTTCAAGCTTGTAGCCGTTTATTTCTACTGTAATCAGACAATCATATGGCAGCATCTCAATGCATTCATAGACATGGTCAAAACGACCTGGTGAAGTTCTAACCAAGCATCAGAATGAGGAAAAAATGTGACTTCTGACTGTTGTGGGCTGATAGGAAGGTAACGGTGACTCAAATAACCACTCATTACAACCAGGGTATTCAGAAGAGCAGCTCTAAACGTGCAACACGTCGACCCTTGAAACAGATGGGCTACAGCAGCAGAAGACCACACCAGATGTCACTCCTGTCAGCTAAGAACAAGTCTGCCAGGTTTGATGAGTCTCCATTTCTGCTGCATAAATGACATGAAAAGCATAGCTCCATCTTTCCTTGTAGGTATGGTTCATGCTGGTGTTTGTGGTGTAATGGTGTGGGGGATATTTTCTTGGCACACTTTGGGTCTCTTAGTACCAAATCAAATCATCATTTCAAATGGGTTTCTAGAACCTAACGGTGAGTTCACTGCACTTTAATGGCCTCCACAGCCACCAGATCTCAGTCCAGTAGGGCACTTTGTGACGGTAGAACGGGAGATTCACATCATGGAGGTGCAGCTGACAAATCTGCACCGACTGTGTGATGCCATCATGTTAATGTGGACCAAAATCTCAGAGGAATGTTTTCAGCACCTTATTGCATCAATGCCATGAAGAATTAAAGCAGTTCCAAAGGCAAAAAAAAAGGTCCAGTGCAATTAATATAGTGTCCCAGTATAAAGGTGATATTAGCCTTCTGCTAACCCAAACTAATTAGCTGCAGGGTGACTGGGAATATGAGGGGAGCAGCTGTCTGTTATGTGTAAAGAAACAAATCAATATCTGTAAAGCTGACTATAAAATCCATGAAACACTGTGTTTTAAACAAAGTGAAAATGAAGGGATCTTTTGTTTAAATAGTGCAGTGTTGTAAGAAAATGTAATTCAATTTTAATAATTGTTTAGTAACATATAGTAAAAAGAACAAGAGTCTAGTACTTCAGAACACAGATCCATAACTTTTATGCTAATTTTCACAAAGGCTGCAAACAGGGCTAAACTCCTAGCTTTGCTCTGTTACAGGTACCATGTTAAATTTAATTTCTTTAATTCAAACAAAAACTAAAATGTAGGAATGACATCAAGGTTTTAATAAAAATTTATCTGCTAGTTTTTGTTGCAATAGAAAGCTATTCTGATTTTTTTTTCCGCTGTGTAAATGCAAGACATATTTTGTTTGTCCTTATGACAGAAAGGATTACAAAAAAATGTCAATCAACAGCAACAGAGTCCCAATGGCAGAAGTTAAAAATGGTGCAAACACAAAGAAAGCAGTATTTACATGCAAGACCAATAAACAGGGTGTTACTCATTTTCATCAGATCCAATGTTATAGTGCACCATTTAAAATCTGTTGAGACCTTCAAACAACAGGCCCAACCCAAGCTGTTACTCAACATCTCACAATAATCTCAGTAATTATGATACTGATATTAAACTCACTGTTTTCAAGCCCTATTTTCTCCAGAGTCTGAGTTCTTTAGCTCCATTACAAGCCTTGTAATCCTTTATATAACATGTCTGAGGCATTTATTATGCAGCAGGTCTGACCCCCCCCCCTTCCCCCATTATAACAACAAAACATAACCCTGGCCCATTTGAACTTGCCAGTTCAAACACATTTTACTTGTACCATTAAGACCATGATTGGTTGTTATTGCAAGCTACTCTGTGAGAACGTCCAGATGCGCTTTTTGTCAAGGTCAGGAGGATCGTCGGTGGACAGGGTGGAGGCGGGGGTTTAAATTTGTACCCATCAGGCACTTGGAGCCTCCGCAGTGACGTGGCACCTGCAACCAGAAAAAGGCACAAAATGGAGTCCCAGCTGGCCCTACATGAGTGTGAGTCAAAAAAGCCGGGGGAGGAATGGAGAATGCTTCAGGCTCGATTAGGCCCACATCCTATCTCCATCCTCTGCTCTGAGCTCTGTCGCCCCGAGTCATTAGTACGAAATTCACAGTTGCCACTCTGCAGCAGCATTACCTGCTATACTACGCTGCCTTTTTTTTTTTTTAAGAGACGTGCTGACCAACTGAGGCAACGTGCAAAGATTAGGCGTCATTTAACTCTATAACATTGTACACCTTACTCTCTGCATCCCTTTTTCAGCTCAGGATCTGCAGAAAACCTTTACACCTCGTCTCGGTGACGAGAGAGAGAGCAGAAGTGACATTTGCCTCAGGAGGTGGGAAGAGAAGAGTGCTGGCAGATACACCCACCCTTTTCCACCTCATGCATCTGAGCAGACCAGCATGCACCTGTCCCTTCTGGCTGTACGCAGGCTGAGAGGAACTTCAGGTCGCTCACAATTGCCTCCACTGCCATGAAACATCCCTACACTGTCCAAGCTTTGGACCTGAGTGAAAAGATGAGACATAAAGAAAAGGATAAAAAAGAGATGGAGGGAGCAATACATAATGAGAAATGACTGAATCAGTGCATAACAGAAGAGGGAGGAGGGGAGCGCAGATTGGGATGTGAACGATAAGCAGATAGCAGGCGTGAGAATGGGAGTGACAGTGACAGAGTCCAATGCAAAGATAAACAGCCTGGGTGCAGCCCCTGTAATAGCTTTGCACAAGTAATTTGTCACTCCATGTGAAAAGCAAATAGCAGGAAAGGCAATGGCAACACTTCGCACTGATACTTAAGCTTGGCCAAGGATGTCTTACCCATCTGTGTACAAAACTGGCTCTGCCCATTCCTCAAGAAAGAGATAAGACCCCTAAAATGTACAGTCACATTTCATTTGACATAATTATGTCAGGTTCAGGATTTTAACTGGGTTCAAGTGATTCTGACTCCCTGGCTGAAAGAGTGAAGATTTAATACATCATCTACAATAGCAGTCATGGTTTCTTGGTACAGGAAATGTACAAACTTCCTCAGACATGAACAGAAACATCTGCAAATCTGCAGTGTTTTCATTTCTTCTTTAACCCTCATACATGTGCACTTTTTTACTTACGTTGTTAGTGACCTGGGGTAATTCTGTACCCCATGGATTTAATCAAAGAAAGCATAGATATAACCATAAAATGAACTTTATTTCAACCAATAAAGGAACACTGCATGCATTTAAACTGAATTGGAATATTCTGCAAAACATTTATCATTAGCAACCTCATTCTGGATGAACATGCCTAAAATGAAGTTACACAGTACCAGGTAGCTGGTAAGACTTGGGAACAAAAATATCCAGATACATGTATAGAAAGACTAGCCAATTCCATCTAAATTTGTCTGATATGAAACCTTTTCAAAATATTTTTGATTACAACAAATCACTTTTTTCTGTGTTCAAGTCCAAGGTCAATGGCCTGTATTTCTAGCCATGCCAGATATGCTGACACTTTTTGTATGTCTTACCCCTACTTATTCTCCCAGATCTTTTACAGTTGCAGCTGGATGTATATAGGGTTTGATTCAAGTATTCTAGTCCTATCTTTCACGTACGGTTCTTGCTCCAGCCTCTGACGGGGACGGTTGCATTCTATCTCTCTCCCTGCCCTCCCTATCTTTCCTGCTTGCTGCTTGCTGTGAGAGCGTCTCTTGCACACTGTTCGAATAAGAATAAGATTGAGAGCAACATGGATTTGGCAAACTGGGCCTTCAAGACCATGGATCGAATTTTTTCCACTATGAGATCTGGGAAAGGGGAGCCTGCGTGTCCGAGTGGAACAGACCCGGTTGGATACGTCATCGACTCTTGGAGCTCGTGGAGACCTGTGTGCTTCTCGGCCCTAGAGGTGGAAGACGTGGAAGACGCTTACATATTTGGCTATCTGGTAGCGGTATCTTTTCTGTTTGGGCTTGGAGGATACCTGATTTACCGTGAAATCAAGAAAACCTGGACGGCAGTTCGACATCTGCAGAGGCTGCCGACCCAGGTGGATGGGCTGACCAGAATGGTACAGACTCAGACTCAAAGCCTGATGAACCTGAGCCGTAGACTTGGGGAGTAGCAGGTGAGAGGGGTTCGATCTGGAGATAAGGTACGGTTCTGCTCAGTGAGGACGGTAACTAATGAATTTGGATTATTGGATTTACTGAATGGTTTCCCAGTGAGACTGAAGGCTGTTGAAAAAACAAGCAGCCTGTTCCAAAACAACACCTGCATTATCAGAATTCGGCTCCCTAGCCGGCCTTGGCTGGCAATCATATCTCTCCAGAACTATGTGTGAAGGCCGCTATCCCCCTCAGCCCTCTCTGTGATTTGTGAAGCTGGATCTGGTGTACCAAGGCTGCTGATGAACTTCCATCACTATCAGCAAACTGTTTGCCTGGGAGCTGGCATCTGGGCTCCACAATGCCCCCACCCTCTCGTCTCCGTCTGCGTCCCCTCCTGACCCTGACCCTACCCACCATACTGCTATCCCGGCTTTATATGTGCAATATGCTTTTTGCTGAGGTGTTTTTTGGAACCTCGTAAGGTGTTCTTTATGAACACAGTATGAGATGATTTTTTTGAACCTAACTATCCCAATGTATCTCTTTCTGTCTCTCTGCTAAAGGTAGCGCCGTTGTGAAACGGTTGCATGACCTCAGACATCTGTCCCCCCCTGTCTGTGTTATGTTTTTGTTTTGGATGGATGTTCTGTTAACTGCAATTTCCCCATTTGTGGGACTAATAAAGGCATTCTTGATACTCTTAAGCCGCATTTCCATACGGGACGACTCGGCACGGGTCGCCTCGATTCGCCGCGGTTTTATGGCGTTTCCATTAGTAACTGGTACAAGTTTGCTTTTTCGTACCCACTCACCCGAGGTTCTGAGCGATATGAGGCAATACAAAAATGTGACGTGGAGGATAGCATGCCACTGATAGGCCAGGAAGTGTCGTCACTATCAGAGGCATGAGAGCGACTCCTTCACCAGAATCAAGCCTGCCATTTTTAAAACCATACAGCAAGAAACTGGAGGCACAAAGCACCGGTTGAATCCCCAGACCGACAGTTTGCAGCAATAGGTTTGCAACATGAGAGCCATCTGAAATGCTCACACAGCATACATATTATAACCCCATACTGCCGGGTGATCTCCGCTGAAGCACTGTTACCTGCCCCTACTAGCCGAACAGCTGGTTAGCACAGAGCCGACCGGAGGGCTGATCAAAGGATCTTTGAATTACCGTTATAACACAACCGTTTGTCCTATCGAGAAAATTCAAACAGTTTCTGAAAACTGAGAAACTGCACTTCACAACCAATATAGGGTATTACTGTGGTGTTATTACAGTAATTGTTGCCGTAAGTCCGCGAACGGGGGCTCTTTTGAAGTACACTGAGCCGATTATGTTCGGGGGTATAGGGTTATACTTAACAATGATAACCTTCATCCATTAACACATTGTATGGGGGACTTATGCATGATGATTATATTAAACTGGCATTAGCTGTTAGCTTGCCTCTATCTCATCTATTGTTGTGTTGTGTTTTGAGCCGCGCATGAGTCACGTCATGAGACTACTGCCCGCGCTGCTATATCGACTCCACCCACACTGTGGTGGCCCTCAATTGCAATGGAAACACAACACAACTGTGCCGAGTTGTGTTGACCGAGTCGACTCGTCCCGTATGGAAATGCGGCTTTAGTCTCTAACTGGCAGTTCCAAGTGTCACAGTCTATTGCCTGCCCCAAGGCAGACAAGTATTCAGTGTCACAAACTACATGATTACCTCATGGTAACCTGTTTTGTGTTTACGCACAGTCACTGTAAACAGTGCGGGAGGCACTATGTTCGATGCAGCATGGATTACCACAGGTGGTACATGATTTCCACGTTTTTCGGTCTCCTGCTCTTGGCCATAAGGCACAACGTCGACCCTTTGCAGCAGGAGCATCATGAATCTGGCGGGCAGGATCAATCTCGTATCCGAGTGCTCTGAGTCCAGATCCATGTTATCAACCCCACCTTTTGTACTGTTGTAATAGTGGATGATCTCGGGTTTGGTGGCTTCTCCTTCAACGGAATCATCATGATGAAGTGAGCTAAGCAGTATGACTGCCTTTCCGTTCTTAAGAACATAAGACACGAGTCTTCTCCCCCTGGATTCACTGATGAATGCTCTGCCCTTGCTCTGTTTGGCAGCATCTCCTTTGGAATGTCAGCTTTGTTCTTTCTCATTGTCCCAACCATTGTCGTGTTGTTAGCAAGAAGGAAGTCGCAAAGTTGTACAGAAGTGAAGAAGTTATCGCAGACGACATTTCTCCCTTTACCTAACCATGGTCAAACCATGTCCTTCACGACGCGTTCTCCCTGACTTTTCTCTGGATGGTTGTCTACTTTCCCCAGGTACACCTGACCGTTTAGTGGATACAATGTGGATGCGCAACAATTCCACCATATCTTATACCGTACTTGGCCAGTTTGCTTGCCATGTATTGGCATGGAAGGGGTCATAGCTCATAGTAGCTCGAAATATTGGCCTTCCTTTTCTGAAGGACCACATTTCTTGCAATGATTCCATGCCCGCTCGATTTACCCCTGCAGAGAGTAGTAACCCAATAAAAGCTTTGAATTCGATTTGAGTCAGAGCTTTCCACTTCCGTTTATTGTCAGGATGAGCATCGTTCCAAAGCCTAAAACTGCACTCAGCCTCTTGGTTAGTTTCACGAATTATAATATCCATGATCTCGTTTGTCAATAAAAGTTTGAAGGTCTCCTTTATTGATTCTGTCTTAGACTCCCATGTTGGTCCCATTGTTTCATGAATTATATCTTGCTGTCTGCATTTGTGGATGGCTGGAACGTCTTCGAAATCACTGACGTCATCATCATCAAAATCATATTAAGCGTCATCATCTTCACTATTGTCCTCAGCCAAAATTCGGCGTATTGCCTCTGCACCATCAAATTTTGCTTGACGCCCAGTCATACTGCTAGGTTTATACCTGAAAAAAATAATGTCGGACGTTATATTCCTTACATGGTTCATAAGGGCATGACAGCTTTTATGGTGACCTGTGTGCATGACTCAATAACTCAAACTACTTGATTCATAGGTGAAAACTGTATTGGGATGTCACCCTAATGAGGTTGAATTCTGTTTGAAACAAATGAAAGACGCCATGATTCAGCAGGAGAACTTGTGTCTATATTCTTGGAAAATTATGCAGTATATGAAACTCATGATGAAAACTATTTTTTACATCTTTGAACACCCCTAAAAAAAACTCAAGTTCTGGAAAATGGAAATTGACCAGCCACCATTTTGAAGTAAATGACAAGAGACATGATCTGTAAACATAATCTAGCATGTGAGCACTGCCATCTTGTGGTCATTTCTTTCACTACATGCATAAGAAAAAATATTTTCCTAAATAAAAGGTAGCTGCAGACATTTTCTTTTGGCTATTAAAAACAAAACACTCTTAATATATATATATAAATTAAAGTGAGAATACTAAAAATGATATAGTTAAACATTTCTGAACCACTGAGGCATAAAACATAAATGGGAAAAAAAAGCTAATTGAATCATTGGAATCCATCAGTTCAGATTGGAAGAAAAAACAAACCAACCAACCAAAGAACATAATTTTGTGAAGGCATTATACACCATCTCAATATAATTATATTAACATCAACCTATTAAGATGCTCTCTGAAGGACCACCTAGCTGTGGCAGGTGAGAATGCAACAACCTCGACCTTTTCCCAGAGATGGGCAGAAGCTCGCCGTTGGCTTTCATCTGGTCTATTTTCCTGGACAGGTCAGTGTCACTGTCAATGACCAATGTGCACCGCTGGGCGTAGCTGACCAGAGTCTCTTCCCCTTGGCGAAAACTGCCAACCAAGGAGACCATGTCTTTGCCCGCCAGGTGGAGCTCGGCAATCGATGCCGTGTTGGCAATGGTGTTCCGGTCGATTCCAAGATGGCGGAAGGCTTCGCTCATACTTTTCTTCTTGATGAAGGCGGACAGGACTTGTTTGTAGCGGTGAATGACGTACTGGACTCCGGTAGCTAGTAGAAACAGACGACAGGTTATAAAATATTTGAGAAAAGAAAAACATGCTAAAAAACTGCTTACCAGAGTACTATTACATGACTTTGAAGATTTCACCTGCTTCAGTTTGACTGAAAACCCAAAGAATTAAATTTTTTCTCTTAATGTATTTTTAATAAGTCAGTAAGACTGCTGCTGTCTTACTCTGATAGCTGGGAAAACAACTAAAACTTCTGTATTATAACAGCAGCTGATTATCTGCACTGTCTTCATGGTTTGTGACTTTGTTTTTATGAAGGTGTGTGGTAAATGAATGGAACTTGTTGACTGCTTTACATCTTCCTGCTCAACCAACCAGTCAGTGCCAACAAGAATCCATAAAGCACATGATTGAGGCATCAGACTAACCAGTGGGACTGATGCATACCTAAATTCTGGTCAAACACATGATATAACAGGATCATTACCTCTCTTCCTGCTGTAGTCCTTCCCTTTCTTTGATCTTTTCTTGTCCTTATGGTGTTTCTTCCGTCTGTGTTCACTAGAGGCTGCAGACATTTCCGATGAGTCGGATGCCTCAGAGCTGCTGTTGCTGCTGCTGGAGGAACTGGAAGAAGCCCTTTCTCTCTTTCGAGATTTACTTTCTGAATGCTGCACTCTGCTCAGTTTTGGAGCTGAAAAAGACAAAAAATACATGACAAGAATAAGAGTATAAAAGCATGTTAAAAGGCTTTCTGATATTATTATACAGTAGATACTGTATACATAAATATTGTTAGAGTAAGAACAAAGTTGACCTGGACAGATCTACCTATAGATACATGCTGCAGAGCCAACACTTAGCTGGCTAAAAGACCCCATTTTGTGTCATTCATAATTAGCAGTTGATGTTTAAGATCAGTACCATGTGGCATAATATATACATTAAGAAATGCTAGAAACATTATTCATACTACACTTCAGTTACTGACCTTCAGTCACAGGACTGGGTGCAGCAAACGCTGCCATGGAGCGGTTACTTGTGAGGTTTTCAATCTGGCTCCTTAAGAACTTGCGGTCCTGCATCAGATCCTCCACCTGCCTCTCGAGAGCAGCAATGCGTTCCTGTTTGCTCTCCAGCATGCACTGCAGCTTGGTGATGGTCAACAGCACCCTCGGGGGTAGACCCTCTACTTGTGAGGCAGCTAGAAAAAGACAAGACAGCCAAAAAAAGCAGATTAGAAACACACAAGTTAAACTTCTATCATATAAAAACTTCAGGTTTGTTATTGGCATTGTTTTTTTGTAGAAAGGCTGATGTGCTTTTCAGACACTCGTTTTGGTATTTGTAGGAGATGAGAGTATAAACTCAAACAAAGAATTACTCATTTTTTTAACTGCTTAACCAACATGCTCAAATCATAACTGTGCCAGTGGGAAGTAATATAATTGCTTAATAGCAGAAAGCAGGAAGAAGCTGAATAAATGAAGCAGAAACTTTATTGTTTAAAAGGACAATAACTACTCAAAACAAAATGACCTGTTTATATTTTCCTCAGTAATCTGCAGATATGAAACAGCAGATACTGGCTCAGCTGTTCTTACCAGACATGGCACTGCTGGGTGTGTTGTCCTGAACAGCATCTGCTGATGCATCAGTCTGAAAGTTCTCCCACTTAATGATACGAAGGTCATCTTGTTCCTGCTTTAGCCAGGCAGGAGATCTGAGGTGCTCCTTTGTCCTCACCGAGCTGGAGTCAATTTCTACACATGGCGAATAACACGATGGCTCCTGCTGCCAAACGGACGACATCTCGTCAAACCTGGACAAGAACAAAAGGTGGGTACGAAGAGTCACAAAGGTCACAGG
The DNA here is from genome assembly GCF_007364275.1 of Archocentrus centrarchus. NCBI lineage: Eukaryota > Metazoa > Chordata > Actinopteri > Cichliformes > Cichlidae > Archocentrus > Archocentrus centrarchus. The sequence continues at coordinate 19,942,783 of NC_044365.1, read as the reverse complement.
TTGAAGGAAAGAGTGATGTAAGAGTGACATGGATGACACCCCACAGGTAAAACATTGTCAGGCAGTAGAGCAAGTTTTCCACCAATCAGAAGGTTGACAGTTTGACTCTGCCTCCTCAGCCTGTCAAAATCACTGTTGGAAAGATACTGAACCTCAAAAATTGCCTCATCTTTTTGTGTAATACATCAAGGGCTTAGGCCTCAAGTCACACAGGCCTAGAGTGCAGTTACACATTTTTTAAAGTTTCATTATTGGTCAGGGAGTGGTTGGCGAGTAGTTGTAGAGAAGTTGGCATCTTCCATGCAAACTAGGGGCAATCTGCTAGTGACCAAAGCAATCAAAATGAGGTTTTAGTTGCAGCACCCTCTGTTGACCCCAGAAACTTCCAGCAACCAATCACCAAGTACTGTGGGAAAACACATTTTTCCAGAGCACCTGGGGATCAGTAACCTGTCTCCAGGCCTGTGTGACTGAGGCCTTATAAACCTGTGAAGTCATCAATGGTGATGACCCCAGCACTAAACCCAAAAGGACTTTTGGAAGAAAAATATGATGTAATGTTTCAGGTGCATTTAAGTTAGAATGATTTTCTTTTTTTTCTTTTTTTGCCTGATTGCCAAGACTTAGAAGAATTTAAAAAATGACATTCTGATAGCACAGAAATTAAGATAATCATTGAAATGACTTTGAAGTCACAGGGTTAAAGTGAAAAGAGTAAAATATTTACTGAATTAGGGCAGATTTTTATAATACCTTTCTTTTTATTCCACAAACAGAATAGGAATAAGTTTTAAAAGCTAGCCCACAATCTTTTAAAAGTGTTCATGAGCTGAAGAACTGGTTAATTATTATTATTTTTTTAAATTACACTCCTGCATATTTAAAGTCAACATAACTATAGTATATTATTGTCAATGTGCTTGTATTTTATAACTAGGGAAAATAAAATATTTCAAAATCTAAAAAGCAAAAACAGAGTTTCAAATGGCTTACCCTCGTGTGGCGGCTTGTGTTGGTACAATGTTTACCAACAGCTGGCTGCAAGTAAACCTGCACCAAAGCTGTATCCATAGCAACAGGATATGATCTTGTAATTATGAGATCTGTATCTTGTAATTAAGAGATGAAGATCTTGTAATTATAAGATCTTTTTTATAAGATGCAGATCTTCTAATTATGAGATGGTACGTTAAAATTACAAGACACAGAAGTCATAATTACGAGATAACATCGCCAGTTCGTGCAACGTGATACTGAGTGAAGAACTGCTTTAAGTAAAACTGAAACATGACTCATTGTGCTTTAATACCTGAACAATGCTTATGCAGTGTGACGGCCCTCTACAGCCTCGTTTAAAGCAACGGGAGCTGTCACTCAAAATTAACATAATAAAGACAATATTGCCATCATATAGTAGGTCATGGACAGCATGCTTTAGTCCATATGTAGGTCTGAGGTATGCAGGGTTTGAGCTGCAGCCAGGCTTACAATGAGAAGAGATTTAGTCTTTTCGATCCTCTTGTATAGGCAGGAAATCGTACATGTCGTATGAAGGGATGCACCCATTTCTCTGCCAAACATTGGCTGCCTGTCAACCTATCAGCAGATAAAATGACATTCACCACTGGCAATGTATGTTTATCTGTTGTCTACCAGCTATTTATATTTGATCCAGTTTTATAAGTGTTTGTGATTAAATTTGTGATCATTCAAAAACAAAGTGATGAAGGACTGAAAGAATAGTTATTGGTGCTGTTTAATAAAAACCAAAACACTAATAAGCTGATATGAAATTTATGACTCAACTTTACAATTTTTGGATATTAAATAATGAAAGAAAATTAAATCTGCCTGTGTTAATGCATTACATTCATTAAGAAATCAGATGCTTGATTAGAATTTTAATTATTATGTGATTTACCTTTATTTTAATATAAAAGAGATGAAAATCTCTTATGTGGGAGATCAGGGAAAGGTAGCATCCATACAAACTTTAAACACCAAACATGATCCAGCGTAAAATGCAGTTTATCCAAGATGTACAAAATATCCACAACAACAAAACACTTGCGGGTCATTGGAAAATCGATGGGTGCCTCCCATCTGAACCCTTAAGGATTAGCTTGTAATAATAATATTGGGTGACTTTAGCAATATTTAATGACGACATGCAAATTTTACCTCAAGCCTAAAGATTTTTTCAGTGGAGCTCTTCACTGGAGTTGTCTTTTAGTCTAGGACTAAATCCATGTCTGGGAACTAGATTTTGGTGTCACAATCTAAAGTCAAATTTTTGTTTTTGTCCAGTATATATTTTGTCTATAAGGGACAGTTTATAATTTTGTTTACTGGCTGGCAGAAGATTTTCACATTTCAAACTGGGCCGCAGCAGTCAGAAGTTTGGGAATGGCTGATCTAGAAAGATGTTCAGACATTAGACTGTGTATCAATTTATTTGACCCTTCTAATGAAATGATGTGCTAAACCACTGGAACAAAAATACTCAGTTAAAGTACATTTGTAGCATATAAACTGCAGAAATCATTCTAAACTTCACTGTGTGAGGAATGTTTTGTAGTAAAAAAATAAATAAATACAACACATTCAATGATGCATTAATTCTTCAAAGGTTCTACCTGATGTTTTAAATTAGCTGCCTACACTGGCCTGAAACACTAATTAATGCACGGGTTATGAGGAATATGTAAGAGTTAATAGCAATTTATGAGTATCTATACATAAGAATAATGTCCAAAGTGCATCAATGCAAACACTCAGATATATTTATCCTCATTATAACGGATGTCATGTTGATCATAGCTTGCGGTCTGCAAGTAAGCAAGTGACCTGAGCGTTAGCTTTTCATGACACCACTGGCTCTGTGGGCCTTTGGTTAATGATCAGTGATTAATGATTGACAAATAAACTCAGCTGCATCTGTTTGGCTTTACTGCTGCAGTGAGCAGCGCTTTAACCTTTGTGCAAAGGCCTCAACATTTATTAATCAAGAACCACGAGTTCATGACATATCACGCATTAGGACATCATCCGGTTGGATGGTGGGTAACAGGGTGCAGACTGCTACCAGTAGAGGTGTATAGCATGCAGATGCTGTGAAGTCTATAACATCTAAACCTAGTGAGTGGGGCAGGCTGGCTTACAATCCACCAAGAAATGATAAACTGGATTTAATATTAAAACTGAACTTTTATTGAATTATCAGGCAAGAGACATAGTTTTCTTGAAGTCATTTCTAAAGTACAGCCACTTAAACTGACTTAAAAAAAAAAAATAAGTAGGAAAAACTTTTTTTGAAGTAAAAATTAAAAAAAATAAAATTGCTTTTAAGAAAAGTTAGATTTCACAGGCTGGTGGTGTTTAGTACCACTAGAGGTTGAAGTTTCAAATGTGGCTGAGCCTCCTCATCCACATAAACCAAATTGCTGCTTCTGCAGCTAAACAAAGCTTTGATGGTCGTTTCTACTGGTGCAGTTCAGTGGGATCGAATATCAGAGGCTGCCTGCAACATGTACAGACGCACACCCTGTAATTTCTAAGATATGAAGGGTGCGGTTGGTTCTGCGCTGAAAAACACAAAAACTCAATTTAGGGGGATAAATTGGTGACAAGTTATAAAAGAAATATGAATAATATGACTTTAAGTGATTAGACTCTTTACATACTGACTTTTATGCCACCAAATGAACTCAAACTTGGTTTCTCTCAGTCAAACTTTTCATCAGAAAGGAGAAAAGTGCAGCACACACAATGAGGCACTAAAAACAAAAATGATCTAATGTCAAAGTTTAGGAAGAGTGAAAGGGAAAGTTCATAAGATGGTAGTGAGACCTGCTAGGATGTATGGTTTGGTGTAATAAGAGCTGGAGGTGGCAAAACTTAAAATGCTAAAATTTTCATTAGGCATGACCACCAGGGTGGACAGGATTAGAAATGAGTGCATCAGAGGAACGGCTCAAGATGATCTGATTGGAAACAAAGTTATAGAGAGCAAGGCTGAGACGGTTTAGACGTGTGCAGAGGAGGGACAGTGAATATACTGGACAACGGATGTTGAATACGGAGATACCAGGCAGGATAAAAAGAGGACGGCCACAGAGAAGTTTCATGGATGTAGTGAAGGAAAACATGCAGCGGGTCAGTGTGTCAATTCAATTCAATTTTATTAATATAGCACCAAATCATAACAACAGTAGCTTCAAGTCGCAGAGGTGGATGCTAGGGATAGGGTGAGACGGAGGCAGATGGTCTGCTGTGGCGACCCTTGAAGGAAGCAGCCCAAAGAAGAAGAAGAGTACTGCCAAAGCCTAAATGGTACGGGAACGCTGAAAAAAGTGGCCATAAATGCAAGTATAAAATGACAAAATCAACCAATGAAAACGCAATATATATACAATATATAAAATATAAATATATATATATATATATATATATATATATATATATATATATATATATATATATATATATATATATATATATATATATATGAGGGGATAGCTGCTTAAATTCTTTGGCCCAACCTTAAACAATTTCAATTTTATATATATATATATATATATATATATATATATATATATATATATATATATATTGTTTCTCATTCCAGGCAAGGAAATGCTTAATTTCTGCAACTTCTTTTTTTTTTTTACTTTTATTGGATTACAGTTATCTGTTCTTTATGAATACAGCCTTTGCTCTCACAATATTTTGCAAATGTTTGTCCCCAGAGACAGAACTGAATTAGGAAACACGACTTTTAAACACACTGCCCCATTTTCCTGGAATAATCTACAGAAGGAACTGAAATGGTGAGAATGGGGGAGTTTATGATGGGGGAAGACTTTTAATGTGAGTGAGACTTTTACCTGAAGGGTGTATGTGTCAAATCAGCACAAAACTAACCCATGAAATCACAACATAGTGACTAAATGCTCACGACACATCTGCATTCACTCCAGCAAGCATTGCCTTTAAATTTCTCTTGCATGTCTTTTTAAGAGCTATGTTAATACTAGCTTTGATATTAGAATTCTCAGTGCGCTGCTAGAATTAAGACATTGTTCTCACAATTCTGAATATGATCTTTGAATACTGGCTTTGAGCTTAGCATTCTCAGTGTGTTGGTAGAATTCTTCCTTTGTTGTGACAATTCTTGATTTGATCTTTCTTTAATAAGATGTAATAGCTGCAGCCACAAGAGAAGTGGTGCGTTTAGGTGCTCCATGCCTTGATGCAGTATATCAAATGATAGCAGTTTATGTGCTCAAGTAAACTGGAGGAAGTGGACATCACTGCTTTACTTCGTGTTTCCATGGAGATTTTGACTGACTCTTTCACAAGCTGCAGCACCCAAACACAAGTATGTGAGTGAGTGCTGCAGTGATTATCTGACTCCAAAAAACACATTAATATGCGTGAGTTAGTCTCAGGGAAATAAATTCTCAAGGTCTGAAGCGATTAAGAGAAAAACATGGAGCTTAACATAAGTGCAACATAAAGTCTGGAGCCCTGTTATTTTACCCTCTATGTTAATTACAGAAGCATAAATGTGTTTGGCGACTATTACACGCACACACGCACAAAAGAATATTTGGTATGGCAGAAGTTACAAACCTTATAAAACATACAAAGGTGCAACGTTTAGAAGGCTACAAAAGGGTAACCATGTCTCCTTACAGTCGGTTTAATTAGCTCCTACCAAGATGGATGCTAATGACTAATTACAGTAAAAAGGGGGGGGAAAGGGGAGCAAAGAACAAAGCCAGGGAAACGTACCTTTAAGAGAGTCCAGCGGATACAAGTGGAGGTGATAATTTCGTCGTGTTTGTCCTGCTGAAATGTAACCTGAAGTAAATCACCCGGTTTTGGGGGAAACATAAACAAAGACGGGGTGAAAAAATGAGAGACCACAGTAACACGCATGTCTTGCAGAAGGGGCGGAGCCACGGCGCTGCCTTCAGGTGCTCCGCAGAAAGACGAAATTCTCATAACTCATTTAATTAGAGTTTGGAGAACTGGCGCAAAGAAAACGCTCGATTTCGTGAACCACAATAGTTTGTTTTCAAAACTGTGGCGCTAAGGTATCACAGGTATAGCCAATATAACTGTTTGCAAGGTTATTTAAGGAGCAGGAAATAATATATATCACTCCACTATTGTAAGTCACAGCTTCTGGATGTAACAGCAATGTTTGTGATTCATCAGACAATTTTAAATCTCTACTTGTTGCAGATGACACCACTGTTATCTGTTGTGGTGCTACTTTCAGCTGCTCCCTTGCCACAAGTCCTCACCACAGCAGGCAGAGTTTAACACTGGATGCCCTTCCTGACGCAACCCCAAAGGGGATTTGTGTCTGTAGCTGAAAAACAAACCAGCGACCTTTTGATTGTCGGCCAAATGGGTTAGCCACTACACCACTGGGGGCACTAGTTTCTGTTCTGGTGATAAATTAATTACATTGTTGGGCAGTGTTAATAATTAAATTATCCATCCATCCATCTATCCATTTTCTTCCGCTTATCCTGAGCCTGGTCACGAGGGCAGCAGCCTAAGCAAAGAAGCACAGACCTCCCCCTCCCCAGCCACCTCCTCCAGCTCATCTGGGGGGACCCCAAGGTGTTTCCAGGCCAACCAAGGGATATAATCTCTCCAGGGTATCCTGGGTCTGCCACAGGGCATTTCATTGTCAAATTAGAAAAATAGTTTGATGCAAATGGATTGACCTTAAACGCAGACCCCAAAAAAAGGTTGTTTTCTTTTTGGAAATAAGAGTAAATCTGTACAGTTTGGTGGAGCAAAAATAAACAGATCAGAAACTCTCTTGGAAATACAAGCTATATTCAATTGAAAATCTAAAAAATAGATTGTTATATTGCATAAACTTAAATAACAGTTAAAGGTGGCTGGGGAGAGGGAGGCTGGATAGATGGATGAATAGTTTCTCCCTTTCAAAAGACAACATAAAAGATGGACATAGCTGCTGTGACATCACCCATTGAGTCATGAAGCCTTAAGTCGAGTATTTTCACCTTTCCCATATTGGTGTTTTGAAACCTGATGTGATGAACAAGAGGTGAATCTGACTATCCTGGATAATCCTCCTTTCTGATTCCTAGAATGATGGTAATTTACAAAGCTGACTTCATGCTCTGTTCAGTATGATTTCAAAGTAGCAACTGAGCCAATAAACTCATCAAAAAGCATTCACTGGGGTCATTAAGAAGAACGCAATTTTAAGCCACTTCCACTTTGGCTGCATTTTTCAGTCCTACATCCCATCTTTTATAGTATGTTAATAACTCTACTGGGTTGTTATGAGTCATCATCATCAAATAATCATGTAAAAGTTAAACATGTGTAAATGTTGTATCAAGTGTTATTTGGAAGTATTTTGGGTAACTGGATTTGAGATGAAAACTGAACAATGAGACAAAATTATTTTATGTCAGGCCATTTACACATAACAGTATTAACATTAAAACAGACATTTTAAGTAGATACCCAGATTTCAGCATTTTCTTGCATTGGTCTGTTTCCCTCTTTTGGCTAAATGACCTGCGGAGAAAAGTCTTTGACTGAACACTTCTTTAGCCTTCGCACAGTTCTTGCAAAGTTTTGACGTGTGTTTGAGCTCCTTACCCATCTACATGAAGATGCAAACCAGATGTTGTAGTACTACACTATATGGACAGAAGTAGTGGGCCACGTACGCATTACACTTCCAGGAGCTGAACCCACGCAATGAAGCTTCCTGCACACCGTTTTTTGCTGCTGTTAATGCCTAAAGAGGTGTAGAACCGTGCATTTACTGAGTCAGCAGTGTCGGTGACTTTTATGCACTATGCATTTTATGTGGTCTGTCACTTAATACTATTTACAGTTGAATGTGGAATATCTAGAAGGGAAGAAATTTCACAACTTGACGTTTTGCAGCCATGTCATCTCATTATAGCAGCACACTCAATTTCCAGTGAGGTTTTTAGGAAGAACATTCTCTTACTGTAAAAATGTTTGTAAAGCAAACTGAATGGTTAGGTGCTTGGTGGTGATAATGAGACTGAAAACAGATTAAGAAAGAGGTGTGCCCCAGTGGTTGTGCCCATATAGTGTACTTCTGCTTGGTCATGGTGAAATTGGTAGGCAAAACACTCCCACAGAAATCCAAGTACCCTTAGGCAACCCCCACACTTTTTGAGTTTTAAATGTTTCTGAATCATGACTTTCTAATTATTTTCAAGTTTGCATAAAAATAACACATGCTCTCAAACCCCTGGATTCTGCTTCCAGTATGTGACAGTATAAGAATGTTCTTACAATCTCAGAGCAACGTTGGGTGAAATAAAAGTAAGCAAAAGAGTTAGCTTCCAGCTTGGTAAACTGTGGCCTTTGCATTTAAACATTTCCCACTTTGACTTTCTAAATGCATAAAAACTACAGGTTGCTGAGTATGCCTTCAATAGTGTTTGCATATTTCCGACTGTTCTTGAAGGGAGCAAAGGGGTGGTGACAGCTTTGAAGGGGGCGTGTCCTTCCGTAGCACATAAAACGATAGGATATTTCCCATTCCCGTCTGGCACGTTCAGTTGCTGTTGGGGTTAGTGTGGTAGGAATAAAATCAGACATGATGACGTTACAGGAAACTTTATTAGCAGTTAGACTAAAATTCTTTGGCTACAGAGAGGCTAATATGCAGACTGATGCTGTGACTATCTCATGTGCTGTATGTCACTTGAGTATCTACTCAGCTTGTCGCAAAAATGTTTACAATAGTGGTCACTCATAAAGTAAATCTCAGCTGCCATTAACAGACACATATGAGACAGGTGTCAGATTTTCCAGATGTTAAACACCGAGCTGAACATTATGATCAGCTTTCTTTTTACATAACTTCTGGCTTATCCTAACCATTTCACTAAATAATGCTATGAACTCTTCTGTGTTAGTCATAAAATATAAAAAAATATATGTATAACAAGGTGAGATATATTTGGATTTGTCAGGTCTTTTTGTGCAACTTAATGTACTTAATGTAACTCAATATCAATACTTCAACGAGCAACTGATAAAATATATAACCTCTACTGTGAAATCAGTTCAGAAAATCCGTTCACATGACATTGCATTGCCTTCATGATACCACCTGATACTCCTTCATCACAAACTTTCACATTTATTCATTTAAAAGCCCAAAGCCATGCTGCGTGATTGCATTAGCTATAACAGTATAACAGTCACAGAGTTTGGGTCAATGAGGGTGAAACGGGTCAAAGAGTGATTTGATTTAAAGCAGTATGATACTTATATAAAAATCTCAATTCATTAGCGAATGCAGGAGAATCAGGCAGCGAAGCAGAAACAGGTCTTATATTTGTAACGTCATTATCTTATTAATGCCTAGTGTGTCATATTTGACACAATTAGTTTTTATGAGTTTTTGAGACTTCTACATCAAGTCAGATGCAGCAAATGTGATACAAATGAAAACTCATTAATGCAAATTGATATATTTATTTTTTTGGCAATTATTTCGTGGTTCAGGCTTTAAAGAGTTAAACGGTCTGATCACACCGTGCTCAATGTAATTGATTCAGTATGACTACAACTTTCTCCTGTTTGTCCTGCAGAAATTTGGTGCTTTACTTTATAATTGCCATTATATAAATGCTGGTTAATTTAAGGATAAAAATTGACTAAGAAATGGGCAGTAATTGTCAGACACAGTTTCACTCACTGCTAAATTCTAAGTAAGAGAATCAAGGTCAGTGTCTGTGAAAGAGGTAAACGTGGTGCTCCAACCACATTAAGTTAGTTTAGACAAAACATGAGCCAAGTTAATGATTTAATCACCTACCACCCTCCGGTTCCCTTCATAATATCATACAGGGAGAGTGAGTGAAGTTAGTTTGTTTCACAAACAACCTTCGTGCTGCCTGCCTGCCTGCCTCTCTGGCCTTCAGTGGCAGATGGCCACAAGGAGACGCTTAAAGTCGCCGCTGCACTCGTCCTTCAGGGCGTCCTTCAGGGACACATCGTACTTCTCCAGGTACATGTCTTTGATGGTCTCCAAATCATACTGTTGAAAAAGAAAAAAAAAGAAACTGAAATAGAAAACCAGAGTAGACTTTATGTGGAGCCTGCCACAGGTCAACCCAGTCAGCCCAATCAGTTTCAAGTTAACCCACTAGCTGTGAATATCAAATTCACAGCTGGTGTATGTGGAGAAGACAAAATCATGTGTAAAGTCTCAGTCACACAGGCCAAGAGACCAGTTGGTAAGCCCCTGGAAACCTCCAGTCCCTGGAAAAATGTATATTCCCCAGTCAGTTGATGACTGGGTCACTGGAGGTTCCTGTGTGAAAGTGGTCACACCCTCCTCATGATGGCTTTGTTCACTAACAGATTGCTGCAGTTGCCAGCAGTTTGCCTGGAAGATGTTGACCAGCCTGCAAACACTGAATAACAACCGAGTGGGAGTTAAAGATGAAATGGTGGTTCTATGCAACCTGTTGGCAACTACGGCAGTCTGCTAGTGACCAAAGCAATTGCAAGGAGGTTTCAGTTGTAACATTGTATACATGTTTGTGATCAATTTCAGCTAGTGAGAGCCAGCAACATCCTGCAACCACTTGCCAACTGGTTGGGCAATTTACATTTTTCTATAGCAACCAGTGGTTACCGTGGTGTTACTGACTTCAGGCCTGTGTGACTGAGGCTTAGAAATAAGTTCGACAATGGCTGCCAGCAACCTACAACAACCACTCACAACTGGTCAGGGAATACTCATCTTTCTCTAGTGCTCAGAGGTTGCCAGACAGTTGCCAACTGCTACGCCTGTGTGGCTGGGGCTAAATCTAGAGAAGCCTCATCTACATTCTGTACTTGTTTGATTTCTTACATCATATATTTTATGATTATTTTAGTATAAAATCTTTGAGTTGCAATAAAAAAAATCTTTTGTATACTATAAAAAAGAAAACATGTTCTTGTTCATATCACAGACAGGACAGGATAACCTAGATTTTGCCTGAAGATGGCAGTGAACAATCAGCTTTCACAGCCTAATATGTGACTGTGACATCCAAGTGCATAAACGCTACAAAGCATAGGTCACAATATGTGACCTGTTTAGTAATCACAGCTACATTGCAAATCTTTGTAATCATTTTTTATCCCGTATTTTATATTGACAGTCATTGCCAGTCATGTTGCCACTGTAGCTTTTAAGTTTTTTATAGCTGTGCTCTTGGTGCGTTGAACTCTGTGGCCCACAACATGAATGCTATTATGAAAAAAAAAATCTTTACAGTCACCTGTTTTGTGCATACCAGTTACAACAAGCAGAATACGTTCACAAGGGTAATACAACTCAGCTCAACGGATGTCTCGACTGTCTTAGTGGCTATGCTTGAGATTTTTTGGTGTATGAAATTCTAGTTGTGACTTCTGAATTAAAAAAAAGAAATGAAACAAAAAGACTGTGACATTCAAAATGTCAAATTTGGCTTCAGAATCATAGTCCACAAACAATGAATGTGGTCATGGTGGTTATGACAATCTTTTATGTACAGTCTCTGGAATTTACCCAGTTTGGATACTAGTTAACATACTTGGTTAACATACTTGGTTAACATACTTGGTTTGCATATTATTAAGTATTAGCTAATCAAAATGGCTTTGGTTGTCCCAGTGAAATTTAACTTTAACGTCCTTACAAATACAGGCATGGATCTTTAGTGCAACTACCTCAGCACGACACACAATGATGCGAATCAGGGTGTCCTCATCAGTGCCTGCTCCTTTCATTGCTTTGTTCAGACGTCTGGCGAAGTAGAGCTGCGGGTTCTTAGCAACTCTCACTGTGAGGAGGAAGAAAAGGTTTCATTAAATTCAGCAGGTTTTTTTTCCTCCTGTTAAATTAAACCATATGGTCTGCTTATTAAACACTTTCCCCAAATTTTTATTAATATAGAACATTTACCTAAAGTGTTTTCCTAACATCTAGCATACAAAAAACTGGCAGTTTGCCCTGCGATTTTGGAGGGATTCCTGTAAGAATCTAATTTTTTTTATCATCAAGGATTGTTTTATTTTTAATATTAACAGCTTTCCGATTCACACTAACCGAGAGCAGTGTAGCATTTTTTCAGTGTCCCTGAAGTCTCTCTCTCAATGGCGTCTAGGATTTCAGTTCCAGAGAGCTGTAGAGAGAAAATGACTAGCTGAGTTAAGCACTGTAAATGTCTTAAAGGGTTCATTTTCCACATGCAAAGCTTTCTTAACAGTGTGCAGTGATTTGTTGGGAGGTTATCAGGAGATACTGGATAGTGATTTATGGAAGCTGATATGCAATATCACTGCAGCTGTGGACAGAAATACCTACCTGCTCATATATCTTGAAGGTGACCTGGAGCTGCAGGTAATTTCTGGTGGCCAGGATATGGGTGAAAGTGGATTCATCTGTCCCAAAATGACCCTCACCAGCCTGCATGAGTTCAGCAAATAATTAATGCTGTTCAGGGTCAATAAATCTCCCACAAAGCCATTATGAAGTATGTAAAAATTAAACTGTACCTCAAACAGGGCAATAGCATCTTGTTCAGCCAGAGCCTCATCCACCTCGTAAGTCTCATCTCTGTTGCCCTGGAAGAAGAAGATGATTAAGAAGACTTTGGCCCTTACTGAGGCCTTTCTCTCTGACTCAAGCAATTTTATCTGGCCTCTGTTTTACTCATGAGAGGGTTTCTGGATGGTGGCCAGTGTGTGTGTGTGTTTATAGGGCACGGTTTGGCATAGGGAGAGTGAGCTTGATTTCAGTTGAGAGACAGATGGGAGGAATTTAGTTACACGAGTGGAGTAGAAACTCAGGGCCACTTACCTCCAAAAGAGCTGTGAGAAGGTTTCTAACATCCCCGCTCGTATCACCCTCGATATCGGCTTCAAGATCACGCTCGTGCACTGCAAGAGCGACACCAAGGAAAGTCACAAATCAGGAGAACCAACAGATATTGTTGTGCCATAAGATAATGTGTCAGGGTGACTGTCTAGGTTTTTTGGAGAGCACTTAAAGTTTGTATTTTCCTAGATTTCATCCTCTTCCTTTCATAGTGCTATGATGGGAGTGTATTTTAGTTTCATGAGACTGCAAATCTGTCTTCAATAATGGATTTCTATCTGCATGACTATGAGTCTTTTAATTCTCATAGGCATAACGCTTTAGATCTGAAGTTTGGGGGCATTTTTTGCAGCAGTAAATCAAAGGACAAGCCAAACTTTCACAGGCACAGCTGTATGCCTATCTGTCCAAAAGCAGGAGCTGGCAGATGAAGGAACTATTGACCCTCTGAATCTATTCAGCATTGCTTTGCAATAACCTTCATAAGCTTACAGCCTCTGTCACCTTATCAGTAAACTCTTCCCAACAAATGACTTTGATAGTGCCCGTCCACCTGAAGGTATAACCCACAAAGCGATTACTGTTTGGCCCCAAAGTGGCCGACATCTGGTTGACATTAAATGACTGTGATGATTCAGGGTTAATATGGATGCCCACCACCTGCCATAACCTATTCACAATATTCAGGTCATAGCTAGGCAAGTCATAAGAGGTGAGACATTACTGGCCAGATTAGGTTGGTATGGTTATAGTTTATTTCTTTCAGTGGGATGATGTGCAGGTGGTCAGTTGTGATTTCTCCACACACAAATTTTGTAACACCTGGACTACCCAGCTGACTTTATTGCAGTTTGAGCTTTTTTTTTGCAACTGTTCACTTATTATTCTTTCCTTATTATATATAAAAGTATACAGAAAACAAGGTTTCACAAGCAAGAGCAGGAATCCAGAATTTATTAAGATATTAAATCAGTGTCAAAAATGGCATAGAAAACAGTGGGTGTGATTTTCAGTGCGGTCCTGTGTCCTATAACAGATTTATTACATGAAAAGTAGTGCTGCACACATTTAAACATTTTGTCTTGGATAATTGTTTTCCAAAGAAAACAAATATTTAGAGCTTTTATTGAAGTAAAAGCCTACTTAAGTAGCTTAATAGGGCACAAATTGTACAATCAAAATATATTTAAAGCATCTAAAGCAGGCATAATGTGCTCATTAAGTAGAAATTTACTTTTTATAATCATACTCATCACATTACTGAATCATTGCAGCTGTTAATGATTTTAATTACTTCTATATTGCTGGGTAGCTTGAGCTATAATAATGTAATTTATCTGGAAAATAATAAGTGCCTAAAGCTTTAAAATAAATTGTATGGAGTATAAAGCACAGTGTTTGCATCCAAAATATAGCAGTAAGTAACTTAACATAAACATACTTTACTATTAGTAAATTAAACCAGCACCTTATTAAAGTGTTCAAGCTACATTTCTAGTGGTCCTATCGATGCTGTCATGCTGGGCATTGTAAGATTAACAGTCCTCTAGTCCAGTGGGGTGGGGGTCAGGGGGCATATTTGTATTATTGAGGGTTAACAGGCTATTATTAATACTTTATAGTAAGACAATACCAGAGGCAGACAAAGAAAACCAAGCTTTTAACGAGGGCATCTGGTTGTCATGCTATTCATTACTGGTCTGTTAAGCATTAATAAAATATTTGATAACTATAATATGTTACGTGAGCATTTCCATGGACGCTTGGTATTATAATTGTATTATATGTTTAACTGCAGTAGGCACTGCATCTGCTGTCGTCCTAGCTTTATGCTGTCCCAAGTAAAAAGCCAATACCCAGTAAGGTCATCAAAGTCTTCACTCATGTCTGCAAGCGTCAGCTAACAACATGCTAAATAATGATATGAGCTGCTTCGCCCAAGCAACAATAAAGCACATGAACAGCTATGCGTGCTATGCTAACAACCTGTTGTGCTAACTATCGTGCCTACAGGTTATGGCTCATTAAAAGCCGCCAAACAGATCAACCAACCAATGCTCTAGTCAATGAATCCTAATAAAATACCAAACTCTTTAAAACAATTATTACTCTGTGGAAAATTACAATGACAAACTTATATTTAGAATATATTTTTGAGGAATTATCTAACCTCTTCCATGCATAATTTTTTTTTTTTAAAAAAGAAAGAGAATAGAGGTTACTCTCTAGAAAATCTATGTGATTTCAGTTGCTGTAACCAGAGTACTGAAACAAAACAGGCTATGGTAATATAATCAGCTGTTAGCATGGGTGTAATACTAAAAAGGAAGTTAAACAGGATGGGCCTTGACTAAACAAAATGTGACAGGGCACTAGAGACAGAAATAGTGAGCTACTGTATGGGGTGTATGTTGACCCAAATGAGTCACCTTTAGTAATTTCATCACACAGAGAAGAGATTTAAAAACAGCAAAATTGCTTACTATACTTACCCTGAAAGTAGCATTCCTTGAACATGGCAATGTCCTGTTAAAAAGCAAGTAGAAATTTCTTCTGAATTTGGTTTGCAGAGTGTCTGTATAAATATATATTTGGTATATTTTGCAGCTTACAGCGTTGGTAGCAGTGCAGAGGATCTCCACCAGGACATCCTCATCAGTGCCTGGACCTTTCATGGCCTTCCTGAGCTCCTTCACTGCGTAGATGACCGGTGGGTCCAGCATGGCGAGGATGGCATTCTCAAAGTTTCCTGACAGCTCACTCTTCAACACATCCACCAATTCCTACCCCAGACAGACATGATTTTCATTCATCCATTTATTTTAAGCAGGAAAATTTTTTAAAAAAGCATCTCTTTTGCAAGAGTGTCCTGGCCAATGCCTTTAAGGAGCAGAAACACAGAAGATTTTTTTTTTTCTAATACATTTGAAATTAGAAACATGGCAAATGGCACTCACGTCATCATATTTTTCAAAATAAGCCTGTTTAATTTCCTGACGCTGAGCTGAACTGCGGTTTGCCAAGATGTCAGTGATAGCCTGCTCGTCAGTTCCTGAAAAGAAATCACAACAGAACAGATGCAGAACAATCAGATGCATCCTTTCCAAGTTCAGGGATTCAAAAGTTTATTGTTGTCATATTTACTACCTACCAAACCCTTTGCAGGCTTTGCGGATGGCCTTGATGTCAGCAACGACATCAAAATCCTCATAGGGAAAAATTGTGGGCTGAGAAAACAAAAATAATACTGTTACGAACAGTAACTGTTATGGATACACACTGACTACAGCTAATCACTGTTTATGCATGGATTTGTGATAGCATACAAGAGCAGTTGGCCGCTGGGGGAGGGGATTGTGCTTCTGGCTGAGGAATTCAGGGACTCTTTAAACAAACTTTGTGGAGGCCACATGAATGAAAGCAGTCAGTAAAGTGCCAAAAGCAGTGTGAAAGGGGTTTCATTGAGAGAGAACAGTCTCCCATAATAGAGATACAGAAGATACACTCATCATGGCCATGGATGTCGTGATAATTTAATACATATAGGCTCAAATATATACATTATATTAGGAGGGGGCATGGAGGGGGAAGAGAATCCATTCAGCATAGTATCACAATATTTTGCGTGATGATACTGTATCGATACAGGGACACCAAATATCTATGTTTTATTAAATAAATGAAAATACTCTGGGAATACTATGAACAAGAAGGCTCATCTCATGCACCACCATTCTGAGATAACGTCAGCCGAGCAAACTTAAATTAAATCGGCTCAACAACAACAACAAAAAAAAACAAAACTTGAGAAGGCTACCTCCTAATTCAGAGCAAGCTAATGGCTCAGCCACAGGAGTAAAAATAAGGAAAACAACCTCCCTGCATCGACCAGATCACAACAAACAGTCACCTCAAAGTGCTTTATATTGTAAGGTAAAGACCCTACAATAATTACCGAGAAAACCCAACAATCAAAACAACCCCCTGTGAGCAAGCACTTGGTGACAGTGGGAAGGAAAAACTACCTTTTAACAGGAAGAAACCTGTGACAGAACAGAAGAGAGCCAGAGATTAATAATAATTAATGATTAAATGAGTATAAACAGAGTGAAAAGAGGTGAATGAAAAGAAACACTCAGTGCATCATGGGAACCCCCAGCAGCCTAGGCCTATAACAGTGTAACTAAGGTATGGTTCAGGGTCACCTGATCCAGCCCTAACTAGGCCTATTGCAGCATAACTAAGCTTGATCAAAAAGGAAATGTTTAGCTTAATCTTAAGATTAGAGAGCGTGTCTGTCTCGTGAATCCAAACTGGGAGCTGGTTCCACAGAAGAGGGGCCTGAAAGCTGAAGTCTCTGCTTCCCATTGTACTTTAAAGAAACCTCTAGGAACCAGAAGTAAGCCAGCAGTGTGAGAGCAAAGTGCTGTGCTAGTCCCTGTCAGTACTCTCGCTGCAGCATTTTGGATTAGCTGAAGGCTTTGCAGGGAGCTTTTAGGACAACCTGATAATAATGAATTACAATACTCCAGCCTAGAAGTAAAAAATACATGAATTAGCTTTTCAGCATCACGCTGAGACAGGAAAATAAATGGTGCCTGCCTGGTGAGTATATTTGTCAATGGTGTTTGGAGGGAGTTTCAAACCTAAGAACACTGTGCTAACTGTCAATCATGGTGGTAGTAGCATCACACTCTGGGGCTGTTGCTTCCAGTGGGATTGGTACACTGCACAAAGTGGATGGAATAATAAAGAAGAAAGACTTCCTCCAAATTATTCAACTTCACCTCAAATCAACAGCTATATGTTAAAACCTGGAACCGAATTGGGTGTTCCAGCATGACTATGATCCCATACACACATCAAAACTGATTTTGTAATCCATAAATCAGTCTAACAATAAGCCTCTGCAATGGCCTTCCCAAAGCCCCGACCTCAAGCCTATTGAACATTTGTAGACTCCACTTGAAAGCTGAATCTGGGCCAGGAAACCAACTAGAATTGGTGAACTTTATTTAATGACTTTGAATGAAGTCCACCAATTCTGCCCAGAAGAGTGGTCAAACATCCAGCCAGAATTATGCCAAAAGCTTGGTGATGGCGACTAAAAGCACCTGGTCAAGGTGTAACTTGCTAAGGGACATTTAAAAAATATATATCTGTACATTATATGTATACATTTGAGCCTTTATGTATACTTGTGACCCCGTGTGGATTAGAGAAAATCCAAAGTAAATTCAAACTTTTGCACCCAATTCTTGTTTTTTAAAGTCATAAAAGATGTATGCTGTGCAATCATTCCACTCTAGAAAAAGAACAGTTCAAAGAAATCATTAAAAGCCCCAAATTACCACGACATCCATGCCCATGATGAGTGTATGGAAACGTCTGACCACAACTGTGTCTATGCTTTTGTTATGTATCAGTCATTGTGGTGGGGTTTGGCCTGGCAGTTTTATTTAGTTTCTGAATATGAATGGATGTTGTTTGAGCTGTAAAACAAACCTAGCTTTGAGGGGCTCACAAGCTGGCTACTCCTACTGCTGGTGTTTTACAAAACGTGATTGTCTGCCAAAAAGTGACTTCCAGTGTTTATGCTTTTTACATAATATCCACAGCTGGGATAGGCTCCGGCACCGCTGTGACTCTGAATTGGATAAGCAGAAGAAAATGGATGGATGGATGGATTGCAGCTTCTACCTTGTGACAGAAATGTTCTTTCTGCCTCAAAATGACTTGATATTATTCATGAGAGTATAACTTTTATAATAACTTTTTGGCAAATAATCACTTTTTGACACAAAACTGGCCCCAAGCCTGGATAAATGGGAGGGTTGCCAAATTAAACATGTGTCCACCTGCTGTTGCAACCCCTTGGAAAGTGATAAGCGAGCAGCTGAAAGTACCAATATCTAAGGGATCCCACTCAGTTTCCCCAGTATTGAAAAGGTATTGATTTATAGCTGACCAGGAGATGATCCTGTGGTTTTAAAACCATCATTTTTGTGCAGTGGATAGAATATGTTTTCGTTGAGATTAACCTCTATGGATTCAGAAAAATAAATTCAGACTAGTGTTTTCTTTTTGGTTTTTTTGCTTTTTCTTGTTTTGTTTTTTTTGTTTTAACATTGCAGGCTGGAAAATGAAGTCAGGTAGTGGTTAGTATGGCTTAGAAACGTTTTCAGTGGTCCTGTGGTCTCACTCTATACTCTTAGTAAATTATGAAAATATATGAGAAGTATAGCTACAGAATTCGCTCACTCAAATATAAACAATAGTGTCGACTGACCATACTGATGATGAACATGGATAGGATAGGGTACAGAAAAAGACAAATCTAACACAAAATGCACAGTCGAGTCATTAAAGAAAAAAAAAAAACGCATCTAACGGAGCTGTGATGAATTCCGCAGAGGAGTGGCCCTTTCCTCTGACTAAACCCCGATACGTCGTCTCCAGGACGGTGTAATTTGCAACCTTTGTACCTCCCGAGACTTAAAGAAACAGCGCTTACTAAGAATCTGAATCCACAACTCTTCATTTATTCATTTTAGCCGCAATAATGGAGGCTCAAAGTAATGAAATGAGCTGCGCGTAAAGTCTTAAAAGTGACAGCTGAATGTAAATAAAATGGTTTAAGAATAAATTTCTGCATAGAATAAATTCCCGCAGTCGTTATTCCTGATGACTGACCATAACCGAAGGTATGGCCCACACAGATTTTAAAGGGCGAAGCCCGAACCGCTTTTTAAAAAAATATTTCTAGCCTTTAATCTGTGCGTTTTCAGAGAGATCAGAAGAAGACTGATGCCTACTTGACAGTTGCCCATTTTCGTGGTGATTATCCGTCAGCAGCGGGTGATCTGTTGGTGAAAGTGGCAGCCTGGGGTGGGTTTAGGGGATATTTGACTTCTTCTGACCAAACTGCGACTCTCAGCTGCTCATACCGGAATGTGACGTCACCGCGGAACGCAGCGTATCTCTATTGACCATACTGTACATGCGCAGTCAACATCCACAGCCCCCCTGGTTTCTGGCTGTAGCTTAAAGATCCGCTCAAAACATGTTCAAAGAAAGGGGACACAACAGTCACTGTCTGCTTTGTATTATATAATAATTTCTATTAGAAATTATTCAGATTAATTTCTCAGGCTCTTATCAGATGACATGCAAATATTTGTAATGGTCAGTAACAGAATATGGTGCACACTGTCAACTAATATAAAATAATATAATATAAAGTTAAAGCAGCCCCACTACGGGGTTGGTTGACACATGCAGTGGGGCTGATTGGAACCAGTTCATAGCATGCTTTTGACTACTGTTTAACTATTTTAACTTAGTACTGAGAAATATGACAGTTTAAAGTGTGCCAACCAGCCATGCTCTCCCCTCTCGGAGTGATACACTACATTGCTAGATCCTCATTAAAATTACTTTTGCAAATTAAAGATGGCAGCATTCTCCACAACTGTCTTACTGTCTTTTGATTGAATGCCCTTTGTAAAGGTTTGAACAACAGGTGGAGCTTTGGTACTCACAGCCAGAGCTGCGTGCTCTGGCTAATATGACCATATTAGGATATCCCATCTCACTGATGTCATACAGAACGTGGAGTAGAAAATTGACTGAAACTGAGTATTCAGATCAGCCTCTTTTGCCTCATAGGGATTGCACATATACAGACCTCATTATTTGAAACTTTGGCCATATTTAATATGAACATTCACTGGTATGTATGTATGTATGTATGTAGTATGTATGAGGGGAAAAAAGGAAAGCATAATAGAGTTTCTGTAATGGGAACATCTAGCCAGTTTAAACCAGTGGAAAATGGAAATGGAAATCTGTCACCAATCACCTGAGTCATGAGCTCAGATATTAACTTATAGTTTTAATGGTCTAATGCAAGGTTTTCAAACGTAGCTGAAAATAATCCTTATTTATTTTATACTGGACAAAAGGTGGGTGTGGCTTCTGTGCTCACAACTATAGCTGTGTGCCTGAGATGACCACAGTAAGGATATGCATTCTCACTGACATCATACATAACCAACAGTAGAATATAGTGTCTGAAACCGAGTACTCAGAGCAGTTTGAAGTTTGAGCTTTTGGCTCACAGATATTGGTTGTACATCATTAACCTCATTATTTGAAACCTTGGGCATGTTTAAGCAGCCATTTTAGCCTTTACCAGTCTCAACTTCTAGCTAAAACAGAAACTTTTCCCTTCAGAATCAGAAAAACATGCTGGTGATATTCAGAAATTTGTCACCAGTTATGATGTCACAAAATCCAAATTAAAATTTATTTTTCAACATTATCACAGCCTAAGAAAAAGAAAAGAGTAACTGGTGTTTAAGTTGTCAGTACTGAATGACTGTTTTGTTTGATTCAGGAGCAGTCAGGACTCATAAAGAAAGAGGCGAGATTAATACATTTAGATACATTTGAACTAATTCTTACATGATGATTGAAAGTTGTAAGATCTCCCAGCTGGCTCTGTGGTAAATAATCATTATGATTATGAGTTAGGCTGGCCACTGTATTAAGTACACTTTGCTACTACAGGCATGGACCCCCTTTTCCCTTCAGAACTGCTTAAATTCTTCATGGCATAGATTCAACAAGGAGCTTCAAACATTCCCCGGAGATTACGGTCTATACTGACATGATAGCATCACACAGTTGCTGCAGATTTGTTGGGTGCACATTCATGATGAGAATCGTCCGTTCAAACACATCTCTATCAATTTCCTGTTCTTCGCTGTCAGGAATGATACTTTTGGTAGTGGTGCAGTCTTCTGCTGCTGTAGCTCATCTGCCTCAAGGTTTACTCTTACCTTCCAAACAGCTTGAAGTCTGGTCATTCTCCTCTTCATTAGATGTATCTAATGAAGTGACTTTTGTTTTTCTTTTCCAGTTAATTAAAATTAAACTGTTCCACTTTCAGGCCACTTGATAATGCTATAATTACTTGATCTAATTTGATCCTTTTGGTCTCGACATGACAAATAATTGAAAGCCGACAGTTAAAGTAAGTTTTCTTGAAACAATGCCAGCATGTAAGTTAGACAGACTTACTTTTTGTTTTTCTTCAAATACATTAAACCAGAATATTGTAGGCATCATGTTACCATTTTTAACATTTAATGTCCTTGAGCAAAATGAATCCCCTTTAATTGGACTAGTCAAGAGAATTTCCACATTTTTATTTTTATATTATTTTTTACAAGTTTCCTTGTTTTAACATGGTGGGCTTTTCACAAAGAAAAAAAATTCTAAAACAAAAACTTAACTTCATTTATTATACAGTTGTCATATCCCCTTTTCTTCAAAGTAATAAACTTTATTGTACCCGAGTCAGAAAACTGATTTTTTAGTTTCTCTGCTTTTAGTGTTTCCATGAGACAACAATGAACCAGAAGGCTGAAGAATTTACTTCCCTACAGAATAATAACCAACAGTTAGTATTCTCCCATCCCTTAAAACTGCCCCTGCATCATAATTACTCACCCACTGAATGAGAGTGCTGCTGCTGTTGCCCTCCATAATACACGCTTTCCAATTAAATGCCTGATATCATCACACTTACAAAGCCATGCAATCACACGGAATGAGTCACCTCCCTTTGATATATCATTATCTGCTGATTCCCTGAAGCATCAATCACTGAAAGAGTTTCTATAAAAAAGTATTTAGGCTGATTATTCATTCAGTTTCATGCGAGACACCATAATAAGCAAATTAGCACCATATTCTAAACAATGTGAATCATTTTCAGCGACAAACAGTGGCCAGATTTAGTTTCATCAGTGGTGATTTTCAGCGGCCTTTGTAGGATGTTGAAATCACACACACTGTAAGCTCACTTGAATCAATCATTTGCAAATCCAGTTAAATAACAGTTGTCCAGACTTTAAGTTCCTATTTATAGAAGCTTCTGCAGCTTCTATTCTCACTCTTGCAGCTCAGTAAACAAGCTGTCGTGCAGTCATGCTTTTGCTGATGTGAGTCACAGTTCCTAATGTCAGAGCTGCACACCTGGACTAAAACTACATTAAAATGAATAAATCATTCCCACTCATTGAAAGTGTAAACCATACAGTATTCTTCCTCTTTCAGCTGCTCCCTCCAGGGGTCACCAAAGCAGATCATCTGCCTCCCTCTCACCCTATCCACAGCATCCTCCTCTCTCACACCAACCCTCTCCATTTATATGATCATTGCAGCTTCTAGTACAACTAATGTATTTTCCTGATATGTTCTTGCTCAAAGCCACCAAAACTGCACCTGATTAGCAGCCCAGTGTCCTGCAATGCAACTTTCCCACATGTGCAAACCCTATTTTAAAATTTTTTGACTCGTCATAGAAGGAAGAGCAGAAGTGATACAAATCTGGGTAACATGGATCAGAAGGCTGACCACCAGCAGCACTGACCCCCATTCAGAATGTAGGGAATGTGAAAAATGACTCTTAACTGAATCCTTCTCCAAACTCAAGTGAATAGCAATCACGAGCACCGCACATGGACTGCTACGGTGAAAGGGCCCGTAGCTCTAAAATAGGGAGTGATCACAAAAAATGTATCATAATGTAATAAAGCAGAACAGTAACTGGAGCAATAAATGAGCTCAACATGCAGAGTGGTAAAAGATGAGGAACGCTAAGAAAAGGAAGGAAAAGTAAAGAAAATTGATTTTTTTTCTGCTATGACAGGCCAAAATGTCATCATTCCTCGTTTTGAAGACTCAGTGAAGTCTGATTACAGTTTGCAATAAAGAACACAACACTGCTGCAGGCACCTGTTCACACAGCAGCAGCTGCAAAGTAAGTGCTCACTTTGCTTTTGTTTTCTCTTGTTTGTGTCTCTGTTTATTGTTTTTTCCTGTGAGAATTTGCTGCTGAAACGGCCCACATTTTTTTTGAGGGCTACAAAACTGAGACAAATCTGGGGGGGAAGGGTCCCGGTCTTCATTTCACGGGTGGTGGAAGGGGATCCCACTGAAGCCTCTATCACGGATCTGGGGAAGGAAACAAAGGCGGCATTCAGACGAGCCAAGGCTGTAATGTCCTGCTGGCGCAGCACCCAGACTCAGGTTATGACCTCAAAACACATCTTGTTTGGAGTCTGAGCAGCTCCAACTGTTAATAATCACAGAAAGAGGGCTGCATTTCAGCTGCCCTGACACTAAACACATGCATGGAAAAGGAGGTCAAAATGTAAATAAAAAAAAAACTCTACAGAAGTAAAATTAGTCTTAGCACATATTCCTGCTCTTGTTTGTTTGGTTATTTATTATTTTAATTAACAAATTTAAGGTTTAACTTCAGTTTTAGCGTCTTATACCAGCAGATATTTTTCAGCTCTTTGAATTCATTTAGTTCAGAGTGATCATGAGGCCTTCTGAGCACACTAGGCTTTTGTTTGTGCAGAACAATGTTAACAAATGATACATTGTTTACCTGCTCTTGTGGTAAAATCCCAGCATTGTAGAGGCTTTTGGTCCTTCTCATTGTACCCAGGTGGTAGTTTGGAGCACCACTTCCTGGCTTCACCCAGACGTGCTGCATGGTCTCATTGTGCTGCAGACGGCAGGACAGCTGTGAACACTTTGCATGCAATTTCACTCAAAAAAGTTTTTACACTAAAAAAGAAAAAAAAAAAAAACAAAAAAACACTACTGGTAGAATTATAAGCATGCATTAAAAGCACAAGTGATGCACTAAACTGTAAGCATTCTTCTCGGACTGAAGTAACTAACTTTTTGATCATCTAAGAGGTTTCTGCTTCTCTCCCTTTCCTGCTGTTGTCTCTTCTCCTCTACCTGCTTACAGAGGTCTTTGTAGTGCTGATTTTTGCTCTCCTATAGAAAAATATAAAATGATTATCTCAGGGAAGGTTTTATTATGCAGAAGATGGAGAGGACGTGTGCAGAAGTTTAACCTTTCTGCTGATACTGGATGGCTTCCAGGTCAGTTTGGGTTTGTTGCTGCTCTTGGCGTCCTGCAGAGCAGCCAACACTGACCCCTCTCTCTGGAAGAAACTTGATGCTCTGTATAAATTCTTTATCATGGAGCTACACCTAGTGGTCACAGATACTTACTACAGTTAAAATGTGATTTACAGTTTTTCTTCCTGTTGCTTTGGCTCAATTTCTGGATACAATGTGTGGAAAAAGTACTTCCTGTTTATTACCAGGTACTGCTAATCAAATGCACTTGATTAACTGATCATCAGAAAATGTGAGCACCTCTAAAAGCAGAGGATTTTACAGCTTGCTCATCTGGAGCATTCAGGTGTGTGTTAACACAAAGCCACAATCTTCCCAGAAGTGGACATCCCACCAAATTCACTCCAAAGTCAGACTGTGCAAAGCTCAGAAAAACTACAAAAAAAAAAAAAAAACCCACAAGTACTACAGCTCAGACTTCACAGGCCTCAATTAGCATGTTAAATATTAAAGTTCATGACAGTACAATTAGAAAAAGACTGAACAATCTGGCTTGTTTTGAAGGGTTGTGAGGAGAAAGCCTCTTTTCTCTAAAAACAACATAGCAGCATGACTTGGTTTCTGGAACAATGTCCTGAAGCAATGTCGTATAAACGAGTGGGCCAAAATTCACAATAATATGACAGACTGAAAAAGTTATACAGGAAAACTATTTCTTAAATTTATTGCTGCTAAAGGTGGTCCTATGAGCTGTTGAATCATGCAGTGTACTTAGTTTTTCACAGGGCTCTGTGCAGTCCTGTGACTGCAGGAACAAAAGTAGTCCAGAATAAATGTTACGTCCATTTCAGTCTGCAGCAGTATTACTGAGTTATTCAGTCTTTGAAAACTGAATCTTTACATTTTTGAAACTCTGTGCTCCAGTTCTCAAGTTGGGAAACAATTATTAATGTTGGTCTTTACATGACATTTGTTGACAGTAAGAATGATGTAGGATACTTTGATTGTTATACTTTCCAGAAGCCAAAACTATACCAACAATTTTGTGCATCTGCTATGAAACTTACAGCAAGTGTTGCTTGAAGAGAATCAGTTCCTTTGGAGGCATTTCCCAAACATACAGTTCCTTTCAGTGACTGCAGTGGCAGCGAGGCTGGGGAATAAAAGAGATGGGGTGAAACTGTTTATGTTATAGGATGTGATTTTAACTCTAAAGTGATTGCGAGTGCCTACTTTTGTGAATGTATGACAACTATAGCTGTCAGGCTGCAGCAAAATTTAAAGATCTAGTATTTTTCTATTTACAGACTTGTTTAAGCTTCTTCTTAATCAATTTTTCTTTTTTTTTTTCCATTTAACTGGACATCTAGAAAATAAAATATCAGATGTAAACATGTCACGTTTTAGCAGAACTGTCAGTTTTCATTTGGGCAGGTGACATAAAACTTTGCAATAAACAACAACATACAACAACTATAAGCAACACATCATGCAAGATACAAGACCAACGAGATGTGCCTTAAAAGTGGGCTATGTAGAGTGTTTCTTTATTGGCACTGCTAAGTTATGCTAATATTTAGTCCCTTCATTGATAGCACATTGTCCAAATGTTGTGCACCTATGAAGCACCCCACAGCCCCCTCTAGTGGTGGTCCTGGTACCAATCTTACAACTATATACAGTATCTACAGTCATTAAGAAATAGGAATAAATACAGCAAAGACCTGACAGGACCTGAGAGATATGTCTGGCCCTTCAGCTGATCTGCTGTTCACCAAAACCTCATCAGAAATGGAAGCCATTCTCAAGCAGGTGGAACAGGGAGAAAAGGCTGAGGTATCCTCAATTACACAAGAACTGGACTAAACATGATAAAAATATACATGGAAAGAAAAACACATTATGTAACACTAACAGTCATGATTGGCCTCCCCAGAGCTCAGACCTCAACATTACTGAAACAGGGTGGGATCATCTTGACAGAGAACAGAACAAAAGGCAGAAACATCCAAAGAAGAGTTTCAAATGTCATTCAAGAAGCCTGGAGAACTACTTAAAGAAATTACAAGAAGGCATTCCTCAGAGAGTTCAGGCTGTGTGGGAAAAAAAAAAAGTTGGTCACACCGAATATTGACTTTCAAGCTTGTTAGAATTGGACAAACTCAGCTTTTCCCTTATATACTGTATTTCTCTGTAAGTTTGCATGTTTCAGTAAACTGCTGCACCTATTTCCCATTTTCCTAAAAAAAAATATAAAGGAAGCATAGCACAATACTACATTAAGGAGATCATTAATATAAAAAGCGTGTAAAATTGGCTCAAACATGGAGCCTTGTGGGACTCCTGCAGGACAGTCAAGGTACCAAATTTGATTTAAATCACATTCTTCAGAAAAACTGAAAATTGCTGTTGCTGTGTAAAATAGCCCAGTGATGGATAGGACCAACTAAAAACATTACGTGTCTTCACATTTAAACCAAAAAGATATTATGATAATGGACATTTTTTTGGTGTTTTAATGTGAAAATACTGACTGTAAGACAAAACTACTCAGAAAGGTGACTCAGCTGCTATATTTGTATGTCACTGGCAGGTGAGTAAATGCACGTTACACATCGTAACACATGATTCTATCTCCATTTTCACTGCATCCAAGTTTTTAACAGTCTTAAATACACGATCTCAATCTAAATTCTTCTTCCCTGAAGCACACATCATTTCGTGGTCTAGGTTGTGCGAGGGCTTGATTTAACTCCCAGATAATAAATCAATAAACCTGTTTTGTAACCCAGACGGTCTCCTCCGCTGACGGGTAAAAAAAAAAAAAGCTTTTTTGTGAGAGCTAGAGTTATCCATTTAGCTCCCACAGTAGTAAAGCCCACTCAAAATAAGTTGTACTATCAGGCTGACTCACATCGCCTTTCAGGCCGTGACTGCAAACGCGCTCTTCGTCTCCTCGTGCAGAATTCCCCCGAGGATTCCCGTGAGTGGAGGTGTGCAGCGTGGCGTGGCTGTATCATTATGGAGGCAGTGATTAAGTAGTCTCAGCCTGATTGTTACGCACCCAGCGATAAGTTTTTGTTTTTGAGTTCTGTTTTGTAGTCACGACAACTTATTCTAACATTAAACAACACGGGACAAAAACTGATCTATGTAATGTGGGTCTAGGCATTAAAAAAGCATTAAAGTTATTAAGTTATTTCATAAAGTTTACTTGTAGTTCTAAACATATTTATGGTGTTTTTTTCTACACTATTTGTCTCTCCAAAGATGTTTTTCCTCTCTCCTACAGCCTCGATTGCAACTAAATTCAAAAGTCCAATTATGCAAATTAGGCGATGACGTCATATAGCGACTTCTATTTTCAGCGTTGGATAATTTTACGTATTTTTAAATACAAAACGTGACAGGTATGGTCTACAGCCTGTAGTGAAGCTGTTCTCTCCCCCCTTTTTGTTAGGGCATTGTCTGAGTGTGATCGATGTATTAGCTGTATTGCTGTATATCTCATTAGCTCATAATTGTGTTGTAATGTAAGCTACAGAGCTAAGCTAGTCATGCTATGCTGTTCATATGCTGTATCTTTGACTTATATGTAATTTTTGCTTCATGAAAAGGAGTTACTCGTGTCCTGGAGTTTTTGAGTGTTTGAACTGATTGGAATCCAACCCATGACACTGATTATGTAACTAATTCAGTACTGCAGTAGTGTGGATTAAATCCCCTGTCTGCTCTCATTTAGTCCGAAACATCTTTTGATTAAACGCAGAGGAAATAAAACAGAAAAAGTAATTAAATGCTTCTGACTTTATTTTCTTTTTCTTATTTTATTCACTGCTGCTCCACAGCTGCAGCAGCGGCAGCTGCAATGTTAACTCTGCTTTCTTGTTACAGTGAAACAGAGTATCGCATGACCTATCTTAGAAAAAAATGTGATAACAACTTCAAAATTTAGGACAGTATACCAGCGACTAAACGGACCATATAGTGAGATTGTTTTATCAGGTAAAGCACACGTGTTTAAACTGTCACCTGCATTTTAACACACAACAGAGCAGCCCCCCCCCCCCCCCCCCCCTTCCCCCCTTCCCCCAAAAAAAGCCCAAACCCCCAAACTAGTTGATCCTTAAAGCCTTGATTATACTTTCCACATCTGTGTGTCCAATAAGATCTGCTCAGGTCTGCTCGGGTCAGTGCGGACATCCGTGACCGCGTGGACTTGAATGTGGAGAATTTACAATGCACCAACTACACATGTGCCCCAGTGGGTTGGTGGACTCTCAGTGGACTTCAAAGAAGAACAACAGGATTGGTCATTTGGTCTCCAGCTGTCCGTGTCCGCAATGGAATATAATCAAGGCTTAACAGAGCATTAACAGAGGCCTAAGTATCTGCTTACAATAATGTTTTTTAAAGAACATAATTTGAAACCAGCAGCAATATGAAGCAATAGGAATGGACAGGAGGCTTTGGAAAGTAGCTAAACTCTAAAGAGGTATGCAGCTACAGCAGAATGTGTTTATTGGAGCCAATTTACAAAGTGATGGAGATGTAACGGCAAACTTCACCACAGCATAGGAAATTATTTGGTGAGAGAGGAGGGTTTCAGAGAAACTGCAAACCTTATTTACAATTTTTATGTATGCGTGATCATGAACTCTTCAGGGTACATTTATTTTTTAATGCAGGGACTCCTAAAATGTGGGCTGCTGCCCCTGGTGAACCACAAAAGTACTGCAGGTGGACCATGAAGTAATTTGCAGCAAATAAAAAATAAAATTAATAACTGTTCATTTTCAGTTTTGTTCAGTTAGTTTAAAGTTGTCAAAATATTTACATAAAAAACAGAACTAATGAAGCAAAGGTATGGGGTTTAAAATGTATAGGCATTCTTCATTTTCAAACCTATTTTCAATCCTGAACCTAGCTTATATCCCATCAATAGTAGGAAATAACTAACGTGTCAGGTAAACCTGTTAATGGAGAATTAATCTCAATGAGCAAATTGAAGGTCCAAACTAATCAAACAGGAAGAAGGAAATTCATTTTGGGCTTGAGTGATGATTGGAGGTGTGATAAAAGATTTGAGATTTTCAGATTTCAAAGTGGACTGCAGCAGTCTTAAGTTTGGGAATGGCTTGTGTAGAGAAACTCAAACACAGTGACAGCTGTAATTGTGAGAAATTTAAGCGCAAGACCTAATTTCGGCTCTTTTTCCCCCGGCTATGAGGACTCTGTGTTCCCTGTAAATCAGAAGAGAAGTCTTAATCGTGTAAATTTGCCACTATGGCCAAAAAAAGGTTTAGTGAGAAGCCGTCTGCTAATGGAGAAGTTGCCTCAAGCACCACAGTATTCTGATTCGCAACTGGTTGAGGTCAGGAGCCTATCCCAGCTGTTAGAGTTTTATGCACGTTGTAACACTTAAATGTCACAGATCATCAAACAAATTTTAATATTAGACAAAAAAAAAACCCAGAGTAATTACAAAATGCTGGTTTTAAATTATGATTTCATTTATTATGGGAAACAAGCTATTCAAACCTATGTGGATTTTTAGGCTTTCAAAACCTGTTGAAAACTTTCAAATTCTGCGATTGTTAGTGCTGTTATCATCATAATGTGAAGCTCAAATCATGGAGGCTGCCATTAACATCTACCCATACACACTGCCAGATGTGCGCTCCTCCAGATGTTTATGACACTTTAATATCTCAGGAATTTTACAACTGACAAAGGACTGAGTGGACCTGTCCTTGGGAACATCAGTCATGATTTTGGAATTGAAGTTAAATGGTAAATCGACTGGTATTTATATAGCACTTTTCTACTCTGAGTACTCAAAGCACTTTCTTACTACAAGCCTCATTCATCCATCCACACACTGGGAGCAACTCAGGGTTCAGTATCTTGCCCATGGGTATTTTAACATCTGATCAGCAGATGACCTGCTCTAGCTGCTTAGCCACAGCCACCTGCAAAGCCACTTTGAAACTGGTTAGAAAACTATTTCAAGTTGAATTTTGATTGTGTAGCGTAGCAGCTGGGATTGGTCTTGCTGTAGCGTTGAGATAGTGCTGTCTCTATGCCTTCTTTACTGCACATTTCTCTGGGATAAAGTCAATATTTGTTGGCTACTAAGCTAATCAGAGTTGGCGTTGCATCAGTAAAATTAGGGAAACTTTAAAAAAATAAATAAAAAATAAATCTCTCTTTGTCTTGGGTGGTGGTGGGTGGGGTAAGTACATTTTGTTATATACGTGTATTTCTTTGTTCTACTGTATCTAATCATTGCAGAATCATAAAACCTTGTAAATACATCATGGCACACACACTCACACATTTCCAGCACAAATGAGTAAGAGTGAGTGACTAACAGCGTGTGAATGAGCTCACATTGGTCCCTGAGAGAGGCCGCCTCGTTCCCATCAATCAGCTGCCTGCATTCTACCTGGAGGCAGAAAACAGTGAAGACAAAGCGCACTTACCTTCTGGAAATTGCTATAATTGAGTGATTAAGACCGATGACGTCAAATGAAAGCCTGAATGAGTGCTGATTCACAAAACAAACGGTATGTGGGTGACTCACCATCATCTTGGCCTTGAGCTTTGTGCACGGCATCTGCGTTTGTGCAGCAGCAGCTCCTGGTGAAAGACAGTGCCATGATTTAGAGTCAAACAGGCAGCTTTTGCACTTTTTCTGTAGAATCAGAACGGATTATCGGATGGACCTGCCTCTTTCATTTCTGCGCTGAGGGCACCTGTCCGATGCCTCCACTTGTGCATAAACTATGCTGTCATTGTGATCGCTGTCATCATCGAGCTCATAATCACTGTGCCGATGAAATAATAAAAATGTGAAATAAAAATAATTTTAGTGAGATGATTGTCCTGTAGATATTCAACTTTCATTACTGTGCATCACTTACATACAGGGATCACTGCCATTACAAACACAGGAAGAAGGCTTTAGAGATATTTCTGGCTTGGATGTTTTTATCCCCGTCATCCACTCTTTCCTCTTATTGCTCCTTCTTCATTTCTCCTGACCTTTGGAAATCAGATCACGACATCACATCAACATATGGCTCAATATAATCACTACACCTGAATCAGATAACAGTAAATATTTGATGGGTGTTGGCATAATATGATTTTTTTTTTTTTTGCATTTTGCAGTTATAGCTAACAGACTTGATACTTTTTTTTTATATAATTGAATTATTATTAAATGATATAATATAACAGGATAAAATACACTTTATTGATACCATAAATTGGGAAATTTGATATAGCCTATAATAAAATGTTAAATAAGCAGAATATTATATAGCTGAATAAAATACATATATAACAATATATTAATGTGTGCATTTAATCAGATTTTTTGATAACTTTATTTGACATTTCAAGGTGCTTATATTTCCGCTTGTAATTAAATCATTATTACACAATATGCAAAGGTAAGGCGTCATTTGGGGTTTCTAAGCTTTGGTGACACTCAAAAAATAAACAAAAATCCCATCAAACCAGGCAGAGGTGAGGAGAGGGTGAAGGGGCGGAGTTAGCTGGAGAGAATGCTACTTCAAACATCATCACCTCACCACGGGAGCTCCTCGGTCACCGTAGGGTACTGCAAAGTATAATGTACTTAGAGGTAAAGTAGGCTATGTAAAACAGTTTAAAGTAAAACAATAGAGGAAACGAAGTGTTGGGAAGGTCACAATAACCCATTCCATGAACCTCTGAAGGCCACATGAAGTTTGGAGGTCTGTAGTAATTGACTCTACAGAAAGTTGGTGACCTCTGTGCACTGTGCACCTCAGCATCCACTGACCCCACTCTGTGATTTTGTGTGGGCTAGCACTTTGTGGCAGAGTTGCTGTCATTCCCAGTTGCTTCCACTTTGTTATAATATCACTAACAGCTGACTGTGGAATGATTAATTTTGAGGAAATTTCAGGACTGGACTTGTTGCACAGGTGGTATCCTATCATGGTACCATGCTGTAATTCACTGAACTCCTGAGAGCAACCCATTCTTTCAATTCAACTCAATTTTATTTATATAGCACCAAATCACAGTCGCTTCAAGGCACTTTATATTGTAAGGTAAAGACACTACAATATTACAGAGAAAGCAAAATATTCAAAATGACCCCTATATATGAGCAAGCACTTGGCGACAGTGAGAAGGAAAAACTCCCTTTTAACAGGAAGAAACCTCCAGCAGAACCAGGCTCAGGGAGGGGCAGTCATCTGCTGTGACCAGTTGGGACTGAGGGGAGAGAGCCAGAGATTAATAATAACTAATGATTAAATGCAGAGTGGTGTATAAACAGAGTGAAAAGAGGTGAATGAAAAAGAAACACTCAGTGAAACATAGGAATACACCAGCACCATAGGTCTATAGCAGCATAACTAAGGGACGGTACAGGGTCACCTGATCCAGCCCTAACTATAAGCTTAATCAAAAAGGAAAGTTTTAAGCCTAATCTTAAAAATAGAGAGGGTGTCTGTCTCCTGAATCCAAACTGGGAGCTGGTTCCACAGAAGAGGGGCCTGAAAGCTGAAGGCTCTGCCTCCCATTCTAATCTTAAGTATCCTAGGAACCACAAATAAGCCAGCAGTCTGAGAGCGAAGTGCTCTATTGGGGTGATACTGTACTATGAGGTCTTTAAGGTAAGATGGGTCCTGATTATTCAAGACCTTGTATGTGAAAAGAAGGATTTTAAATTCAATTCTGGATTTAACAGGGAGCCAATGAAGAGATGCCAAGATGGGAGAAATATGCTCTCTCTTTCTAGTCCCTGTCAGTGCTCTAGCTGCAGTGAGAGTACTGACAGGGACTCTCGCTGTTTAGAAGCCCTAAACAGCCTTTCTGTCCATCCACACCTTCCCTGAACCAGTGAGACAGCAGTTAATGAGATTTTTTTTTCCCTGAGAGCTTTAGATTTATATAAAAAGAAAATTCTTATGAGGGATTTGTGATTTGTGGCCACACTAGCCACTCTTGAGCAAAATTATCTGCTTCAAGTGATGAGTGCTCAGTTGATTTTTTTTTTTATTACAAGTTAAAAATAATAATAATAATAAAGACTTCTAGTTTAAATTAAACACACAGTCCTACAGCATTTCCACATAAAAATATAAAGACTGTGTTCACAGCTGGAGTGTGTCTCTATGTCTGTCGTCCAAATGGCTGAATCTGACAGGAGCAAGAAGAGGAATTTCTCAGAGAAACAGCCTCCTCGGGCTGAAGGCCTTCCCTAATTGGGAGAGAGGTGTCATCTGCCCCCCAGCAGTTAATCACAGCAACGTGAGGAGAGAATTGCAGGAAGGGAGGACTCATCATTTCTTTTTTTCCCCTGCAAGACATCATGAGTGTTTGCACACTGTGTTAAGGAAACTCACAGCTCCTTGTTACCTCTGCGAGGACAGTAGCTGACACCGGTTCAAATAATTGTGTTGAGTTGGTGAGATAATTACTGCAAAACTACTTTCTGCTGGGCCGTGCCTCTCTGCTATCGCTCAACTTGGATAAGCAGATATAATTTGGCTCATAAATGTCTGATGAACTATGGATGTGGAGGAGGAGTCCAGAGATTGACGACATCTTGGGTTTCAGTAATAATAGCATTGATTAGTGATATTTATATTTATGGTGTACCGTATATTATTCTGGGCCAAAACCATTATCTTCAGTTAGTCATTTGATGTCACAGATGAGCCAGAACTGGTCTCATCCTGTCAGCCGGGGAGATAAATTGCCTATTAGGCCTCTGGTTTTATGATAATTTTGTACAATCAATCAAAGTGTATGAATAGGTGCCAAATGGAGGCTCATCTAATTGGAATAATAAAAGGTTGTATTCATAAGGAGTGTCTATTTGTTTTCCAATGAAATGTGTGTCTATGAATTGTTCAGTTGTCCTGTTTTTATCAGGAGTGCAAACGTTTCATTGCCGATTAGTGTGTAAAATTAGTAGCTGCCCTTTAAGAGTTGTTGGAGTAGGATTTGGATATTTTAGATTCTTTTCTTGTGCCATTTTTTCCTTTTATAATGGTGACTGGTAGCACCACATGACAAAAATGGAGGAAAATATGACACGAAATGTGTGCTTTGCTAACAAGGTCACAGTAGAAGTAATGAGAGCAGATTGCGCTGAGACTGTGCAATAGGAAATCTCTGACGAGTGAGCAGACGTGCTGAGCTGAGATTTAGTGCCATCAGGATTATCTGTCCTGATAACTGCTTATATTGTGTCAGAGTAGGTAATTATAGAGTCATAATTCTTGGCACCCACGACAGATTGCATGGTTGTTACCAACCAATCAGTGCTTGATGTCTTTTGATTGGCACTGATGTCAGTGGCAGGGATTGTAAACAAACAGTAGCCCAGCAATTAAAATCCAACACCTGTATATAAAAGATGTAAGAAGCCTACCACCTAAAAAGTGAAGTAATGGCCAGCATGGGGTGTGTGTCTCCTCTGGTAGAAAAAGGAAGTCTCAATCACTACTTTCAAGTCTTATCTAATATAACCTGATCTTTATTATGTAACTGATGGTCATTATTAGAGAAAAATAGATGATACAGCAGAGTATACTACTGAGTTCCCCAATCCCTGCTTTGGGTCATGACTACCTTGGAATTGAACAGTTCTTATATCAGCTATTTAATTGTGATGTGAGTTCTCAAAAAGCCAAAATGCTGAATTTATGGCTTTGAGGTAAAATAGTATTCTACAAACAATGTGTAATGCTACAACACTATATTTTCTTCTTACTTCCAGTACTTAATGCACCTGCACTTGCAGAGCATGTACTGTTGCACTACATTAGGACTTGTGTAGCAGAAACACTCTGCCACCTGAATGCATGGACACAAGTGCACTCAATTTTAGACAGCAGCTTCAGGGAAATTGTCCTGCTAGCTTATTGTGCAGCACAGCACACTACTCCATAAAAGGGAAAGACTGATTGGCTAACTCACAGCAGGTGGGCACTACTCCCCGAACTACTCCAGCAACACCTTAAACTTGCTCATACATCCTTTCAGCTTGTAGCCTGAAAATTAAATTAAAACAATTATATTAAACAATTAAATTAAAACAATTAAAACAAAAATAATAAGATTTGGAACCAGTGTTATATTACTTTAATTATCTGCCTGTGTTTTCTTGTGACACATGCGATGTGTCTTCAGCTGTGCAGAGGATTGTGGGTCAGAATGTCTGGAAAACCCAGGTCTCTCAGTGACTTTCAGCCAGTGGCTCTGACACCAGTGGTGATGAAGTGCTTCGAGCAACTCATCCTGGGTCACTTAAAGAACAGTACACACACACACACACACACACACACCCTCCTTGGACCGGCACCAGGTTGCCTACAGGGCCTCTAAACTTGTACCTATCCTAAAATGAGTCTACAATGAATCACTGGCCAATGGTAAATTACTGCAAAAGCTTACCCAGCCCACAATTTCAGTATTGTTAAAAAGGTCAGGATCCTGTACAGTGGTCTGTATGAGCTACAATCAGCCTCCTGTAAATTTTCAGCCCCAACAGCCTACATCTTAGGATTATTTTCATGCTGAAATCGTCTGGTAGTCGATGGCCCATCAGCAGGCATCCCAGGCCAGCTTCTGTATTTAGTATTTTTAGTCTGGTTTGCCTCTGCCGACTGCCTACTTGTTGCCTATCGTGCCTACTTAATAAATAAAGTCTGCTTTTATCCTTCTACTCCCCGTCTGCTGAGCCCACACAGTAAAGAATTGGTTCACAAAGTGTCCAACCCACAGTCTGATATCCCTCCTCCACCTCCTTGTTGGTGTTTGTGTGGTAGGTTTGACTCTCTAGCTCGGGCGAAAACAAGCAGATTAGAAGCAGATATCACGAATTGCTCAGACCTCTGGCTTCTGCTTTTTCTAACCTCTCCGTGTCTCTCTTCTGCCTTTCAGGCATCCACAAGTTGATTTCAGGTGACGTGTGTGCACTCAGCCACTCACTGTATTCATTACTGACCTTCATGACTGACCTAACCCCTTAACATTC
Source organism: Archocentrus centrarchus (assembly GCF_007364275.1). NCBI lineage: Eukaryota > Metazoa > Chordata > Actinopteri > Cichliformes > Cichlidae > Archocentrus > Archocentrus centrarchus. The sequence goes on along the minus strand of NC_044365.1, from coordinate 19,905,860 downwards.
ACCCTTCTTTTTACCTAAAAAGACTAAAAGCTTGGAAGCCTTTTGTTCAGTGGACTCTTACAGTGAAAATAATGTGCAGCAGACAGTGATTCAATGAGTAACCTGTGTAATCCTCAAAAAAGAAAATCTATGAGACTATGGAAATGGGCACTAGCTGCTGTGGTTGTGGTATCTTAAAAGGTTCACACCATTTAAATATTAAGGTTTTGTATACTAAAACTACTGCATTTGAAATATGCTGATGCGCTTCAAAATACAGCCACATAATTTTCACTCACTCGTGTATTTAAGGGTCAGTTTAAATTAATCTTAGGCTAAGTTTTATCAGTTTTATTCAATATTTAATCATTATTTGTCATTTATGTCAGGCTGGTGAACCCTAGTTAAAACAAACCAAAGGATGTTCAATTTCTGACCAACCAACCAACCAACCAACCAACCAACCAACCAACCAACCAACCAACCAACCTACCAACCAACATAGCACTTTCTGGTATAGCTTGGTAATTTAGTAATAAGGCAATAATATGGAAATACACAGCATTACAACTTAATTTCCAAAGTAATATCCAAGTTATTATCTTGTTTTAACAATGGTTATAGCTGAGTAATATTACACTGAAATTTATGAAAGTGGGTGATAACAGCCCAACACCTGAAAATAATAAAGAAACAAATGTATACCTAAGAGGCAAAACCAAGTAGTAAAAGTACAGTAATATTGTGGTGACAATATGATGACCTGCTGTCAAAAAATGGTAATATCGGTGCACTGGAATATTTATATACTGGCTTGTGGTAGTAATCTCATAATAATAAGTTAATATTGGTCGAGTTCACAGTCCTCAGAGGCAAGTCATTTTTCCCTACTGCACCACTTCACCGGATCTTATCTGCACAACTTCCGCTCTGTTGCTGATGGTCACTCGCTAGCAGACATTCCAGGCTTTGGTTGTCTAAGTAACCCTTTAAGGGAGTTACTACTTGTCATATGTGGGTCAGTGGTATCCTTCAGTCTTTGGTGGTTGCCTCACTTGCTCACTTCAAAGTTGAGAAAAGTTTATCTCAGGACTCTTTCAAGATGCACTGAATGCACTTGCTGTTGGCAGCGGTTATTTTGCCCATTGTCCCTTGAAGTCACCAAATGTTGTTGATTTTGTGTGGTCTCTGGCCACACTGCTGCAAAGCACTTGCTGTGGGGACACCCTTTGAAGTTCCCCAATGTGCCAAATCCCACTTTAACCCCTGACTAAGATGATAAGTGATGCTACAGAAATCTCAGTAACTTTTCCGTCATTTCAGTCAAGCGCTTTTCCTTCTTTACCACTCTAAATGGTTACATGCTGCTCATTTTGTAATTAACAAACTGCAGATTGTGCAGACTGCATAGAATGTAAAAGCTGAGGAGCCAAAATGCAGTCACAGGAGGCAGGCAGGATTTAGCAAAAGTTGAATCGTTTAATTAGGCTGTTGCAAAAGTCCACAGAGCAAACCATGAAATCTAAAGGGTGGAAAAAAGCGCAAAGTCCAAAAGAAAGAAAACAAATTACATCTACAAACACATGTGAAGCAGAAACACATAGAGCAGGTACACAGATGCTGATACTAATACTGAGAGAAGACAGCACTATTTATACACAAAAGGGTAATTAGGGACTAGGACATGGGAGGAATAAAGAGGGAAGTAAAACTAAAATTACAACAAGATGTAATTAACAAATACAGAGGTTAGACACACATATACCCAGCAACTTTAAAGTATGGGAAACACTGAGGAAGGCTAGAAAAATTATACAAGAAACTGTGAAAACTTCTTTCCACTATTGGAAAAAATGAACAAACATTTTTGCCATCCATAAATCATTTTGGGCTATTGTCTCCATGCAGACTTCTATGCTGTCAAACTTCTTTTTGCAATCAGAGGAGTTGCCCCGTGTTGGTCATTAGAGTGAAAGCAGAGAATTTAAGTGATGAAGAAAAATAAAATGAAAGAATCTGACTTGTTACCTCGGTACATCAGACAGCCTCTCTCAAATTGAAGGTCTAAGAATAGATTGTGTCACTGCGTATGAAGAACCCCTTGAGATATTTTTGCAGTTTTAAGCAATTTCAATAAAATCAACTTCATTTGACTGAGTGTAAAATGATCCCTCTGCAGAAGTACTGCTAAACTGTGCAGCCATAATCATTAAGAACAGGCTTCACAAAGACAAAATCAGTCTCTGTCAAATAAATTAATAATAAAAGAAGAATCAAACCTCAACAGTGTGTCAGGAGAGTTGTGAGAGTTACAAGTTCTTTTTAAGATGTAAGGATGCTTGCGGATGACGTGGGTCCTCCAGGGATGTGTCATTATATGTAAGAACCTGCTCTACCAGCGTAATACAGCAGAATTATTCGAGCTTCAAGGTTTTGATGCTCTTTGTTTCCAGTTATTTGTCTCAGCAGCAGTCACATCAGGACACTTTTTTTTTTTTAAACTCACTGAATGACCCATTCATTATCATACACAAACTGTGAGTGAGTAAGTAATTCAACTGTGATTGTGCACCTGAACGCTGCATTGCCTGTTAAAGCGTTGATTATTTGCCAGCCCTCCTCACTCCGGGTGTGGAGGTGGTAGTATTGGCGGTGGCGGCGGAGCGTAACAGGAATGCTTTGTGAGTCATGAGTGCTCACATGAACCAGGGCCTCCTCCAGTGATGAAACCACCATTGAGGCTGGTAACACTGTGTGGGAGTTCAGACCAGAGGACAGAGGCTTGTGGGTGTGTACTACTGGCTGAGGTCTCCAGCTTATCAAACATTCAGCTGGCTGCTGAAATAAATCAGACTTCACATTAAAGAAAACAAAAATAAAGGGTCAGATCACCCAAAAACCTCAGTGGTTCATTTACCCACTGAAACTCAATAACGAGATTCAGATCCTCTCTCTATTCAATAGGTCACTGTCCACTCATATTGAGGACCTTAAAGGGGGCCTTTTTTTGCTAATTTCTGGCTCCATATTTGTATTCTTGGACTCTACTAGAGTAGCTTTGCATGATTTAGGGAGGTAAATAATCCTCATTTATCCTATACTTGACATTTAGAGCCTCTTTTCCAAGAGTATCCTTGGCCAAGACATCTTTTTCTTCTTCTGGCTGCTTCCTTTAGGGTTTGCCACAGCAGATCATCTGCCTCCACCTCACTAACATCCTCTTCTGTCACACCAACCCTCTGCATGTCCTCTTTCACTACATCCATGAATCTGCTCTTCGGTCTTCCATGTTCAGCTCCTCCTCCTCCTCCTCCCCTCCTCTACACATGCCCAAACCATCTCAGCCTTTGTCTCCAAACTGCTGAACCTGAGCTGTCCACCTTTCTAATCCTGTCCATTCTGGTCACAAATCCATTAAAATTAACATTAAAGCATTAAAATAGCCTCTTATTTAGTGGCAGGAGGAACCTGAGCTCCTGAAAAACCCAGGTAAGCACAGGGAGATCACGCAAACTCCACACAGACGGGCCTTGCCCAGGTTCAGACCCAGGATCCCATTGCTGGGCTGGCAACTCAGCCACTGTGCATTTAAATGAGAAAATATGTCCTTTATCATTGACAACTGTAGGCTGACTAATTTCTGAAAGTATATCCAGGAAGCAGTGAGACAAAGTTATTATTTTGCCTGTGAAAAGAAAATGATGAAGTCAAACTCCTGTCTTAAACTGCATCTACACTACACTAAGTTTAGTGTCATTTCAAACTTTTTAATAAGTAACAGTTTGTATAAATTTATACAGAAATAATGACCGCTTTTTATTATTTCTTTTCCTCTGAGAGAAATGTGTGCCTCAGTGTGTTATGATTGTTAAACATTTTGAATAATTAAAAGTTTCTGAATTTTTCTTGAGTTTTTCCTTCAGTGCCAGTGATGTCTGATTGGTTGAGTAAATTAGATGCATCTGTCAACTCGTTTCAAGTCAAATGCTGATTCAAATGACAAGCTATCAGTGTTAAAGTCAAGCTGTAAGTCTTGTTTGAGCTTGGTCAGGTTTAAAGTTGGCAGACTAACCCTAACCCCCAAAGACCTCACCTTATCAATTATTTTATTACATTTAGATTTCAGAATAAATAAAATTCTTAAAGTCATCTTAAACAGTGCCTTTCTGGAGTCACGGGGAACAAAACATGAAAAACAGATGTTTGCAGTTGTAATTATGTTGCACAGCTTTTGTGTTTCCACAAGTGTGTCCGTACACATCTCCCACTCTGCCCCCACCCCCACACACACACGCACGCATCCCCCTCTTTATGAGTCACGACTACACCACGACACATGAGATGTCCTCAATGTACACCCCACCACCACACACACACACACACACACACACACACACACACACACACACACACACACACACACACACACACACACACAGAGCTCTCCCTCCCTCGGCCATTTCTGCATCTGAAAGACGGATGAGTCAGCAGCAGAGTATACGTTCACTTGTGCCAAGCCATCATCTTCCTCTCATCTCCCGTCTCTCCTCCTCTCAGCCGCCGTCCATCTCTACCCACATGGCCCTGCCATAAAAGGCTGTGATTCATGTGCTGTTCACCATCTAAGGTTTTGTGTTTGTTTGTTTTAAAAGAAAAAAAAAGTCCAGTTGTGCTGTCCCGCAAAGGGGGACACTGGCATTCAGCTAAGATTCTCACATGCACTAAGGGAGTTGCAATGAGCTCAATCTGAAGCAAATGCAGTAGAGTATGAGATTTAAGTGAAACAATGTGATTATTTCTACATCAAAAGACCTTTGCTCTTCATTTATTCATTGTTATTCATGTTATCTGAAATAAATCGTAGGACTGGCTACATATTGAAAAAATGGCAGCAGAAGCAACAACACAAGAGAACGAAAGAAATATTTGAAATCATTATGGTGGAAGAGAAATTGGGCAGCACGATGGTGTGGTGGTTAGCACTGCTGCCTCACAGCTAGAATAACATCTACAGTAGAAGGTCTGGGTTTGATTCCACCTTGGCCTGGGCCTCTCTCTCTGTGTGAAGTTTGCATGTTCTCCCCGTGTCTGCGTGGGTTTCCTCCCATAGTCCAAAGACATGCAGTTACTGGGGTTAGGTTAAGCGGCCACTCTAAATTGCCCATAGGTGTGAATGGTTGTCTGCCTTTTGCCCTGTGTCAGCTGGGATAGACTCCAGCCCTCCATGACCCTGAAGAGGATAAACAGAAGAGAATGGATGGATGTAAGAGAAAGGGAACGAAAACCTGAGTCTTTTCCAAACAAATGGTTTTTATGGTATCAGATGGTGTGCATTTTTCCCGCTGTCAAAACTGATCAGGGTATGACAGCTAAATCGTCACCATAAATGGATAGATGCTGATGTTTCCATATAAAATACAGGTCCAGTTAGACCTCTTACAGTACTCTGCGAAAGTCTTGAGCTATGCTCGCTTCTTTATATTTTGCTCCCAAAGAAACAGACTTTCATGTAAAAAAAATAAAAGAATGTTAGCTTTGCTATTTGTTATTAGCAACTTGTCACAAAAACAATGTAACCAATGATTTGTTCCCATTTCTTTAGTTGAATACATGAAAAATGCCAGCGTTAACATGATTTGGCAGGCATAAAATAATGTTTTAGCAACAATGTATATATACCTTTTATATAACAAAATACAAACTTTGTATGCCTTATACCTTAGAAGTATACCTCATGCCTTATACTTGGTACATCTCGGCATGCTGCACAGTCGGCCCTTAAAGAATTTGAGGAAACTGGACAGGTGGAGGAGAAAAGAAGTGGCAGACATAAAAAAAAATATCTACAGCAGATGAACAGTATCTGAAAGTCCTTAACCCTTTAACACCAACCATATTGTCGCCAGCATGATGTGTTTCAAATGTGTCGGAATTCGCGGGCTTCCTGAAACAGCGCATGTTGGCTGTGAAGTGCAATTTCTCAGCTTTCAGAGACCATTTGGATTTTTCCGATAGGATAAACTATCTTGTGTTGGCGGCAATAGGTTCAGTTTAAAAGGCTGTTAAAGGGTGTATAGGCGATTACAGCAATGACAGCTCGGTGTTAAAGGGAAAAATCCATCACAGACCTGACACAGGACCCGAAAGATGCATCTGGCTCTTCAGTTGATCCATCTACTGTTCATTGAAGCCTCATCAGAAATGGTCTCAGTGAAAGGTTGGCTGTCAAGAAGCCACAGTTCAGACTCCGTCATGATTTGGGGCTGTTTTTCAGCCAAAAGTAAATTATGAACACAGAAAAGCACCGTCATATTTTGATCCACCATGCAATACCATGTAGAAAGCATGTGAATGGCAACAGTTTAATTTTTCAGCATGACGATGATGATCCCAAACACACTGCCAGTGCAGTCAAAGAATACCTGGATAGAAAAATGCACAGTGGAACACTATCAGTCAGGACTGGCCTACACAGAGGCCAGACTTCAACATACTTCAGACTTCCCCACACTGGAAACTACAAGAAGGAAGTTTAGGCAATGTTCAAGAAGGACAACAAGACTCTGTCTCAGCACAATTTTCATTTCCTTCAATGTTACAGAGGCATGTCCACCAAGACAACTCAACAAAATCCAGGGCCTTTGAGGACTCAGGGCTAATTTCATCCATCCCAGGGGTCCTGCCACCAAGGAGTTTCTTAACTGCCTCAGTGACCTCACCAGTAGTGATGGTTGACTCATCCCTCTACAGGAGGCATGTCAGTGGGATTGAAGAGTTCCTTAAAGTATTCTTTCCACTGCCTTACTATATCTTCAGTTGAAGTCAGCATGTGTATATAGCATGTGAGTAGAGCGCTGTATTCCCCTACTGGTTTGCTTGACTTTTTGCCAAAATTGCTTCAAGGCCAACCAAAAGTCTTGTTCCACAACCTTACTGAACTCCGCCCCCACCTGAGTTTTTGCTTCAGCTACTGCCAAAGCTGCATGTCACTTGGTCTGCCAGTACCTGTCAGGTGTCTCCGGACTCCCACAAGTTAACCAATTCCAGTGTGACTTCTTTTAAATTTAAGTGCTCCCAACACCTCTAGTGTCCACTCTAGTGTCCAGCATCCTTCCTTCACCACTTGATCCAACTCACCACAAGGTGGTGATTGGTCGACAGTTCAGCTCCTCTCTTCACTGTCTTACTATGGTTGCTCATGTGTGCACTGAAAACTCGCAGTGGGACAATGGAGTGCTCACATGGGGCACACTCCAGCACCCTGCCCAGTGATCTCAAGAAGGCTGTGTACTCTGAGCTGTCATTCAGCGCATAAGCACAAACAACAGTCAGGACCTGTTACCCAACCCAAAGGGCAGGGCAGTTACCCTCTCATCCACTGGCAAAAATCACAATATACAGGCAGCAAACAGGAGGATACAAGTCTACTCATTCATGCCCACTGCCAAGAGCAACCTGGCCAGGCCCCTTGGGCTGAGGACCGACCACCAGGCACGCTCCCTCCCCAGGCCAGTGGATGAAGCAACAGAGCTTTTTGATTATGTGTTACATTCAGAACCTTATGAGGATTAAAAAAAAAAAACTCTTCTGAGCAAAATATCTTTCCCTGCAGCAGTTGAATATTGTACCAGTTAGTTGCTAACATTTTACTTGGTGCTACTCAGGCAACTTACAGTCAAGGCTTGTTTAGACACGACAGATTTCTATTGTAACTAATAATGAGAGGAAACAAAAAAAAAAAAAGAAAGAAGGAAAGAAAGGAAAGGTAAGATCCTAAAACCAAAATAATGTGCTGAAATACCTTAAAATACTTTGGAAGGGAAGATGGGATGGGAAGAAAGGCAACTGCTTTGAGAATTACCCACAATCACAGACAGAACAGACAGGAGACAGTCTAATAAGAGGGAGTAAAAATGAAGCTTTGTTCCAAGATGTCTGTAAACCTCTTCACTGCAAACACTCAAGGGTAAAGTGTTTTGTATGTTATGCTTGAATGATGCAAACTGCTTTCTAATCATAATTAATATTGAATGGAGCATCAATAGTTCCAGTATCAACACATCAGAGGTTATTTATCATAGTTAGCTGTTTTCTGCTCTAATGTTTCTCAATTTTAGTTCTCTGTGGCAGCCTGTATTGATCTAATATTTACCATAAAAGCTCTGCAAGTGCTCTTTAAATGACAGCCAATGCTTACCCGTTGGCAGTACTAGTACTGTCTGCATCTTCTCTTATATATTAAGGGATGTACCATACTGTTCAAAAAGTCTAGAGCTACCTGTCATTTATTCACATTTTTCTTCCAAGGAGCAAAATTTACTTTAAATGTTGTAAAAGTGGTCTTGAGTAGTGGTTCTCCAGGCTTTCTGAATGTCTTTAAAAGTTTTTCTTTGGGCACTGGTCAGTTATTTTCAGGACAGGACTGAAAATGAGAAAAAAAAAACGCCATTTTAAGAGGATTGCTTGTTTGTTTGTTAGGCTGCTTAACACTGACCTATGAATCATAAATAAAGCATAAAAGAGACACCTAACTCCAGGGATGAACAAGCGTTATGTCTACACATAACAGACAACTTACAGTAGAAAAGAACCAATTTTCAATTGTATCTTTAAGCACTTTGTTATTAGCAGCCTGTCATAAATCAAATAATTAGTTCCCATTTCTTTAGTCAAATCTATGAAAAATGGCAAAGATAACAAAGTTTTACAAGGATAAAATTTTTTATTTTATTTTTTTTGCACCAGTAATGTGATTTCAAAATTGATTAACTGAAAACTTGGTATATCAGCGTGGCCTTTAAAATTCTGAGCGAACTGGATAAGTGAAGGACAAAAGAAGAAGTGGCAGACCTAAAAACCCATCTACAGCAGTTTCTGAGAGTCAAGTTCTTAAGAACTAGGGGAAAATCCAGCAATGACCTGACAGGACCTAAGAGATCCACCTGACCCTTCAGCTGATCCATTTACTGTTCACTGAAGCTTCATCAGAAATTATTTCAATGAAAGGGTGGCTGTCAAAAAGCCATTCTTAAGGAAGGGGAACAGGTATACCAAATTACACAAGAATTGGACTGGAAATCAGTGGGAACAGGTATTATGGTGTGATGAGTCCAAATGTGAGATTTTTGGTTCAAGTTGTCATCAATATGTAGATAGGATGTCAGCAGAGAGGTAGAACAGTGAATGTCTACAGCCATCCGTAAATCATGGTGGAAGCTCTGTCATGATTTCAAGCTGCATTTCAGCCAGTGGTGTTGGGGATCTTCTCAAACTTGATGAAATGAATGCAGAAAATACCATCAGATTTTGATCCAACATGCAGTACCTAGTTGCATGGTGGGTCTAATTGGCAGTGGCTTCATTTTCCATCATGACTATGATCCCAAACACACTGTAAACACATACTTCGATAGAAAAAACCTGGACCTCAACTTTATTGAAGCAGTGTGGAAAGGCAGCCAACATCCAAACAAGAGCTTTGAATGTCCTTCAAGAAGTCTGTAGAACTATTCCTGAAGACTACTTAAAGACATTACAAGAAAGCTGCCTAAGAGAGTTCAGGCTGCGCTGATACGCTCATACCTAATATTGACTTTCAAGCTCATCACTATTGTACAAACTCTGTTTAGCCTTATATGCTGTATTTCCATTTATATTTGCACATATTTCAACAAACCACTGCACATGTTCCCCATTTTCCTAGTAAAACATAAAAAAACGAGGGGTGACTTAGGACTTTTGCACAGTACTGTATAAGTACATGCACATGTTATATTTTTCATCTAATGCTTTGAATTTATGGGGTTCTAAAAAGGATTAACAGAGCAGGTTTTCCATTTGGCTTGAGGGTAAAATAATTTCACCTTGACGGATAATTATCTTGGAATAGGAAAATAACAGCACTGAGTTTTTCTGCAGGGGTCTGGAGTCAGCGTTTGATAGCATCTTCTGTGTTCTGCTTCCTGCAGAGCGTCCATTGATCTTCGTCCAAAAAGACCACAATGAGCCATAAAAGCATTTCGGGGCAGTCGCCAAGAAGCACATGCTCTAAAGTGGTTATGATGCAAAAGGTCATTAAAGGCTGGGCTTTCTCCAACTGCATGTCTACACAAAGAATAAGCAAAGAAATCTGAGACAGGGATGACTACTAAGCATGATTGTACTATGGGGGTGTTTTCCTGTGGGATCAGAAGCATTGTAGTGAAAACAGAGGAGAACACACAGTTAATTTTCATATAAATATTTATTGCAGTGGAGGTATCTTTATGTACATGCTATCACAATATAACACAATATAAATCTACCAAATATTCCCATATATTGATGCTATAAGCTTGTCATAGAGCAATAGTTATAACAAGCACATAATACAGTGGGTTAGGGACAGTTCACTCACTATACAACTTGTAACAGTCCATAAAAGATCAATATTTTTCTTTTTCTTTTTTGTTCTATCAAGGGCAGTGAAACATCGGTCCTACTAATTTCTTGAATTCATGCAGAAGCCACAAGAGCAAGATTTACGACGTTACAGCATTGAATAGTAGTAGTAGCGATAGTAGTAGTTGTATTTGCCATTGTGTGACTTTGTTTGATCACGAGAGAATAGAAGTCAGGTTTAAATGAAAGCAGCTAACCAACAGAAATGCACCATGGTAAAGACAACCCCGCTGGAGGACAAAGAAGCTACGGGACACAGTGTGGTACAAGAACGATGGCCTCAATTTGCACACCCGAGTAAACAGCTGAGGTTCAAATACAGACTCACTGATGATTTCCAGATACAGTAACAGTAACAGACACTTGGTTATGTGTCACACAATTTTATACACATACAGCTATGGACTGGCTGAACTGAGGAGTCCTGCAGCAAGCACACTACTGGGAATGAAAAAGTAGACTCAAAGTTGTGCAAAATGGTGACTTCATTCAGTGCTTGGATGTTGCACTGTTAATTTTTTTTTTTTTAATAAACCTGGAAATGGGCTCAGGGTTAAAATCAACATAAATGACACCATAAAAAATTTCTTCTTTTGTTAAAAATGCTAATATATTGCTTGTTTTTGGTTCTTTTTTTGGATTGAATCCTACCAAAATCATAGAGCCAGTATTTGCTCCGTTTCACTTTCAAAACATGAAACAAACACTTCTCCTCATTTTGAAATATCTTTCCTACAGTGACACTGAAAGAGGCAGCACGTTATTCATCACCCAGGGCAGTGAAATCGACAGTGACTCCAAAGTCAGGTTTAAATAAAGAAGGGGCTTTTAAAATGTTGCTGTAGTTATACTGGGGGAAGGCTGCATATAATGAGATCCTGACCCAGATGATGGATGACGCCTAACATCTGGTTCATAAAGATCACACAGTTCCATCAAAGGATTACAATCAATCAATGCAGGGGTGACGACTCTCTGACACCTGACGACAGACGAGCCCTCCCACAGGCTGGAGGTAACTCTTAGAAAACGATATCTGTCCCTGGATTGTTTTCTTGTGAGCTGTGCCGAAAAAAATTTAGCAATCCAAGAAAACTCACCAATGAGTACTGGCTTTAATCACAATTATTATGGACCCTTAATGAGTTTTGAGGAATTTGACAGCAAATACAGACAGTTACAATCAGTAATTCTCACGAGATACCATAAAGCACTGTAGATGGTATACTGATACATGACTGCAAATATAAATGGGGGTATTTTTTTTTTCACTTTAATTGATAGTTTATATTGAATATTTAGACATTTTGATACAAAACACGGAACACCTCAAAATCCTTAAAAGGTTTAGTCAGATTATTATTTGATAACCACCACACTAATTCTAATTATTAGGTTATTAAACAAATGGGGCCTCAATCTGCTTTGTATTAAAGCTGCAATAACAACTAATACAGAGACGCAGAGAAAAACTGTAGCAGTGATTAACCTTTAGATATCAAAACATAGGACTACTATAACAGGTTATACTATGGCCAATATTTTAGACTATTAAATGATAGATCCAGTTAATAAAAACTTGGATTTTATTTTGGCAGTTATGACCACTGTTTCTATCATTTAGGACAATACTGTTTTGACTTTGATCATGTATTCAGACAGTAAACAAGCTAAATGTTTACTTAAACCACCATCTGAGCCAACAACTAATCTTATAATCGAGTGCTACTTCACATTGTTTTACATTTATTTTGGATTCACAGACAAGGAGGACATGACGTACTCTCACTTATCTCTGCCTTAGTCCAGACTTTCATGTAATGCTGATTTCAGACAGATGTATGCCACACCCAAGTATGCCCAATCCACATTAGACCAAAGACTTTGAAACAGTATAAAAGTAAATAAAAGATGGACATCACTGATTGGTTTGAAGACTACTGTTTTTGGAACCAGGAAAGACCCTAATTGGAAGTGAGGGTGGGGTTGTAAGTCATCAGCTAGCTCTAACTGGCTTGGTAAGCTTGATATAGATACCTACTAATTAGAGCTAGCATTTACACTCACTGGCCACTATTTGGTACACCTTGCTAGTACCAGGCTGGACCAGTTTTTCCCTTCATAACTGTCTTAATCCTTCATGGCATAGATTGATCAAGGTGCTGGAAATATTTCTCAGAGATTCTGGTCTATATTGAGATGATTGCATCACACAGTTGCTGCAGATTTGTTGGCTCACATCCACGATTCAAATCTCCTGTTCCACCACATCGCAAAGGTGCTCTATTGGATTGAGATCTGGTGACTGTGGAGGCCATTTGAGTACAGTGAACTTATTGTCATGTTCATGAGACCAGTTTGAGATGATTTGAGTTTCGTGACCAACTTATCCTGCAGGAAGTAGTTATCAAAAGATGGATACACTGTGGTCATAAAGGGATACACATGGTCAACAACAATACACGGTCAACACAGTAGAGTGTGGCATGTAAACAAGGCTCAGTTGGTACTAAGGGCCTAAAGAATGCCAAAAAAAAATCCCCTACACCATTAAAACATCACCACCAGCACAAACTGTTAATGGATACATGCTTTCATGTTGCTTATGCCAAATTCTGACCCTATCCAAATATCACAGCAGAAATCGAGACTCATCAGACCAGACAACATTTTTCCAGTCTTCTATAGTTCAATTTTGGTGAGCCTGTACAAATTATAGCCTCAGCTCCCTGTTCTTAGCTGACAGGAGTGGCACCCGGGGTGGTCCTCTGCTGCTGTAGCTCATCTGCTTCAAGGTTCAGAGATGCTCTTCTGCATACCTTGGTTGTGACAAGTTGTTATTTGAGTTACTGTGGCCTTCCTATCAGCTTGAAACAGTCTAGCCATTCTCCTCTGACCTCTGACATCCACAATGTTCTGGATGTAGAAATGGTTGTACAAGGAAACCCAGTAGATCAGCAGTTTCTGAAATACTCAGATCAGCCCGTCTGGGACCAACAACCATGCCACGCACAAAGTCACTTAAATCACCTTCCTTCCCCATTCTGATGCTCAGTTTAAACTCAGCAGGTCATCTTGATCTACATACCTAAATGGACTAAACATAAGCTAAAAATAAGCAGAGATGAGGCTTAGTAGCAAACTAGTGGATAACTACCTATCAGTCAAAGTGGCCACACTGTAAAGTTGGGTATTTTAACATGGGATTTTTAGGGGATTGGTTGATTTTTGGAGCCAGCTTTAAGCATGAATTTGAGGAACTGCCAAATCATATACAGATCATTATACTGTACTTTGGTTCTCTTTGTAGCATTCACGCTCAGTGAACATGCTGACTTTTAGCTCGACCGTACCCAAGTTTGGTGTAGCACTTGAGTATGGATAACAAAGTCACCTATCTCTGCAAGAGCCAGAAAAATAACTATGTCCCTGAAAAATTAGACCCTGGAGGATAACAGCTTTTATGGTATCTTATTTCTTTGATTGAAGTTACTTACTGACAAAGGGTCACCACAGCAGGTGACCACATTTTTGATTTGGCAGATTTTTATGGCATATGCCCTTCCTGACATAGCCAACAAGTGATTTGTGTGTCTTCCTGGAATTACACTAGACCAGTGGTTCTCAAACAAAAACCATCATGTCCCACTTTGGGGGAAGAAATCTCTTTACGCCCCATGGGGATCTATGTAAACAAAAGATAGTGATGGAAGAAAATTTTGCTAGTCACCATGCTGTGGCTAGCAAAATTAGCTGCTGCCATGTGCTAACAGAATTCTGTTCCGCTGTGAAAAATATTCAGCTTTTGTTCCACATTACTTTTGCACGCAAGTCATTTGCGCCCCACCTGTCAAGACACTGTGTCCCACCAGAGGGGTGCTCCCTGCAGTTTGGGAAATACTGCACTAGACTGTATTCTATGGTTGCACAGAATAGACATGTTAAATTGCTTAACGTTAATAGATGATTACACAAATTGAGTAATAACTTGACTATCTGCTTTCAGATAGGTTTCGCTAACCCAGTGGTCTCTTTAAAAACCTGCAGTACTAACTGGCAACTTTTTGTAGCCACAACTATAAAATATAAACCCAAGTTGTAATTAACCAGAATTATTGTGTCACTTTTTAAAAGAACTTGCTTGACCTTTTATTTATTTATTTTTATATTGAGGCAGTAGAACTGTAAACACAAAGGCAGGAACTGATCTTATACAAATTTTCATTTTACTGCATCTCATTTGTCCTTTAAACTTATGATATTGCAGTCGCAGACACACATGTACTCACATTTGATGCAACACAAAGATCCAAGTTGGATTCATACACAGAGCTGGTGCAAATAATTTTTCCTTCATCCCTTTTAACATATGTGAACATATCTGATACATTCATGTTAATGCTTCTCTCAAATATTACCCTTTAGCTTTCCGAAATATGAAACAGGGATGTGAGGGTCTCAAAAAAAAGTAAACTGAAACGACAACACCATAGATTTGCCAACACAGGAACTGCTTTAGTTGACAAACCAGTAGGGTCCATCTACTCTTGATACCTGGCTGTGCATGCTGTTTATATAATTCACCATCACAAAACGCTGAAGAAGAAGAGGACACAGACTTCCCTTCAGACTGATACAAGACAATGCTAGTTAGATAGGCACATACAGTACATCTCTGCAGACTTGGAAGTATTTTAATCTGCCGAGAACTACAATTAAATAGATTTAAACAAAACGTTTGGTCAGTGTGGGATATTGTGTGATATCATGCCATGAGTTTGAAAGTAAGAAGACGAAATGTACAAGTAGGACAGAATCTGTCCTCAGTTCTTAATTTATGAAGTTGGCTAAAGTGCTATAGACTCATTTCTTTCCTCTATGCCAAGGACACAAACTAATAAATTAACTTTACAGCTTCAAGACCTGCATCTCTCTTTGCAAATATCCCCTTGTTCTTTGGCTTTCACTTTCCCTGTTATGTAATTCAACCTTAATTTTATACCTTCTTATTTGTACACAACAATATTTACCTCTACATCTCACGTCCAAGAACTGATGATACCAAAGAAAATATAAGAACTGCTGCCATGATGAACACAGATGTTTAACATTGCTTATGAAGTGAAAAGGCTGAATTAAAGGTTGCATAATTAGTCTACAATTTATCTTCAGGAGTGTCCTGTAATAATCTGGAATGCTCATCATGACTGCTTTTTTTTTTTTTTTTTTTTTTTTTGTACATTTTACTTTTTTCCAAAATAGATCAAACAAAACCTTGGAAAGGAAGGCAACTTGTGGAACTTGATCAACTTTGCTTCCAAGTCACCATACTAATAGTAAAAGGTAACATTTAACGATTTCAAAGTGGAAAAAAGTATACATCAATAATTATAATATCAGTGGTCCATTAAGGTTGAGTGTCATGCCTTCTTGCTTGATGTACTATCCTCGAAGTCCCAAGGACAAACGTCTGCCTTTTTAGCAGCACTTACAGCCCCACCTTTAGGAATTGGGTTGCTCTGTTTCACTGCAGAAGCACTTTTTTCTGTACCTTTTTTATCCTCAAAATCCCACGGACAGACTTCCGCCTGCTTTTCTTTGGCTGCTCCGACGTTAGCGCTTTTCCTTTTTTCTACTAGTGGCACCTCCTGGTGACTCTCTACATCCCACGGGCAAACCTCTGCCATCTTTTGTTGGCTCATGTGTTTCTCTGAATATTTACTCTTGTCCTTCACTTTTGTTCTACTTTTTTCATCGTCAACGTCTTTTGATTTCTCTTGCTCAACTGTTCTTGTGGAAGGGGGCCCTTTCTTTTTAGAAGGTGATTCCTTGGTTTTGGGTGTTTGTGAGGGGCTAGGTATCCTCTCAGAATTTGGAGATGCTGCGGTGCTGTCAAATTCCCATGGACAGACATCAGCTTTTGATGTTAGTAATGCTGCTCCTTTGGGTGGATCTGAGAAGGTGCTTCTGCCTCTTGCATCCATTGGAGATGTTCCCTTTTTCTGATTTGTCACGTCTTGTGAGTGAGCTAATGCGGTTGGTTTTTTCAGCTCTTCGAAGTCCCATGGACAAACATCAGCCCGATGTGTTTTGGAACTTTCAACTGCAGACTGAGGCTGCTGGGCTTTAGGCTGAGATACTGATTGCTTCGATGCTTCCACTTGACTGGCTTGACTCTCACCTCCCTCCTCCCATGGGCACACCTCTGCTTGAATAGCTGATGACCTCTGAATCTCCTTTGAGTGCCTGCCACTAGATGGAGACTGATCAGAACCTTTCTGCTTCTGAGATTTGGCTCCTTTAGTGCTACCTCCGTGAACAGTTGTGGTTTCTTTTGGTGCTATAGATACATGTTTTTGGACCTTATTTTCAGATGGAGTTGGGAGATCCTCCACCTCCCAGGGACATACTTCTGAGAGATCATAGAGGTCTTTTCCCTTAATGGGGTCAGAGCAAATTGTCGGCTGGCTGCCACTAACTGGCTGTTTCATGATTCTGC
Organism: Archocentrus centrarchus; assembly: GCF_007364275.1. Taxonomy (NCBI): domain Eukaryota; kingdom Metazoa; phylum Chordata; class Actinopteri; order Cichliformes; family Cichlidae; genus Archocentrus; species Archocentrus centrarchus. The sequence continues at coordinate 19,888,942 of NC_044365.1, read as the reverse complement.
CTTTTGTGGTGCTTTGTTTGTACTCAACTGACTGGCTGATAATCATCTTGGGCTGGCACTCATTTTCAGGCTCTACATTTGCCTTTGTGTCTTTGCTCTTTGGCTGATTCTTTTTATTGCTTTCCTCTGTACTCTGCGTCTTTCCAGTCAAACCCAAAGTCTTTTCTTTGGCACTTGCAATGACACTGAGGGACTTCTGCAGCATGGAGGCTCTTGGATGAATTGGTTTTTTGTCTGCAGTGAGATTATGGGCACTGGCTGACTTGCATACCAAGGGAACTGATTCTGTAGATTCACTGGGGACATTTACATTCTCATTGGACTTCTTCTTCACAAGCTTCTTGCCCATAAGTGTATCCAGGAGAGACTCTTCAGCTGTGTTCGCATCTATCTTGTCATTCACGGTGCTCTTGGAGTCCTCACTCTGGTCACGGACATGATCATAGCTACTGTGTGACTTCTTCAGGGAGAAAACCTTGTTCTTCAGTGTCTCCTCCTTAGCTGGTTTTCCTGGGTAAGCCATATCTAAGGGGTTCTTCTTCAACATGCAGATGCTGTTACGATTGCTCCCATGCTCTCCCACTTCCTTCTCTTCACGGCTGCACTGCCGATGCACAGACTCGGGAATCTCTGTGATGCGCCTCATTAGCGAGCGACCTAGCCCTTTCTTAGAGCTTCGCTTTTTCTGGAGATGAGGGTTATTTGCCAGCATCTTCTTCCTCTTGTAAATCTCCAACTGGGAGTACAGTTTCTTCAGCTCTTCCTACACAACAATGATAAGACAGATGCAAAGTTATAAGTTTCTTTTTAATGACATCATCCTGGTTCAATTAAAAAAAAAAAAAAAAGGTTTGCACTCAAACACTGGTACAGAAAAGCAAACAATCTGCTGCACAGAAAACATGCAGTACAAATTAATGACACGCAACTACAAATAGTTTTTAAACATGCTGAAAAAAGAAAAGACAGTCTTGGACAGCATCAAATAAGGAAATGGAGTGTCTTTTAGTGTTAGGTCTGAAACAGCCTCTAAGCTCAGGTCCTGAATCAAGTTGTATTTCTGTCAGTATTTCCATCTGAGACAGTGAATGCTCTCAAGTACCTGGATGTCATCAAAAAGAAAAAAAAAAACACTTCCTCTAGATTATAGGCTTAAGGCACCCAAATATTTTGGTAGAGAGACTTCTTCAGCTCTAACAGACAAACAGAAATCTCTGCTCACGTTGGCACGTTTTTCCCAAAGGCTGTCGCAAGACCTTATGCCACAGCCATTAATAGAACTGAGATGGCCCATTTCGTCTGGTGTCTGCAATAAAAAACTGCCATGGCTCAGTATTTTTGGAGGTTTCAAAAGGTACACAATGGAAATGTAAAAGTTTGTGGAAACACCGCTCACCCGGATGTCTTCAGGGTCCAAGCTATGCTCACTCCACGCTGATGTTATGCTGCTGTTGAGGTACGACCCAGAGCGACCCATGTCCAGCTCGTCCTCATAGGCCTCAGAGGCGATATCATCTCTCATGTGGGTGCCAGCAAACAGGAACTGATGGAGGGCAATAAAACTGGTCAGTTCCATACATTTTCTTAAACAAAAAAGACAAACAAGTGATTCCAAGCAAAGATCTTTAAAAACAAATAATAAACAGCAGCTTTGCTACTTTGCCTAACATTATTCAAGAAGAAGTAACTAGAAGAAGAAGAAGAAGAAACAGCCTTTATTGTCCCACAGAGGGGAAATTTGGGTGTAACTAGCACAATTAGTGCATTAGTTGGTATTTTTGTGTATATAGAGAATTTTTATAACATTATATTTCACAGATTAAAATAAAGACCACCATGAAAAAAACTTGTAATCATAGACTATATATGAAGGAAGCCAATGCAGAAATCTTAAATTTCTAAGAGCCAGCAGGGGGAAAGTCCACTGATGCAAAAAGAAGTCTCATTGTATAGTCAAGTCAAGTCAGTTTATTTATATAGCACATTTAAATCTTCATCATCATCCTTTGTTCAGTATTTCTACTATTCTTCCTTTGCAGTTGACCAAATCATCTCAGCCTTGCCTCTCTAACTTTGTCACCAAAATGCTTAACCTGAGTTGTCCCTCTGATGTACTCGTTTCTAATCCTGTCCATCCTGGTCACTTTCAGTGAAAATCTTAACACCTTCAGCTCTGCTACCGCCGACTTGGCCTCCTGTCTTTTTGTCAGTGCCACTGTCTCCAAATGAAAACAAATTAGGGAATTTTGAACAATTAATACGGCTCACAAAAGACACAGTTGTAAAATGATCCTAAACTGAAAACGCCAATGAGAAGCGATGTGTTTTTATATGAGACTTTAAGGCTGTTAGGTAGGACTGTGAGGTAGGTGACTTCAACTTAAGAGGAAGGCTACTCTAAAGAACTGCTGGCTGACTGACCTGAGCAAGCAGCATGGCACATGAAATTGTACCAGATCCAACAGATCCTCAGAAGGAGGCCAAGGCAGGAGCCAAAATTTGAGCAAAATGATTTAAAGAGTTATAGAATATAAACATATTTACAGAATATGTTTATGTATAGATGTCTAGTGTCCCACTGCTGTTTTTTTTTTCTATGAGTAAACACTAGCTTAGGTCCCTGTCACACAGGTCAATAGAATAGTCAGTGACTCCCGGGAAACCTGTCTTTCCTTGGGAAAAATGTGTATGCACAAAATGGTACACAAGTGGTTGCTGCACCAAAAACCTCCTTGCAATTGCTTTGGTCTCTAGCAGACCATTTGCCATGGTCCTATGCATGGAAAAGTGTTTGCAGACAAGTCTGTGTCTTTCATGCAAACTATGGGTGGCCGTAGCAATCTTTTAGTGACCAGCTCATTGGGAATATACCCCCACTCTCCAGTGACCACTGGTTGCCAAAGGTTCACTGGACATTCTCCACTGCTGTGTAAGGGGGCCATAATGAATTCTTATAAAGTTTTATAACATGAACATGATGTTTCTGTTGTAAATGGTGAACAAATCTAAAGTAAAATACATAAAGACAAGTATATTTTTTTACAACGTTATAGGCTGTACTTATACAAGTTGCTACCATGTGAGCATGATGAGTCCTTGTGATGTGATGCCACAGCTGAAATACTGAAATTGAGGTCTCACACTGGTGGTCCACAAACCAGCTGTTACTTCGCCCATCTTTTCCATAAAGTCTATGAATGTATGGACACATTGTGACGGTTACCTTAGGAATAAGTAGAAGACCCAATGTGACTGTGACAGTTAGGTGGGTATGGGTGAAGAACAGGAGCAGCATCCAGTCTGGATGGAGCTCAGGAGCGAGAGCGAACCTGTAAAAACAAAGACGGACATCCAGATATGAAGCTGATGTTAGCCAAATGTTTCACTCGCTGTAGACAACATTGTTGTTTCTCTTATTCTGATGTATCTATAAAGCTGTACAGCATCATCATTCAAGCTGCTAAACCTCAGCACATAAACCAGAAATGTATTTAAACACCGAGACACATCTTTATGATAGCGTATCATCAAATTCAAAGTGTGCATTCAGTAACTGGAGTGAAACCTGCATCAAAGCTCTTGGATACAGACGGAGCCGGAAGTGCCTGTCTAGTCATCAAATGCACTCCTGCAATGTTCCACTTGGGTGATCCTCTTACCAGCAAGGACACAATATTTTCCTCATTCATTCAATTGGATTCACAATAAAAAGGAGTGACCTTCATCTGGTCACAAGATTCAGTCTGTGTATACATCAGACAGGAACACACTGGGCTGGCTGTGGTGCAGCAGTTGGTGGAAAATAAGATAATTACTGTTTGAAACAACAGCGGTGCAAAGAGTAGCTCCAGCCTGTTATTTAGAATGAACTAACAGGCTTTCAGCACAGTGAGACCTTGTGTGCACTAAGGATATGAAGTCGTGTCCTGTTAGATGGTAATTCCACCAGTGGAGAGCCTCTATCCAAGCAAATGTCATGTAGTAGGCTCATTACGCTGCTGAGGTTGGCAAATGGCTAATTAACAAACAGTTACTGTGGTAATAGCTGTGAGGCATGAATGAAGGCAAATGTCCAGCATATGAAATGTCTCGAAGCTTTGAAGTCTTCCCTCCTTCACGTTTTGTGAGGAATTCTGTGCAGATGAGGATTTAATAACTCTGGCATGCTGTCTCCCCTCAGCCTGCAGCATTTCACTGTGTGATCCCCACCACTCACAGACTTGATCGATTTCATACCAGCATCCCATTCACCTAAACCTGGCCTAAACCTGATGATAACCACGGCCTACACGGAAGTCAAAGCTTTAAGTGGCCACTATGGGATCAAATAGCCGGTTCTTCGTGCAACATACATGGATGGTGGGTGCCTTTAACTAGCCCTGATGTACATTGGAGCCCCAGGTGGCAACCAGTCAGAATCACCCTGCCACACCAGGCAACTTTCCAGTTTATTAAGGGCCTCGTCTGGACATTTACTGCAGAGAAAAGCCTCACAACAACGCTCGAGAGGCTCGTTAAAAGAGTTGGCAAAGCAATCGCAAAGAGCCAGATGTTCAAAAACCATCAAAACTGTTAAAAATTCACATTTCTTCCAATAACCTATCGATAATGTGCAATTTATTGTTAATGAATGCTAATAAAGCTGCCAATAATTCAAGCTATTGATGCTGTCTTAGAAAAAAAAAACATCATGACATGGTTCATTAGTGAATAATGTGATGGCGCTGAGCTCTCAATTAGGGCGGCTCGAGGTAGGAGCGGCTGCGGCGGTGTCAGCTGAAACGTCTCATTTATTAAAACTGCAGCTGACATGTAGACTGGAGGGAGAGGGCCGATTTCACTACAATAAAAATTAACTACCAGACGAACAGAAGAGTTCTACATGGAAATGAGTCAATCTACTGGAGGACATAAACATCAAAATGACAACCCAATCACAGACTATGATATTAAATATGGAGCCAGTATGTGTGGGACATTTTACAAATTTAAGTGACAACATTTGCACGCTGAAAAAGCAATTATGTGTTTTTTCACCTCTCCATGGAGCACTATGTGAACGGGTGTTTGCCAGGCAGTGACATCTAAACATTTCTTGTGACTGTCTGTGTCATAGTCCTTGGTGTTTCATTTGAGATTTAATGCTACACTAATGTTTGACGTTTTGATTTTTGTGTTTGTTAAAGTTTGGGTTCCTCTTTTGATTCCTTTCACACATAGTGCCAATTTAGAATCACCACTGAACCTAACTCCACCCATGCCTATGGACTGTGGGAGGAAGCTGGAGAACCCACACAGAAACAGGGAGAATATGCAAATTCCACACAGAATTTCCAAGCTGGATTTGAACCCAGGACCTTTTTGATGTGAGATGACACTGCTAACTACTGCTACCCAAAAATAAATACATTTAAATGAATAAATAAATAATCTCTTTAAATGGGGCACATTTAAAGAGAGGAAAGTCTTACATAAGGATGTTGAATAGCTCTAAATTTAGTGTAATGTGGATTTATGGTGAGAAAATATTCATCCCTAATGATATCAACATATAGCAAATCCATTATCAAGCTCACACTTCATATTTTCAAATCAGTTAGACAGAAAACCTCAAAGCCCCCGGTGAATAGACTCAAGAACTAGTTTGTTTCAAATGTGTAGTATCTCATTCACATCTGTGAAATAACTTTTGTCTGTAACACAGTTACCAAATAATGAATCAAACCTCTATGTTCACTTACATACTTTAATCATTAGCGCTTATGGTTGTCAATGAATGGATTGCATTTTTTTTTTGTTGACGATTTTTTTTTTTTTTTTTTAATCATCATAGTTTTTGAAACACCTGTCTATTTCTGCTTCCACCTTGGCATTATATGGAGAGTAACAGTAACATAATTTGTACTGCTCAAAGTGTTTTGGTAAAAATTCTAGACAAATATCAAATTTCACTGTTTGGATATAGTAGTGTAACAGATATTAGCTGTGGCCTCCTCACAGTATATCACAGGTGTGGGTGTATGCTGCAAAAAACTGTCAGTGCTGAGTGAGAAAACACGGACTGACTGTACAAACAGTACTGGTTTACTTGTGTATCTGCTGATAGGTCCTGCATTATACCCAGCCTTAACAAGTCTCACTCGATCCCAAATTCTTTCCAGTTTCAGCTAAAAACACCTCACAGATCATGTCACTGTATTCTTGTTTTGCATTTTGGCCTTTTTTCAGTTAAATATTTTGTTATTTGTTTATAATATTTTTTGGTTACAGGCCTCTTCTCTTTGATTCTCTGTAGCATTAAATAATATGAGCTGCTGCTGCCCATTTCCAGAAGAGGGCAGTACCTTTCCTGCCATTACCACACACAACCTGAACCCAAAATGCAGCAGAGTAACCCTGCTTCTGTGCCGTAACCCCAGAGTGTCCGAGTGCAGGATGATCCCTCTGAGAGCTGCTGGTTGGTGACAGAACTGTGAACCAGGAATCTGGCCCAAACACGGACAGACTCACTACTTTACACAAAGCACAATGTTCCAATGCAATAGTGTTAACATACACTACTGCATAGCCACAATTTCTAGCATTGTAACTACTTCTTTCATGTATACTGTCAGGTAATAATAATAATTTTTTTTTAAAAACCTGCAGAGTTTGAGCTACAGTAAAAACTAGCGATGTGACTAGTCGACTATCTGATTAAACAGTGTTCCCTTCAGTAGTCTGCACCAAAAATACTAACTGGTCAAACAAATTATCAACATTTTATTAATGTGCAACAGTTAGTGTTACAGACTGTGTCAGAATAAACTTCCATATAATCACTGGAATGGGTTGACAAAGAACGGCACGGGTGTGTGGATGTTAACCTTAGAAGAAAGCAACACTTTGCAAACTAATCATCACGAGTCCACGATGTTATGTGCAGTACAAACTGCCACAAATTTTCCTTACATTTAAAATCCTATTTGATTATTAAAGAATGGGATTAAATGGACTGTGGGATTAAACATATGCAATGTTTGCACAGACATTTTTTGTCCTCATCCATTAGATTAGGATCAATTTTTAACATTTTCTGAGAGTTATTCTAAGTTTTTTGTTAAATCAACTATGAAATTAGTGGCCAGAAATGCCAGAACACAGCCCTTGTTTGCTGGAGTGCCCACACAGGAAGTGACGTGCTGATCATGGACCATAAAATGCCAATGACATTTAACAGTTTCAAGCAATAACAGGTGAAGTGGGTGGGTCCTCTGTGTGAGCGACTACAGCAAATACTAACAGGGGCGAGGGATATCGTTGATTAACATATGAGGGGTGGTAAATAAATTAGATGGTTACCTTGGCAACCAGAGGCTGGGATGTACAAAAGCAGGGGACCGTTGAATCGCTTTATATGTGAATATAGTTATGTTAGTAACCCACACATATTCTCCCCTAACAGCCAACAGGATGAGGAGGCGTACAGCTGATAGTTGGAAACAAGTCACAGTGGCATATTTTCAGAACTTACCCTGAAGCCCTAAAATTTTGCTTACTTTTCTTCAAGCTTCACCTTTTTTTTCCTGTCTGTATAAAAGTGAAGTTGAGCCAAACAGCATCGTTAAGCTTGTCCTTCATTTCTGATTGTCATCACAGGATTTTGCTGCGCAGCACGAAGCAAATTTTTTTGCCAAAGTTGAAACATTTTAACCTGTGCTCACCTCTGTGCCTCTGTTTGCATTGCCCAGTGCAAATTTGCATCAAATCACCTCATTGCATAGGTGTTGTATATAAATTTTGCACACCTGTGCAAAAACTTGCCTTTGCATTAGATTTGAAAGTTTTCAGAATTTCTGATTTCTGTCATGGCAATGACTGGGCAATGTTAGCCACTTTATCCATGCAATATACTAATGTACTGCTACTAAGGCTCTTCCTTCAGAAATCATTTTGCCTTACTTGGTACATTATGTTGGCTAATGTTAGCAGAGTTCATCATTAAACAAGCAACTCACCTCATGTAACTTTCTATTTAAATTAATGTTTTAATATATATTTACAATTTTAATTTAAAAAAAGAAAGCATATAACTTTTGTTTAAAATTTACCCACTCATGAAACCAGATCACTGGGAGGAGGAGATGTTACCTGATGACATAGAATATAGCAGACAGGACAAGCTCATTGTGAACAGCGATGGCCATGTAGCGAGGCTCGTGAAAGGCCGATGGCACAGTCCTCACAGCGTAACACAGATAAACTGCCCACAGCAGGAAGAGGAACTCAGCTGGGAAGTGAAAAATGAGAAAAAAAAGTAGTAAACACAATGAATCTACAGGCCAAGAAGTCATTTCTATGCAACACACACTCTTTACATGTGCACCAACCAACCAGCCACTTCACACTCCAGTGCGCTCGTGGAGCTGCCACAGATGGTTGTACAACACGCGTATACAGGAAAGTGCCCTGCTCAACAGACTCATTTGTAACAGCTGTGGTTGTATTCTCAGGGCAGTAAATGAATCCCCGTGCACCTCCACGGCAGCCTCACAGAAGGTTTCCACGGTATCCAGCTCTGCAACTGTAAACACGTTTGGTTGTTGCCTGTGAAGGCAACTGAATCATGTTTTCTTACTATAGGAACAACAATCACTGCAAAGTGACTCAATACTATAAACTCCTCACTCTCTGGATTTTTTTTCTAAACTTTTGTGTATTTGGTAAGTAAAACTATTTACTTAAGCATGTACTGGAACAGCTGAAATTAACTTGTTTTTTCTGTTTCTAGAAAAAGAAATGAAATAGGGAGAGCGCGCAACAAGGGAAATCTAACAGTTTTTTTTTAATGCTTTATTCAGAGCATTTGTAAATTATTTATCAATCATAGTAGTTCCAGCACAAGTCCTTCATAATGGACAGATTTTATTTTTTGATTCACCTCTTTAAGTCTCTTTGTAATCTATCATTCAAATCAGTTTTTAGATGAGAATAGCACCCTGGAGGTTTTTCAGTCAGGTTTTAAAACCCTTCATAGCACAAAATCTGCTTTATTAAGAGTTTTTAACAACATCCTTCTTGCATGTGATTCTGGGAACCATGTTGTTCTGGTTTTACTTGACCTAACTGCTGCCTTTGATACTTTAGATCACAACATTTTAATATCTCGTTTACACCACTTACCTGGCAGAGAGAACCTTTTCTGTGAACATTCTTGATGCTGAATCATCTGCTGCTTCTCTGCCATGTGGTGTCCCACAGGGCTCAATTCTGGGCCCACTGCTTTTCTCACTGTATTTACTGCCTCTGGGTTCTATCCTCAGAAAACATGGAATCTCATTTCATTGTTATGCCAAATGATGATTGCCAAATTTATTTGCCTTTGAAGCAGAAGGATATCCATTCCATAAAACATCTCCTGGCGTGTCTAGCTGATATTAAAGCTTGGTTGGCCTTGAACTTTTTAAATTTTAATGAAAAGAAAACAGAGGTGATGGTGTTTGGACCCAGTGGCTCCTGTGAGTCCTCCTCTGTTGACCTGGGACCCTTGGAGGTATATTTTAAACCCATTATTACTGATCTTGGTTTTAAGGTGGACAGTGATTTTTAAATTGGACAGCCAAATCAGAGCCATGGTTAAGTCCAGTTTTTATCATTTGAAGCAATTGGCGTCAGTAAAAGCATTTCTATCTAGGCAGCATTTTGAAACAGTGATCCATGCTTTTGTTTCATCTTGACTGGATTACTGTAATTCACTTTGTTTTGGAGTCAGTCAGTCAGTCGCTACTCTCACGTCTGCAGCTGGTTCAAAACGCTGCTGCATGACTTTTGATGGGAACTCAAAAGAGAGAGCACATGACCTCTGTCCTGGCCTCACTTCACTGGTTGCCTGTACATTTTAGGATTCATTTTAAAATTCTCATGTTTGTTTTTAAATCTTTGCACAATCTTGCCCCACCTTACCTCTCTGAGCTTCTTCACCCCTACATACCTTGCCGGTCTCTCAAGTCAGCAGACCAGCTGCTCTTGGAGGTACCAAGATCAAGAAGGAAGCTCAGAGGGGACAGGGCTTTCTCTGTTGTTGGTCCTAAGTTATGGAATGACTTGCCTTTGCAGGTTAGAGCGGCCCCTTCACTGTCCACTTTTAAAGTTCGTCTTAAAACCCATCTTTTTTCCTTGGCTTTTAACTCCAGCGGGATATAGTTTTAAACTGTTTGTTTTTGTTGTTTTTTTTAATTTGAAAGAGTTATTTAATTGTTATTTTTTTGTGTATTAATGTACAGCACTTTGTGTCAGCTGTGGTTGTTTTAAAGTGCTTTATAAATAATGATGGTATGGTATGGTATGGTTGTACAGCTTACAGTGGATTATATTGAGGTTTTTGCAGATAGGTGACTGCTAACCACAGGACATTAATTTGTCTGCTGCTTTTGGATATGTCACAATCATGGTGACAAAGTAGAGTCAAGTGAACAAGGCCTCAGTCACACAGGCACTAACCCTGTCCTGTACCTGTGTACAGGTGAATCTGAACTAAAAGAGCAGATGATAACAACTGCTGAAAGTGCAGTTTTGCTGCATGCTTAGGTCTTAACAATTGGTCCTTATTCAATAGGAGCTCACCTTTTTTTCATGAGATTGTTTCTGTGAAGAAACACAGCAAAGCAAAAAATATTACAATTAGATCTCTTGCTGCGAGTAAATGCAGGTGTGGATTTCTAAATCTGAAAGATTTATTGCATCTCTGTGGGTGTAAATTATAAGCTGTATTCAGGTGGCATCAGAGTTGCCCCGCATATCCATATTGCCAAGCTATTTTTACCTCCTAATAAACAGAATGAAAATGTGTCCTCAGTATACAGTATCGCAGCATGGCGGCCCGGCTGGGGGTCCATCTGTTTTCCCAGAACTCAAAAACGACCACAGCTCTCTCTCATGAAGCCTGAGTCAGCAGACATAAACCAGCATGCAGATTTCCTCAAAAAGAGATGCTACTCTCAGAGAATCTTTGATTTCTCATCTGTCTTCATCTGCTGCTGGTTGCCCTTCCCCTCTGTGCACAACATGGGAAAACATCCAAAAGTGTAGCACCAGTGGAGAGGATTAATGTCTTCTTTTGGGAAATATTTTCAAATGTACATGGAGGGGAGCTGTCTTAATCATCCAGTTTCACCCATCACTCATTCTTCCCTCATCTCACTTTCAACTCCCATCGCTTTCATGCCTAACAAATCATTTCTTAATTTCACGTGCACATCAAATAACCCACGTTTTCTCGCCGCAGTAGGCATACACAGAGTGTGGTGTATTTAAATCTATTCACAGTACACTTTGGAGGCAGAGGGCAGTAGTGGTACTTACCAACAGCCATCATGTAGTCCCAGCGATCCAGGAGGCATATGCTGAACTGCAGTCCATCGGGCGTGTAGCCCACCTCGATGAGAGCCAATTTCCTGTCCGGGTTTTGACAGACGGCAGATGTCCAAGCCACCAGGAACCAGCAGACAATGAGCAGAATGATACCCAGCAGACGCAGCACTCGCCAGCTTGTCATATAGGGGATCCTCTGGGCTGTACGGGACAGGAACACCTTCAGCACCCTGTGGAGGGAGAAGCTCACATTGAAAATTCTTCCAAAAATTAAGAAAATTAAGTTTTATTTAAACCTGTATAATTTGAAAAGTAAAGCAAGCATCCATGAGAGGGAAATACTTCTGCAGATCATCCCTGATGAGAGATTTGTCATTGTATGTGCTTTTGCACAGTCTGCCTCAAGCATATACATATATATATATATATATATATATATATATATATATATATATATATATATATATATATATATATATATATATATATATATATATATATATATATATATATATATATATATATACACACACACAAACACAATTTCCATCTGTTAGGCCTCACCTCCACTGATTGGAGTCACTGACCCAGACTTCTCCACTGTGTTTGTGCTGTTGGAGCCTTTTAAAGGATTTTTAATGAAATAATCTATTGTGGCCCTGTTGTGTCCAAGAAAATAATAGTTGAAACCCTGTCATCATCTGCCTGGTCAAAACTGGTCCTGGTACAGTGGCAAAAACTGAACTGTAGAAAGCCAACCAATTGAGTGTGCAGTAAATTGCTCAGTAGTTTAAAACCAATGTTGAGTTATTGTTGGCCATGTCAGTTCAGCTTTTATTTTGGAACCATCACTAGATGTCAAGAAAAAAAAATTGCCAGCCAACGGTCATTCAACATTGAAATGCTGGGGTGCCTTAAGAGTGCCTTAAGAGTCCTCAAGTTCAACTTTCCCCTCAGGTTAAAATCTCCCTCTCTCTCAACAAACATCCTCTGTACATTTCCTGGCAGCATATTACATCTGGCTTTGTACGTAATTTGTGCAGATTTATATTTTATGAGGTCCATGTACTTCAGAGTTTTTGACTTCAAAAACAATATGTTAGTGTGGTCTCTAAATCCTACTTAAATAATGATCCTAATTGCTCTTTTTTGAAGTTTACATAATGGTTGGAGTGAAGTTTTGTATGTGTTGCCCCAGACTTCCACACAGTACTCTAGGTAAGGCAATATAAGTGAGCAGTAAAGTAGGCGGAGTGAGTTGTGATGCAAAGGATGCTTTGCTCAGTACAGAGATGTTTCTTGACAGTTGAGTTTGTAAATGTTTGTGAGGTTTCCAGCAGATTTTGTTATCTATTGTCAGGCCCAGAAATTTTGTATCAGAGACTTGTTCTATTTCAACATTGTTTTCAGGCAATTTTACTCTCGCATCTTTTCTAACATTTCCAAACAACATGAATTTAGTTTTGTTTAAATTTAGTGATAGCTTGTTTCTATCATACCATGTTTTCAATTGATTCATTTCTTTTGTGAAAATTTCCAAAAGCTGCTGTGAATTCTCTCCACCACAAATGATATTAGTATCATCTGCAAATAAAATAAACTGCTATATATCAGATATTTTACATATATCATTGATGTATAAGAGAAACAATTTTGGTCCCAATACTGACCCCTGTGGGACCCCACAGACAATGTTCAAACACTCGGACTAATGGTCACCAATTTTTCACAAATTGCTGCCTGCTTCTCAAATAACTCTTAACCCACTCCAAGATCCCACCTCTAATACCACAGTGCTCCAGTTGATCATTATTTCATGATTAATTCATGATTAATTGTATCAAAACCTTTTTTTAGGTCAGTGAAAACTCCAACTGTACATTGTCTTTGATATGTATTAGTTATATTTTCAATTAGTTCCATTAATGCCATAGATGTCGAACTGTTTGATCTGAAACCATACTGACTATCTGTTAATATTTTATGTTTATCAATGAATTTGTCAAGTCTGTTGACGAAAACTTTTTCCAGTATTTTGGAAAATTGAGAAAATAGAGAAACAGACCTATAATTTGTGAATTGGTGTCTATCTCCACTTTTGTACACTGGTATTACTTTAGATATTTTCATTTGTGTTAGGATTTTACCAGTTTGAAGAGACCAATTGCAAATGTATGTTAAAGGTCTCGGGATACCATCAATAACTTTTTAAAAACAATTTTCATATCAATGTCATTCCAGTCTGTTTCAGTTTGTGGTTTCTCAACAATGTTGGTTATTTCCTTTTCTTCTACCACTGTTAAAAACATTGAATGAGGATTACATTCGATGAGTTCAGCTGCTCTCCCTGCAACAGTCCCATATCAGTGATTCCATCAGCCAAGTCTGGTCCAACACAAAGAATCTATTAAATTCATTAACCACATTCTCAATAGCACTAATATCTGTATCATTATTAGTGAAATATGTAGGATAATTTATTTGCTTAACACGGTTTTTAATAATGGTATTTAATGTTTTCCAAATCCCTTTAATGTTATTTTTGTTCTTATCTAATAATTTCCCATAATATTCTTTTTTGTATAACCTCAAAATACTAGTTAATTTATTTTTATATTTCTTTTATTTATTTTCAGCTTCTCTGCTTCTGTACTTCACAAATTCTTTATATAAGGTATTTTTCATTTTGTAATCCTTTTATGATCCAAGGGAGTGCTGCATATTTTTGCTTTTTGCTGTATTGTTTTATTGGGCAGTGCCTATCATATAACCATCTAAATTTTCGTAAGAATGTCTCATAAGCTTTATCAACATCTTTCTCCTTATACACCACCTCCCAATTTTGCTTATGTAGGTCACTTTTGAATGCATTCATGGATTCCTCTGTTCCAACCCATTTGTAATTTATTTTACTTTCCTGTTTGTTTGTCCTATAATTGCTGTCATATACTGCAAAAACAAGTAATTGATCACTGATGTCCTTGATTAAAAGGCCACTTACAGTTTTATTGGTCTGTAACTAGTCTGTACAGCTTGCTAACCAAGCTAGCAAACAAGTCAGCACCCCCTGATTTTAAAAAGAAGTTCAATTTTAACTAATTAGCTTTCAGAATAATGATGTTAGCAATCTCTTGAACTTTCATTTGAAATTTCTCCCCAGTCATGTCATTTGAGAACCGCTGATGCAAGGTAACCAAATGGTAGAAATTTATAGGGTGATTTCACTGAAAAAATTTAATAAATTTATTTATATGGGCATTATTTAATGTGAACTGTCACACCGTGGCCAGAATCTGCTCTTTGCTTGACTACATTAGTTCTCAAACTTTAACCAAGAAGTTTTAGCTGCCTCAGTCTTACCAAAGAAGTTAATCATCAGAAAGGAATCATGCAAAATGTAAAAAAAAAAATCTGAAAATAACCAAATATATTGTTTGTCACATGAGAAAAAGTACAACTTTTTACACTGTTTATTAAAAAAGCTAATATCTTGTAAACCTATTTACTGGTTTAAAAGAAAGTGGGCCCTGAGGTAGGATTAAATTCCATGTCAAGACTTCTTTTTCCTGTCTTGCTACAAAGCAATGTAACAGAAAACTTGTTAGCAATCACATTTACAGCAGTTATTCCACCTGCCAAATCCAAAGACTGGAACATGAATTCAGCTCTGCTCAAACACATCATCAGCATCGCTATTCTTAGGCTCTGCCCTTCACGCACATTGATGAAGTGTCCACTGCTCTCTCCACTAATGAGTCCCCCATCAAAAATTGATCTTTGCAGTATGTTCGCTTGCACCTCTAAGGGTGTACTTGGCCCTGCTGGCGTTAGCCACATCCTCTTAATCAGTATCTCCATTAGGGCATTTTGACAGATTCACCTGAGAAAAAAAAAAGGCCCACAGATGAAGAATTTCACGAGTGTCACTTTAAATACAGCCGACCCCCTCCCCCGTCTCATTAACAGCTATTCACTGCTGGATAACTCCCACCTCGCCTCTCACTCACCCCTACTGCATGCTCCGACAGTGCTTTCTCTTCCTCAGCTCTGTTTTGTTTCTCACCAACTATCATTCAAGACTTTGTTAAATATGAAGATCAAAGCACCCTGTGTTTTCTTAATCATTTCAGCTTGGCAATTATTTCCTGGACTTAACGAGGCGGTGAATCCAACTTAAACATGTATAGCAGCATAGTCCGGAGACGAAGTAGCTGAAAAATATGCTGCCTCGACAGTTCACAGGACTCAGCTTAACAAGGACTTAAGAGGTTAGATGGAATGTAATCTGATAAGTGCTTCCTTGGTTGGATAACAATGTTGGATTGTGCAGTACCTGTACAACTTAAGAGTCAGCGTCCCATAGACAGTAGCGAAACCCAGCAATCGAACCCAACGCAGAAGGATGCAGCGGAAAACACTCGGCTGGAAGTAGAGAATCCCAACCTGGAAGAGGACAAAAGAAGAAGAAGCATTAAACAGCAAAGGTCGTGAAAAGAAACAAAAAATAAATAAATAAACAAGAGCACCACCCAACTGTGAGTGTTTTCCATCTAAATGATAATGGGCCCTCTATCCCTGGGAAATCAAATTTAAATTCGTGGGAAGCTGCTGCCTTGTGCTCTCAGTGGACATCTCTATAAACAGTGGAGTAATCTTATTTAAATGTTGGTTTGCTCCAACTGTTCTCTTTTGGCATCTAGCAAGAGAACGAGTGGGTTTCATGTGGTTTAGATTCATCCTATCACCCAATAAGTCCCTTTGTCTTCAGTTACCTCCTCAGAATCTACTCATGAAGATGTTTTACTTGTTTTCGCTAAACTTTTTTCCACTTCCTGTGCCACCTTTTATCCATCAAAGGGAATTCAGAATACTGGCAACGTGATCAAACTCAGTGTGTATTGCTGATGCTGGGGTGTTTGGGGGCTTTGAACTTTTTTTTTTTTTTTGAGCAGTTTTTGTCAGCAGATGGTGTTTGCAGGGATGTCATGAATATGGTGACATGAAAGTTCAGAAGCTGCTTTAATTTTAGGACCCTGTGCTCATGTTGGCCAAAAAAAGCAAAGCACGAAACATTATTCTTTTTTTTTTCTCCAAAACTAGAAAGAGCAGCTCCATCTGCTGATGAAGAGTGTGTGCTGTGATTAAAAGGCCTGAGGAGCACTTGAGCTTGTTGACTTGGACGTGTCAGGGTGCAGTCTCAGGGATCAGAAGTATAGACTAAAATTGCTATAGCTAAACAGCTGCTGAGCTTGCCATAAATAGTGAAAAAAAAACAAAAAAAACTGGCATTAGTTTAGTACTTTTCTAGTCTTATTGAGCACTTAAAGCACTTAACAGATAGATGTATGACAGGTTTGCTCTGGTAAAAGCTAGTAAGCCCACGTTAAATCATGATTGCCTTAAAAAAAACTACACTGTAAAAAGCTCTTTGGTGAAAGGTGATGTTACTGTATGTGGCAATATTCTGGCATGCCTGTTTACAGTCTAAACATGTTCAAATATAACCTATTCAAGAAGGGGTAGTGGCAAAAGGCTCAAGAGGTGTCTGTGTCCACCAAACACCTCAAGGAGGGTTAGCACATACTCATAGAGTTACATCAAGTAACTACTATTTTTTCAAGCAGAATTTTATTTGGGAATAATTTTTATGATATATTTATCACCATTGGTGCAACTACCAATTTAAATTGTAATTATCTGTAATTATGAGTTTTATTAACATTTATAAAAAAGAACAAGAGCAGGCTGACGCTGCATATTAAGGTTGAGAACTCCCTGCACATCATACATAGACTGACGCCCTGAATCGAGAAGGATATCTGGATTAGTTAGTGAGAACATCAAGATGATGCCTCCCAGTCTTCTCATTTCAAGTGACGTTCAATTCTCAAATATATTTTTGACATGACATAAAATGTCAGATCTTCCAAAAATTTCCAAAAGTTTGGATCCAGATCCAGATCTAGATTGAGTCTCAAAAGTTAAAGCCCTGTCTCTGGTAAAACTGGAATGCAAATCTATTCATAACCTTTTGAGTAATAGTGCTTAGAAACAAACAATCAAGCCCAACTAAATACATAACCTGCCTGACAGAGGAACTCAGCAAATGCTAACAATTCTGGATTTTTTTTAAAAAAATCAACTGATGATTGCTTACAGTAAAAAGCATATTATATCTGAATCCTTATAATGTACTTCTAATTGGCGATCATGCGTGCATAAATTAATGAAATCTGTCTGGCCTCCTGTAGAGTGCTGCATACAGGAAAGAAAAAACATTAAGTGAATTCAGTTTCTGTGCTCCACCCCCTATCAAGGTAATGGTCTCTGCCTGGCCAAACCAGACAGAGTGACAGCACAGCTGTTACAATGGTGAAGAGCTGAAGAAAGAAATCTGCACATCATTATAGTTCTCATCTCCTATCTCCCATGGAAAACACAATGGAAAATCTATAAGGTGACATTTAGTCATTATCTGGATGATGAAGAACCCAGTGGTTTATGTAGGTGGATTTTTTTTTTTTCTAGAAATGTAATAAAACTTTGAGTTAAACTATGGCAAAGTTGGGATTGGTTATCAAAAGATGGTGATTTGATGTTAAAATCTAGCGATTACAGTTTAGCAGGATTAAACCCATCCAGGAATAGTCTCCCAGTCTTTAGGGATTGGAATCAGCATTTATCTCTATAGTGTGTTGTTTGAACTCCGACGCACAGCGACTCAGCTCAGATAATCTTTCAAAGAAAGCTTCTGTTAACAGGATAACATCGTAATGACTGACTGCCACTCACTGCTTCGCTCCTAAAATGCTTTACACACATTGCCAGAGTTCAGCCAGTGCTTTGATATTGTTGCAAGCATACAAGTAAACAACCCTTACAGTGCAATCATTGCATAATAGAGCAATTAGGAATGAAAAACAACTGACATGTACTGCATGTGGTATCTTAGATGAGATGTAATACTCAATGGATAAATTCTAGGAAAGAAAAAGGTGAATATTTCTATAAATTTGCATTCATTTTTCCAATAATTAAAATTACTATAGTACAACTAATAGTACTACCAATACTGCTGCTAGTATTAGTGGAGGTAGAACCATTTCTATAAAGCCATTTTTGTAAGAAATTTACCCTTTATATATGTAAAAAAAAATATGAATTGCATTAGTCATAACAGTTAAGTGCAGTGACATTTTATAACCATCCTTGCTATTATTACAAAAAAATCAAATGAAAAATCATAATAGAAAGCTTGCCCTTGAGACACAGAAGAGGGCATCCACCCATGTTTGCTACAAAGACCTGAGTATGCTGAAACGGTGCCCATCCACGCTGCCAGAAAATGCTGATGGTCTTCCAAAGACATAAAAAGAGCCCGAACAAACAGAGAAAAAAGAAAGAAACAAACATCTGAGGCAACATAATTATCTGTCCATTGCAGATGTGCAGAGATTTCCCCTGTGGGATTGTTAATGTTAATCGGATTAGCTGAGGCATTAATACGTTCCCTCAGGCAGCGGCGAAGACGCAAGCATGTGGATATTTTTGCTCACTAGGTTTGAGTCAGTTAAGGGACACAGAGGACCCCACGGGAGGAGCGGTGGCCCACATCTTCATCTGCTCACAGAGTCTGGAAGACCAAACGGAGAAACCTCTGACTCAAACAAAGGATGCTGCAAAAGGAATGGTAGGAAATAATGAACAGAAGACTGCTGAGTTGTTAATCTTAAATACATACAGGGTCTTTAATCCTGAATCTTACTTCTGTCAGAATTTTTTTTTTAAAAGCCCCTGAAACTGCATTTTAAACTGTTGCTGGAGCTGAAATTCACTCCAGCAGGTGAGATTAACATAAATATCTAAATAACAATGTGTGACTGCTCCTCAGTCCTCACCTTTTTCTCAAAATAAAGAGCAGAGGAACAGGAGCTGATAAAAAGATAGCCAGGCAACCGCTGAGCAACTTGCTGACGCACGTTTGGCTCCACAGGGACAGAAGAGGGCACAGGAAGATGAGTAAAAATGCACCATGGGAAAACACAGCTCATGACTCCCTTTTAGATGAACTACCAAATAGCAGCTGGATCTTCATCACGTGCCAGTTTTAAGACTGGTGTTGTTTGTGATGAGATGGGAAAGGGAAGGTGTTATCAGCCACATTCCTCCCTTGAGGCCTGGCTTTAAATGATCTGAATAAGCTGTCATAAAAACTTTTTAACACATTTAGCAGCCCGAGTCTCTCTTTTAATGGTGCAATCTCACCTACTGGTTATTTCCATGGCTCAAAACCACTATGGAAAAGTTTTGTGTTTATTACATAAGTATAAACAGTGACCACCTGGCAACTACTGATGGCTAGGGATACATGTGTAACCGGTTGGCAAAAACCTCCTTGCGATTGCAGAGTGGTAGTGAAAATGTGAAAAATGCAACACAAAATGCAAATGGAGTACTTTTGTAAAAGTACTTTTGCTTTGGTAGTGAACACTCTCCATTTCTGGTTTGCATTTTACTGCTAGTTAGTGTTTGTAGACAAGTTAGCATCACAAGGAGGTTTGTTTGTGTGCCACATTCTTTGCGACTGATTTCACCCAGTGACAACCAGCAACCTCCAGGAAGATCTCTCCAACCAATTAGTGAAAAAATATCTAATATTTCCTGATTTTAAACTGATGAGCAACCATGAAATGGATAAGTTGAAGAAAATTGATGGATGGATCTTGTTATCTTGGACATCTGATTACAATTCAAATGACAGATGATGAAGATATTAAAAGGGAATACCAATGATTTTTGATGATTTTGAGATTGTTACTGATGAAATCTATTGTAGAAGTGAAATTTTTGTAGCTGCTGGAAGTCTATACCTTTTGATAAATCTTTAATGCAAATTTATTTACAGGTTCATTTTATGTTTGCCATATCGTTAGCCTAATAGCATAATGGCCTAAGTCATATTTTGGCCAAAATTGAGATATCTATCTAAATGAAGCTACACTGTTAGCAGAGTAGAATTAGGTAGGTATCTCAAAATATGCCAAAATATGACTTAGGCAATTATGCTATTAGGCTAATGATATGTATGATTTAGTAGAGAGAGACCAGTACAGTTGACCTTTTGCATCCATAGCCCATTAAGTCGCATCCAACTGGATGAAACTTAAAAAAGGAAAGAATCAGAGACACAGCAAGTCATATTATCAGTCAAATAATTCCTTTTAACATGCTCCAAAAGCACCAACACCACACATATGTTGGAGAGGTCTAATTCAGTGACTTCAGTTAGCACACGTGAGGCTGAGCAGACACCGCAGACACTGGCCCATATAACTGTCAATCAAAGTGGTCACACCCATAACTCAAGTATCCATCTGGATGATTTATAAGGTACCAGGTTGTAAATATGCCTTTAAATGCTGTTTAGTTGGGTATTTCAACATGAGGAGGACTGACTTCCTGTTGGAGCCAGCCTCAAGGGGCCATTCAAGAGACTGCACTTTTGATGCTTTCACATTAGCTTTATTTCTCAGCCTCAGCAGTGGCCACTTTAATATGTTCACACCCCATGTGTCTTCACAAATTCTCTGACCAAACATGGTGTTTTAGGGAAAAAATAAGCTGTTATCCTAAAACATTGCCACAACCGACAGGTTTCATGTTGCAGCAGAAATTACACAACCCATTCCTTCTGGCATGGTACATTCCATCAGCAGGGTTTCTGGGAAGTGTTTGGCCCTGATCCTTAGACAGGTATCTCTTAATGCCAGTGGGTATGAAGAGTAAGTTTCTGCCCTCCTTCTCTTTTGAAACCTTCCATTAATAATCAATGTTAAGTGCTGGGAATCCTGGATTCAGCCTTGTGGGGAAGGGAAGGGAAAGATCAAATGTTATTGTTGAATATGTGTGTGTATGTGCATGCAAGACTGCAAGAGAGGTTCTGTATACCTATCTAATGGACATCAATATTGAGGAGACAATTATGAACTAATCTCAAGCTGGCACCCCCACCCTGTTTGTCTTGCTTCTTGTCTACAGTATAGCAAAGGCTTCAGGAAATGCTGAGCTTTCCAGTCAACATTTTACATTTCTTGTATCTCATCCCATTTCTGTTTGGGATTTTAAAATGTGCTAGTTGTTCACTCTGTTTACATGCAGCATATTTTGCAACTAGTAGTGAAGACATTTAGATAATGTAGGGTTTTTATACTGGTTTCAGGCAGGCAGGTGAACACGTCCCAGCTGGATAAATGCCTAGATGATGAAGTTCCATCTGCTGTCCCGGTCTCCAGGCTCTGCAAACACCTGACTTATCTGGTTCTGCACCTGCTCTCCAAAACAAAGTCTTATCATGTGGAAACTACAACACAAAATGTTACACAGACATACACCTGAGAAGAGTTCTCATGTGAACACTGAACTTTTTGAAGTTGTAGAAGTGCACAATAGAGCATTTTTAAGAGTGTTCTATGGCCTATTCTACCCTTGAATACATATAAAATGATTTGCTACCACTTTTCTTCCCACAACAAATCCTTCTCTTACATGTCATTAAAGTAGCAGGTAAAAAAGATACCTGATAACTAGTCTTTAAAACCTTTGAAGGAGCAGTTGGATACACTGCTCAAAAAAATAAAGGGAACACTTAAACAACACAATATAACTCCAAGTAAATCAAACTTCTGTGAAATCAAACTGTCCACTTAGGAAGCAACACTGATTGACAATCAGTTTCACATGCTGTTGTGCAAATGGAATAGACAACAGGTGGAAATTATTGGCAATTAGCAAGACACACTCAATAAACGAGTGGTTCTGCAGGTGGGGACCACAGGCCACTTCTCAGTACCTATGCTTTCTGGCTGATGTTTTGGTCACTTTTGAATGTTGGTGGTGCTTTCACACTCGTGGTAGCATGAGACGGACTCTACAACCCACACAAGTGGCTCAGGTAGTGCAGCTCATCCACGATGGCACATCAATGCAAGCTGTGGCAAGAAGGTTTGCTGTGTCTGTCAGCGTAGTGTCCGGAGGCTGGAGGCATTATCAGGAGACGGGCCAGTACACCAGGAGACGTGGAAGAGGCCGTAGGAGGGCAACAACCCAGCAGCAGGACCGCCACCTCCGCCTTTGTGCAAGGAGGAACAGGAGGAGCACTGCCAGAGCCCTGCAAAATGACCTCCAGCAGGCCACAAATGTGCATGTGTCTGTACAAATGGTTAGAAACTGACTCCATGAGGGTGGTATGAGGGCCCGACATCCACAGATGGGGGTTTGTGCTCACAGCCCAACACCATGCAGGATGCTTGGCATTTGCCAGAGAACACCAGGATTGGCAAATTCTCCACTGGCGCCCTGTGCTCTTCACAGATGAAAGTAGGTTCACACTGAGCACAAGTGACAGTGTGACTGGTGTGCTCGCCAGAGGTAGCATGACTGCCATTAGGTACCGAGATGAGATCCTCAGACCCCCTGTGAGACCATATGCTGGTGCGGTTGGCCCTGGGTTCCTCCTAATGCAGGACAATGCTAGACCTCATGTGGCTAGAGTGTGTCAGCAGTTCCTGCAAGATGAAGGCATTGAAGCTATGCACTGGCCCGCCCGTTCCCCAGACCTGAATCCGATTGAGCAAATCTGGGACATCATGTCTCGCTCCATCCACCAACGTCATGTTGCACCACAGACTGTCCAGGAGTTGGCGGATGCTTTAGTCCAGGTCTGGGAGGAGATCCCTCAGGAGACCATCTGCCACCTCATCAGGAGCATGCCCAGGCGTTGTAGGGAGGTCATACAGGCACGTGGAGGCCACACACAATACTCAGCCTGTAGTGTGTTTTTCCACTTCAATTTTGTGTGTGACTCCAAATCCAGGCCTCCATTGGTTAATAAATTTGATTTCCATTGATGATTTTTATTTGATTTTGTTGTCAGCATATTCAACTTTGTACAGAACAAAGTATTCAATGAGAATATTTCATTCATTCAGATCTAGGATGTGTTATTCGAGTGTTCCCTTTATTTTTTGAGCAGTGTATTTTGGGAAACATGCTTATATTGTTACCATTCTAATACTGTATCTGTATACATAAGTCAGCTGTTAGTTAGTTTAGGATTAAACTTGGAAAAGAGCTTTTTTTAGAAGAAGTCACTAGATTGGACAATTAAATAGTAGTTACCGTATTTTCCGGACTATAGAGCGCACCATACTATAAGCCGCACCTACAAATTTTTTGGAAAAAACTGGAAACGTACATATATAAGCCGCACCGGGCTATAAGCCGCTGGTATCTCCGCCGCTCTCGGTTTTCCACAATTACTCGGCACTCAGCAGAGGGGGACAGACAACCCCAAATTTGAGTTATAACAAGTCAATTCACCATTGATTCGTTCACGCCGAGCTTACGTGCAGCGGCTCTATTTCCCTCCTGTAGTGCCAGGTCGATAGCCCTCAACTTAAAAGCGGCATCATAGGAAGTTCTTTTTGTGGTTTCCATGATGAGGGAGTTTGAAAAAAATCTCTTTTGTGCCTGCTGCTAGCACTTGTTGGCGCTTTCTTCTTTGATTTCCAACTTTGATGTCCCATGATTCATATCCTGCTAAAGAGCCCCCTGGTGGTTAAAGAAAAATCCACAGAAACGCCGCACCGGGCTATAAGCCGCATGGTTCAAAACGTGGGAAAAAAGTAGCGGCTTATAGTCCGAAAAATACGGTAATAGTAAATAGTATTTACTATTTGCCTCCAGAGCTACCATAATTCTTTGTGGCACAGATTCAACAGGGTGCTGGAAACATTCCTCAGAGAATTTGGTCCATATTGACTTAAGAGCATCAAACAGTTGCTGCACATCTGTCAGCTGCACATGTGTGATGTGAATCTCCCATTCCACCACATGCCACCACAAAAGGTGGTTTTCAAGAAATACTGTTAAATCTTCGGTTTCTATGCCATGTGTGTCACAATTCTCCAGTCCCCCTGGTCGTCCTGCTCTTGTTCTCTTTTATCTCTCCCTCCTTGCTCTCTCTCTCCTATTACCCACCTGATCCTCATTATTACTTTCACCTGTTTGCTGTTTAGCCGAGTGGGCCCAAACCTTAAAAGACGTCTACATCAAGCTGAAATGTTATTCTACTAGCAGTACCTAGTCCAGCCTCGTCCAAAGCTATTATTGCAAGTTTCCTTCTTTTGATGGTTTACTCATCACCTCTCTTGTTGTTCAGGACACCAGCAGCTGAAGAAGCGAGCTAAGGCTGGGAGAGTTTCAAGGAGCCTTGGAGAAAAGGGTTGCTTGCCAGCATGAGCCCCCTTTAAGACTGTTTGAAAACTGTAAATAAAACTCTGTTAACTCTATTGTGTCCAGACCTTCAGGGGCTTAAATATATGTCAGGACAAGATCCAGAGGGTGATTACAACGAGCCAGACCATGCACATTTTGAGAGAAGCCAGGTGAATCTAATATGAATTAAGTGCAGTGCTGAGGCTGTTGTTTTCAACATCTACATGGATGTTGAAATTACCTACCATAATTGTTTTATCCGCTCGGGCAGTAGGCAGGATGACCACACAAGACCATTACCTGCACATTCTTACATCAGCACAAGTCACTACAATCAGACATCACACAGACTTTTACAGCTGGCGGGCTAAAGCCCAGCTAATGCCCGATCCATCTGGACAGCTGACAGGAAAAGTTCAGCGCTCCAGTGCATGTGTGAAAATGGCTTGAGAGACAGAGATGGAGAACAGTAAATTATTTGTATAAAAATGCTTTAATGGCATGACATTTAGCACATTTCACTTAACAATTTATTTAGTAAATTACAATGATTAAATAGGAAAATGCTAAACGACTGACAGTAGCAGCAAGTATGGTGCAGTAACTCGGAGCTATTATATAACATGCATGATCCAATGATTTAGTTTGAACAGTTATCAAGTATCTGCTAACACTAAGGAGCAATGGGAGTCTGACAGCACAGACAAACATGACACAAGCAAGATTCACTCACTCACCCACTTAGTGATTCAATCAACACTCAGTCACTTAATTTGTGGTTATCTCTCATTCCTAATCATCTCTCATTTCAGCACCCACCAGCTGGCTTCCACACTAAGATTCACTGGGTTGGTTACCCACCAGAAAGTGTCTCTGTTGATAAGACGGTGACGCAAACCAGCCAGCTGTGGTGTGAGCATCAGCTTTCTAGGGAGCTATTGTGATGTTGGCTACTTTAACATTCATTGAAGTTTTGTTGTGTTTCTCCACTTAGTAAAGATTTATCTATTATCTTCATTGTTTCAATTTGCTCTTAACCAGGAAATCATCTTTTATTTTTAACGGTATGTTTTATCATAATTATAATGTTTTTTTGATGTCATATCATTTTCACTCTCTCTCTCTGATTCTGTGAACCATTTTGAATTGTCTCGAGTTTAAATAGTGCTGTACAACTGAATTTAACTTGACTGACTGGGAAGTTAATGGAAGTTAATAAAGAAAGTAAAAACTTAATATTGTGCTTTCTAGTAAACACTTTTAAATATGTAAACAACAAGAAAAAGTGAATCTGCAGGTTAGAAATTGTGCTTGAAGTTTCTAAATAAAACAAACAAACAAACAAAAACTTTTCTTTTATTCTTCCAACATACATGATTATGTAACATGCCTTTACTACCATTTGTACAGTTTACTGTATCTCTGGTTTATTTTGGGTACTCAGACTTAGCATGACCTTAACTGGAGTAGCCTGGTTTTATCCTGTGAATGTAAACACAGCCTGTAATAGCAAACTTTAATGTCATAAAAACACAAACTTTAGCATTTTTCAGTCCCTGAAGGCTTCATGTGAGAATGGCTACACCCACAACCACAATATGACACCCCAACTGGATGCCCCGCAGAGTGTAGCACACATCATTTAGTGCTGGGACACTTTGGATAATTAGCTCTCGCTGCAGGGCAAAAAAGAGATATTCAACAAATAACACTTTAAAAAAAAAAAGAAAGGAAGTGGTGGATTCTTTTATCAGACTAATGCAGTTAGAAGAAGAGCTCTGAGAAGCAGCAGTGTGTAATTAAGTTGTAATGTGTAGACAATAAAAATGCAAATGCGTAAGTGCAGGGTGTTCTTCAGTGCAAAAGGTGAAAGCTTCAGGGATTGATCCACCTTCCCATGAAGGTCAGAATCTCACAGGATATTGATCACAGGGGACATCAGACCCTCTCCCTTTGTGCCGTGAAATCAGTATATTGCTTTCTCTAGTGACCAAATATAAACCGCTTTCTTGTCATCTGGTTTCTTGTGTTTTTATCATCCTCTGGCCTTACAAACTAATGGCTGGTTAACTATTACTGAGCTGAGTTTCTATGAATATAAAAGTATATAAGCATGCAGAGGAAGTTTTCAGGTTACAGGGCTGCAAGTGTGTGCAAAAAAAAAAAAAAATTGATATTCACACGGATGAATCATGATCTGAGGAGATAAAGAAAGCGTGTGTGACACTAGTCACCTCTGAATCTAAATTAATTTTTTGATACCCGAAGCTGCCCTTCATTTATTGTAGCATGCATCGATTTTTTGTTGACTTTTTGTCGAGACAGTAGAACAAGCTGTAACCTTGTTTGCATAACGTGACCTTGTAAAGAGGATATTGCAAATATGTTAGCAAATTTATTTACACATTCAGCCAACATGGTGCAACATTAGCCTGCACTGTCAGTCGTGTTCACGCCACCTGAGCATTGTAAGTCCTGCATTCACTCTATTTTGTCCATATGTTGACCAGCTAGTTCTTAACTGTGTTGGTGATTTTAACATCCATGTAGATGCTGAAAATGACAGCCTCAACACTGCATTTAATCTGTTATTAGATTCAAATGACTTCTCTTAAAATGTAAATGTGAATGTAAACCACTTTAATCACACTCTGGATCTTGTCCTGGCACACGGCATAGAAACTGAACATTTAACAGTATTTCCTGAAAACCCTCTTTTGTCTTATCATTTCTTAATAACATTTAAATTTACAATAATGGATTACACAACAGTGGGGAATACATTTCATTACAGTAGATGCCTTTCTGAAAGTGCTATAACTAAGTTTAAGGATATAATTCCTCCACTATTACCTTCTTCAGTGCCATGTGACACCACAGTGTAAAGCAGCTACCTAAAGAGGTCGATTATCTTGTTAATAGTGTTATATCTTCACTGCGTACAACTCTTTGCTCTATAAAAAAGGCCTTCATAAAGCTAGAGCATCTGACTATTCATCACTGATTAAAGAAAATAAGAAGAACCCCATGTTTCTTTTCAGCACTGTAGCCAGGCTGACAGTGAACTGAATGAACTGGCAGAAGTTGGAGGTGTTTGAGTCCGTGAGGGACAGGAGGTCATTGAACAAACTGCTCTCTATCATGGACAACCAACCTCACCTTCTCCATTCCACACTGCTGAGGCAGCAAAGCTCCTTCTCCCTCAGACTGATTCAACCCAGCTGCCATAAAGAACACTTCAGGAAATAATTCCTGCTCTTCTCTATTCACCCTTTGCCTGTGGCATTTCTACTCTCACTTTGCCGTTTATTGTAGATTGTACTATTTTCTTGCTGCTGTAACATAATTTCCCTTGCGGGATCAATGACGTATCTATCTATCTATCTATGAGTCAGAGCTCTATTGATCCAAGCACTCATGTAACCTTAGCTAGTAATGACTTCATGAATTTCTTTACAAATTAAACTTTGAGGAAAAAAATATTCATAACATCTCACAGCTACTTCCAATACTACTGATATTTATTTGGACTCTTTCTCTCTGATTAATCTTTCGGCATTAACTTCAATAATTACTTCCTTCAATCCATCAACATGTTTATTAGACCCCATTCCTAGACTGCTCAAAGAAGTTCAACCATAAATTAATGCTTTGATCTTAAATATGATCAATATGTCTGTATTCATTGGCTATGTACCACAGGCTTTTAAAGTAGTGGTAATTGAACCATTACTTAAAAAGTCATCACTTGACCCAGCTGTCTAACTAATTATAGGCCTCCAATATCTCCACCCTTCCTTTTAGTTGTAGTTGTAAAACAGTTAACTGATCATCTGCAGAGGAATGGTTTATTTGAAGCCAGGTTTCAGAATTCATCACAGTACAGAAACAGCATTAGTGAAGGTTACAAATTATCTTCTTATGGCCTCTGACAGTGGACTCATATCTGCGGTTGCCCTGCTAGTCTTCAGTCTTCAGCCTTTGATACTGTTGACCATAATATTTTATTACAGGGATTAGAGCATGCCATAGGTATTAAAAGGTACTGCACTGCAGTGGTTTGAGCCATATCTAATAGACTCCAATTTGTTCATGTAAATGTCTTCTTCACACACTAAGATTTAGAATTATGGAGTCCCACAGGGGTCCATACTAGGACCAATTCTATTTATATTATACATGCTTCCCTTAGGCAGTATTATTAGAAAGCATAGCAGACATTTTCATTGCTACACAGATGATACCCAGCTTTATCTGTCCATGAAGCCAGATGACACACATCAATTAGCTAAACTGTTGTAATGCATTAAAGAATAAAGGTCTGGATTACCTTTAATTTTCTCCTTTTAAATTCAGATAAAACTGAAGTTCTTGTA
The DNA here is from genome assembly GCF_007364275.1 of Archocentrus centrarchus. NCBI lineage: Eukaryota > Metazoa > Chordata > Actinopteri > Cichliformes > Cichlidae > Archocentrus > Archocentrus centrarchus. The sequence continues at coordinate 19,859,942 of NC_044365.1, read as the reverse complement.
CTCAGACCTACAAATCTTAGAAACATGGTGTCTATCCAGATACAGTACTTATTCTGGATGGCATTACTTTGGCCTCCTGTAACACTGTGAAGACACTTTGAATCATTTTTGTCCAGGATATGTACTTCAATGTTTATATTAAGCAAATATATATAGGATTACTTTCTTGCATTTGTGCAATATCTCTAAAATAAGAAACATGCTGTCTCAGCGTGATGCTGGAAAACTAGTTCATGCATATATTGCTTCTAGGCTGGACTACTGTAATTCATTACTATCAGCTTATCCAAAAAATTACCTGAAAAGCCTTGAAGCTATGTCTCTATTCTGACACCAGTAGTAACAGCTAAGCCATCGGCTGATGTTGGCTGACATGAAGATTAACGTTATACTTGATTAGAGCTTCTGCTCAGAGGTTTTTGATATAATCACAGCAGTGTTTGCTGAATCATTGTTAGAAGGCTTTATACTGTAAAGGTCTTACTGATTGCCTGGAACAAACTGCATAATTCAAAATTACGATTTGAAATATTTTCAGGGTTGGTAGCAATGATGGGTATAAGGGCAACATCATACTAATGGAGCACTTACTGAAATGAAAATGCAGAAATAAAACATCATATATTAGTCATCTGTCAATGATGGAGTATAAACACATCACATTTTAGGATCAAAAACGACTAACACCAAGCGCTAAAAACATTAGCCAGTTCCAGTCAAAAGAACAGACAGTGCTGAATTTCAGCCTTTTGTTATCACAGTTTCTTTGGAAACTGCTACCAGCTAAAAGGGAGAAAAATGACTTTCAGCCATTTAGTGTGTCTGTCTCCATCTGAGTAGAGAATAGGATTGTGCAGCCTCGGGAATCATTCTGTCACAACAAAGCTCTCACGCTACTTTTAATGTTTTGACATGAAATGGTGACAGCCATCCGGTCCACCCATGCCCCACTTTGTCTGGTCATCATCTCCTGCTCATTTCCCGACCCTTCTATTTCTAATCTACAAAACACCTTCGGTATGAGAGAGTGGGAGGGTGAGGCGGTGGGGGGTGGAAGTAGAAGAGGGGTGGGGTGTTGTAATAGCAATGGATCCATTTTTATATGAAAGCTGACACTGCCACATGGGAAGGGCAGCTTTCTGGAGAGAGGTAATGGTTTCTTCTCCTACTGCCGCTCCCTGAGGTGGGCTGAGTGTAAATTACATCCAGCTCAGCCTCTGCACAGTCAAGACTGGAGCTGACTCGCACCCGCCTCCCACATTCCCTTCCTTTCTCATCACCAGTTACAATCTCAGAGAGAGATATTCCCATCTTGCTAGGACACAACGAGACATATCACAGGGAATTGCCTGCCTGCATGTCATGCTGCTAACTCTCTTTTTTCCTGATCTCTCATAGTTTCTGTCTCTCTGCTCAAGCAAGTAGGAGCACTGAAGCTACAGCAGCACATCCTCTGCTTAGTCTCTGTATGCTCTGGGAGACTCCTCTGGATTTTGCAGGAGGAGGAAAGGCAGTAGAGAATGAAGGGAAGGCTGTAGATGCACACAGCAACTCTCCAGATCCACTTAAGTCAGATTGAAAGTGTCAGAGCATCTTGGATGGAAGGCAGAGCAGAGAAAGGCAGACTAACGGGTGGCAGACTTTGTTTCATGGCCTGTCAGGTCAGGATACATTATCCTCTGGCCATACTGTTTCTCATTAGCCCCCTGATGTGCTGTGAAGCCCTGCCTGCCTGCCTGCCATGCATGGTAAAGCCCCTAAGTTGGGCTGAGGTGGCACTTTGGCCCTCCTTGGCACAAAGACAATGCTGAGATTAGACAGGTGGAAAGACAGGAATGGGGATGAGGGAATAGTCACGTAAGACTAGTGGTGGAAAACATTTCTTGAGTAGGACACTCAAGAGGTTCTCTACTCTGCCCCTAACAAAAGGACAGAGCAGAAGGTAGAGGACTGTAATTTAATTGTTTTTTAATTGAATTTATTTAGTTAGGAAGTGAAACTCTTGAGACTGAGAATCTCTTTTTTTAAGAGGGGTCTGGGCCATGACAGGCAGCATTAACCTAACATGTTTTTTCAATATGGCTTCTTGTGTGGAACATGCATTGTTTAAAGCTGTGGATCAAGGCTTAGGGCATCGTCAGAATGGATGTCTGGATGGATATCTGGATTGTGAAAAGGCTTGACACTCTGACAGTGAGATATTGCCAGATGTTTTTTTTAATAACGACCCAGTCCTAAAGACCAGTTAGCAAGTTGTTAGGGGAAAAATGTGCAGTCCCCAACTGATTGGTGAGCTATTGCTGGAGGTTGCTGGCTGTCTCTAAGTGAAATTGGTTGCAAAGAGGAATACAGTGTTGCATCAAAAAAACTTGTGATTGCTTTGGTCACTAGCAGGTTGCCACAGTTGCCCACAGATTGCATGGAAGATGCCAAGTGACACAAACCATAACCATTTGCCTTCAAAGTAAAAGATCCACCTTTTGAAATGTGTTGTGGTAAGTAAGTAAGGCAGAATTTTTACTTTGAAGGCTAACATTCTCCATTTGCATTGCATTTTTTTAAGTTTCACTACTGCTCAGTGAGTAGTTGGCCCATGTTTGCAGACAAGTCTGAAACTTCCACACAAAGTACAGGTGATTATGGCAATCTGCTAAACACCAATAGCAATAATGAGGCTCTTAGTGCTGCACCCTCTTTGTGACCAATTTCACTCAGCAACCTCCAGCAACCATTCACCAGCCAGTTGGGGAATACATATTTTAAGTCATAGGAGGTTTCCAGGGGGTCACCATCTGTTTTCTAGGCCTGTGTGACTGAGGCCTGACCTTAACTAAGTCAATTTACTTGTAGAGCATCTTCACACCAAATTAGAACTGAAAAGGGTTTTATATGGGTTTTATAAAAGGGGCTCAGGAAATAAATAATTTATTTATTTATGTAAATAAATATTTATTGATTTAAGTAAGATTTCCTCAACAGTTTCCTCAACAGGCTGCATGAGTCAAAAGCAATTTGCATATAGCAGTTTTTCTTTTTTTATTTCAAAATTTTTCACAAATATTTATGCATTTATTGTTACAGAACTACAAAGTCCCTCAGCAAGGAGGTCAAAGCATCTGACAGTTTTTGGTGCTGGTTTACATAAACCACAATAACTAAATAGTTTGGTTTAGTGCCATCAAAGTAAACTAAACACTGCAGGTGACTATTTAAAAAATATATATCACTATGACTCTTGAGACAAAAATTAAAAATAGTGAATTGGATATTATCACTTTATTACCACTTTTACATATGTGTTAATACTTATGAATGCTTGAACAGCAGAGCAGGAGGTGTGGGAGGAAGATAGCAATGAGGGCAGCCTGCAGTGGTGTACACGTAGAAGAGCTGGGAAGTCTCATGTGATACATTTACATGGATGTTACTATTTATCTGCAGTGCTTTATTGTTTTTTGCTCCACCAGGAGACTTTGGTTTCCTTGAACCAAGTGGTTAAAGGAATCTAGGATGGGATTTCTTCAGTGGAAACCTTATTTTTGGCAAAGATGTGTTTATGTGTGTGTTTTCAATATTTGACTACAGTTTTTACCAGAGATGTGGGAGAAATAAAGGAAATAGATTAGAATAACCTCTTGATTTTAATCCACTTCATTATCATAGTGTTGTGTAATAATAGTTTTGAATATTTTGTAGTTTCTCTACATGTGTAGTAAAAAATAGTCTGGATATCGATATGGTACAGTGCTTCCTTCCTGACTGCAACGACCGCTCTCGTGGTTTCTTTAGTTTCCCGCTCACTAGGTGTCTTGACATTTGCCGGTTTAAACATTTCCATGGCAACAGCGACCTCCACCAATCAGAGATGTCACTGTTTCAGTTTAGGATTGTGGGTAGAGTAATTCTTCTGTGAAACACTGCAAATAAAACACATCTTTGTGGGGAAAAAAGGTTGATATCACACAAACTTGTGGTTTCTACAGGACCACATATTATGCGACAATGTTGTGGTTTTTGGATTGTTACATTATTATGGCTCAAAATCAAAATCACTTTGGAGAATATGGATAAGAAAAAAACAAGGATAGTTCTTCTTCTGCTGGCAGAAATCACAACTTGAATTAAACCATGAAATGGACATAAAACCAAAACAATGAGCTGAAAGATGGTAGAAGAGTAATTGCTAAGTCAGTTGATCATTCTCTGGATTTGTCACGACAAAACACCTCAGTTACATTATAAAAATGTTCCACTTGATAAGATAAAATATTAATGAGCAGCTTCAATTTTCATGCTTATGTATTGTTTTTACACTGTCAAACATGCAACATCTTTACTTTGACACAGAATTGCACACTTTTTAAAACATATTTTATAAATCTGGCCATTTTCTTAACCTCTTTTCCAGTTAATGGGGTGGAGCCTATCCAAGCTGTCAATGGGCAGTAGGCAGGATTCACCCTTGGCCCCAGGCTGTCCCAGGGCTTATTAGGGCCAAAAATAATGCTCCAAATTTCCTAAAAAGAAAGTTTTTCTGAGGCTCTTTAAGTTATTATGAAATAACAAAAAGACAAGCACCAATCTAAACTGTCACTTTACTCCATTCTAAGCCTCACCAGCAGCGTCAATAAGAAGCCACAAAGTCACAAACAGAGGGCTGGTGAGCTCATCCAAGGACCACATTGTGAATCACAAATGTGTGTCCATCTCTCATCTCCAAAGCCAGACAGAAATAGTCAGTTTTGGCACTGCTATAATTTTGCCTCTCTCCTTCTGCACTGCCTGTCCCTCCCTCCTCCCCTTTCATCTCAAAGCGGCGGGGGGGGGGGGGGGGGGGGGGGGGGGGGGGGGGGGGGGGGGGGGGGGGGGGGGGCTGAAGTTATTGCATGTGACACACCCAGGAGAGAAAAAGGGGGGAAAAATTGCATTACTCAACAAAGCCGAATGCCACAGGAGCAGAATGAGATGTATCTCCTGCTGCTTAATAACAGTGGAAATATTTAAAATAGAAGCAGCAGCAGCGGTGGAATATTTCTGAATCTATATTTAGATTGGGACTGATGCGCCTTGCCCTCGCAGCAATGGCTCATGTGGGATTCACAGGGGAGACATGGAAATGCATCAGGGTGGAGATCAATCTAGCATGCTGCAGAGTGCCATGCAGAAAGATGCTTTTTTTTTTCACATGATTGGGTTAATATATTATGTAGTATCAAAACAAGATCTGTCATGTTTGGACTGACAGAGAACGATCAAACTGAATCCTCCTGCAATTTATTCCACAAGAACATTTCAAAGCATTGTAATCTCTAAATGAGGTAGGATTTACAGAGTGAGCTACAAAGTCAAATTCCTTTGTACAGCCTTTTTACAAGCCATCTATTTTTAGCATCCGCTGCTATCACTACACCAGCTGGATACAAAAATATCATCTGCTATTCATTCATTCACTAACCAATAACCTGACTCCCAGGCTTGCTTTCACTCTGCAGATTTCAAACATTATTACTTTTCAGGATCTTGTTGCAGCAAATTGCATTGATTATTCAGCTCTACATCACTTGGCTTTAATTACATTTACCTGGCATTGCTTTGCTAAGCATGTATCTCCACGTGATTGCGACTAAATTACAATTAGCCAATGCCCCATGCACTCAGGAGAAAGACATAATGGTGGTTTCATGTAAATCAATGGCATGTGGGTGTTCATCTGTAAAAATAATGAGGTACTGCTGAAGGTGGCACTGATAAGCCTGAATTGATTTTCATTGGTATAGATTACATAACACTGTTGAAGACTTTTTTTTTTTTTTGGTAAGTAAAATAAAGACAGAACCTTAGTCTCTCACACAGCTTACAGCTTCAGCAGATATTTTACATGGGTGAAATTACATTTTATATTCCTATTTAGCGCTATTCAAAACTTATGTGACAATCAAATATGTTTTTTTTAATAAGAAATACATTTCCAAAGCTTAATAAAACAACAAAGACGCTTTAAAGCTTAAAACAGGACCTATCATGCTTATGTTCCCTGCTTTCTGTCACCTATGCACTTTTACAGTCTTAGGTGTTCATATTAAAAATGGATGTTTCAAATAATAAAGTCAAAGTAATCCCAGTGAGCCAAAAGCTCAGGCTCTAAACCAATCGACCCACAGACCAGTATCCAAAACTAGAAACCCCAATATTGGATCCACAGCATGAGGGGATCAATGCTCTTATTTCAGTTTCTCTGCTCTATGTTTAGTAAGTTGCTCCCGTTTGATCAAAGAATAGACATATCTGTGCAAACACTGCACCTCTCACATCTTGCACGCACACTTTTCTCCTCCCCCTCCCCCCTGCTCTGCTGTGTGTCGTTGTGCGATCATGTGATTCAGCGGCATTGAGCAGACACTTGTAGGCTTGTAGAGAGACAGAGGAACATCCTGTGGAGATATTTTATGGCTGTAAAAGAAAACATTCTACACTGCGACACGTGTAGGAAGGCTGTTCACTACTGTGGCAACACCACCAATTTATACAAACACATGAAACACTGAAAAAGTCCCTCAGGCACGGAAACACAGAGGTCACTGCCAGAGTCCTCTCAGAGAGGAAAAGAATGTTCTGGTGGCTTATATAGTGGTTATAGTGATGTTTCAGTCATGTTGAGCCATGTTCAGCATAAGCTTAGGTTAATTTTCAAAGTGCATTTGGTCACCATAGTTACATATTTACTTTAGGAGACTGATTACTTATAGACTACATTCAAACAAGGCGTTTAGCCCATTGAAACATGTTAAATTAATTATTCAATTGGAAAAAATATATACCTCAAACATGAACTTTTCTGCACTTGGTATTGGTGATACCAGCCCTGTATTCACTTGGTAAATTAATAACAATAGCAATCAGATGAATAACAAATTTAGCAGTATCGCACACCACTTGTTTGTGATGGCAGCCCTTGTTCTGCTCTGCAGTCTCAGTAATCTACCAGCGTAGCCACACATGAACCAGTTCTCAGCCAGCTGCAGGTTCTGGTCGGGGTGTCACAGCAGCTCGTGGAGCACCATCACCAGCTGCAGTCCAAGACAATGGAATGAGATCCTGCCGAACAGCACGATGAGACTCACAACAACGACCTAATGAGCCCACCAGCAGGGAAATAGGTGACAAGAAGGACCAGTTCTAACTGGTCACCTGTGACTCAACTTCCAAACTAGGAGTGTGGGGATTGTCCAATTTGACCCTGTCACTATCTCAGATGGAGGAAAAGATTAAAAAAAAAAAAATCAATCACAAAATTTATATCTGGGAAACACGCCCAAGCAAATATGTGTGGGGAAACTGAACTGTGTATATACAAACATGTTCTTATGAATAATAAATATTAGTTGAGAATTTATTCCTTCAGTTATACTGCAAATTCACTTTCACGAATATGACCATGTGTATGTTCATTGTTTCTATCTGTGAATGTTTATATTTTATTCAGTGATAGAGACATGTATTGTTATATATAAATATATAAATATTTATTTGTGTGTCATGTTTCTGTTTGGTTGCTCAGTGTGCAGCCCTTCGCTTACTGTTTCAAAGGCAGTGTGGTCACCCGAGGCAAATTATCATCCACCCCTGCTCTAAATGCTCAGTTTTCATTATTTTTTCCCCCAATATTGCTCTGAGCTTACCACATTTCCTTAAATGGTAATTTCTGAGACGTGGGGGCGGGGCTTAAAAATAATATGTTCTGTTTGCAGAAGCCAGGCAAGGGGCAGCCAATCAGAACACAGTGTGCTTTTAAGAGGCGAGGATTGAAGAGACAGGAGCCAAAATAGCTTTTTCTCAGAAGAAAATGAACTGAAAGAATGCATATAACAAAGATATGTTTTTAACTGTTAATTATGCAATGCTATTCTGGTAGATTCCAAAAATAAAAATATAGAGGTGGAAATGAACACAGTAGGTCTTCTTTAAAGATGAACATGTACAGAAATATCCATACTGATGGATTAGATTCTTGCCTTTGAGTCTACGCCTTACATTTGGGATGTTTGAATTTATTATCAACAGAAAGACGAAAATAAACACTTAATATTTCCTCAATTATTTGATACTTTGCATCTTTAGAGCAAAGCAGTTAAATATATGTGAGAAGCAAAGAGAAAAAGAAAGACAATTGATTCATTGGTTAACAGATCAATTAATAAATTAAAAGGAGAGTGCAGCAGGGATTGTGTGTGGCTGACATAGCAAAAGCTCAAGAAGAAAATTGTGAATTTAAAAATAAAAATACATCTTAAATTCAAGAAGCCATTACTGACCAATCTGATTCAAAATTGTGAAAAGAAGTTGGATTTCAGTGACTGGAGTTTGCATTAAAGAATAAAAAGTCTTCAAAGGTTAAGTTAAAAATACATTCTGTGTGCAGGTTTTAAATGAACACAATGTGTATGAAGCAGCGTGAGTGGCTGGTCAACAGATGGTAGTCTTGACAGGCTGCTGGGTTCATTGGCCAGTTCTGTGTACAGTTAGCAGGGGGTCACCAACAAGCCCTGGGATGTTTGTCTCTGCCAGTCCCGTTTTATCACATGCAAACTTTGGCTGTAAAATCCCTGCTTATCACAGCTCCATTCAGCTGTCACAGAGGGAAAAAAAAACCACCTGAACAGTATGATTTATGAACTGGGGTTTGCACTGTCTGACAAGGCAAACAATCCTGCTTTGTGCCACTGCTGCAGATACAGTATGAAACTTTGTTCTGAGATATGTGATTTTGGTTTAGATGAATGAGCGACAGTGTGAAGTGAAGGTCGAGCTGAATGCTAGCCTTCAGTCAAGGAGAACATTTTTGTTTTCAGCTCAAAGGAGCATGGCATGTAGATTATCAGCTAACACTTCAAAAAATATTGCATGAAAAGATCCAAGGCTGCACGGCAACACACGTACAAGCTCACAAGAGTCTCAGGCTTACCGGAAAGTAGAGAAGCAGAGCTCCACACAGGATGGCCTCCAGCAGGACAAGACCTGATGCCCTTATACTCTGCCAAAACAGAAACACACAACCAACAATTATTAAACTTTTGATTTATAGATTATTCAATATTTATTTTAAAGCTCCTTTAGTTCTGGTTTAGTGTCCCCCAGGGATGTACCTGCAACTATTTTACTAGTTGTCTAAGTGGGGGGAAAATATCAAACTGATTGATGAGTCTTAAAAGAGCCCAACCAATATAGGATTTCAAGACCGATACTGGTACCAATATTTGGCAATATATTGGCAAATTTTTTCAGACATTATTCATGAGTCATTACTAGAATAACCTGATAATGCAGTTAAAAATATTATTGTTCATTGTTTATTTATTCTTACAACAAGTCATGGATGTGACCGACTCTGGAACATGACAAAAAAAGCTGATCCAAGCCAGCTGATCCAAGTAAAGACATGTTTGCCAGTGGGAAAGTGGAGTGTCCTGTGGTGGTCAAACTACGCAACATCAAATTTCACCATCAGCCACCTTTTTTTTTTTTGCAGCTTAAGCCTCACTCCTCCAGTTGAGTAGTTCTATGGTAGTCTTAATTAAAGTATCACACATTGCTGTTATCGTTCTACCTTGCTTGTTAATATTTTCCCATCATACAGCGTGATAAGGGATGCAAGCACCAATGCAGATGCTGATGTGAAGCTCTGAAACAGCAAAGCCCAAGCAGCTTTTGCCCAGATGAGGAAAGTCTGTAGCTCCAGGGAGATCAGCCAACACAACAAGCTATATTGATTTAATTCAAATAGACATAGAGAACTACAACAGCTGCCAGAGCCATATTTTTCTGAACCAGTATCTGTACCAAATACTCTCAGTTTGATGACCAGAAAGAAAATAGAAACATCAACGTGTGGCAATGGACAGACCAATGCCCCATGGAAGAAGAGAGCTTGGGCATGCCCTGAAAAAGCTGACAACCAACATTACAAGATAGTCCCTGACCTGGAGACTACAAGAAAAAATAATAAAAGAGGAGATAACCACAACACACCTGGTGATGGGATCTCACTGCAGACGCCAAAGTGACAGGACTGGGATGGAACGGGTGGTAAAGGGAGTTCAGGAGAGACAGTGGGAAACTGTTGATGGCCTGTGCTCCAGGGGCAAAGGGTCTACCTGACTACAGTGCCTTGTCACTGAATAATAATCCACCATGAAACCAAATTTCAAATCAAAGCTATAAAGGGAGCATAAACCCAAAACAATGATCTGAGTGAAGCTAAAATGCTTCATGAATTGTAATTGAAATGTTGGGTAAACATTCTCTGTTGGTTTGTCACTATGACTGACCCCAGTTACATTACAAACATGTATTGAAGAATTTAATCGTTCAATTTTTAATATAAAATCATTAATGAGCAGCTTTAAGTTTCATGTTTATTACTAAACAGAAAAATTACATATGTTCAATATGATCTATAACTGCTCCCTTTTTAAATATATATTTTATTTATTCAATTCTGGAGGGTAAAAAAAATTCCAAAATGCCAACATTAATAAAAATTTTAAAATATTCCTTTCTTGTTAAATGTATATACTGCAAAGTTTCCCTTCACATTAAAAATGTCTTAAACAGCATTTCATAATATTCAAGGCAGATTTAAAGAGATTGAAGGAGGTTTGTTCCTTGTTACTTGGAACAGGAGATAAAGCAAAAGCAGCAAAAGGGAACGCTCCTCCCTGAAGCACTTCTTATAGACTCATCCACCGTTTGCAGGCACTTTCTGTGCACCTCTTATGTAAGATATTTAGCAACATATCATCCTTTAATTGACAAGGTGCTTGAGGGGGGCTTTCAGAGAGCAGGGGACAGCTGTGCCACCCATTTAAAAATACATACAAAAGAAAGCAAAAGGCCTCCCTCTCTGCATCAGGAGACTGATAAACTCATTTTAATTAAATTGCATGAATTTAATTGAAAAGTCTGTGAAGAACTTCGAAACAAAAATCTTAAACTTAGTTTAATGATATTAATTGGGATTACATAAGAAGTCCTTAAATTATGACAAAGCCCTGGAGTATCTGAATCAGCCATCTGCTTTATTAATGGGAGTGATCCTTTGTTGAACTCCTTGGGTGTGGGAGATAGAGCAGCTAGCAGTTCATTTGTTAGGCATGTGGAGCATCTTCAGGCTAATCCTCAGATGTCTGATGTTCAACACAAAGCTAGTAATTAAGACACTTAATTGACAGAAACAATGGGAGTGAGTGGATGCTGAAAAGTTTGGTCAGAAGTTTACTAAGGAAGATGTGAAACTTAAAAAATTGCAATATTAACCAGACTGCTGAAAGGGAGTTTTTCTCTCCCACTGTCGCCAATGCCTTCTTATAGGGGGCTGTCTGATTGTTGGGGTTTTCACCCTTCAGGTCGCTGCTGTAGTGAATTGATGCTATATAAATAAAACTTAACTGAACTGAAACGCCTGTTTGTCTGCTATAGCTTGCAGCTGCCAGTAGCTGTAGCATATATTTTTCCTTAAAGCGCATGTCAAGGAAGTTCTGTTTTATAAGTAGCAAAGCTTTTGGATATTAGCTAAAACATTATGCATGTTATGCATGTTTCATTTTCTCCCATTTAAAAGCAGTGAAGCTGTGACATGTGCTGAGTGAGTTGCTAGACTGATTAGGAATCTGTGTCATCAAAGTGCTGCTTAGGACATGACTAAAATAGAGAGCTGTGAAGCAAAACACTGCTGTCTTGCTGATCTCCAAGAAACATAACTCAATGCCCTCCACAGTGTTCTCATCCTGGTTTAACTGTCCTAATCCAAAAGCAAAATCCCACTTAAAGTAAAAACAAAAACCAAACAAACCAATAAGTAGATCTAAGAAACACACAAAAAACACATACATGTAAGAGATGCTAAAAGTTGGGCTGAATTTAATTTGTATCTAATTTAAGTAAGTTTATATAAAGAAAATATACATAGATTTACATAGCAATAACATTAAAAATGTATACACACTGTTTTGATCCAGCAAATCTTCCACATAACAAAAAAAACAAACAAACAAAAAAAAGATATCCACTGCATTTTTACCCCACCCAAAATCTTTTTCTAAATATAACCAAGTAGTTTTTAAATCTAAAGTCTGTTTTGATGCCTAAACCTAAAGATTAATTGTGGCACGCACAGTGAAATGATTCGCTCCACCACTAACCCATCCAGCTTCAATATGGATTTTTATTTCCTTTTTAAATGGAAAGTTATAATTTCTTGTTCATTGACACAAATGCAGCAGTGAGGGTCAGGCCAAAGGTCTGGTGTTTGCATATGATATATTTGATAGAGGATAGATAGAGGAGAGCCTGGAGAGATGGAGGTATGCTCTGGAAAGAAGAGGATGCTAGGGATAGGGTGACATCGAAGCCAGATGGAGGATGATCTGTGGAGACCCCTAAGGGGAGCAGCCGAAAGAAGAAGAAAAAGTAGTACATGGACACAATCAGTAGGTATGGGACTGGACAGATAAAAAAATCTTATTCAAGGAAATGAAAATAATGTTGGGAAATTCATATGCAACAGTGCGCATGCACACACTACAATACACTGGAGGTCGTGACTATTTTGCAAACTCATGCCATGCCTGAGTAGAGAAAAAATAGTAAAAAAAAAAAGTATTCTATATGTTTGTTTATCATCCACTCTCCATGACAGATTATGGGTGCCTACATTGTTAGCACCATACCACAGACAGGACTCTTCCATGAGCTAAATCTCAATCTTTATTTTTACATCACATTGTACATTCATAAAGTGGTCTCATCTTTAAAGGTGCTCGTTTCAAGGTCATGTAAATAATATTAAACTTACTAAAATTACTAAATTAAACAGTAGATTTCATCCAAGTGTCAGCATTCATATTTCTCACTGCCATGTTTTACAATGAACATAGATTTGGCAGAATATATATATAATATGAATGAAATACCAGCATCATCAGTGAAAGATTAAACAGATTAATCAAAGTCAGTGTCCTTTTGTGTTTGCAAACACTGGTCGCGGTCCAAAGTGCTGATTTTGAGTTGATCTGAAGTCTTTGATACAAAGCTTTATTGTGACCACCCGCATATGGAACTACTGTTTATTAATTCCAGCGGGCTTTGATGACCATATGGCCTAAAAAACATCAAATATATTGATGTGATATTGCAATTGTGAACGAAATTAGTGTAGATCTCTCTTATCCACTGTTGAGTCACCAAACTCTTCATGGTACGAGAGACTAAATTCTTGGTTTAATAAATATAAATAAAATAGACCATGAGCTTTCACATAATACAAATTCAAGTTGCAGTGTCTGCATCAACCTTGTAAAAATCATTGTTTGATTTTAGCACCTACCTTATTCCTCCGAAAGTGGTATATGAGCACCATGCTAATGAAGACTATCAGCATGCAGAGGCACTGGAAAGAGAGCACAGCCATGCGAAGAGCGCCATCCTCTTGCACCACACAGGGGGTGTCATCTTTACAGTAGGCACAGCCATCCTGGCAAGGCAGGCAGTCGCTGGAAGATCCGTCGTCTGTCGTGGGACTGCCGTCTACAGCTTTTCCCTTTCTTCCCATCCCTGTGGAAGAAAACACTGAGGGGTAAGAAAGGAGTTCCAAAACCTAAAAGAAAGAAACACTACCCCACCTGTTCCTGCACAGGAATAGCTACATTATAATAAAAGAAAAATGTTTCAGCATATTGACCCCCCCCCCCCCCCCCCCCCCCCCCCCCAAAAAAAAAAAAAAAACATATTTGTTGCAAGTGAAGTTCAAGCAATAGAATTGTCTAAGTAGATCAAATATACGATTAAACATAATCAATAAAAAGTTGCATTCTTATCTAATAAAAATGATAAGTAGTTCAAAATGATAGAAGTAATGGTGAGACAGATAAATTGTTAATTAAAAGTAAGTTAGCTAGATTGTAAATATGAAACAGAAAGCACACACTCTTTAAATTCCAAGTTTTGGAGTATCAGGACATAAAAATAAAGCATCTGGTCCTTACCAGGTTCTAAAATTAGGTAAATACAACCTCCAATGAAAAACAACACAACATATTACACCACACAACAAAAACAAAAAAACTAAGCCAAAATGTGGAAGTGAAAATCTAACCACACGCTTACTGCTTCCATGGGGATTAAGATGGTCAGTATCAGCCAGTGCTGCTAATCAAATGCACTTGATTAACTGATCAGTAAACCTCTACAAAAGCACAGGTTTTGGCAGTTTGCTGGTCTGTAGTATTCACACATGTGTGTGTGTGTGTGTAAAACACAATACCAAGGAGGAACGATATCAGCAGTGATCTTAGAGAAACACCTGCAGCTGCCTATCAATCTGGGAAGAGTTTTAAGAGCATTTCCAAAGAATTTGAAGACCATAATTCTACAGTGAGAATGATTATTCACAAGTGAAAAACATTCAAGGTAGTCGACAGTCTTGCTAGGAATGGACATCCCAGCAAATTCACCCCAAGATCAGAGAAATTACAGATGGTATAGTAACTGTCATTTAAATTTTCCTTGTTATTGAATTTTCCTCCAGATCTGCCCAGATGAAGTGCATCAGCGGCAGTGTGACTCCTGAGTGTATATATATTCTTATCTGTCTATGACCTTACAAAAAAGTCATCGACATTGTGTCAACAAAAGGGAGATGGATCTCTATGTGTGAACATGAAAAGCCAACACTACTGCACCTTGTTCGGTCAAAGGCAGATCATGCAAGGCTGAAGACTTCAGCTCCCTAATAAAAAGCACACAGAGACAGTTTTTTTTTTTTTTTTTTTAACTTTTCTACTTTATCTTGGCAAGAGCAGGGATGCTGTGAAATGCTTCCGAAGCAAGCATGGGGACCTTAAATGTATACATAAATTACCGGTTGAAGTTAAGGTATAAACTATAACCACTTCAAAAGGAGCTCTTTTGTTGTCAAAACAGGAGGAGCTTGTTCACATTGGTAAGCAACAAAATAACTTCTATGAACTTAAGTAAAAACATCACTCTCAGAGTAAAGTAAGGTAAAAACTAAACAAACCCAGGGGGACAACGAGGAGGAAGTGGACTTGTTATTGGCTTGTTTAGAAATCCCCTGAGAGATGCCCATGTGGTTGGATAGATAACAAATTTTGGACTTATAGAGCTTTTATAGGGGCTTTATTGGAAGCAGGCATTGTCTCTGAGATTTGCAGGGATTTTGCCTTTAAAAAGAAACTGGCCTATTTTTCAAAGCTATGACTCGGCACATCATTGATCCCTTCAAAAGGACTACTTATCTCGGTAGCACTGAGTCATTTCCTTTAGCTCATTCTCAGTGGTTTGTTGCTGCTACATTTGAGTGACAGTCAAAAGAAGCGTAGCTACAGTAACCTCTCTCCCATATTTATATGCAAGATCCACAATGGAAGATCACTGCGAGACAAAGGAAAGAGAGTTGCACAGGCTTCCTCTGCAGGAGTGTCAGTGATGTCCCCTTGTGGATTAACAGGCTTGTTATTGGCCCCATGGTGGGCCAAACTGCAGCACAACGCCTCACTAACAGGCTTGCTTTTCCTCTTTATTGTTGGGTTCTCAAAGATGCACACACACTGAGCTTTCCTGCAGATTTGCACACTTGAACATGCAAGTTTGTGTGCCCTCACAGCACAGCAAACAACACAAATTGGCGAAAAACAGACTGCACATATATTTAGATCTCTGTGTGTGAAGTGTGAAGTTTAGAGGAAAAAAATGGATGCAATCAGATGGTGCAAAAACTGAGAACAGGGAAGTAAGGGGTGAGGGAAATGGATGAGAACAGGGTAAAATTGAGATAGACACACAAGAACGTGCTGTATGAGTTTAGAGTGGGATGAAGCAGGAGGGAAAGTGGATTGAAATGAAAGTATGGCACAGAAAGTGATGGAGGGCAGGTGAAAACCACAAGGGTTCTGTGTCTGCAAAAGCCTTTTTTAATTAACTCACAGCAGACAGAATAAACTGGAGAAAGTAGCTACCATTAAAAAGATATTTCCCTTCCCGAACCAGATTAGCCTCCCCAGGTACTGGGGCTACTTCAATTTTCAGACAGGGCAGATACGGTTATCGCAAATAGCTGACGGTCCTCATCATAAAGTGCAGCTTTTAGCCGAGTCAGAATTAATAAAATGAACTTACTGTTAATTCACCTGCTGTATTTGACTGAGAAAAAAGCTGATAATGTGAAAACTCCTCAAACATGTTTTAAACATTTGCTGCCAGACTGCTTGCAAAATGTGATACTATATAATTAAATTAAATAATGGATGCAGAATGTCTGCGTTATGTCATATTAATAGGCAAATCATAAGTTCTCGTTTCTGGATACCCCTGTTGAGTTTGACTTTAGTGGAGTTAATAATAATAATAATAAAAGCTCTTATTTTCCACTGTTATTCCACCAGTCGCTGCATCCCGCATTTCACTCATCTCCTCATTTCAGCCCAGGACAATAAAAGTTTTAATTGCAGAAGTTGCAAAAACAAAAAGTAAAATAAAACAAGGTTACTAATCTTACCATTTACGAGCATATATATATATATATATATATATATATATATATATATATATATATATATATATATATATATATATATATATATATATATATATATATATATATATATATATGTGTGTGTGTGTGTGTGTGTGTGTGTGTGTGTGTGTGTGTGTGTATAGAGCAAGTTAGGGGTAGGAATTAAAAAGCATTTGCGTCCTCCTACTCTTTTTTGAACAAAAAAAAAAATCACTGATTGCATGTGGACTTGATTTTTTTGTGTGTATTAATGTTCATGTTCGAAATATTGATTGATTGATTGATCTGCTGTGGAACTTACTCAGTACAAAAATCTCCAGAAAAGCTGTCAAGGTAAAACTGATTTGCTAAATGCCTATAGATGTTTTTCAAACAGACATTTTGATATGTACACTTGTAATTAATATATTTGGGTGAGTTAAAGCCAGGATTTGGTAAGGTACATGTTGGTTATAATGTAATGTAATGTGCTTTATATAAATGATATACAATACAATATATAGATTATAATATTTAAAAAAGACCAACCTTCACAAAAAAAATAAATAAATAACCAAACAAACAAACAAACAAACAAAGCTAATGACACTCAGGTTGTTCAACATTAGCATGTTTGGCAACACTTAAACACTTAAAGGGGAGTCACGTGAATAAAGTCTGCATTACTTACTTGCAAAGCCATTAACAGCTACTCTGTTGGGATGATAGAAACCTTTCCTGCAGTGGCACTTGTACTTATCCAAGACAAATCCATGACCACGGATTGGCAAACACTGTGAAGAGAGGACCACAGACAAAAATGAATGCAGTTTGAGCTTTAATACATTTTATAATAAACAGCTTTAAATCGTGTCATCTTGTGATACAGACACTGGCATGACAACAAATAAAATATGTCAATACTAAGCCAAAAGCAAAGCCTGCAAACCAAATTCAGCAAACAGACTCTGAGATCAAATGCCTTGCGGGAGGGACACGGGTGTAATTATTTAAGTTGTGAGATTCCTCTCTCTATCTAACTGTGCCTCCTTGCCACTCCATATTAAATTAGTAAAGCCTCTTGCACTTGATTGAAAGTGTGATAGGAAACAGACCGAAGGCTGCAGAGAAAAAACACGAGGGGCGTCAGGGGGCACCCTTGGCAGACTTTGTGTGCTGTTTGCCAAATTACAAGGCATAATTAATAGCTAAATTAAGAACAGACTTATTTGCCTGATTAGAGAATAGCCATTAATTCTATTTCTTGTGGGAATGAGATTCCATCATTTCCCCTGTACAAACACATTTGGCTCGCTGACACAAACTTCTTTTTCCCCCCTCACTGTTGCTCTCTTTCACAATCCACAACATTTTCTTTCTTTCTTTCTTTCTTTTTCACCACAAAATGTGAACAAATTTTTCGAAGCAGAGATGATAAGAATTTACGAATCCCCAGAAACGACAAGGGGCCCAAAATAGCAGCGGTACTTTAGCTGACACTTGACACGCTATGAAGTGTTTGTGACCTGACTGAGAGATCTAGAGGAAAGGCCGGTGGCAGCGTCTAAATGAAGCACCAGTCACTGTGATGCTCTTCACAGCGGACTGGACTCGGCATGTCTTGAGAGGCAGCTATTTCTGACTGTCTCTCAAGGTCCTTGGTGAGGTCTGAATGCATTTTTCAGTCCGAGAGTGTGCGCTCCACAGTCGAAGCCTTGAGACGCCAGCCAGGACTCAAAAGCACAAGGTAATTACCAGGTTACTATTCAGTCGAAAAGTTCCTCAAGTAAATCCCACATGGTTAACACTGAAGTAGATGCTCATTTCAAGGCAAATTTTCTGTTTTGTGTATGCGTCAGGTGTTGGTGGAGAGAGGACCCAAGTACAGTCAAAAACAATTAAAGAGTACGTCTTTATCGGCTGTTAGAAAAATCCAAAGACATACAGTCCAAAAACCAAAATAGGGTGCTGCTGAGTAGCCCAACAAATTACCTCTCACTTCCTTTACCTAATCAGTTTACCTAAACCTCAATGAAAAAAGTCATGGAGAGGTATAAAGAAGAATTTATAAGGACTTAGGAAAAGAGAATCTGACTGCACTTATACCAGACTCTTCAACTGTGTTGTTTGAGGCAGGCCATGTGAACAAGAACCACCAGTGCAAAAACATCAATTCATTGCAAAGGTTGGAATTTTAAAGGAATTATTTGGAACACAAAGCAAGCACAACTAAACACAGGTGAGACTAATGAGGGGAAGAGGAGACCATCACAAAGCAGGGGAAAAGAACAAAAGCAGGAAGTAAAAGCAAAACAAGACACATGAGAAAACAAACTTTCAAAATAAAACAGGAAGTAATTGAAAGATAAAAAAAATTAAGCATAAGACATGATGATAGAGAAAGGGCAACACAGAAGGCAGAAAGTAACACCAGAAACAACTGAAAACCAATGGAACCACTGAGAGTTTGTTGTATACCTTATCTTATTCATGTCATGTTTTGAATGTATTCCACCATTGTGCTTTTTTAGCTCTCCACCAACAGTAAATTTCATTGGGAATTAAACCAGAAAGAAAGCTTCTGTTTAAGTGTAGACTACATATAGAACAGTGTACTCACTGTGATATGATTCACTGGTTTGTGAAGCTCCATCCGGAAGCCTCAAATTAAGCAGTAAGCATTGTGCTTTGAAAACAGCCATAAGAAGCTAGAGGTGAGTATGAAACAGAAGACATTCATATGGTAGCAACCTGTCAATCAGAAGACAGCCACGCCTTAAAGCCGCTCTACTTTATCATCTGCTTTTCTCTAAAGGGGACCATAAATTACTTTGTAAACATCATGTTATATTTATTAAGATTTTAAACTAGTGACAAGAAAGAAAACCAGACGAAACATTCATCAGTAAAGTGCTTACTGTGGCTATAGAAAAAGAGGGCATTAGGGCCATTTTCTATAGATATAATCACGTTATTATGTAGCCAGAGGAGTTGCCCCCTGCTGGCCAGTAAAAATGCAAGCATAAAGCTTCACTGTTCAGCCATCTTTTATGTACAGGCTGTGAGTTTATGATTACACTATTGAGTGAAAGATATTTTAAATCCTCACCTGAAATCAATGATTTTATATTTAAAGAGTGCTGCAGGAGCTTGTGAACGAGTATGTGCATGAGCATTGGAGTTAAATACATCAGCTCTGCAGAGAAGTGGCTCCAAATAAAGGTTTATGTTGCTAAAAGCATAACTGAGCAATAACACATTTGTATGGTGATGATGTATGAATAAATACCCTCTTAATATGCAACTCTATTATCTTGCAAACTTGTTAACATATTGTAATAACATATGCAAGCAAGAGCACAGATGCTCTAGGGAACAATAAGAAAAAAAACCTCTAGTTCACTGTTTTAAAAGTCTTACAAAATGTGCAGATTCATTTACTTTCTTTTGTGAAAATGCATTTTACTGATACATTGTTTTGAACATAATCTGATGTAGGCTTATGCAGTTCTTTGCTTATTATTGGCTCTGTATGACAGCCAGAGGTAACTGCAAACTGCCCAGTCAGACATATTTCAAAGAAAACCAAAGGATCAAATCAGACATTGATGAGCGGCATGAACGAACCTACTGTATAAATAAGGTGCTTAAGAAACTGTTTGGACTTCACTGGATAGTTTTAGCTCTGCATTGTCTGTAGAGACAAAAAAATCACAAGATTAAATCTGTAAGACACATGATTCTCCATATTGGAGTCTCTCATTTGGATCTAAAAAGCTGAGTTCCTCATCCTTTAGTTGAATCCACCTGCTTTAAATGAGGACTGTGGTGCAACATGAGTCTGGAAACTGAATTCCTCACTGATTCCCCAAAAGTCACCTCCTCAGGACAGGTGAAGCATGCTACAGCTACTGCCTGACACTGTTAATATTCCCACCTCATGGAGACACCAGAAGAAACTGTCAGAGACAGGTGTGTGTGTGTGTGTGTGTGTGTGTGTGTGTGTGTGTGTGTGTGTGTGTGTGTGTGTGTGTGTGTGTGTGTGTGTGTGTGTGTGTGTGTGTGTCTGTGTGCGTGAGAGAGAGAGAGAGAGAGAGAGAGAGAGAGAGAGAGAGAGAGAGAGAGAGAGTATGCATACTTTTAGTGTATGTGACAGGAGGAGCCAGGAATAGCCCTGGCAGTACATTCCATTCCTGTCTGCTGCGGTGACTGATGCAGGGGCTCAGATGTGGAGTTTGTTCAAGGGAGAAGCAGTCCACCTCCAAGCTACCTGCCATCAGTCACATGTCATCTCAGCCAGAAGACTGACGCATTTCAAAAGGCTGTAAAATGTGGGGCTACAACAAGTCTTTAAAAATAAAAAATAATTTAAAAAAAAACACAGCTGTTCTTAGAAAATTAGTGAGAAAAATAAAAATGCAATTTCATCTTTTACATTACAAAAAAGTACCCTTTGTGTTTTTGATCACTCGCAGTTGTATAAAGCAATGTCCCAGTTTATCAAAATATCCATATTCCTGCCAGTTTAACACCATATCACTGGTTGAATGACCCACTCACTGGCCATATCATTAGGTACACCTGTTCCACTGCTCATTAAGGCAAATAACTAATCAGTCAATAACATGACATCAACTCAATGCACTTAGGCACATAGACATGGTCAAGATGACCTACTGAAGTTCAAACTGAGCATCAGAATGGAGAAGAAAGGCAATTTAAGTCACTTTGAATGCAGCACGATTGTTGGTGCCAGACAGACTGGTCTGAGTATTTCAGAAACTGCCCATTTACTGGGATTTTACATTATAGCCACTTCTAGGGTTTAAAGAGCAAATATCCAGTAAGCTTCAGTTCTCTGTCAGTTCTCTGGGCAAAAATACCTTGTTGATGCCAGCGGCCACGGGAGAATGGACAGACTGCTTCAAGCTGATAGGAAGGCAACAGTAACTCAAATAACCACTTACTACAACCAATATATGCAGAAGCACATCTCTGAATGCACAAAACATGAAACCTTGAAGCAGATGGGCAACAGAAACAGAGGATCACAGCGGGTGCCACTCCTGTCAACTGAGAACAGAAAACTGAGGCTACAACTCACACGGGTTCACCAACATTGGACAATAGAAGACTGGAAAAATGTTGCCTGCTCTGATGAGTCTCAATTTCTACTGCAACATTTGGATAGTAGGTTCAGAATTTGGCATGGCAACAACATGAAGGCATGGATCCATCATGCCTGGTATCAGCTGTTCAGGCTGGTGGTGGTATAATGGTGTGGGGGATATTTTCTTGGCACACTTTTTGCCCCTTAGGATGTGGTGGAAGGGGAGATTCAGATCATGAATGAGCAGCTTTCAAATCTGCAGCATCTGTGTGATGCTATCATGTCAATATGGACCAAAATCTCTGAGGAATGTTTCCAACCCCTTGTTAAATCTATGCCATAAAGAATTAAGTCAGTTAATGCAATTCTGGAGGCAAAAGGGGGTCCAACCTGATACTAACAAGGTGTACCTAACGAAGTGCCTGGGGAGTGCAAAGTAGCTATGCACCATGAGCCAGTTAAAGATAAACAAAGATGATTTTGAACTCTGAATCATGCTACTCTAGTGCACTCCATGAGATGAAAATAAGCATATATATCCAAATATTTTATGAGGATGAGCACATTTAAAAGTTGCTAAGAATAAGCATGACGTTTTGCAAAAAAAAAAAAAAAAACTCAACCTAAGCTCTTCATTGACCGAATATTGTCTCTACAGTTTAAATAAAATCTGAAAGACCTGAAACAATTAGTCAATTCAAAGAATATCTGCAACTATTTTGCCTGTTATTATTAATATATCTAGTCAAAATCCCAGGCATTGTATAGGCCCATCTTATCAAATGGGAACTGATTGAAATATTTTTCATTTTTTAGCTTTTAAGTCAATGTGAATTACAGACTTTTTTCCCGTAAAAGCTTTCAAAAATAAAAATAATAGTCTTAAGAACCTGTTTAAAATACTGCCATTATCTATTTTGCATTATATTATATAGGCTAAATCTTCTCTGCTTATAAAACAACACAGTGTTATGGTATTTCAAAGGAAGCACACACAGGCAGTGACCTACTTCTATATGCATGACATCTTCTATTAATTATGGTCCAAGCAGGGAAGCTCCAGGAACCCTATTGTAATTGTTCTGATTCTTCTGTGGCTGCTTCTTCCAGTTCTTATTTATATTTCCCTGCTAAATGTGCAGCTTTTGCAGCAAAATCAAATTTATATTTCTGAAATGATCTCAGAATGACAGATAAGTAAAAAGAGTTAATCTTCACGACAGTCCCATGCACGAGAGACATGCAGATCTCGTTCTGTAGTGAATGTCTCTGACACTCCAGGTTTACCCATCAGCGCTGCTCACTGTTGTTTACATCCCAGCTGTGGCAGCTGTCAGTCACACACACTCTGACACGCTAATTGTCACAGTGGCGTGTGTGACCGCGAGCAAGGGCCTTTATTTTAGAGTGCATCGTGCTATCAGACCAACACGGCCTGCCTGCAAAAGATACGCAGATACTGATTCACATACACTGTAAAAAAAGAAAGAAAGAAATGAAGAAATAAACAGAAGAAAATAAAGGGATGAATATAAAATAAAGGGATGTTTAACATTAAATGTTCCAGTTATAAAGTGTACCGGTGTTGTTGTTTACCAAGTACAGATAATAACAAAAAACAAACGTTCGAAAGGTTGTAATTGTCTAGAAATGTATTTAAGGCTATTAATGTCTGTTAATGCTAATATAAACAGGATTTTACATTTTACTATTTATTTGTTTTTATTTACTATTAACAGAAGTATCCGTTAATTGTACAAAAAAATATACTGTAAATAAACAGAATTTTCCATTTTCCCATTTACGGAAAAGTCAGTGAAATTTCCGTAGAAAAGCGGAAAATGTCCTCGCAGAAAATTACCATGGTATTTTCTCTTTTATTTAAATAATTTTTTTTTTTTTTTTTTAGAGTCTACACAGACACTCTCTCTCTCTCTGTGCTACTTCCAACTTATCAGATTTTAATCATTAATGTCTGACTTTTTATTTCAAATTTAATCTGGAAAAAAGCACAAAGCAGAAATCAGTTTAAACTGAGAGCCAAATTATTTATTTTTAATAATAGTTCTTCAAAAATATGTGGACACCCAGAATCTATTGTTTATTCTAATTAATAACTGACTCAATAGTTTGGATAAATCCCTAGATTTCAGCTAATGTCTACCTAATTTCTCTTTGATATATTAAAAAAAAAAGTTGGATTTATACCTTTTGAAACATAGCAACATTTACCCATTGTCTTAGATTGTGTGATGACCTGAAAAGATTCAGTTCCTGTTTTATTTTGGTAGGGTTGGGTTGTTCTGGTTTCCTGCCAATTTTAAGCCACGCCTGTTTTCAGTCAGGTAATTACCCACCCAGTATATATGCAGTCTTTTCTTTCCTGCTCGATTCTTCCTGTAAGGTTTACTTGTTGGATTTTGATCTGTTTTTTCAGATTCTGCCTCTTTGTCAGTTGCTGGATACCTGGACTGTCTACCTGGGTTTAATCCAAGCTTTGCTTATTTAAAGCTGAGATGCAGACTTTTATTTTGCCTTTGGGTCAGCTGTTTGGTTCAGCCTTTAGAGGATATATTTGTTGCAGAGGATTTATGCATCTGTGTTAAATCCATGCTATGGCTACGTTGTAACTGCAAACCCCTCTGAAACCCTTCACCATAACCTGATGTGCACCTCCCTGAAAATGTGACTTCAACACAGCCCCCAAGTATTTTGATTGGCCAGTTTAGTACTGTCACTTCCTCCTGTGCATTTCTGGCTACTTTTTCACCACAGCTTTTTGAACTTATCAGTGAGAGTATAACAATCATCACCTCAGTGTAAGAAATAATAATCATAGCCTCAATATACAAACTCATATATTTCTATCACCACTTAAAATACTGGTACATGATCACAAGGTAAAATAACACCATGCACAAGTATGAATGAGAGTTGCGTAGTTTGCATCATAGACTCTATAAAGGTTCAACGCAGGCTAAATCAGCTGTTAGAAAATGTCAGAAGTTTAAACGAAGACTGATTTTCTCTTCTCAGTTTGCTCCATTTAAAAAATGTTCTCGGGCTGTATAAGAACACAAAATTTGAAATGCAACAGCACAAACAGTACTGCAGGGCCAGAGAAAATTTATGAGAGAAATTTAAATAAGCAGTTTTTATATCTCAGATATAGAGGAGCCTGTTTTTTTTTTCTGCGTCCATAGCTTCTGATTTCTCTCGTGGTTCCTTGTGGGATGATGTTTTAGACGAAAGAATGCTTCCAGCAGTTTTTGTCCTTTCCTGTTTCAGTACAATAATACTCTCACACACACAAGAAAAAAAAAAAAAGATTTAATGTCAGAACCTCTGTCCTGATAAGTCCTTATCAGCCAACACCCGGCCTCTCTAATGCTTTTGTGACTCATCAGAGCAAATTCCTGCATCCAGGATCCAAAATCTGGAGAAGTGCCCAAAACCAGAGAAATCAGAAAACTAGAGGTTTACATCCTGGTGTATATTTCTCTGTTATTTATTTTTTAACATTATCCCCACCAATAATTAAATATTCCAGCAATCAGTGTTTTTACATCACAGTGTTAAAAATCTAACTTGTGCAATGTGCTAACCACTACGCAATGAATTATCTTAACATTAACACAAAACCCTGGGACCAAAATGAAAGTGGTATTGCAACAAAGTGAAAGACAGCAATGCGGCCACAAAGTGGTAGTCAATGTAAACTCACAGTCAAGTCAAGTCAAGTCAAGTTTATTTATAAAGCACATTTAAAACAACGACGTTGACCAAAGTGCTGTACAAGATCTGTAACCCCAAGGACTATACTAAATAAAAATAAAAATATATAAATAAATAAATAAAATAATAAAATAAAAATAAATAAATAAAAACATTAAGAACAATAAATAACATAAGAAAATTAAAAATTAAAACGTTTAAAACAAGTACTATAAAATACCATAAAACAATCATCTAAAAGGAGGTAGCACTGCAGCCAAATGCCAAGGAAAAGAAATGTGTTTTTAATAGAGATTTAAATGTGTGTATCGTCTGAGCTGTGCGGATATCGATATGGACCCCACAGAGTGGGGTCAGGGGATGCTGAGGTGCATAGTATGCAGAGGTTGCCAACTTTCTGCAGAGTCAATTGCCACAGACCTCCAAAATTGATGTGGCCTTCAGATTAGCTCAAGAAAAGTGCACAGAGAGCTTCATGGAATTGGTTTCTATGGCCGAGCAGCTGCAAGCCTTATATCACCAAGTGCAATGCAAAGTGTCAAATGCAGTGGTGTAAAGCATGTCGCCACTGGACTCTAGAGCAGTGGAGACGTGTTCTCTGGAGTGACAAATCACGCTTCATCTGGTAATCTGACGGATGAATGTGGATTTGGTTGCCTGGAGAACGGTACTTGTTTGATTGCATTGTGCCAAGTGTAAAGTTTGGTGGAGGGGGGATCAGTGTATGGTGGATGTTTTAAGGGGGTACAATGAAATTGCTCGGCTCCTTAGTTCCAGTGAATGGAACTCTTAATGTATCAGCACACCAGGACATTTTGGACAATTTGATGCTCCTAACTTTGGCCCCATCCTGTTCCAACATGACTGTGCACCAGTGGACAAAGCAAGAACCATAAAGACATGGATGAGTGGATATAGTGTATCCAGCAGTATTGCGTACCAACGAAAACTCCAGTATGAACAAATGATATACTAGGAGTGATTTTTGTGCCACTAATATAAAAGTTTGTATATCATGTGGATGTTTGTGCCCGTCAGAGGTGGTTTAATCAAAAAACTAAAATCAAGTGTATCTCACTAATTGATGCAGAGGCCAGGAGTCTTCCACCTGACCAGGAAACCAGAAACGACCCTAATTTTGTTGGGTAATTAGAACCTGCCACAAACTCTTCCTCACTTTGAAATAGCCCACACTTTTCCGGTCCTGCACAGCACCTAATCAAGCACTAATAAGCCTCAGTAGATTTTTGTAATGATCCTGCAGTTCAGCAAAAACCCAGAGGAAAATTTATCATCCAATCATTACACACTGAACTGGAATACACAGAAAGCAGGTTAGGAGGAGGAG
The DNA here is from genome assembly GCF_007364275.1 of Archocentrus centrarchus. Classification (NCBI taxonomy): domain Eukaryota; kingdom Metazoa; phylum Chordata; class Actinopteri; order Cichliformes; family Cichlidae; genus Archocentrus; species Archocentrus centrarchus. Next base: position 19,833,182 of record NC_044365.1, on the reverse strand, counting down.
GACAAGGAGGAGGGCAATTTACCCTGTTTGCATGCATGTGAGGCGTGCTGTAAATTTCCAGCTCGAGATGTGTGTGCAGGCATGAGGGAAATTAGAGGATGCATGTTTGTTTTTAATTTGAAGGAAGATTGTTTTTTAAAAGTCAGTTGCATTTCTTCTGTTCTGTCACAAACATTGACTTGTGTTTCTGCCCATTTGGTTTTCTTGCATTTTGTTGTCCATTTTCCATTTCCAAGGTATGCTGCTTACAGTCATCTGTCTCCCTGTATGTTTTCCTTTTATAACATTCCTATTTTGTTTGTCCTTACTGCGTTGGACTTCCTTCTTGAAGAAACTGCATAATCCCATCCAGTGTTTCATCTGACAGCTCCCTTGTTTGGGAGATGCTTCCTTTCAGTCAGGCAGGAGCAAACGCTTGTTATGGTCTGCAGGCGCTCTTTTCAGAGCAGACAGCTTAGCACATTTAGATTTGTGCAGGCATTTGTTTTAGAAATGCAAACAACAAGGTAATTCCATTTTTTCCCTCAACACTGAGTGATTTCCATATTTTACTCTATTTTATCTGAAAATATTGTTTTTTTTTAAATGAGGTCTGTTTTATGAAACAAAAATGTACAGCTATTTAACAAAAATAGTTGTGTGTCATATCTGTGATTTGCTACAAAAAAATCTTATGGTGATTACACAATTTACATAATTTTTTGCATGCATTGTGCAAATAATCCCCATGAACCACAAGCTCAGGCTTCCAACTGCTCTAAAGCCTCAGACTGATGCGTTCTTTCTACACTCACCTGCTCTTTAAACCTTCTGTTTGCAAGAGGCAGCCAATCAGAAGAAAGGTGGCTTGATGGGAGGAGGAAGATACATAAGAAGTGAGGGGCCAGTTTAAAAAAAATAAGGATTACTTTGAACTAAAGATCAAGCAAAGCTACTTATTGATCTGGAAATGAGCATAAACAGCCCCCTTTAGTAATGAATTAGCTAGACCAGCAAGAACATAATTCACAGTTTTGTGTAGATGTACTTTTCTGTGGTTTTTTTGTTTTTTTTTTAAGAGGATGGAATAAGAGAGAGGTCAGAAGGAGAAAGTGTTTGACGTCAAATTTTTTTGCTTCAGGCTGGGATTGTACTGTTTTTTTCTTCTTCTTTTTCTTTTTGTTTTGGAGCTTTTAGGGCAAAGATGGGGCAATATATCTTGGCACTGGGTCTGGCTCTGAAATTTAAGGCCTGTGCAGACTCACCAACAAACACAGAGGCGACACACACAAAATCTACACAGTGGCAATGACAGTGCAGACTGCTGGATGGCTGTGGCTCCATGCTCAGAGGGACAGCTAGACAGGCAGCCAGGCCTTTAAATGAGGTCAACTAGCAGGAGTTTAACCGGAGTGGAGCTGCACTGACAGCAAGGCCTCGCTTTGGGTACAGTCCAAAAACCAAAGCCTTAACACCAGCAAGATAAACAGTCTTGCCTAGGGGGAGCTTAACATTGCCATCAGGCTGAGCTGAGTAAACACATACAGCTTCTTAGTGCACATAATAGACACTACATGGATATTGCTTTCATAATCACATTTGCAGCTTATGTATGTGTCAAAGTGAACTGGCCAGACACATTTATCTACACTGTACAATGCAAGTGATTCTTGCAGCTTGCATCAGACCGTCCATCACATGAACACACACATAAGCACTGAAAAAAGCATCTGAAGCATCTTCAGTGGGCACAGGGTCACAGGTGATGAGGGCCTGGGACTAGAAGTGTCAGATCGCTTCAGATTAATTTTTTGATCTGCAGTGATATTTTAAAATCCCCAAATTCACTGTTTCTCTGACACATTTGAGTGTGCTGCAGTTTTCGTTCATGCAAAACGTAGACGGATAACAGCAACTGCACTGAAAGGATGAATTTCACGATCTGTGAAGTAACATGGAACCTTTTTGGACTGAGGCTATTCTGTTCTTTTTTTTTCTGTGCAAATATAAGTGCTTTCCCATGTTCTCCTAATGTAAAGCTCACAGGTAGTTTACAACAGCAAATGAAGGGTTATGAATAAAAGCAGTCAGAATCATCAGGTAGCCTTTGGCATCAGGATCTTCCAGGAGGAGTAAAGGATGTGGGTGAAAAGAAGCCTGCTGCCATGTAAGTGTAGCTGCCATTACTTTATCTTTTTGCCTGTATCCCTCACTGTTTCATTGCCCATTTCTATTGTTTGTAACCACTCAGCTGCACTCATTTTACACCCAATCTCATGGGTCCCTAGACAAATGTTTTACCTTTACATTCAACCCATTTCTTATCCTCCCTGGACCGACTGTTTGCTTTCTGCTTCAGCTGACACTGTGCTGCTATGGCTGGGCAGAGGGGATGCTAGACTTTGCCCAGGGCCAACTGTATTCAAGTCTTCAAAGTGTTTCCATGTAAATTTAGAGTTCCAGCATTATCCATGTAGCCAATTAGTGGGACAGCAGTTAAAGAAGGCCTGCACTGCCGGGAGCACCGAGCCACAGTTAAAACCATAAGTGTCTTGTGATCTCTCGTCCCGCTGCGTCATGGCCAACAGCCCTCTACCTTGATGTTTCCATATGGAACACCACTGAATAGATAACACTGTGGCACAAAGAGTATCTTATTTGTGTCCAGTAGCTGGATTCATTTTGTTCATCACTGGATTTATTTATCCTGAGTTGACAGAATAACAAATAGAACCCGCAGTATTTCGGAGGTATATTTAGATGAAATGAAGACAATGTTTCATTTGTTTTCAAATGTGATGCTGACAGGGCCTTTGACATCTTGGAGGTAAATGACACTGTGTAGTGAAAACCAAGAGTGCTCAGAAGCTATAGGACCAGACATCCTTTGTCTGACCAAGAACAAGGGAAGAGTGAAAGAGGCTGATCAACACACACCTGGTGTTGTGATCTCCGGACAGACATCAAGAAACAAATGGCATTCCTTGGAGCCAGCTAGAGGAACCAGAACAGAGCACTATGGTGATCTCTTGTTAATGACCTATCAGCCTCGGGGTGAATAGCTAAGAAGAACAGGCTATTAGCCCCTAGCAGAACATATCAAAATCTCTCACCAGAGTGTCAGTGACTGGGTTGTTCATCCACCCATTTTCTTAACCAATTATCCAATCCAGGGTCGCAGGGGAGCTAATACCAATTTAGAATCTGCAATAAACCTAAACATGCATGTCGTTGGACTGCTGGATAAAGACAAACTACCTGGAGAAAACCTGCACATGGACAGGGAGATCATGCATTCTCCTCACAGAAACCAAAAAGTCCTATAACTGAACAGTTATGTCAATAGTTTTTTTTTTCCTTCTATGAAAAGAAGCATTTAAGTGTTCCTGAAACAACTGGTAGGAGTGTTTCCAGTTTGAAAGAGCAAAAAAGTCCAGATTAGGTGGCAAACACACCCAACCTTCAAGCAGGAGACTGGAGTTTGAGTCATGTTTGGGACTATTTTTAGGTTTTGCAGTTTGGGTGCTTCGGAGAAAAATGTTGTTTGGTTAAAACATCCTTTTTACAACATTAAGCACATGTTTAAAATCTCTAGAGTCTATGTTACCAGTTTTGCCCTATTAAAGGTGATGACAACAATGTGCAATTTGCATGCACTTCTTCACACTGCTGCAAGAGGTGGCTTTACTTTAAAACATAACAATAGGTCACACCAGCTTGCATATACAACTATGATTTTCATGAAACTACTTTTCCAGTACAAATCTATGCAACACTCCATCTGCAGAGGTACAGATGGATCTACATCTCTGTTCATCCTTAAGAAACTCTTTAATCTTTGTTTCAACAGTTGGAACAGAATTATATTATCTTTTACCTTTTTAAGTTCTCATTCCTCCGTTGCTACAATGCTCTGTACCTCACCGGCACAAAAAGATTTCCAAAAAACTGAATTTCCTTTCTGTCAAAGACTCTTATCAACTCTGGAGGATAATCACAGCTTTTGGTGAGATCACTGTAGATAATTAGCAATTACCCTATTTATAGGCTCCAACATACTCTTTCAACAGGCAACAAAGCAAGGAGTGTAATTAATCAAAACTTGCTCCTCTTCACCCAAAATGCGCAGGTTGAAAGGGCCGTGGCCTGTTGTGACTCCTGACATGTGCACCTTAAGGGAATCCCTGCCCCGCCACGATGCCGAGTCTCTAACAGCAGGGGAATTCCCAAGGTGCTAAAGCAACTGCTATTTTTATCTTACAATACGCGGGCGGGCCTGTGCATGAAGAGGGAAGCGTTTTTGTTGAATGTGTGCAGAGGAAACACTTGGACTGGAAAGCTGTCAGAGAAACAAGCAGATAAATGTTGCTCAACGCTGCTCAGCTAATGTGGATCACATTCACTCTGGGGATTCTGGGAGTTTCCTGAGCATACGCCATGTCGGGTGAAATATGAAGATAAAGTGAAAAAATGACGTTTGGAAGTAAGGTAAAAGTAGGGCATGTAAGGACTTAAGCTGACCATAAAAAGACACCAAGACTCCACACAGCACCAGATATCCATGTCTTTATGTATTTATGGCCTAATAAAATGGATGGACAGAAGATTTTGATATATAACCAGTTATGACCAACAATAATGTACTTTTAAATTAGCAAAACCCTCCGCTTAAAGTACATGTATTTTCCGTGCTCCCGAGCCCTTTGTCACACTTAAACGAGAAACAAAACTATTAAATTACACAAATTGAATATAAAGTAAAATTTAATTGCATGTTTAATTGCTTTCAGTGTTGTGTTGAGCAGGCATTTTACCAGGAGAAAAGTAGTGGAACTCCAGTCTTTCAGTCATAGTGTATTTAGGGGAGAAAAAAAATGGCAATTTTGCATATTCAAATGATTGTAAGCACAAAAGACAAGTCATTATGGGACAGAATGAGGTCTGAAACATTTGCATGCAATTACAACTCAAATCAATCTTATTTGTTACACTCTGATTAATGAATGTCAGTGTTTTAAAATGAGCCCCATCAGTTTAACCCATCATATGTAATTTTTAAATGTTAAAAAAATAAATAAGCCAAATTAAGGGACAGTATCTTGTGCTCTCCAGTAAACTATATTAGTAGCTTTGCATGTTCTTTTGCATCCACTGCCATGCAAATAAAGGGCATGTTATCATTTCTGCCAGTATAACATGTATCCTTTTACTTGTCTGATCTCTATAAGTTATAGGCAGGCTGCGAGTACAGATTGCAGGCCAGTGAGGTGTAAATCACAGAAACAATACATGACAAGAATGGCTTGTGTTGTACTGTAGGTACCCAGTGGGGCTATTGGGGCCAGTCTGGTGTTTTACTTTCAAGCTTGGTGGGACTGCGTGATGCGTGTTTGCATTAATCATAATGTGGAGACAGAAATCTGTTCCCACTGAAGGGACCAAATTTAGCACTGCGTGCGTGAGTCTTCAACCTGCGGTGGCAGCAACACCCACACAAGGTTACAAAAAAATGAGAGGTGCACGACTGCCCGACACCAAAGTGCAGCTTGCACGAGCAGATGTGATGTCACATTTGTCATCTGGGCGACATTCTCACCCTGGACCGTTAATCATCATAGGTAACAACCCCCAACCCTCACCTTAAGAAATCAGAACTGAACACAGAAAATTATCATTCAAACTGATAAACATCAAAAATTATTTATAGATTTTTTTCGGAACAAAGTCTAGTTTGCCTTTCTAAAAATATAGGAATATGGTTTGTGTTTTCACTGCTGATGACTTGGGGTGTTTTCACCCCTGTGCTGCTTAGTCTGTTTAAATTGGACTCTGGTTTGTTTTCCTCCTTGGTGAAGTTTGTTTTGTGCAGATGTGAACACAATGATCACACTCGGGTGTGAACCAAACCAACCACACTGAGACCCTTTAGAGGAGGTGCTCTCGGTCTGGTTCGAAACAAACTCCAGAGCGAGTCGTTTATGGTGAGAATGTGATCCGACCTCTGTCCAACTGAACTACCAGCTGCAAGTCTGAGCTGAACGCCTTCCCCTAGCCCCAGACACATCTGGCTAGTAAGCAGACTGAAGTTTATCACATGGTAAGCGGTGATACATTTTAGTTCTCTTGGAATTCTCTTGGAGTTTTCTTTGTGTGAAAAGTAACCAAACTAGAGGAAAAATCTACACGTTTACAAACTCATGATTCAGACCAGAGCAAACAAACTACGGATGTGAAAACACCCTCAGAGCTTTGAAGTATTTGGGGGGGAAATATAGTGTGCACAAAGTTAACTTTTTTTGGACAATTTTATGTCACACTAACAAAATTCGGCATCATGACACATCAGTGCTCCTTGGCACACCATCTGATAACTACTGTTGCTTTGTAGGCATGAGGTTAGCCATTTATTTGGGCTAGAGTAGAAAAAAAATATGTGGATAAGAAAACAATAAAATCTGTTCTCCACATGGTTAATTATTGATTGTTGGACTAAAACTTGTTGGTAGGTTTTGGAGATTGAGACGCAAGTGGTCATGGGAGGTGAACTTCCAGGAAATGAATGGAAGCCAATGTAATGTCCTAACATGATGACAACAAGTGTGTAAGTAAGCAAGAGAGACAGAAAAGCAGAGACGCAGAAGGTGAGAGAAGCCAGAGCAGAAGGCTGGCAGCAGTTGTTTCACACTGATGGCGTTATTAATTCAGCAGCGCTGGGTGCACGGCAGAGGAATCAGCATGTGATTGAGATGATAGCAGGCTGGGGCAGGACAACCTTGTGAACCAAGGTCAAGATATAACAGCGATTCAAAAGACAGAGCCCAAATAACCACTTCAGCTTTTCAGCAGCAGACAGAGCACCGCAGTGAGGCAAAAATAAAACACACATGCTGCTGAGTGCACAAAAAAACCACAAAATGTCCCCTTCCAGCACCTATTTTATGAGCGCTTTCATGAATGTGCTTTGTATATTTTGACCAGGATAGTGGATCCAGTCAGTCCAAGTGACAGAATAAGCTACTTTTTTTTTTTTTTTTGGAGTTTTTCAACTCAGAAGAGAATTTGAATGCAAAATCCCAACAAACCTTTCAACAAACACATACTGAAATCTGAATTTCTACTTCTGTGTTTTCTGAAAATGATGTAAATGTGTGGAGTAGGACACCCAGAAAGACAAGCAAAAGCAGAAAATTAAGACAAAAATGACCAACAGTTATAAGAGCACCGTAGCCTTCCACTGCATGGCCTGAACTGCAGCTCGTCTTAACAGGCTAACTAAAAATGCTGTTCATGTGAATTTCTGAGTTTAATCTCAGAAATAGTTTTCTCTTTCAAATTTATGACTTTATAATCTCAAAGTTTGTGTCTTATTTTGTTTGTTTCTTTTGTTTTTCTCCTATAACAGCTTTTATTTTAAATTTAAAATCTTCAGCATTGCATATCATAAAACCTGGATATACACATACTTACACTGATCAAAAATTTGAGTTGTCATCATTTTCACTGTTTTGTGTTGTTAGTGGTCTTCCCCCCCCCCCCCACTGTTTATTTACTACAGTTAATAAAACTAGATGCCCTTACTCCTCGCACTCAGCATCCCTGAAAAAGAAACAGCACAGCGCAGAGTCAGGAGTTCTTGTTGCAGCAGGTGGCGTAATCATTCAGGTAATGTGTCACTGCCTTTCACAGTACCATTCCCCCAGGGCCCCACCACTTGTTCCGAGCAATAAGCTAATTGATTGAAACATTCATCATCATCCACAGCCACATTCTCATATGAAAGCTGACCCCAGGGCAGCAAAGTCCTAGACTTTTGGAGAATGTTGAAACGCACTAATGGAGGTGCCATTACTGAGAGATGAGAGGACGAGAGAACAGAACCCAAACCAGAGTGTGTACACCTTTCCAACAGGAAATTAAGGCAAGATTGGGGTTGATCATCCGTGGGCTTCGTGCTTTTCTCTGTTGATTCGTGGAGTTTCATCATCATTCATTTAAGTCCAACCTGCATCCCTAATCAAAGGAGTTGCAGTGTTTGCTCCTGGCTAAATAAATGCAGCCTATAGTAAAACTGATTGCTTTACTACTTTTATGACAGCAGTATATAGTGACAAGCCTGCTCCTGTAAACAGATGCGATATTTGCTAAGGCACTGTGGGTATAGTATAGTATAGTATAGTATAGTATAGTATAGTATAGTATAGTATAGTAAATAAGGGAAACAGGGAAAATGGCTGAGGTCTGTCATATTACACAAGAACTGGACTGTAAATCAGTAGCAACAGGTCTGATAAATCCAATTTTGAATTTTTGGGTTCAACTTCAGCATATACGGAGGAGCTCAGGAAAGAGGTACAACAGTGAGTGTGTACAGCCATCTGTAAAACACGGTGGAGGCTGTGTCATGGTTTGGGGTGCATTTCAGCCAATGCTGTTGGGGATCTTGTTAAAATTGATGGAATTATTCAATTTGAATAATTCCACCTGGAAAGTCTCAATGGCTTCATTTTTCAGCATGACAATGATCTCAAACACACTGTCAATGCAGTAATAGCATGGATAGAAAAATACACAGTGGAACACTATCAGTCATGGATTGGCCCCGACCTCAATATTATTGACACAGTGCGGGATCATGAATGTCCTTCAAGAAGCCTGAAGAACTATTCCCGAAGACTGCTTAAAGAAAGCTGCCTGAGAGAGTTCAGGCTGTATTGAAGAACAAAGGTGGTCATACCAAATATGACATTCAAGTTTACTAGAATTCTACAATGTCTGCACATGTTTGGACATCTTTCAGTAAATCACTGCACTGTTTTCCATTTTCCTAGCAAAATATAAAGAAATGAGAAGTAACTCAAGACTTTTGCGGTTTGTGTGTTGGAATTCTCAGCAGTATATTAACAGCCAGCCAAGTGCATTTGTCAACTCACGATATCAGTTTCTGTTTCTATTTTTTGTCTGCCTGAAAGCAAAAGTTTAGTTACTATAACCCGCTCACCCCAGCCAACTCGCTTGCTAGCCAGTTTGCTATTTTGACAATCTTTGATATCATTAAGCTGCTCTATGTGTTTAAACCCCACTCTGTATTTAATTGTTAGTTATTATTAATCTCTGGCTCTCTTCCACAGTGTGTCTTTTGTCCTGTCTCCCTCCCCTCACCCCCAACCACTCACAGCAGATGGCTGCCCCTCCCTGAGCCTGGTTCTGCTGGAGGTTTCTTCCTGTTAAAAGGGAAATTTTCCTTCCCACTATCACCAATTGCTAGCTCACAGGGGGTTGTTTTGATTGCTGGGTTTTCTTTATATTACTGTAGGGACTTTACTTTACAATATAAAATGCCTTGAGCCAACTGTTTGTGATTTGCCGCTATATAAATAAAACTGAACTGAATTGAATTGAAATCCCCAGATTATCTCATCCCGCAGTTCAACTTCAGCTTGGATTGCACTCCCTAACTAGAACCTGCAGCAAATGAAGAAGGGATCAAATGTACAGTAGTTACACCGATGTTGTGCTGGAGTTGGAGTTGCTAAACGGACAGCTGATGATACTTATTTGATATTAATTTGTCACAAAATATTTGGCAAATAAAATATTTTTCTTATAGAACAATAATTTCACACAGAGGTTCCAAATCTGTGAGAAACACTGAATGAAACTGAAGCGAAGGGGGAAAAAAATTAAAGAAAATATTTAGAAATTTGAAATAGCATTGTCCTCAAATAACCACAGGTTTTGGACACTGTTGGGGTTGCTGTATTTTTCCTGTCAATAATCCAAGCCTCATTGTGTTTTGCCTTCGTCTGCTTGCCTGTTGGATCAGTCATCCATGTCATCTGCCTCCATCTGAGTTTGGGCTGCCTGTACGCTCGGCTGGGCAAACAGCAGCTTGAGAGGGAGGAGAGGCCTGGAATCCTGCAGGCCGACTAGAAGCAACTGCATTTTGTCAAATTCAATTGCTGGAATGGCGCCATTTAAGTCGCTCCTAAGATGCAAATGAAAAACAGCAGATGTGCAGTGGATGGAAGTCGTAGTTCTTACGTGAATAATGACAGTGTGATGCATGCAAAAAGGACGCTAAGCAGGAATGAGGGTTTGCTGTAAATGCAACTATAAAGAGCATTTGAGGGTGGGAAAGAAATGTGAATGCTCCAATGCCAGCATAACAAAGTGCTTTGTTTCCAATAAAACAAAGAAAGTGTGCCTTACATGGAGATTAAAATGGTCCCAAAGAAACCCATTACACAACAAACTGCTGTACATGCAGATGGAATACCAGCACAAAAAAGTAAATAAAACTAAATGAATGCCAATTTCCAAATAAGAAGGAACCCCTCCAAAGTTTTTTTCTAACATTACCACACACAAAACCCTAAAAGACTTGATTACACTGCAATCATGCTTTTTATTCATAGCTGGAGAAACATCTGCTTTCTGTATCAGCTCTGAGTTACCTGATCATGCACTTTTAGACCAGAAGGAAGCCCTAACAGAAACAAAGATTCCTTCATCAACAGTTTTTTTTGTATCTTGCGTAACTTCCAAACTCTGCGTTACACATTCTTGAGTGATAATGAGGTGGTTGTAACCACTCTGGCTCTTCAGTGTACCTCCACATATTCAGATCCTCTCCTCTTCCAAGCCGTTTATCTAGCAGGCATGGCGATAATGAGCGCCTCCGCACGATAAAGCTGTCGTGCAAGACAGGACACATCCTGTAGCATGCCACAACCACAACAGTTTCATCATTCAGCTCTGAGCAAGCCAGCTCCTGACATGCTCCTGCACTGTGAGCACACGGAGATCATTATTCTGCAAAGCCAGCTAAAGTCCATGCCATTAACGAAGTATTTCTCTCCTCGCAGTCACCCGACACACAGGCACTATGTCAAATGTCTCTGGCATTGACTGTCCACAGAGAGGTGCAAGTACTCAGACAAAGAGAGTGATTAATTATTCAAAGAGGGCTCACTGCAATCCATTACATCACATACATTATGAAGCAGCCTGATCTACAGCAACTCTTCAAAATCTATCGCTCTTAAGGATGTGGCTGAAATGGACAGGAGGCTAACTGCTAGCTAGACAGCAGGACAGGTAAATAAAAGACTGCAATTAACAGCAGGTATAAAAATTTAACAACCTGCACATAATGTGGCATTATTATTTAATTACTAGACTTGCAAATCTTTACTTTTGCCCTTTCTCTAGTGTTTTTAATTTCAATTTGTGTTATTTTCTTCTTATCACACTTATGTGCATTGATCTAGACTAAGCACACCCCATGATTTTATCAGCCTCTCACATTGTTGTGGAGGAATTCTGGCCCACTCTTTACAATGTTGCCTCAGTTTATGCACAGCCCTCTTAAGATCTCACTACAGCATTTTATTAAGTTTGAGGTCTTTCTTTTGACAGGGCCATTGCAACCCCTTGTTTCTTTTCTTTTTCAGACCTTCTGTTGTAGATTTGTTGCTTTGATTGGGATCATTGTCCTGCTGCATGACCTAATTTCAGTCTGCTATGTAGTTCTTAGGTGTTTTTTTTGTGTGTGTGTGTGTGTGTGGGGGGGGGGGGTTGTTTTGTTTTTAATAATTTCTCTGAGCATTGCACAGTCTGTCCTTGGGATGAATTTGCTGGGACGTCCACTTCTGGGCAGATTCATTACCGCACACCTGAATGGGTCAGACCAACAAACTGCCAAAATGTCTGCTTTTATAAAGGTGCTCACACTTGATGATGATTAATTAAAGTGCATACTTATGAACACAAACCTCCACAGAGTGTTTTTTAGCATCTTCCAGCTCCAAGAAGGTGCTGCTGCTACCTGTTCTGCACCACACAGCAGGCGGATAACACTAGCAGCCAGCTGGTGAACGAAGTGGAGCAATTAGCAACTAAAGACCCAAAATTTCCCTCATGAATTAGACCAAAACAAGCCAAGGAATATGACTATTTGATCAGAAACTTAACTCCAAGTCAACAGTTATTCAAAATGGTGAAAGTGGATGTCTGACATTTTCTTAAAAATGAGAGCACTGAGACTTTTAACGTCTCGTCCAATAGGGCCTTGAGACACGACATCTTTCATTTTAAAAATGACCAGAGCTATTTTCTCCTCTGCCAGTGCTGAACATGATTCTAATGCGCCGTCTCAATGCCCATCACTTATATTTAGAGTTAAATATATTTTGTGACCCTAGAAGCAAACCCTTAAGATTTGAACCAATAAGGTCTGTATACTTTATCACTATCAGTGGCCTAATGACTACAAAATTACTTGGCTCATCTCTGTCCACGTAGTTTCACCCAAAGTTATGCATTCAGTCTCAGACAAACACATCATATTTCATGACAACACAACCTTGATAGAGGTAACAAGTGAGACGAGCTGCAGCTGCCTTTAACAAAGCTTCTTGTGTGATGAAAACATAAATCTTGCCTGCAGCCTTGGCACACCATGGGATATATTTGTACGGATAAACATCAAGTGATTCTTTGTAACCACTTCATACTGTAGTCTAGTGGGTATATCTTGTTAACAGTAGCATTAAAGGTGAATCAGATCCCCATCTATTTGTCACAAGACATACAGATTTACTGCTTTTCCATTTAGAGCCTCGTGTAGATGTGACATGGTTGGCGTGGATTACAGTTCAGTTTAACTGAGCAAATCAATCTATCCCCCATGCTTGGCGCACTCACCTCCATAGTGGTCAAGTTGCATTGATGGGTTCCAGCAAACCAGCCGTCAGAGGAGCATTGGTCGATATCAACATCCTGTAGATTAATGTCCACTCGAACCACTCCCCTGCAGGATGGAAGGACAACATTAAAAGAGACCAGCGTCATTTCTAGCTCCTTGTTTTTATTTGTGGTCTCCACTAGAGGAGCTTTGCATGATTCACAATTCAAAACAATCATTATTTATCTTATACTAGGCCCCAAAATAGCACCGAAGTTACACCCTGTAGAGGTTTCCAGCCTGCCGCAGGGCTAACATAAAGAGACAGACAACCATGCACACTCACAGTCACACGGGCAATTTAGAATCACCAATTAACCTAACCTCACTGACTGCATGTCTTTATACTATGGACTTTCATATATGCTGACCTCATTGTTTGAAACATTGGTCATGTTTTATAATAACACCCACCACTATAACAGCATATATATTAGCCAGAAAAAAAGGAAAAGCGTATCACAAAAGTGGAGAGCGCAGAAGTTGGGACTCAAACCAGGATACTAATTTAGGCTGAAAAGTTCATGATAGAAAACCAACACAAGTCCCTCCAGCTCCAAAAATTTAAAAACAAAAAAAAGAAAAGAGAAAAGGTCGATTACAGCAAGTGCACACAAGGAAACACAACAGACAATTCCCTGTGTGCAGGTAAGCAGGACTGTTTATACACAGGGGAATGATTAGACAGCAGAACACAGGTGGGGAATGAGTTATAGCTGAACATAATTAACACAGGTGAGACAATCAGGTGATCAGGGGAAGACAGAGACAGAAAGTAAAACTAAGACAGGACATGAAAGAAAACTAACCTTCAAAGTAAATCAGAAAGTAACCCAAAAGACACACTCTAAACACAGAGACAAGAAGACTCACATTAAACACAAAAACAGAGATGAGGGAACACTCGAAGACAAAGACATGAACACAAAGATAAGAAACCAACAGGGAAACACTGAGAGAACCTAAGCTACTACTAAAAGAAACAAAGACATGAACCGAAACACAAGACGCGAAACTGAAACTCATCATTAGAAATAACCAGAAGGAAACGCAGGAATCAAAGACTCAAAGATGTATACAGAAAATAAAGCTTGCAAGCTAGAATAAAGAAATCAAAACACAAACCCAAACATTCAACAAATGCAGAAATCAGAACTTGAAACACTTGGAAAAATCAATAAACTCTCAACAGAAGCCCAAACTCAATTACATTCCCAAGGAAATCAAAACCCTAAAACAACAAAAAGGCCTAGAACCAGTACAAAGTGTTGTAGGGCCACTTGAAACCCACTGTTGAAGATTTAGAGCAAAGTAACAAACCTTTTTTTATATTATTTATTTATTTGTGATGGTCAGCATTTTCTTGGATGGTTTTCTAAACAGCAGCTTTTCAGATTAGGAGAGTTGAACTGAGGCATGTGGATTAAGAAATGTGAGACAAAGAATAAAGGAATGGAGAAGGACAGTACAGTACGAGCTTTTAGTTACTATCTGGCACATTTATTTGGCCTGCTTACTCATGGTTAACAAATGCAACTGCAGCTGTGGTGACACGCAGTTCATAAAGGCAGTTAAGTTACGCTACCTTAAAATCCACAGCATCAAATCACACCAATCTGCATCAAATTGCACTCAAATCTGGGCGCACAGATCCTAGTTTTAGATTAGGTATTACTTACACTTCCAACGGATGTAATGGTGAAAATTTAGTGCTAGTAAACATCCATCAATCAGCTTACAAATCATGGAAAAAGATGCCCCAAAGCTTGCCTGAAAGTCATTATGTTTTAAGCTTTCTTCAGGCACAAAGGTAGTTGCTGGCACATCTGTGGATATAATCAAAAGACTGAACTACCAACGGCTAATTCAGCTTAACTTCTAATGAAACCAGTCTGCCAAAATAAAATAAAATAATAATAAGCAAATAAAAAAAAGATCTAACGATGTGGCTGACAGCTAACTGGATTCTTTAACATCCAGTGTGAATCCATGCTAAATTTTTATAGGTTATAATATGTTATAAAGCAAAATTTGAGCCATTTGTCCACCTCATGTCTCATCTCTTCCTCCTGAGACAGAAATCAGCCTGACAGAGACACCATTACCTGTGGCTAGATCACAACAAGATGCTCAACAATGGCAGCTCCACAAGGCTGGACCCTTTGTTCCATTTCAACCAGCTGAGCCAGGCAGGACCTTCTAACAGAGCTGCTGAGGATTTACACTTACTTAGCTTTCTAAAGCTCTGTGAAGAGAAGGTCAGCATGTGTGATTTTGAAGGTCAGCCCCTCTGATTCTGACAAATCTTTTCTCTGGTGTGGCATATGTCTCTTTCACAGGTGCAGCTCACAGGACAAACCAACAGACAGTTGCATAATGCCATATACTATATGTGTAACTATACAAGAAAAAGAAAAAAAAAAAAAAAGCTTGACAAAATATTTCAAATCTACAAGAAACCCTGAACTGTCTCTCAGTGACCTCAGCCCACTTACAGGCTTTTTCTCTCGGTAGACTTAAAAATGGAGCACAGCCTGCGGCGAGTGTTGTTAGAAAATCTATACCGACTTTAAACTTTGTGGAAGACATGCTCTGGAGAGTTATAGCTCGGCAGGACGAGTATCATGACACCGAGATGATGTGCGCATATGAAAAAAGGCATTTCTCTGATCCAGCATTCAGTACCTTCAAATTTGTTGCACACAATATTTTACATAAACACCAGCCGACACAAGAGGAAAGAAAACTGAGCAACAGATATCACCAGATATATTCTTTCTTATTTGATCAGGAGGAATATAAACACACAACACCTCCCCCTCCACAGTGAGCGGGCAAATCAACCCTGTTATCTATTTAATCAGGCAAAATCTGCAGCTGCTTCCCTGCAAATAAATCTGTGGCTGACTTTGCACTGACCTTTAACTCCTTTGATGCTTGTTTGAACACTGACATTCATGTTGGTTTTATTTTGTTATAGGATTAACAGATAACTTTGGTCTCCCGATTTCCAGGATTTACAGCATAGATTTCAGACCCCAGCTTGAACTGTAGTATGGATGTATAGTGTGAACAACCACATTAATCCTCTTAAGTCTAAGTCATCATTAGTGATGACCCAAACACTAACCCTAATTTTAGCCAATCAGAATATGCCATTTTTATCTTTATTAAACTGTTCTCCCACATTTTGGCAATAAAAGAATAAAGAAAATACTAACTTTAACTGACAAACACTATTTGCATTTTTTCCAAAAATGTCTGTTTTAACTTTCTCCAAAATACAAGAGATGCATTGGGGCAACTCAGGGTTCAGTATCTTGCCTAAGGATGCTTACAGTATACCGTCACTTTACGTATCAACGGTGACATCATCACACATCCACATCCATTTATACTCTTTACTAAGGCACGTTTGAGACAGCAGCAATACAAAAACCTGGAGGTGTATAACCAGCAAAAATGGCATCAATTCTCAGCTTTGCACCAGTGGATGTGATGTCACATTTGTCATACAGCACCATTTGCAAGAGTGGGAATGGCAAAAATAACGGCCTTATAAAAAAAAAAAAAAAAGAAAAGTAGACTAGAGGAGCTGGGGATCAAACCACAGCTCTTATGATTAGTAAATTCCCTCCTCATTCCCATTTGCAGCCAACCCCAGACTTCTTAGACCAGAAGAGCAAGACAACGTGCCCCTCGTTCTGCCAAAATAACTATGACCCCATCAATGGACTCTACAAGACCTCTGATTTTTTTCTGTATTATCAGGTGCCAAAACAATCACTGCAGATGCTTTAAATTCTGAAAGCTGTATGCTGTTTTTCAAGCACATCCCACAGATGTGGTTTGAGACTTGGGAGACTTTGAAAGGCCAAGTTAACATCTTCAGATTTTAGTCATGTTCTTCTAACCATTCCTGACCAATGTTTGCAGTGGGGCAGGATGCCACTTGCATTAGGGAATATCATCGCCATGAAGGGGTGCCCGTGGTCTGCATTAATGTTTGGGTAGTTGGTGTAAGTCAGTAACAGCTACTTAAATACTGGGAACCAAGGTTATCCAGCAGAATTATAATAACAGCAGTTGCAGCCATTGCAGTGTTAGTTTTGATACACATTGTGCATGCACATAAACATATAAATGAAAACAGATCTGTTGAAATACATTACTTCTATTTGTAGCGTGCACATGTAGTTCATTTTTGTATCTTCAACTTTATTAAATGTCATTATCTTATTTTCTATTCAGTTCTTTTTGGGAGAAGTGGGGTAAGGAAATATATGGCTGATACATATGTTTTTAGTGGTGGACAAGGGTCGCCATGCTGAGTAGCCTCACACAAAGCAAACTACAATGCACTGTGTGTTTTAGCACCTTTGCATCATAATTAATCTGAAAACTCCCAGCAATATGAGCTGCAGTAGCTCCTCTATAAGACTGAATGACATGAGCCACACTTCACTTCCCATGTGCATCAGTGAAACCACGACGCTGTGCCTGTTTCTACTTGTTATAAGTAATAATCACTATATTCAGCGAATACCCCACAAGACCTTTTGGAGATGCCCTGAACAAGTTGTCTACCCATCAAAATTTGGCCTTACATTTTAACTGACAGACGTTATAGCAGCAATGCAATTCACTTCACCTGTCAGTAGTTTTAATGTTGCGAAGGACTGATGTTTCATGATTGAGATCTGTTTCAGGGTTTAGATGATAAAAGTTTCAATTAATGAGCTTTGGCTATTAAGGCTTTAATTAGTGCCCAATGATTTGTTAATGCATTTTGCCCCTGGTGCCACTTTGTTAAAATGTCATGGTCTGTTATCTGTAGTTTTTAAATGAACAACCCTCTTTGCATCTTATCCAACTAGTTCTTTCAATTTAAAGTAAATAAGGCATTTATTATGGCAAACGTGTAAAATGTAGTTTAGACTGATGACTACTTTAAAATGAGTTATGCCTTCATGCATTTGCAGCCCTGTCCATATACTTAATGCAACAAATGAGGATAATTCAGAAGAGGTTTTGTGACTATTTGGTCACCTTATTTATTAGGTTGATGCCTATTTTTAGACTTACTTGATTAATTAAAATTATTTTAAATATTTTGAAGCACATTTTATGATTATCATATAAAATTGCATCTTACTTTTCTATTTATAAATTACAAACTCAACAATTATTAGTCATTCCATCCATCTACTGTCTCCTTAGTATGGTACAGGCAGCATACCAAGTATACAAAGTGGAAACCAAGTGGATATCAAGGTGATCTGAAGACAGTCTGGAGAACCATTTTCTCCAGCATTTCCTGGGTATGCACCAGGTCTCCTCCCAGTTGGACACACCAGAAAAACCTCACCTGGGAAGGCGCGATGGCATCCTGGTCAGGTCCCCACCATGAATCCTAACATTTCTGTGAGGAGGTAAAGAGGTTTTATGTACATGCCCAAGTGGTCCCTGTTAAGGACCACTTGCCCCTGTAGACTCTCCCAAGGAAAGCTGGTACTGGGAGAAGGGCCAAACCAAGTGGGTTTCAAAAGACCTATAGAGAAATGAAGTTGGGTACCCAGCAGGGTTATTATAGTTAACGAAAACGAACGAAATAACGAAAACTGAAATTGAAAAAACATTGTCGTTAACTGAAATAAATAAAAACTATAATTAAAAGGAAAAAACGATAACTAATTAAAACTGAATTGTGAGTTTACAAAACTAACTAAAACTAACTGAAATTATCGATAAACTGACTTTCATTTACTTGTTTTTTTGGGGGGGTTTTTAAGCCTTGTGGATTGATATGAAATCATTGTTTCCGCTCTCCGAGTTTAAGCTGGGAGCGCCACAGGACAACTGTGTGAGTGCGCATGTGCGTGCGCTCACCGCGCTGGTCCGCAAAGTAATGGCTGCGGTCTGCCGAGTCCCGTATGGAGGTTCTTTGAGTACAAACACCTGCACACGACCACAAGGTAATTAACACACACAATCCAGCTACACAAGCATAAATGCGGACATGAGGTCGGCAACTTCTGTAGGTTGTGTACAGAGGCCGCAAAGACCCTGCAGGTTTAATCAGCGAGCATCTAACCAAGCTAGCTCCAAAACAGAAGCAGCTTCAGGTGGTGAGAACATCAGGATGCAGCTGGATTTGAGCTTTGACTCCTTCAAAGAGTTTGTTTTTGTTTAACACCACATGTAGCTGTTATTAATCTGCTGCACTGATGCTGAAGTTTATTGTGGAGTTTATTGTAGAATTTATTGAGTTTGGGAGTTCATGTTTTTCTTTGTTTCTCCCTGATTATGCTCATGTGTGTCCTTAATATTACACAAATTTAGCATGTCTTGTGAACAGTTGGTTGTTGACTATATTTCTTTAAACTGTATCTTTTGTCAAGTTTTCATTACACAATAGTCACTTTTGCGCCTTGAATCTTGCACCTGATTAGGTATGAAAATACTAAAACTAATACTGAAACTAACTGAAACTAACTAAAACTAAGCATGAAACCAAAAATAAAAACTAATAAAAACGAGCAAAACCACTCTGAAAACTAATTAAAACTAACTGAATTAGAGAAAAAAAAGTAAAAACTAACTAAAACTAAACTATAATGTAAAATCCAAAACTATTATAACCCTGGTACCCAGAGCCTTCACAAAGAGAGCAAGGCCTCAATCTGGATCCAGGCCTGGGGCTCATTGGTAAGCGTGTGGTGGACCACAAGAGTGTGGACATATGTCCGCTCTCCTGTGGGCCACCAGCAGGCGGAGGAGCAGGGATCAGCAGGTTCTGGCTGCCCAAGGTGGATTTATGAACTAAGCTTTAGCCAGATATTTTATTGATGTGCTAAGTTACAAACAACAGACTCACAGTACATCAGAAAATATAGTTAAAAAAAACAGCAACAGCCAATAACTGTGCGGTTCTTTGGTAGCATGAACATTCCCACCATGATTCAGAAGATTCAAATTCCATGAATATATCCAAGCTGGCAGCTGGGATACTCTGTGCTCACATGAGCTGGGACTCATACAAACACCTTGTCCCAAACTGCTGGGTTTTGAGATCAGGCAAAAGTGTGGTTTCCATAGTAACACCTTAGTCAAAGCATCTTTTGATGTAACTAAAAAACACACAAAACAGCAAGTGGCAGTAGATGCTGTCAATGTTGACGTATCACTTTTGGGGAGAATAAAAGGCAGAGTTCATGGTTTCTGTAATATAAAAAAAAAAGAAGAAAGATAAACAATGACAAAATCCAATAAATTACTGCAGCTGTGACAAACTGTGAAAGTGGGAGAAGCAGCAGGTACCAAAGGAAAGGGAAAAAAAAACTTACTGATCTATATTAGGCTTTCTTTAAAAAAAAAAAAAAAAAAACTGTGGGTATTTTGCCATGTCATAACAGAAGAAAACACAGCTGGAATTAACAGCTTTATCACAGGACCCTCCGCTATAACTAACTCTGTAACAGTGTTACTAGTAACAGATGGGTGTGTCCACCTGTGCACCATATCATGCATCCACCACCTTATAGTGCTGGTCAAAATCTCATCTATACTGTAAATTCCCACTGTAGTGCACTACTAAATCATTATATGCACACAAGCTGTACACTATGACCAAGACCATCATGCATTGTGGCCTGTATATATATGTAGGAGAAAAAAAAGAGCAGAAAGATATGGTGCTGATGAGATTTTCTTACCCGTTGAGAGCATAATGCTCTTCAGACACCTCAGCTATACAGTGGCTCATCTCTTCCTGTGCCCCAGCAGCAGGATTTAAAAAATACGATTAAAATGTCTACCATAACCACATTTAAGTACTCATTCTTAAATATTCTTGTGATACTTTGAGTTGCTTCCTATTGAATTATTTTCTCGTGAGTTACAACAAAAGCAAACTGTTATTATAATGCACTTGACTGCTTTGAAGGGGCGTAATATAAATGCACAATGAATATATTAAAAATTATTACATAATAAAATTACATCTGCATGTTCCATCATGCTTTTGTGAGTAGATGCAGTTCTTATCATTTTTTTTTAAATGCTGTTGAGAGCTGTTTCAAATGCAATGTGTATACAAAATTACCAATGCTAAGGTGTCCCTGGCCCCAAGCATGGCACCAGTGTTTTGCAATTATTTTAGTGACAGATCAAATTTATCAACATTTTTTTGCACTTGCTCCCAACTTAGTCTAAACATCATATGAATGTAGCAAACACCAAATGAGTGAAAGCAGACAATTCAAACAGAGTCAGACAAAACTTGATTTTGACTGGCTGACTTTGAGTGGAGAGAAACCCTTCACTTCTCCCTTTCCATCGTTAAATTTCTTTCTTATGTATGGCCTTTGCTTGCATTTGAATTTTTGTAAGTCCCTTGCTGAAAATAGTCACTTTACTGGCTGACTACCTGTACAAGACCACTGCTTGTTTTGGATTAAAGATTTCCATGTCTCCTAGTTTCCCACATTTGAGTCCTCTTTCACACAAAGTGCTGGAGATAGAAAATTCTCACCAGCCACCAGCCAGTTTAAACAGTAAAAAATGTATGGAATATCAAAAATAAACAAGAGCGAATATTACTACATACATGTAAAGCAACACTTATAGTATGTTACTGTTCCAAACATGCTGATATCCACTATTGTATCACAGTAAAAAAATTTAACCAAACATGATTAAATTAAGCAAAACTATCCATTCATCCATTCTTCCATCTTCTTCTGCTTAACACATTTGGGTCCTGGGGTTGCTGACGCTTATGGCAGCTGTCATAAGGTGTGAGGCAGCGTATGCTTAACTAGCTTATCCTGCTAGTTAGTGGGGCAAGCTAAACCAAGCTAACATAAAGTCTTTCTATAAGCAAGACTGGCATCTTGGCAGCTACCTTGGATCAAAACTAGGCAGCTATTTTTGAAGCCCACATCTAAATGAACAGGGATAAAGCCATAACTTTTATTGTAATGGCCACTGGGCCATAAAAAAAAATGCATGGGCAGTCAAATTCAATAAGACATACTTCCTAGGTTTTTGCATCAACATAAGATTTAAAAAGCGTTCCCCCTCACAAGTTATAGTACTACAACACAGTTTCACAAAACATTAGTGAGCCTCTACTCACATTCTCTACTGGTCTCTTACGTGTACTTAACATTTCAAACTGCATAATACCAGCATTAAAAGGTCATACCAGCTTTGTTGCAACAACATTGCAAACAGCACTGTGAATACGTACGTATTTATGGTCTAAAAAATGCGACATTCGATAAAATATTAACAGCATCACCCTGATTTTGACATAACATCATAGTTCCATTAGTAAAATACATGTTTACATTGTTCTATAATGTTATTGCAATGTTGCAGAAAAGGGTTTGTATTTGCGGTTATTTTGAAACCATAGAGTACTGTTGTCAAAATGTCACCAGTTGGTAATTTTGCAAACTTATCAAATGATGACCAAAAGCATTATGTAACATGGGACCCATATAGCATCACAATTTGAACACAGCTACTCTTTTGTTGTCTTGTGGCAAATGTTCACAATGTAATGAATGCAATGAAACATCAAAGAAAAAGCCCATGTGTGGGAGATTTCCAGTTACATTTAAATTCTGCTTCTTTCCCACACAAATCCAAGTGTGCAAATTTACAGGTTTTTCTACATCTCGACGGCAGTCTCCAACGCTCATTCATCCACTGACTCTCATTGAGACTGTGTAGATAATTCAAATTTATTCAGGGAAACTCACTGTGTAAACCAGTGCAGGTAGACACGGCAGGTAATAATGCTGAGGCCATCTTAAAGCCCTGATGGTTTCATTTGATGCTGAGATTCAAAACAAATGAAATTACCACAAGTGACACACAGCATGAGACATCTGGAGGCTCTGCAGGCCTGCGGCACTCTGTGTCCATCTGGTAATCCATGCTAGAGTGTTATCACTTATTTAGCATAGTAAGTAAAAGCTTCAGGGTCAAAACAAGCAGCTAAAAGTTGGGATGTGCTGCATTGCTTTTTCTCCATACATGAATTGACTGGGTAGATGTCAAAAGATTATATTCAGCTTGTATATGTGTTATCAACATAGCAATAAAAAATAATAATGCACGTACACATCCACACACATTCACAAATGCTGCTGCTTTGGCATGTTCTCCAGGTGTATAAGAGCTGTTTACTATTCCCAACTCCCAGTGGACACCAGGTGAGTGCAATGCCCTCTTTGCCTGTACCACTGTTATTAATAACTGCTGCTCTGGTCTGGTCCTGCCTTGGGGCAAACTGACCTCGCTGCTCGCTTTTGCACTGCTGGTTGTTTGGCGTGAGAAATTACCTCCAATTATATGTTATGTAATATGGATTGGAAACGGTGCACGGAAACACAGCACAAGAATATGCCGATTTGTTTATGATTGAGAATTCATGAAACCACTAGTTTTAGTGGCAGCTTAAGTATTAACATTTGCTTAGCTTTTGCATTTGAAAAGTGGGTCTGCAAAAAGAGAAAAATAGTCTGCAGTCGGCTCCTCTTTTTTTTTCTTCTGCTCCCAACTCCCCAGGCAACCTTTAACTTCCAAGTCAAAGAGGACATATGGTGTATAAAATAGTTTGTGGGGAGAAAAGAAATAAGAAAAGGGAAAAAAGAGCAAGTGTGCTGGGTTGGAAACGGTGGTGTTGACTGGGTATGTGCTGCACAAAGACTGGGTCATAATTGAGACCGGCAACGAGGAGCATGTGGCAGAGCCATCATGGTGGCCATCAAGGCCCTTGGGCATAAAGACAGGATTATCACAGAGAGCAAGAGATAGTGGTGCCCAAGGAAACAGAGTGCTTTCTCCTTTCATCCTCCATTCTTTGTGAGTTTAAAGGCCAGGCCAGTAAAGAGAGGAGCATCCAACCAGTTGGAGCTCTTTCTGTCTTTCTGACTAACTCTTTCTCAGCTAATGTTAGCTGCCAAAACATTAAGAAGCTGAAATGAGATATATCTGCATAATAGCTTATAGTTACAAAAGGATATTCATTAAAAAAGTGCTTGCATTGAAAGCCTCTTTGTGTCCTTGTTGTTACAAGTCACTCTTAGATGTATTCATTGATGAATTTCATATGCTTTGAGCTATATGTCTGAAAGCAGAAAATTGACTCTGAAACTGATTACCCAATTAGTTTCTTATCACAGCACAGGATGCTGTGATAAATGTAAATTTCAGTTAGTTCTGTCCCTTAAAACAAAACTGTTTTTTGTAAATGTTAAGTTGGTATGTTATTAAAACAATGTGAAATGAATTGAATAAGGCACATCTGATCACTTAACACCATTTTTCAAAACAGAAAATAATTTAAAAAACAATGTATTTAATTTGCTTCTTGTTGGGGTTAAAATTTGAGGGCCACCCCAGCCTGAATGTGGTTCTGCCAGAGGTTTCTTCCTGTTACAAGGGCATTTTGCCTTCCCACTGTCTTCCGACTGTCACCAAGTGCTTTTTTATAGGGGGTTGTCTGATTGTTGGGGTTTCTCTCTAATATTGCAGGATTTTTACAATACCTACAAAATAAAGCACCTTGAGGCAACAGTTATGATTTGGTGCTAAAAAAAAAAAAAAAACTGAATTGAATTGATTTCACAAAATAACATCTCATTTACACCCATAAAACTTTCATTTTATGGCATCATATGACATCACGCTATATCATGGCATCATATAACATCATATGACATCATTGTGTTGCCTAGCAACCACGACAACAAGCCAAAGATTTAATAGCCTAGCACAGCTAGCTGTCGCCAAAAGTCCACGGCTAAACTCAACAGCACAAGAATTTGGGTGTCCATATGTAACCTTCTTATGGTAAATACAGCCCCATTTAAAAGAACCATACATTCACAAAGCTACAATGTGTGAACCCTTTTGGTTAGCTAAGAAGCTAATGTGCATACCCCAAACCATAAATACGAGGTTCCTTAAAGGAGTTCTTTCTTTGTTGCGGTACTTAGGGAAATAAGGGTAACACTTTATAGTAACCACTGCTATTAAAGTGTAAATTAATAGTTAATTTAACTTTTGTTCATGTTTTTGACTGTTAACAAATAATAAAACAATCATTAATAAAGTTTACTAACTGGTTTATAAACAATTATCTGGATGGTTATTGTACAGTTGAACGAAGCTGAAACTGATGCTTATAATATTTGTAATTAAATGGTCTTTAACCTTCCAGTTCCCCTTGTATAATGTCTGCCTGTGTGAAGTTATTCTCATGACATTGCAGGGAACAAGCCAATGAATTCTCCAGTGGGCTATCATATACTACCTTCTGCATGCTCTAGCTATACAGTATGGTACCTTCACCTAAACTAAAGTATTTTGAATATTTTTAGTATTTTTATCTTAAACAGACTTGTGTTACATGTCAGATAGGACAATTTCAGACAATGTTTTGACTGGATTCTCCTCACATGTTTGAAGTTCATATGTGAAAAAGGTATGAAGATGTAAAACTGTATTTTGTTTCTTTTTTACATTGTGTTTATTGCATTGGAGTCAGTAATGGTTACTTTTTTGTCATGATGCTCTCCATATAGAATTCACTTCCTGCCTGGAATTAAAGCAAAACATCCCTTTTAAACCAAAGATAATGCAAAGGAGAGGAAAACACAAAACTTTAAAAGTCGCTCCTTGGTTGTGTAGCCAAAGGAGTTGCATGCCTGCATGAACTTGCATGCAAGTCTCAGTAAGAACCTGTCCTTTTAGAAGGGCACAATTTGTTCATTATGCCATGCAACCATCACAATGTAGGAACCCGCGCAGCTTTCTCATGGAAAATGTCTCTTACGTGATGGAAATGCATTAAGCTGACAGGACACGTAGAGACTGCGAGTCGAGCCGCCGGGCATGATGCTGCCTGTCGACCAGCATTTCAGTGCAACCTGGGTTATTTTATTGAGTCCTGTCTCTGGTCATCAAAAAAGACACAGCGCCTGTGGCAAAGTGGCTGTGACACAAAGCGAATAAAGACTGCTTCCTTTTCAGAGAGCTGGCACTTTCTCTTATAGTTGATACACTCTTGTCATTAAAGGGTCAGTTCACCCCAAAATCAAATTTATGTGTTTTTTTTTTTTTTTCCCCTCTGGCTTGTAGTGCTGCTTATCCATCTAGATTGTTTTGGTGTTAGTTCCCAGTTTTGGAGATATCAGCTGTAGAGATGTCTACCATCTCATGAATATAATGGAAGTAAATGACACTTGCCTTGTGGTGCTCAAAGCAACAACAACAAAATACAGCTGCAATGCCTCTTTCCACAAATCATGAGTGGATACTTTAAAAACAATCCACATACCTTGTTGTAGAACGCTGCATGTAGGAACTATTTTTTCTACTGTCTACATTCACTGTCTACATCTTCAAAGGTGGATGCACGCTTCCATCTGCAAAGTGTACAGCTGGAGAATGTAGGCCAATAGAAGCAAAATAGTTTTTCTTTCTCTTTCTTTTCTTTTCTTTTTTTTAGTAACCAGGTCATCATTGTTGGAAAGAGACATTGCTGCTGAGTTTTTCAAATGTATTTTTGGTGCTTTGACTACCACAAGTGCCATATGCAAGAGAAGGCAGACATCTCTACAGCTGATAGCTCCATAACTGTGCATCTCACACCAAAACTATCTAGGTGGATTTATAACACTACTGGACAATTTTTTTAATTAATTTTGGAATGCCCTCTGCTGATGAGCAAACAGAAAGTCAGAAGCTCGTTCTGTAAATAACACTTTTGTGGAGGAATGTTAAACATCATTATTGGATTAAGCACTCAGTCCTGGGCACATTTCATTTTTGCTAATCAAAAAGAGACTGTAACTCATTTCCATTGCAAAAAAATATCCCAAATTTAATATAAACATGAGCATTTTCCCGAAGGACAGTGGGAAAGTGGAATGACATGGAAATATTAGGGAGATACACCAAAGGATCAGTTATAGCAATTTTGTGTATTAAATATAAATGATCCTAAAGCTGGAATTTATTTTATATGTCATTTTCACTAAGAGGTATATCCTCATTGTCATATGTTTATTATCAGTTATCTACCATAATAAGCATATTTTGCTGTATTTTTGTCCATTTACAGAATCTAACAATCCAAGTCTTTAAAAATTCCCCAGACCCACCACAGCACTCTAAGTCCTCTACTCTAAGTCCTCATCTGATACAACAGATTCTAATGATAAAGCTACAGCAGCAAAATTACACACATATTTGTATAATCCATCCCAAACCGCATGCTTTAAAACCCGTATAGCTCGATTTTCTGTAATGTTGGCATTTACTGGCTGAAGGCATTGACAGGCCACCTTACTGAGAAGCGGAGTCCCACTGACGTCAGCACTGAAAGAAGGAGCACCTTGGGGATCTTTAACCCCTGCTTCCTCCAGGTCACACTCAACAGAAAATCTACAAGGTCACACTCGTTTTTAGCTCATCACATTTGAAAGCTTCCTTCTGTGTGTATGTTTTAGATTTCTTCTTGCTGTTATGCTTAGCTGCAAATCTAATTTACCTCTTGGATGCATTTCTTTCTTTTTTTTCTTTTTTTTACTCCTACCACCTTTCATCTCAGTTTAGCATCAAACATTATTGCATTTAGCCTCGGGAATTCTGGGGTTTTCTTCCTATTTGTTTCTGGATGGTGTCCATGGAAGCAGATGCTGCTGGCTCCTCCTGGAGCTCCAGGGCTCCCACTCTGTTAGACACTGGGCATCACAAAGCACTCGTTCTGTCCAGACTTAAGCTGCATGTACAGCAAAATAAGAAGCAAAGCAAAGCATAAACGTAGCGGATTCTGTACGTATATGATTAGAACCTATTTGGCCTTTGGAGAAATACGCTGAAAATACATATGTTTTTTACAATTTAGTTGTACTTTTAAGCTTCATTTAATCTGCCTCATTCGTGCTGCTGCTGCTGGCAGAGCTGCCTAAGCTTCAGCCTGAAAGCAATTAAGGTCTGTGTTGTGAAAGGTGAGCTTGAAGTAATGTGCCTGCCTCACTTTCCCTTACTTTCGCTGGTTTGTTCTAACACTTTTTTTTTTTTTTATTTGTGTTTGTGCTGTCATGAGTTTGTATCTGAAGTTAGAGTGATCTGCCAATTAGGACTACAAAGTGTCATCCTGAAGAATGTCTGAACCTCCAACAATGGCATGCGCACACTCATACACACAGAGATACACACTTGGAAACAGCCAGTCCTCTCTGTGCGGACTAAGCTGCCTCCCCTGTGCTGCAAGTGCAGCTGAAGAGGCAGATGGGAAGAGAAGAGACAAAGTGTGAGAGGTGCGATTTCTTACACCTTCACAGAAACAACAGGTCGATCTATCTCAAACGCGTGTCCACACACTTCAGTCACTTAAGTTGTTTAGCACCTGCATGCTCAACAAATGGGATGGGGGAAAAAATAGTCTTGGTTTGTGTTAATTTCCATATGCCAGAGGCATAAAAAAATCCAAACAAGTCACCTTGCTTCTTGCAACATCATCACCCCAAAGAGGAAGTGACTGAAGCTGGAAATAAAGACAGCCCGTGCAGGGCTGTTGTTCTACATCTTTCATTATTAATTCATTGTCGTATTGATTGTGTATTCATCTGCAGGGGAAGCGGAGGAGAACTGATGTCTGAGGCAGCTATATTAGCCAGCACTTCCCTTCCTCTCCTGTTTCTTATCTGGGAGGCTGCTGAGGCACTGGGAGGATGCAGGGTGAGCCGCCTGCTACTTTGATACTTTGTTGGAAAGATGGCTGTGAGAAAGAAAACAAATGAGGCCTGGCAAAAAGGACACGAGGACGTGCAAAAAAAAGAAAAGTTTGACTATCCAAAATATGAAATTCAAAGCCAAGTAGTACACACAAACCAAGCGGTGACTATCAGGGTTTTCAAGACTGCGCCAGTGATTAATGAGAACAGCATGTTCTTTGTTAAAAATTTACATTTGTTTCTAGCATTTGGGTCAACAGGAGAGAAAGGAGGAAACCTATCGTGCACAGAAAGGGTACTGGTAGGTTTGAAAGTTGCATTCCCAACATTTTTCCTAGGTATTTCCAGGGATTTTTATCTACCTTTCATGTGTGTTGTTATATTATTACTTAGAACATCTTGAGTCCGTTTATACCAGCACACGTTTGATGTAATCTTTGAAATTCTCTCATGACAAATATTTGCCCACAGGAGTTTTGGTGACTAAAAGTTTAACTTCATTACTGAAGGAATAGGTTTTTATCATAAGTCCCTTCGTACAGTGTATATGAAGCCACTGCAAGAAACCAGTTATCTGAGCTAATCATAAAGACCGAAAGCAAGGTTAAACGGTTAGCCTGGGTCTGCAAAATTCATCTGAAGCTCACTGGCTCCAGCTGAATGTACACGACTGAAAATTTTAGGTCAACTGCTTACATTTGGTTTGATTTAATATGGCGTGGTGTTAATAAGAACAGCAGAATGCATAAAAGAGATGAATATGCCATGCATTTGTCTTCCTCAACAGCTCGTTTGGTCAGCTCTCTGAAGATGGATATCTAACAGTGCACTCATTGCTGCTGTTGTCTTTATTGTCTAAGCATTTGTATTAAAAACAAACTCTACACAGAGGACCGTTTCAGCGTGGACGCTGCCATTTTTGGAAAGAGACAAATATATTCTCACATATCTCTGTTAAGACTGAGAGAGGAGAGATGAAAGAACAACAGATCTGCTGTATTCAAACATCAAGGATGCATACAGCTCGTCTCCCCTCCCCCCCGCTTGGTAGCTCAGATCACAACCTGGTTCACCTCACCCGCTTCTGTGGCCTCTAGTCAAGAGGCAGCCTGTGACCACAAGGACAGTGAGGAGATGGTCAGCATGCTTTTGTGGCCCTACAGGGCTGTTCTGAGGTGACTGACTGGCAAGCACTCAGTGAGTCACAGGGAGAAGACTGATGGATTCACAGAGTTGATCACAGACTGCATAAATTTCTGCACTGACTCCATAATTCCAAAAGAGACTGTGAAGCATTATACAAACAACAAGCTATGGGTAACAAAGGACATCAAAGCACTCCTCAACAGGATGAAGAGGATCTTCACAGCTGGCAATTTGGAGGAGGAGAAAACAGGTCAAAGTGAACTGAAGACATCAATCAAGGAGGACATGGACAAATAGAGGAGGAAGCTAGAGTGGAAAATCCAGCAGAACAGCATGAGTGAGGTCTGGAGTGACATGAAGATCATCACTGGTTTAAGCCCAACCAGCAGCAGTGGAGTTGGTCTGTTCTTTAACAGATCTGACTATATGGCATTGATCTGCCACCTTCAGAAATTTTCTGGGGACTCAGCAGTACACTGATGTATCTGAGAGGATGATGAGGAAGAGCTGTCATGGCCAACTCTGTTATGCAGCATGAGCAAAACCATCTGCGGCTTAACGTGGAAAACACTAACGATCTGTTTGCGGACACAATGAGGACCAAAACATCTGTGACATTGACAATAAACTGGACTTCCTTAAAAACACCTTTGCAGTATTTAATTTAACATTGAAATTTGAGTGCTTATTTTTACTTATTTTTATTTAGATATTTTACATTTTCCATCTTTCATATTTATATTCAAATTGAGTATCTGTAACAAAACGCCCCCTACGATTAATAAAGTAGTCTGGTTCTGATTCTGATGATAGAAGGCATGCAAAGTGCAAACGTAATCATGCTAAATATTTTCATTTTACATTGTTTTCTTCTATCAGTTTATTAAAAGGGTTATTCCACCACTCCTTAACAGATTTGAATTTTAATTGTTTTGGGCCTTCTTACTAGGGTGTTTATATGCAACTTTTTTTCTATGTCTGTTTGGTTTATAAAACCAATTATGGACAGAATAATAAAGTCCAAATAAACAAAGCCACAGATTAACATACAGCACTACTGTCTTTATGCTAAGCTAAACTAACAGCCTCTGGTTCTGTCTTCACATTTAATGTATAGCTATGAGAGGAGTATATATCTTCTTAACTGCCAGGTTGAGCACTGCCATTGAGTTCGTGTACACAGCCTTAAGTTTTACCTCTGCTGAGGAGCTTACAGGCTCAGTTTGATGGTTTGTTGGCAGGATTATTCAAAAAATTAAAGATGGAATTTTTCAGGAAAAAAATTACCAGATGTGCTGCTTAGATGTTTGAAGTCAATCTGGATTTGGATTTCTTTTGTAGGAATTCTTTACCATTGTAGGATATGAAAAACTGACATTTTGCATTATATCTGCATAAACTAGAACAAGAAAAATTGGGAAAAATCACTTTACTGTTCTCATGAAAATATCACAAACTAATCTATATCCAGACATTCTCCTGGATCATGTGTGGAGGGAATATTGACCTTTGTCAGAGGTATGCAATCTTGGAGTGCTCTAATCAGATATTTAATAGATTTACAAGTCAGTGTAATCAGTAAGAAACCCTGGCTTCCTTATAACAGTGGTTCTAAAAGTGGAGTCAAGTGATTCCAAATTAGTCCATGACCCATAACCAAGGAGTCTGCAGAATAATTTAATATTGTGGCGGCGGGGTGTGATTCTGGGTGCGGCTGCAGGGGAGAGGTGGGGCAGTGGGCTCTGAGAGGGGCATCAGGGGGATGGGCAGCACGCAGCTGCCCAGCATGGGATTGATTGTGTGTGTTTTTGTCTATTTACGCAGTAGCTGGCAAGAGGAGAGAGGATTGAGCTGAGCTGAGGTGGATGCCTGCCACACATGTAAAAGTTACAAAACAAGAGAACACAATAAAGAGTATTGTGACATACAATCCATTGTTGCTGTTGTGTGTGTTTCGGGACTGACCGTTGGCTTAAGTGCTGCAAATATAAATCAAAATATTGGGTGGCATAAATAAAAGTTAAGCTACCTTTAGCCTATGAGAAAGTCCTCTCATCATGTAACGAACCATTTCTGCTTTTTAGCCATCTAGCTAGCTTGTGAGCATGGAGAAACATTTGAGTAGGTCCACAATGTCAAGGGACACTTAAACCCAAACTAGTCGACCTGCCTCGGGCACAGGATCTTTAGAAATGTTCCATCTCTGTAAGGAAAAAAAAAAAAAAAAAAATTGTAAAATGTGCCTGTTTTGGTGGGTGAAACCCTTAACTGAAAACTAAATCTTGAATGAACGTTACTCTTTACAGACAGCTCTTCAGGGGTATTAAACAATACAAACACAGATGCATTACCTTCAGTGATGTATGGAGAAGGCCTCAACTGAACTGGTTAAATAAAAGTGCCTGTAACTCAGAACAAGAAATCTGGTTTCACTAACAAACTAGAGTTGGTGTGTTGGACGGGTTTGACTTCAGATTGCTTTAGTGGGAGTCTGAGCTTCAGTGTGTGAGGCTGCTCTGAGGGGATTTAGTGTGGGATAACACCAGGTAGCTGATAGCGTATTACAGTATAATCACTGCAGGTTTTCACTCATTTGCAATCCGTGCCAGCCTGCGAGCAACTTGAGTGTGTCAATTAAAGATTCATTGAAAGCAGTACAAACAAAACTAGTGATCTGGATTAAATATTTATTGAGGAGATGCTTGTCAGGATCCTATGGAGCTTTAACACTTGACTCGTCCAGTGCATGTCACTATTGCTGGAATAAAACATGGCACATTATACCACTGAGCTGCAGTCGAGGTTTTATGGTTTGGAGAAATCAACCAAACATCCTCATCTGCTGCTGTCTGCTGCTGAGCTTGTTTTTTCTTACAGAACTCATCGCAGATTTAACAGCCTCCCCTGTTGAAGAAGGTAAAAGAAAGGGCACGAGGCATTTCCTGACTGCATCCCCTGTGAGTTTGAAAAATGAATTAGGGCCTGCAGCCAGAGGTTTCCACCGCTGCTACATCCAGTAACACCCTGGGTTATTTTTAGCATCCCGCCGTCATGTCAGACTGGAGGAGAGAAGAACCCTTCTCTCCCCCTCCCTGCCCACCCTCCTGTAACAAGAGGAGGCCAGTGGGAAGCTGTAAGGCACTTATGATCACCTTACAAAGCTTTACACAGGTTTGGAGATGTAGTGGAGTGTGAGCTCACCTGAACTCACCTTTAGGTTGACAAAAATTATTTTCTATATAAATATGTTGTGCTACTAGGAAAGTGAAAGCACTGCATGTGTGTGTTAAGCTTTAGAAACATGGTTTAAAGGGTAATTAAGCAAAAATAAGACTTTCAGAGTTTGATCTGCATATATATTGTTTTCCTTCACATAACGGCTCAAGTTTGAACCCTCAATGTGCATACCTGAATTCAGGAGCCAGGTTGGATTTTAGGCCATAGAAGGCAGTCGATAAGGTCAAAAGCCAACGGGGAATAAAATTCCCATTCTCACACTCCAGGTAGGGCGCAGACCATCTGACGTGCGTCTTGTCCGGGATAAAACTCTCTCCTCTTTTCAATGAATTGTCCACCGATCTGAAATCTTGGCTCAGCACCCTCTTATGGAAACTAGGGTTCTTCCTGTCTTTTATTTCGTGGTACCACTCGGTCTCTGCCGTGCGGTTGTGCAGATGACGCTGGGCCATGCTGGAGAGGTCTTGAAGTACTATTTCTCCACCAGCCCTGGTGGCTTGGAGAAGCACCAAGGGCCCCGGGAAAGATGAATCCCCACTAAAAGTAACAACCGCCCGGTGAATCTTGGCGTCTCCTTCCAGTATACTCCTGACTAACGCGTGGTACCACTCAATGTCTCGCCGGAGGTTGTGCTCCCTGGACCTGTTGGCTTGCAGGATCATGTTGAGGAAGTTTGTGGCGTGCAGTACCGTATCCAGCACGCTGCTCATGGAGTAATGCGGGGTGGCGTGTGACCTTCCCCGCAGAGAGGGGAGCTCGTACTTCCGCGAGCAGTTGGCATTATTTAAGGTGGTCGAGTTCCCCGTGTGTAAAAAAGCCGTGACGACCCTGCGGAGATGCTCGTCTGTCTTCTGCGGCAGCTCCGCCGTCTCCTCGGCAGCATGATGAGGCGCACGGAGATGCGCCAGCTGCCGACGGTGCGTCTGAGCGCCGTAAATCGCATCCCCTGCCCCGATATCTTCCCCGTGCGCTGACCATTCCGCGTATTTATGGTGTGATCCGATCACAAATCCAACTTGCAGCAGCAGCGACAGCCGGAAAACAGCCATCTCCCTCCAGAGAGTGAACACAGATGTTTGGGGGATTGCTGCTCGGAATTAACAGTGTCGTCGGGCGGGTGTGATGTAAAAACCTACCAAATTGCCCCGCTAAACCATTGCTTCACCACTTGTAGGATATTCTTATAAGCTCCACGTCTCTGTTCTTGAAATCAAAAAGAGGGGAAACCGCCAGGAACCCCTTTCCTCGTCAAATGCCTTCTTCTTCTTTACAGATGCCTCATACAGCTTGTTGATGTTGAGTATCCGCTTGCAGCTGTTTCCCCCCACCTTTCTCTTTCACACTCAGTAGACAAGACTGTTGGCTTTGCTGTGCCGCGGACGTTCTCCTTCTGTGTGTTGGCTACATAGACTGAATCGAAACGAGGAGGAAGGGAGGGGTAAGGGGCGGTTATTATTATATTTATATTTATGTGTGTGTGTGTGTGTGTGTGTGTGTGTGTGTGTGTGTGTGTGTGTGTGTGTGTGTGTGTGTGTGTGTGTGTGTGTGTGTGTGTTTGTTTTTTTTTAATATGAGGAACCGAGTCGGGGAGCTTCTCACTTGGATGACAAACGCACTCCGCCCTCTTCCGACCACAGCAAGCATTAAGCAGGCCTATAAAAGCTGTGAAGAAGCAGCACCAGGATCTGTGCGCTTTCAAAGCCCGTCTTCTTCATCGTCTCATAGGGGCTCCAGAAGCGCCATTGATCCGCGTATGGCCGCTTCTTCTGTCAATCATGGAGCAGTGTTTGGTGGAGCGGAGAAGGAGCTGTCCGGTGCTGAAACAGATGAAGCACTTAAGGAGCTGTCCGGCGCTGAAACAGATAAAGTCACCCTCAGCTGATTTATCAGAATTAAGCACTTAATTTAGATCAACTGATGCAGATTAAGGGTTGTTGTTTTTTTTTTCCTGTTATCAATGAGGGTGAAGCATTATTAAATCCACTTTATCCAATTTGATTTACAATTTTAACCCCCCACCCCCCCCCCCCCCCCCCCCTTTTTTTTTCTTTTTTTTAATCTGCTGATGTCACTGTGGAACAAAATGCTGGATTCAACATTATTCATCATTTCTTAATGTTTCTCATTTAAAAACATCATCTACTTTTCTGCCTCCCGATCCCAAAGCTGAAAGCATCTGACCAATAACTGGAGAAATCTCTGTATGTTTCTGATCGTCACCTACCTCTAAAACCATTTGGATAAGCGGCTCTAATGTTTTGGCGAAGTCTGCAGCTCCACTCAGTGCATAGGGGGCGGAGCTTACATACATACACACACAGAGAGACCCGTTATTTATCTTTTCACTGACAATAATGCAGATAATGCTAAGTCTTGTAATCCAAAATTTTAACAACGTGCTGTTTACCATTGCCCTGTGATGACGCGTGGATTGCCGTCAGGGTTTTTTTTTTTTTTAACTTGCTTTCATGTAATTTAATTCAGTGTTTTCCGTTTTGTTTCAGTGTGGTTTCTGTGCCCTTAGTTATGGGTTATTGTTAGTGGGTTTGTTTTTTTTTTCATTGTTCGAAATATATTGTGAGTATTAGTTCTTGCCTTCAACACCATCATCCCTGATCTCCTCCAAGACAAGCTGTCCCAGATGAACGTGCCAGATCCCATCTGCAGGTGGATCATTGACTTCCTGATGAACAGGAAGCAGCACGTGAGGCTGGGGAAGAATGTCTCGGACTCCCGAACCATCAGCACTGGCACTCCTCAGGGCTGTGTCCTCTCTCCTCTGCTCTTCTCCCTGTATACCAACTGCTGCACCTCTGACCACCAGTCTGTCAAGCTTATTAAGTTTGCAGACGACATGACTCTCATCGGACTTATCTCAGACGGGGACGAGTCGGCCTACAGGATGGAGGTCAAACGTCTGGCGTCCTGGTGCAGCCACAATAACCTGGTACTGAACGCCCAGAAGACAGTGGAGATTATAGTGGACTTTAGGAAGCACACAGCCCCTCTACCCTCCATCATCCTGACTGACACCCCCATCACCACAGTGGACTCTTCTCGCTTCCTGGGAACTACCATCACCCAGGACCTCAAGTGGGAGCCCACCATCACCTCTGTCATCAAAAAGGCCCAGCAGAGGATGTACTTCCTGCGGCAGTTGAAGAAATTCAACTTGCCAGCAAGGACCATGGTGCAGTTCTATACTGCCATCATTGAGTCCATCCTCACCTCCTCCATCACTGTGTGGTACGCTGGAGCCACCACTAGGGACAAACAGAGACTACAGCGCGTTGTGCACTCTGCTGAGAAGGTGATTGGCTGTAACCTCCCATCTCTCCAGGACCTGTACACCTCCAGGACACTGGGGCGTGCAGGTCGGATCACAGCCGACCACTCTCACCCTGGGCACAGACTTTTTGACCCTCTCCCCTCAGGCAGGAGGCTACGGTCCATACGGACCAGAACCTCCCGCCATAAGAACAGTTTCTTCCCCTCTGCTGTTGGACTCATGAACAATTACCCTAAGACTGTTACTACCACCCTCCACAAACGCTGATGACCCTATGTCTATGCACCTGTCTGACTGCACTGATGTACATATTAGTGGAATATAGTCTACATTCTTCTATCTTTTAATTAGTCTCTGCACTGTATATTTTGTAATTTTGTAATATTGTGCTATAGTTATAGCTCTAATATCTCTGTATATTTGCAATTTGTATACTTGTATATTGTCTTATAGTTTTTATACTTATTTGTTTCTTTCTGTAAGCACGAAGTACCGCAGCAATTTCCTAATGCTGTGAACCTGTTCACCCATATGGCAATAAAAACCTTCTGATTCTGATTCTGATTCTGATTGCAACACTGAGTCTTTGTTTCCTCTCTCTATGTTAATTCTAGTGGAGAGTTTTACTTTTTGTGTTTGCTTGAGTTTCTGTTTCTGTCTTGACTTTATGATTCTAGCATCACCAGTGTCCCTTTGTATCTTAGTCAGTGCGAGCTTTCTTTGCTCTGTAGTTAGTCTTGGTTTCTTGACATTTCCTGTTTTACTTTGATAATTTCTTGGGTTACTTAGCACCTCTGCCTCACTTTGAGTTTTATTCTCCATTGTGATTGTCTTGACTGTCTGCATTTCCCCATTTTCCCCAGCTGTCCCCACTTCCTTAATCAGCCTTGTGTATATAAATAGTCCTGTCCTTCCATCAGTATGGGGCACAGCATGTGTCTATCATGCTGTTATGTTTCCAAGTGTGTTACCCTGTATAATCTTTTTGGATTTCTCTTGGTTTCTGGACTTTGTTTATGGCCCAAATAATGGCTCATACCCTCTGCATCCTGCCTTTGGGTCCATATAGATATAGATATAGATAGATATAGATAGATATAGATAGATAGATAGATAGATAGATAGATAGATAGATAGATAGATAGATAGATAGATAGATAGATAGATAGATAGATAGATAGATAGATAGATAGATAGATAGATAGATAGATAGATAGATAGATAGATAGATAGATAGATAGATAGATAGATAAATTATTTTACAGCAGCGGTAAAATAGTACAGTTTCCAATAAATAAACAACAAAGTGAGAGTAGAAATACCACAGGCACAGAGTGCAAAACCATACATGTGATAAAAACAAAATAAATAAAAATATAAAAATGTAAGTAAAGAGTACTACTAAGACTGACATTGTGCGAAAGAGAAGTGCAAATTGCCTTAATAAATAATATGTATACTAGGAATCTGAAAGACCTTTGGAAGAAGATATAACACAGAAATATGTGTGTGGGATCTTATGTCCCCACAAGTGTGTTCACCTGTCACAGAAAGAAGAGTTATTGTACAGTTTTATAGAGAACAGTAGGAATGATTTCTTGAAGCATTCTTTATAGTAGTGGGGTTGAATCAGTCTGAGGGAGAAGGAGTTCTGCCGCCTCAGCAGTGTGGGGTGGAGTGGGTGAGATGGGTTGTCCATGATGGAGAGCAGTTTGTTCAGTGACCTCCTGTCCCTCACTGACTCAAACACCTCCAACTTCTGACCAATGATGGTTGCAGCCTTGTGAATCAATTTGTTGATCCTGTTGGCATCTCTGGCATGATATTGATGGACTTAGTCACAGTTTTTTTTAACCATCTCTTTTGTCTTACTGACATTCAGAAGGAGGTGACCACTGCTGGACCACTCCACAAAGCTCCTCCACCAGCTCTCTGCACTCTGACTCCTGCCCACACTTAATACACCAAACAACTGCAGTGTCATCAGAGAACTTCTGCAGGTGGCATGTTTCACTGTTGTATTGGAATTCTGAGGCGTACAAAGTAAACAAGAATGGAAATGTCACTTGTCACTCTTACAATCCACAATTCAAACCAGTTCCCATAAAATATAGTTTGGTACAAACAACTTCAGTCACTCATTGACAACGTCTAAACAAACACACACACACATTCTCTGTGAGCCCATGCTTACAGCAGGCCTCTTTTCAAAGCAGTATCTTCACATTTACCTGCATTTGATGCATTTAGGAGAAACCTGTAAATTGTAGCTACTTAAGAACTCTAGGGTTCTGCTTCAGTGGGAGGTCATCTGTGTTGTTCCATCACATTCAAATGACAACTAAACAACCAACTGATTGAGCAGAAACCTATGGGGCTGACAAGTAAAGCCAACACTGTCCAAAAACCTTGTTGGCACTCAACCCCTTAAGGCTGCAAGTCCCTAAAGCCTAGTCCCTGGAAAACCCTCTTGAGAAAGAGGCTTACAGTAATGGTCCATTTCTGTCCCTACATGCACAATCTACATTAATGCAGCACCAAGGGCTCATTATTTGGACCACTAATTTCCTTTTTGGGGGCAATTACATGTCTCCAAGCCGTAAAAAGTACACATATTCAAAGTTTCTTTTAGATTTTAATGTTCAACATGAGAATATAATCTTTTCCTGGCCCAAAATTTTAAATGATAAATTCTGACAAGTATTTTCTGTATCTGTCTTTATATCTGTGACACAGTACTGCAGAGTTTAACACTGGTGCCTCATAGCAAAACGATTCTGGAGTTGAACTTCCCTAGGATCTTCATTCTACCTGTGCACCTATCATGCACATCTAAAGGCATGCATGGTATGCATATTCAAAGACATGTCATTTAAATTAGGCATGTAGACACTGTCAAGACAACCTGCTGAACCTACCATGCATGTACAAAGATATGCATGGTAAACATGCAGTAGGAGCACATATGAGATCAGTAAAGTTTTGAAGCTTTGCTTAAGAATAAAAAACACTACACAAATGCCAGTTTATTTTCAAGTGTCTGAATGAATGATAAAAATTATGTAATATGGTATAAATTAATGGGTACCCCTATTTTCAATGTTATACCATTTTTAAAGGACCTTGCATAACATTAAGGTTCAAATTTTTCAACAGATAAGAGAAGTACAGATAAACACTCGGGGGGGGGGGTGACAGCAGCAGTGCCTTAGCAGGTACCAACCCAGTGACAAGCTGTTGCATCACTAAATGTACAATAAGGTACTGTATTTCATGAGAGAATAGGTGAAATTTGGAGGTGTCCCTATATTTTTTGATGATAAAATTAATAAAATAAATAATAATAAAATTGGGCTCCTTTGTGTGTTACTCATGCGAAAGTGCACTAAAGGATGTGGGATTTATCATTTCTTTACTACACAGGAAAAAGAAAAACATGACCAGTTTCATTACTTTATCACCAATCCCTCTTCTTATCAGTTCATGCTCTTACATCCACCCTCTCTCTCTATCTCTGCCTTCCTCCTGGGTGTAGGGCCATGTCACGTCATGCAGTGTGGTCCAGAGGCATCTCGTCTTGAAAGCAGGGCGAGGGAAGACAGGCGTGACGGAGGGTGACAGAGCTGTGCGGTGGCCATGAAGGATGCAGAAAGTTAAAACCTGAAGACCTCTTGGATTGGATTGAGGGGGCTGAGTTCTACTTACAGTACAGCTGCATCCAAGGCTTTTTGCTTGTCTTGTTCTCTGTTGAAATCTTGATATCTGCAAGCAAAGAGCAGGCAACAAGACAATCAGCAGCTGCCATTACAGCACCGCTGCACAGAAAGCACTTGATCCTAAGCAACTGCGTGGTATTCACTCTTTTCCTACAGTGGAAAAAGCAAAAAGAACCACTTTATCCAGTTTATGTGCTGGAGTCCCATTTAAGTGTGTTATTTTCTGTTTGGAGCGTCTTCAAATAAGAATATTCACTGTTCGTATCCTAATAATTGAAGTTAATATGCTCACTAAATGTTGCCCTATCTGCAGCAGTGAGCATAAAGCATATATGTATGTAATTTACTTCCCTTCTATTTCCCTTTAGAAAGTCTCCAGTGGTTTATTATTCAATGCAAAATGCTAAAAATTAATAAAATTAAAACAATAAAAAAATGCTAAACATCAGTCATGATCACATGGATGGTGGTGGTGGTGGTGGTAGCTTTGGTGGACATAACGCTTCCTTTTGAGGTGTGAGCCATCTGCATGGGTTCTTGCTTTTAATGCGCTGCCAGTTGGAGGCCATTATGATGAATATGCCACCAACACCATTTCCTGAAACTGAGAAATTGTGGTGCAGCTTAATTATGGACAGCTTGGAATAATGTGACTTTTGAATGGCATATAAATGAAGTAAAGAAGAGGGGGGAAGAAGAAAGACAGAGATTATTGTAGCAGTTTTCAGACAACTTCACACTGCTTCTGAAATATATGATGGTACTTTGAGGCGCATACTGGCAGTTGTGGCTCAGGAGGTAGAGTCATCCACTAATCGGCTTCTCCAGTCTGCACTTTGAAGTTTCCTGAGGCAAAATACTAAACTCCAGACTGTCCCTGATGCATCCATCGGTGTGTGAGTCTGATAAATAAAGAGCTGTATGAATGTGTGGGTGAAAGGGGCTTGTAGTATAAATTCCTTTGAGTGGTCCATAAGAGCGATAAAGCACAATATAAATGCCACTCTCCATTATCTAACTAGGCAGAGATGATGAGAGTACAAAAATAGAAATTCACGATAGTGACTGGTACACGTTCATGTAACGTTTGTGGCCATCCAGGCAAACAAAAGTCATCTTATCTCTCTGAGAGTTAACCAATAATATCATTAACACACAATAACTAGCAGGATTTCCTTAATTGATTCATTTTAGACAATGCCATGCATTCACCTGCCTCAGTTCTTTGTTGTATAAATTCAACAGGGTGCAATTTTGGTCCATACTGACATGACAGCATCACACAGATGGTATCATCTCATGCAACTCTCCTGTTCCACCGCATCCCAAAGCTGCTCTACTGGAGATCTGGTGACTGTGGAGGCCACCTGAGTACAGTGAACTCATTGTCATGTTCAAGAAGCAAGTATGAGATGATGTGAGCTTTGTGACATGGTGGGTTATCCTGCTGGAAGCAGCCATCAGAAGATGGGTACACTGTAGTCATAAAGGGATGGACATGGTCAGCAACAACACTCAGGTAGGCATTTGCCAAGAAACTATACACCACAATATTACTAGCTACTAGCCTGAACAGCTGCTACAAGGCAGGATGGATCCATCTTCTGTTGTCTAATTATGATGAGCCTGTGACCATGTCTTCACTGAATGCACTGAGTCACTGCCATGTGATTGGCTCATTCGAGATTTACATTAAACATTTGAAAAGGTGAACCTCAAAAAGCACCCAGCGTGTAAAGAAAAGGTAAAGAATTTCAACTGCCCTTTTTTTTTTAATTGTCACACACATTCATGATATAAATGCACATTTGACAGTTTCAGAAACTGTAAAATGTACATATTGTCAGGATTACTAGGATGAAAACAAGGACGTGAACCATCCTGATAAACATGACAAGAAAAAAGATCTTAAAGAACGTTCTCAAAGTGTTGAATTTTGATACAGACAACAGTGACACCCCTAAAATGCTGGACGAGGCACCTTGATGGATG
Organism: Archocentrus centrarchus; assembly: GCF_007364275.1. Classification (NCBI taxonomy): domain Eukaryota; kingdom Metazoa; phylum Chordata; class Actinopteri; order Cichliformes; family Cichlidae; genus Archocentrus; species Archocentrus centrarchus. The sequence goes on along the minus strand of NC_044365.1, from coordinate 19,791,317 downwards.
CATACCCCAGTTTTGAGAGAGCATGGAGATGAAGGCGTAACACACATGTCCGGAGAAATCGACAGTGAAGCCAATGCAGACGGTGAAAATGATCATGGATATGGAGTTGAGACTAACATGCCAGAGCGCCATGAAGCTGCTCACACCTGCGGTCACCGAACCAATTGAACAAGTCACCAGTAACGAGCAGTGATCAGCAGGAGGGAGATGGTGAACATCACAGCTGCAATCACGCTAATATTTTTGATTGTGCTGCTCACTACAATGTCATACTGGTCAAAAAAGATTAATTCCTGGTTATAGACTAATAGAGAAGCTGCTCTGCAGCCACCTGAGGTGAACTGAAGACCTATGAGTGTATGAAATTCCATGCTGCCACTGGAGATGACATCTCTGGTGAGGTTCACATCTTGCTTGTGGAAAGAAAATAAATTAAAAGACTGCAGAAGATTTTTGAGAAAGACATCTTTATCATTAAGGGTTAAATTATTTATCTGCCCATATGACAATTAAGAGTCCAGCCAGGATGAAAAGATATCTTTATCTACAAACTGGAGCCTTTTAAAGTCCTCAATGTGTGCCTGGAGTTAATAGCGCTTGGTCTCATCCCAGTGTGCAAAAGCCTCACTGAGAACAACCATCACAGAGGTTCATAATCAGAGAAATACTGCCTATCTTTCCTATTGAATCAGTTAATTTGGGAGTTATCAGCTGCTAGGTCATACACCTCAATCCCCTGCTGTACATGGAGCCATCCATAAATGCTTACAGCTACATATGCCACAAAGAGGACGATTACCACTCCCTTAACCTGGGGTTTGATCAAAATTGGGCCGTAGTAATCCTTACAGAAATTACTCGCTGGTTGCTTCTTCTCTGCGCCAGTGCGCTTATCAAAGTCACCTCCCACGCAGCAGATGCTGTATAGCTCAGAGTGGTTTTCAGGTCTGTCTGATGGGATTTGCTTGCAGGTCAGCCCGTGCCTGTTGCTGGCTTCCTGCCGCCTGTTTAGAACCAGAAAGGCTCCAAAGAAGGTAATGGTGTAGATGTAGCAAAATATATTGGAGGTGCTGGTGTACAAGCAGAAGGACTGCACGGATGTTAAGTCAGACATGACGCCTATGAAGAACTTGAGGACATTAGTCACAGTGGTGATGGTAATGGACATGATAGCTTCTTTGTGAGTGAGAGCCATCCTCTTTGGGACCGGGTTTTTCACAAAACAATACTGGAACTTTTTTTATATATATAAATTTTGTCACTTCTAAGTTAATTATTTGGTCAGTATTGCACTTCCAGCTGAAACCTAAAACTAATCTGTGGAAAGAAAGAAGCCAAGAGTGAATTTTTCTCACCAAGTAAAAGGAAAAAGGAGTTTGCAACAGTGATAACAAACGGCACTCCAATGTAAAGTAGTGGGCCAAAACCAGAGAGAACTGCCAGCACAGCAGCGAAGACGTGAAGACAGCCACCCACACCTTGTTCCTCTCATTGTCCAGCCTGCAAAGGAGGATGGTATTGCATTTAAATCCATGCAGCTGATAAAGATCACAATGAACTGAAAGCAAGGTCCAATTTTTCTAAAGTTTGTCAACCTGAGCAGCCTGAAAGGATCATTGCTGAATGTCTTATCACAAAACCATTTTTTTGTGAATATTCTTCTAAAAAAAGACTGTTGTTTATAGTCACTACATTGGTACTTGGCAGCTGCGGCTTTTCTAGCAGCCTCTTCATGGTTTCCATTTGCCTGTGGGATTCCAAAGTACTTGTAGCTATCCTCAATACCTGCAATGTTGCCTTCTAGTAGTGCCATCCCCTCAGTCCTGACTACCTTCCCTCTCTTTGTTACCATCCTGCTATACTTCACCAGTTCGAAAGACATCCCGATATTGTTGCTGTAGATCCTAATGGTGTGGATCAGGGAACTGATATCTCGTTCACTCCTGGCATAAAGCTTAAAGTCATCCAGGAAGTGGCTGATGTTTGTTGCATTCTGTAGTTGGTATCCATAGCCAGTCTTGTTAATGATCTGGTTGAGGGGGTTCAGGTCTATGCAGAATAGCACTTGACACTTGATGGTAACATGTGCAATTGGCTGAAGGTTGGCCCTTGGTGTAAAATTAATAATTTTGTAAACACAGACAGTTTTTATGTTAACATACCATGGCAGATCATGTTCTAACAATACTGAAAACAAAGTAAGAATTTTATTAAGTGTACAGTGTATTAGGGATTAGCTAAACTTGGTAAATTATAGTAACATGATCAATCTTAGTACAATGAACTGAAAAAGCTGTTTTTTTTTTTTAGTTCATTGTACTAAAATTTATTTGGATTTTGGAAATATAGCAGTTCACCATACTATTTAAGCTAGACAGTATAAAGGTAGAGGCAGCACATGCCTTGCCTATAAATGAAAACTGGAAACACTATTTGGGATACAGCTGGCCTGGCTCTGATAAAGGTAAAAAAAATAATGCTGCCTGTCTGTATCTCTGATGTGCTAAAGCTCAATAACTGAGATCCTGTTTCTTCAGTTGGATCACGAATCAAAGCATAATAGCAAGTACAAAAGGTTTAAGTGAGATATTATTTCACTTTACCTCCAGACAGAAATAGGCCAGCCAGCAGCTTCTCTCTTTGACTAAGATTCTGGCTGCAGTTTCATTTTCAACAACCAAGCACGGCAGTGCTATCAATGCTCTTATTTAACTTTTACCAAACAAAGAGCAAATCTTCACATTTCTTGTAACTATCTTGAACTTTTTCAAGATGCCCTTTAAAACTCAGTGATAAAAAGAACTGAAAACTAAAATATGGTGTAAAAAACTAAAACAATACTACGTAATGAAAAAGAACAGCCAGGTGGTGCTGATAAAATACACTTGATTAACTGATCATCAGCAAGTCTGACCACCTCTATAAAGGCAGATGTTTTGGTAGTTTGCTGATCTGGAGCATTCGGGTGTGTGTTAAAAAATGCCAAGGAGGAAAGATATCAGCGATGACTTTAGGATTATAAAGCCATTTCTAAACAATTTGGAAACAAAACATAATTCAGTGAGAAAGATTATTCAAAAATGGAAAACATTCAAGACCATTGCCAATCTTCCCACCAGTGGACGTCCAGGCACATTAACCTGAAGGTCAGACCGTGCAATGTTCAGAGAAACTGCAAAAAAAACAAAAAAAAACAAGAGCTACATCTCAGACTCTTCAGGCTTCAGTTAACATGTTAAATGTTAAAGTTCATGTGACAGTACAATTAGAAAAAGACTCAACAAATATAGCTTGTTTGGAAGTGTTGCTTACTGAAAGTTGCATCTGAACAAACTACAAGACTTCTGGAACAATGTCCTTTAGACAGACAAATTCAACGTGGAGATGTTTCACCATAATGCACAGCACCATGTTTGGAAAAAAACAAGCACTGCATGTCAGCACAAACACCTCATACCGACTATCAAGCACAGTGGTGGAGGGGCGATGATTTGGGCTTGTTTTGCACCGCATGACCTGGGCACCTTGTAGTCACTGAGTGAGATTAGACTCAAATGTGAGGCCATCTGTCTCACACCTAAAGCTTGGCTGAGATGGAGTCATGCAACATAACAATGACCCAAAGTACAGCAGCAATTCAACAACAGAACAAAAAAAAAAAAAAAATAGAATCAAGGTGGTGCAATGGTCTAGTCAAAATCCAGACCATAACCTGATTGAAGTGCAGTGGTGGGACCTTAAGAGAGCTGTGCATAAATTAATTCCAGTTAACCTCAATGACATGAATCAATGCAGTAAAGAGGAGAGGGGAAAAAAACTACCTCCACAATAATGTGAGAGACTGATAAAATCATACAGGAAAGGATTACTTCACATTATTTCAGATTATTACCGGTAAGGGTGGTTTTCAAGCTACTGAATTAAGGTCTTTACTTAATCTTTCACACACTGCATCTACACTTCACATTAGTTTTTGTTAAATTAATAACAACATGGTGTAATACATCATGTAAAACTTGTTTGCTGTTCACTTCAGTTGTATTTATATCATTTTAAGTCCAGCAAAGAACCAGATTATTTTTATTATGGCCTTAGAATTTAAATAAATTAATGTTTATTGTTTTGTACACTACTGATGTGTTGGTCTCATATTGATAAACGCTGTCTGTACCCTGGATTTTGCCACTCACTGTGCAACAGTCACTGATCACTTCTTACCTCAGGCATAATATCACGGAGAAGGTGATGAACAGGCATAAGTGATGAGGAATAGCGGGAAGCCATCTGTGGTGTGACTGTCAATCTCCTCCTGCTTAGATTTCGAGGTGTAGTAAGACACCTACAAAAGAGCACAGCAGAAGGAAGTCAGCACGAACACTTAAGTCAGAAAAAAAAATGTTTGCATATGGAAGTCATGGCAGCTATTACACCAGTGTGGCAGCTTTGATTTTAACGGACAGTATCCCCTTAAAACCAAATGTTTCGATTTTTTCCTCTGGCTTACAGTGCTAGCCTGTTTCTCCACCTTCACTGTTTTGGATTGAATTGTCCAGTTTTGGAAGACAACTATAGAAATGTCTGCCTTCACTTGAATATAATGGCACTAAGCGGCATCTCTTTACAGAATTCGCGCCATGTTAGTCCAAAAATTAAATCGTCAAACTTAGTTGGGAGTTGTTTTAATATAAGAACTACTTTCTCCCTACTGGCTACACCTGCCAACTAAATGAAATGTGCAACTAGTTAACATTACAGCTGTTTCCAGGTCATAAATGACTCTGTTATAGAGGAATGGTTGGTTGGTGATTATTACAGGTATCCATCGCAGATATTGTAAAATGTCATAATGTCATTAATTATGGTTTTCAGTCAATTTTATGCAAAACTGAGCTAAAAAATTACATTGCAACCAAATTTAGACAATTATTTCCTATTTATTTATTTATATTAACACTAATACTAATGTAAAACCTTGGGTATACATAAGTATAAGTGAGCAAATTATACATTACAGTATGGTAGTGTTAAATATAGATGAACTGATAACTCTGTAATATTTCAATCAGCAAATTCTAACAAAATTGTCATAATCAGGGTGTTTTGTTTGTTGGTATTTAAGATATTCTATCCAGATATGCTGGTAATATTTAGATTAATGAGATTTCTGAAAACTATCACAGTCAAGATAAAACATTTAATCATAGAAAAAAGAACCAACAAATTGTAAAACACAATAAATACTAAAGCCTACAATCTTTAAAGCACATATTTCTGAGGTTATAAATAACCCTACATAACATTCCAGTATCCTTGCCACACCAACCGGCCACTTCCTGTAAAAAAAAACTAGGAAAAGTTGTAGGAGTAGTAGATTGACAAATTCATGGTAGGAAACAACTTACATTTAAAAATATTGAAATGGCACATAAAAATATGACACTGGGGTCACTGCACTCGGTCACCTGAAGATTAAAAAAGTTATTTTACAAATAACAATACAGGAGAAGGGAAACAAACTAAAGAAGCTTCAAGGTAAATTTTTCCAATCAAGACATTCTTCAAGGTGCCAAAATGAAATCATGCAATGACCAAATCTGAAATATTTCTTTAACTCTGCATCTTTGTTTTAGGTTCAAAGAAACAATTGCAATATTTAAAATACACTGGACCTTCTACAAGGCACCCGCGTTCCCTCTCCCCCGCCTTTTTTTTTTTTTTTCCCGGTCTCTTTCAATTTTAATTTTCCATTTTCCATATCTTTCTGTAATCCCTTTGTGGTCTGGACAACAGATGCTCTGCAGGTAGACAGATAGTCCCCTGCTACCCACAGACTGCCAACGTACTGCCAACATGCTACCACCACTGAACTATAATTTCCCCTTGAGGTGTCAAGGGGCAAGTGACGGTCAATTATAGAAATGTGCTGGGAATTTAGCAACACCTGGCCTCTACAAAGTGTGAAAATCCAGGAGGGTCACTTTTACACCTCCAAGCTTGTCTGCCTTGATGTCATTTAACCCCTGTCAGTCAGCTGTCAGCTGGAGCCCTGCCTCCGAGCCGCAGCCCATATCTCATCTCACACAGTTCCATCTCAGGGTCATCGATTTCTCATTCTCTGAGTGAGAAATGGATTCTCTTTCCATCATTACGGGGAGGAGAAGATTTAGGCAGACAGTTGGCAGAAGCCTGATGTAGGCATCAGTTAAATGCAATCTTTTCTTCACCTTGCTTTTTGTCTTTGGAGTTATCAAAGACCATTAACAGTAGACAGACACTGGTGTCTGTTGTTTATCCTCAAGTTTGAAGCAAATCGTAAAGAAGTTGTTCTCATACTCCAAAAACTAACATCTTCAGATGGCAAGTACAAGTTGACACCTTCATTAGCTCCCCTTTTCTTTCCCTCATCTTCCTCACACTTTGTAGAGGTGTGCTGGGTTGTAGATCAAGTCATGGGTAATTAGCTGGGAAACCTCAGGTGAACCGTGATTTTGAGATGTGCTAACTGATTGTTGTGCTCCAGTTTCCAGAAAGATACCATTGATCAAGAACACTTCACTACGCAGCCATATGCTTGATAAGGTAAACACAACAAACACACTTAACATGACTCAGATTGGCCTGGGATAGAAGAACTCTCTTCCACCTGAGCTAACTTTAAATCTTATAAGTCACTTTTACACTTCCACAGTCAATCATGATTACATTTTCTTTACCAAAACACAGGGATCATTAGACATTAATCCAACAAAAGTATTGGTTTAGAAGACAGTGGTCTGAAGTGAACTAAAGCTGAAAATTCAACAACAGTTGTGAAATTTAATTTACTGATTTACAATCATGCATCTGTCTGCCACTTGGAGCCCCTCCATCAACTACCACCCTATCATGGTGGAGAGATGTGTGTGCCCTAGTGTGTGCCCTTGGTATGGCCCCCCAAGACAAACTGGTCCTGGGTGGAGGGCCAGATGAAATCTTTATGGATAGAAAACCAATGGAGCATGGTATATCACCTGGTGGCTGGGCATTAGCGCATCAGACTCAGCTGGGCTCCACATGAAGACAGATGGGCCAGCCTTCCTGTTGACCCACCACCCATTGGTGCGGCAGTGCAGTGCAATGTGGATCTCTATTTTGATAAAGGTTACTAAAACATCATCTGACAAAACCTGACATGCTGAATTTTGCAATATTAGAATCCCATCAATAACCAAAACCAGATGATGATGATGAAAATCCATATCTCTTAAACCCATACAATGTTTATATTAAACTTAATTATTAATGGCTTTCCACCCAAACACTGTCACCAAAGCACTCAGCCAGTTGGCAAGAATTTAGCTCAGATCTTTGCAGTGGTGGGCGATTGTTTTTACCTCTGCTTCAGTACCAACATTTAGTGCCAGAATTATATGCCAACATTTTTTCTTTTTTTTAACATTTTTTAGTTTTGTGTGCCAAGATGGACAAGGATTAACTGTTCCCCCTGTGGGCTTCATCCTTGGCAGAATGGAGAAGACTCTAAAATAGCATTTATTCAGAGAATCAAGGGACAGTAAAATGACACTGAAGCAATGCTAATGACTTTCTGTGGGGATGTTTGAATTACTTTTCTAGAAGAAGTGGAGCTTCAAACAACGAATGACTGTAAAATCTAAAGAGAAAAGGGAAACATTTACATTTTTACACAGATTACACTTAAATATGAGAAGGTCGAGATGACCTGCTGAAGTTCAAACCCAGCATCAGAATGGGGAAGAAAGATGATATAAGTGACTTTGAACGTGGCACGGTTGTTGAAGCCAGATGGGCTTGTCTTAATATTTCAGAGACTGCTGATCCAGTGGGATTTTCCCACACAGCAGTTTCTGTGGTTTAAAGAGAATGGTCATAAAAAGAGACTATCCACTGGGTGGCAGTTCTCTGGACAAAAAAAATGTCTCGTTGGTGTCAGAGGTCAGAAGGGAATGGCCAGACTTCTTGGAGCTGACAGGAAGGCAACAGTAACTCAAAAAAACCACTTGTTACAACCAAGGTATGCAGAAGAGCATCTCTGAATGCACATGTTGAACCCTGAAGCGGCTGAAGCAGGAGGCCACACCGGGTGCCACTTCTGAGGCTACAATTTGCACAGGTTCACCAAAATTGAACACCTTAAGAGTCACAGCCTACCTGAATATTGTTGCTGACCATGTCCATCCCTTTACTGACCACAGTGTACTCATCTTCTGATGGTCACTTCCAGCAGGAAATATATTCAGTATGTTCAGAAATGGTATGAGAACAAAATGAGTGAGTACAAAAGGTACAACATGACTGCATACACCATTTATTTAACCCAAATTTATTAACATATTCATTTATAATTTGGCTTGTAATTAAGCATGCAATATCAAAGCTGGGCACATCTGGGGACGATATGATACAGGACCAATCATCCAAATTGTGCTGTGTTCATGTAAAACATTAAAACAGAGGAAAAATTAAATGTATTAACCAAAGAACAACATCACTGCTGATCTGTCTGACCCGGCCCTTGAAGTTATTCATTTCTTTGCAGCTCTGCTGTTAGTGATTCGTGCAGTGTCTACCCACTTCCTTCACTAATCTTATTCTATTCCCATTTTTAGTCTTCCTCCTCCATTCCTCCATGTATTCTTGTTTTTTTGTTTGTTTTTTTTAAATCCTATTTCCTGAACTGAATAGAGCTGACCACACTCATACAGCACTTCCTCACAAACACCATGGGTTTAAAAAAAAAAAAAAAAAAGATCTGGCAGTGCTGTTGTTTGTTAGGTTATATAAAAATGTATTTCACCATGAAGGAAAGGAGCTAGAAGCAGAGATCTCAGAAGCACAATCCCAAATCAACCCGGTTCACTGGATTTTCTTTCTAAACTCCTGCGATGCATTCATCTCCTCTTCTCTCTTTTCTATTTCCCTTCACTGTTAAAGAGCAGTTTCCATTATGCCACTGGTTCACATTAAGGAGATGGGAACAGGCTGCTACCTGCAATTATCCTTGCTCACACAGCCGTGGGTCACTAGGCACTGAGCAACAGCTGGCTCTCTCTTTCCCTTCACCACTCACACACACACTCACAGTCACACACCTGCACGCCACCCTCCTGTGCCTCCAGACTCCTTCCCACCCATTCTTCACATTCACCTGCCAAGCAGCTTGATTAATAAGGCCGATGCTTACAGCGATGCAAACCACAGACACAGAGGAGAGGGAGAGATAAAGAACAAGCACAAAATCAGTACAAAGAAGCCTCCAGTATGTGAGCATGTACTATGTAATATATTCATGCACAGAAAAGCGATCAGTCATCCTGTAAGCATGGAAGAACAAACACAGCCAAGTGATGGTTAAGGAACAAAACTGACCCTGTTAGGTTTAGGGGGATTGAAAAGCACTGGGAAAAGGTTGGGAACACCAATGCGCATAATCTTGCAGTAACTGTTTTTATACATAGTCCTCTGTCAATGCCTGCCTGAAGTCTAGAACCCATGGGCATCACCAAATTCTGAGTTTCCTCTCTTCAGATGCTGCAGTTCTTTTTTTTTGGCAAATTATTCACTCTCAATGTACGAGTGCAGTAACGATGAGAGAGAGTTGTAACTGTAACTGTCCAAAAACGTACAAAATGAACAACTGCACTTAATGGACAGTGATAAAGCAACCAGAAGAGATGATAAACTTTAGATTCAGAACACCTAATAAGAACTATACACCCACCTGTCATATTAGAGTGCTGACCATATTGTTGCTATTAAAAAAAAAAAAAAAAAAAAAAAAAAAAACCCCCACAAGGTTGCAGAAAACACTTCTCACTTTCTGCAGACAGTGATCCAGATCAGAGGGCATGCTAGCAAAGTGCTTTGTTAAATCCGGCCTGACTTTCCATCTATTTTAACAACTGCAGTCATAAGCAACCCTGGAGATCTATGAAACTTATCTTCCTCTCGCCACGGCTGCTGAGGCAGCACCTGGATTTAAATGACTCAACTGATGGCCACAGAGACAGGATTCATTTCTGAACGCCTGCTGGTATGGATAGTGGCAACAGACAATGCAAAATTACCCACAGACCTGTTTCTGTTCTTTCTCATATGAGAGGCATCTGGAAAAAAGTGTAAACGGTGTAAATCATATAATTTCTATACAACCACCACTTTAACAAGATCACGAGCTGTATGTTCATCATTGTAAGCCCTTTGGACAGTCGCTGTCCAAGGATAAACTTTGAAAGACTTTCATAAGGAAGACTGGAGAAATACTGTTCAAGACCACTTTTAAAAAACTTACAAGAAAGTCTGACTCCTTGGAAGCAAATATATAAAGAAACAAGGGGTGGATCAAGACTTTTGCACAGCACTGTATATGTCAGAAGCTCCATTTTTACTGCTACTGAACTGCTCCAGTTTTACATGGTCAGTACTGGAAAAAGTGCAAATTACTAAGAAAAAGATGACGTGAATAAAACATTGCTTTATGATTAGAAAGCAATTTAACTGTCAGATTTTATTATGGTAGAAATGTGTTGATTAAAGTGAAGATATTGATTTTACAAGATATTTTACTAGTTTATTTGACCTTCCCCCTACAGCTACATCCATATACTGTTAATGAAATGCAGCAGTGGCCAAGAGGTAGACATCCCCATCTAGTGGGCCAGGACTCCAGATTTTGATGAGAAGGACTGTTGCAGTCAATAAAAATGGGCAATAAAGCTGTTTAAATTATGCTCTATTACAGCATAATTTGTGTCAAATATGCGCATTTTTCTCAATTCTGGAGGCTCAGACAGATTTACCATTTTAATTTGTGTTTTAAATGAATTTTCATTATGATGCCTGCTTATTTATTCCCCATTATTGACACGTTTATTAAGATTTTAACTTTTTTTTGTTTTATAATGTGTTCAGTTTGCAGTAAAACTCAAATGCATGAAACAAAGAGGACACATAAAGAGTATTTTTGTATATTTTGACAAACTAAGCTGGAGATCAATAAACGCTGGAATAATTCTACATAACTTTAAGGAAGGAATCCTGTATCATGCTCTCCACCTGCTCTACCAGCACGCTATAATCTGCTTCACAAACACTGTGTTTCCTCCTGGCACTTTCCTTCAGGCATTTTATCATCTCTCTGTGTATTTTTGGGCTGGATGAAGTGAGTCCCAGCTTCGTTAGCTGCTCAATGGGATCCTCTGGAATATTTGGGATTTGTAAAGCTTTGAACACAGCGGGAGCAAATTTCCCATAGTGAGCCGTGGAACAAAACACCACGGGGTACGAGCCATCCTGCAGCCTATCAGCGACGACTTTAGCCACAGCAGTGTGTGTGTCCATGACGTAGCCCGTCTGTGTGTGAACGCTCTGGATGGCGGCCAAGCAGTCATCCTCAGTGCACCAGCCAGCCAGCACTTCCTGCTGTATCCTGCCAAGAAGAGGCTCAGGAACCTGAAAGTGCTGCTGTCTGTCTAAGCGTGTGAACAGGTCCTTGACAAGATGGCTGTTTCCGTCGGAGACGTGGTAGATAAACCTCTCGAGGTTGGAGGACTTTAGGATATCTATAGCGGGGGAGTGGGAGAGCATCAGCAGCCGTCCCCGCAGATCGTACTCGCCTGTAGCGATAAAGTCGGTGATGACCCGGTTGTGGTTGGATGCACAGATGACTTTTCTTATCGGGATACCCATTTGCTTGGCGTACACAGCGGACATGGCATTGCCAAAGTTGCCGGTAGGGATGCAAACATCGATGGGCTCTCCGAATTTGATAACACCGTCTCTGCACAGATCCAGATAGGCCGAGGAATGATAGACCACCTACAAGAAGAGGAAACATCAGAAACAAACATTTGGTGTTTTTGCCTCGTGGAACAAATCACAACAACAAAAACGGAAAACACAATAAAATTTCACTTTACAGAAAAGTTAGAAACAAAGTTTCTTGTTTTTGTACAAGAAACTTTGTGCAAGGTTTTGAGATACTTTCCACAGCGTTGCAATATTTAAACTTAGTTTGAAAAGATGGAAGAGGCGACTGATTATTTTCACACAGCACATTCAGTAGAACGTCAAAACTATAGAACGTGTGAAAGTTATTATCATCATTAAACCTGCAGAACTCGACTCATCTGCATAAAACCACCCAACTGCTGAATCCTAATTTATTCCAGCATGCTTTCAGGGTTCAGAGGGGACATTTTAATAATATGCTGAAAGCATATTGAGAAATAATCATATAAATCATCTCGGTTTTGGACCTCACGTCTAACGTACAGTCAAAAAATTGTAGCTTTTATGAAGGACTGATGATGTATGTTTAATGAAATGATAGCCAGCTGTGTTGTAGCCTTAAATAAATCAACATGTCTTATCACACAGATAATGCCTGATTCATTACAAAAACAAAAGTAGTCCGTCTATTCTGTCACTACAAATCAGCTCTTTAATGGGCCTGGAAGCCTCATTAAATGCCCCAATTACAATGTTGAACATTTAATGACCTGAAAAGTTGACACTCTACAACAGGAGTTCAAGTATAGGGGACCAGATTATGAAAAATATTTTTTAAAATGCACTCAGCACACATTTTTATTTAGTGTTTCTGAAGTGTCCTTTTATAGGATAGGGTCTATGTTGGTAATTGTCATTTTATTTAGTTATTTATTTTTTAACATTGGTGAAGCAGCTGTTATAGTTCTCAATAAAGTTCTAGCTTGCTACGACAGCCGAAACTAAATTGTGGAAATTAAAGGGAAATGCTCCCGACATCCCTTTTCCTATTTCTCTCTTATTCCTTCCAGACTTGGTTGCTTTAATGCACTGTATTGAGGCATCAGTTAATGTAACACACTAGCCCACAATTAATTCAAAATGCTGTGGCCAGGCTTTTAACACACAGCAAAAGGAGAGACCACATTACACCCGACCTTACAGCCTGTCACTGGCAACCTGTTAGTTTTAGAATTGATTTCAAGATTTTACTGCTGGTTTTTAAAGCCCTTACACGGTCAGGCTCCTGCTTTTATCTGTGAGACGCTGACTCCATATGAGCCTGGCTGCTGCCTCTTCTATCGTGGACGTATTAGTAACCCCAAAGGTTTATCTAGTCACTAAAGGTGACAAAGCCTTTCCAGTCCGGGTCCCCCAACTCCCTGCTTGAGGATCTCATGCAGACAAACTCTGCAACCTCTTTTAAATCTCTTCTTAAAGCTTATTTTTATTGATTGGGTTTTTATATCCACCAATTCCTTTTTTTCAATTTTAATTTAATCTATTCTATTTTAATTTAATTTTTTCTATTTTATTTTCCAAGAGTGTATACTGTATGTGCTGATTATTCCTTCTTTCACTCCTTATTTCACTGAATTTCAAATTACTTTTAATTCCATTGTATTTCTAATTTTTTTTCTTTTCGTTTGGTTTTATTATTGTTCTGCACTTTGTAACTTTTGAAAAATGCTATATAAATATAAATAAATAAAATAAATAAAGGTCCAAAGCAGGTGACCAGGTCATCTGGATCCTCAGTGTGTCCTGTGACTGCTGAGCCAAACAGCTGCACGGGCTCTGTGGTTCACACAAATTGTTAACAAAGCTCGCTGTTGGCCTATGGGTTACACTTTGAGAACCTGGCTATACAATTACAAACTAAACTCACTGGATTCTGACTTTCTTTTTGACTCAACATATTTGGTGTTGACCGTTTTAGGCAAAAAACAGACTATAGCATTCAGGCAAGCCAGGAAGTCCAGCTCAGCTGCAATCCTGACATATCAGCTGATCTCAAAGCTGTTGGCTCAGCTCATACCCTCCTACATATTCAATTGGACCAACAAATTTAACATAGGGATGACTATCAAAGCTGCTTTATCCTGTTTAAAGTTACTGCACATTTATAAGTTGCTGTGGAACCCTGTTGCATCCCAGCTCCTCCTTTCATGCTGTTTCTGACTTAATTAAGGCTTAATCTGCTATCATTGATCTGGGCTCTATCCTCTGCAGGGGTCTTACTTCTGCTCCACCAACCTTCGGTTTCCCACATGGAAAGGCTGGGAGGTCCTAGAAGGCCCAAACCCATGTCATGTTCACATCACCAATTCATGTTAAAAACTACTAGCGCAGATGAAAACAACAATGTTATTATGACTGCAGTGGTTCTTACTGAACCTAATTATGAGGGATGTGAGAAACCCCATCAATAATTACAATGCTGTCTATAAAAAAGCTTAATATAAAAATGAATCTTTTCTTGCAGAGCTACTCAGTGATCATCAGCCTACCTGTGGCAACAGCCGTGCCCAGTTGATGGAGTTGGCGGTGCTGAGGACTGTGCCATACTCCACAGCGAGATGCCCCGTCAGCTCCGCTTCTCCAAACATCCTCTTGATGTTTCTCTGGCAGAAATCAAAGTCTGACCGGACACTGACAGCCCTGGCATTGCCCTCCCTGTAGCTCATCATCTGGAGCTTCTGAATCTCACTCACTCCTTCCTCTGGGAAGAACACCAGGACACCAGTGCGGTGTCTGTCAATGCCGCTCAGCCTGCTGAAGCCACTGAGCACTGCGCTGCCAGTGTCTCCAGATGTGGCTACAAGGATGAGGTAGTTGCACATGGGTGGGAGGCAGTAAGCAAAGAGCTGAGGCATCAGCTGTAAAGCGAGATCCTTGAAGGAGGCGGTGGGGCCGTGAAAAAGCTCCTGAACATACTGATTGTGAGTGAGGTGCTTTACAGGTGCAACAGCCTTGCTGGAAAAGTTTGATCCATACGCCTTAAATATCATTGTTCTGAGATCCAATGCAGAGATGTCCAGAGGGTGGATACACTTTTCAAGTAAAACTAATGCTCGCTCTGGGTACGACATCTCAATTAACCTCAGCCATTCACGTGCATCGATCTTTGGGAAGCCATTTTTGGGAACATAGAGCCCTCCATCTGGAGCCAGGCCTTCCACAACCACATCACTAAAGTATGTTTTCTGATTGGACGATCCTGTGCTGTCACACCTGGTTGACACAAATGTTTCCTCATCACTCTTCCAATATCTCTCCACAGCCTTCAGCACCTTGTCCACTATTTCTTCCACTGTGTCTCCTGTTCCACACAACACCCGCACATCGAGCCATTTCTCATAAAACTGTTTCCTGTAAAGCAGAATGTCCTTCATTGATACCCCTGCCTCCTGGCCCACTATCCTGTTCACCTTCATGCTGGTGAGTCTCTGTATGATGTCCTCATTGTCCACATCCAGATAGATGACCAGCCCACTCTGTTTGACATGCTTCATTGCCTCAGCATGAAGAGGGTTAGAGCCTGTCAAGGAAATAACGCACCCAGAGGCTGAGAAGTTACACAAAGCTCGACCTTCTTCCTCCAAGAAACGCTTTCCACCAACTGCTGCCAATTTAGCGGCAACGGGCATCTTCCACGTCATCTCCAAGACATCATCATCAATATCTATGACAGGCAGTCCCAGTTTGTGGGCCACTATCTTCCCCACTGTAGTTTTTCCTGCTCCTGGAGGACCCATGAGCAGGATGTTCTTGTCCCCCAGGTGGGTGGATTTGCTGGAAAGCCATGATTTTTGTGTTGACAGTGGACTCAGGCAGCACCTGGCAGCTCTTACTGAGAGCCGGCTTGCATTCAGTAAACCCATTAATCAGAAAACCCACGAATCAAATGACAACAGCCTTTACACCTGTGAAAAAGAAAATAATTCAGTTCAGTCAGTGGGAGGTCTAAAATTATTATACACTTAAATTTGCAAGCCAGCACATTAGTTTTTCGACCCACTTTAAAAAGCAGCAGATGATCTCGTTTATGAGTTCTTTAATATAAGAAGACACCATTCTGACCTCATTATCTCTAACACTTAGGACATAACTCTTCCTGGCTTTTTTTTTTAACTTTTAAATTTCAATTTATTGCGAGAATTATTTATTTCTCATAATCTATAAAGTTACAAGCCTTATCAGCATCAATAGAAAGCTAGTTTAAGGCATTCAAATTCATTTGCAGTTTTAATTGCTTATCTCATAAGGTTTGATAAAAAATTGTAAGGCTGCGAAAACCTCTCGTGTTATTCGGGACACACACAGATTACCTAAATCAGATTTAAAGAGCGACACACTCACGTGAAACGCTGACTTTCCATGTAGAGTTTGTTGTTTTAGGTCTGTTTCGATACTACCGGTCTCCACTACGGTCAGCCTGGAGGGACAAAATTCTTATTCTCACTGCAAAAAAAAAAAATTATATATATAAACAAAATATACATATATACAAATTCGTTGATTTATTTTTACTATAAACTATTTTTCAACTGTGCGTTGAAGCGCTGAAGCCTTTATTTATTTATTTATTTTGCAATCGTGAAAACCTCCTTGCAAGATTTAACTTTTTGCTGCTTTTAAGTTCGCCTCAGAATCTCGTACTTTAGTCCACTAATCTCAAAATGGACTTTACATGGAAACAGCAATTAGCCCTTGTAATCCTAAAGCAAGAAGGCAAACGTAAAGGGTTAAACAACAAGGCTTGCGATTTAAGGAATTACATGTAACATTTAACATGTTCACTGTTCAAAAATAACAGGATGTAAACCTAAATAAGCCACTTTACGACCGCTCAGGAACGCAACATCTGCTGCTGTTTCCTAGCAACTACACGTTGCCAAACAAATCTTAACTCGGTCGATGTGGAGAATTTAAGGCCTGCAAAAGAAGCTACTGTGCTCATTTAAACATTTAATTATCTATGATGTCTGAAGCTCTTCATCCCCCAGAAAGCGCCTACAATCTTATTCCGGTGGAGGAAACAAAGAAAGAAAAAGCGCCCAGGTAAATACGTGAAGTTAGCCCAAAGTAACTAAAGTTTTTATAGTTTTGTATTTTTCATTTGCTTTCTAATGTGTGCTTTCACATTGTTTCAGATTGTTTTCAGGCTGTGTTTGTTCATTGCTGTTTTGTTTAAATTTTTGTTTTGTTTTATTAAAGGTTTCTTGACATTGATAGTTTTTTCCTGTTTTTTTTTTTTTTTTTTTTGTGTTTTTGTTTTTTAAGATAAGGTATTGAATATTTGTGGAAGTTAAAATTTAATACTATAAATTTAGACTAGGTAGTGACAACAGAACCTCAACTTTAGGAAGGCGTTAGAAAAAAAAAATCCTACAAAAAATAGCAGAATGTATATGTATAGTGTGAAGATGCTTTAGATACAAAGGGAATCTGTGGCTGCAGTTGACGTGAATTGTCTATTATTTCTTTATTTTTCTTCTTTTGTCATGATTAAAGATGTAGCTAATTTAATTTTCCTTACCTGTTGATTGTTGAATCAGGGGTAGATGTCATATAAGCTTTCAGTTTGTTGTGTAACTGAACAGAATAAAGAAAAAATGAAAATTTAATGAAAATTAATTGTGTTGACAAATTTGAATTAAAAATGACTAAAGAAAAGATTCAAAAGAAAAATGTATATTATTTAGTTTTATGAGTACAGTATATAACTTCATTTTTCTTTTATTCTAAAGTCTAGTTTTCATTACTTTTTAATAAAATATTTTAATCTGTGTTTTTTTTGTTTTGTTTTGTTTTGTTTTTTTTCTATTTTGCCTATCAAATGTATTTGAAATTCAGCGATTGTTTGCTCTGATGTGCTGGGGGGCGGGGTTTGTTGTTGCTGTTTGTTCGTTTTAAGGTATGTATCAAAGTTCAGGCCTGCAGTTATACTGGAGAAAAAGCTGATAAAAGAGCCAATAAGGACGATGGGACCTGCCAGAGTGGAGTTGCCGTCTACAGAGAATTTCCTCAAAAAGCATTCAAAAGAGCCCAAACTGCCTGAAAGTGAGTTCACCTATTGGACCATTTTATCAGTACGTGGTTTTGCCTTTAGGCAGTAAATATGAGCTTCTTGGCATTGAATGTTTCAGAGACGCAGAGCTCCAAAGATGTTCATAAAACCTGCTCTTTCACTGAGAGGAAGCCACCAGTCCCCACAAGGAATGACAGACCACTGATGGGAATTCACACCAAGAGGGACTTTTTAAAGGAAACAGCTGTAGTGGTGCCAATGAAGCCGCACCCCACATATGTAGACACCAACAAAGGGCACAAGCAGGTGCTGGAAAACTCGGGGCTTGTCCCAAAGTTCATCATGAAAAAGGTATTTTCCTACAGCTGCTACTCACAGTCTTTCAAATATCAATATAAACAAGTCATGCTAGGATAATGTCATGTTTATATTTGCTGATAAAATATACCCTGTATGCAGGACTATGGTAGAGTACCAGTGTATCTGCAGCAGTACAGCAAAGAAGAGAAGAGGGCTCGAGAGGAGTACGAAAATTTTGTAAAAGGAGAGTGGGAGCAGAGAGCCATGAAACACCTGACAGAGGAGGAGAGACAAACCATCCTGAAGGTGAGTAAACATGTGCAAACTCTTTTATGCATTTAACTTGAAGGTTTAAATAAAGTTCTATTCTATTTTAAACATTACCTAGTTCCATCCACTTGCTAGGTCTGACCTCATTGGCTATTTCTGGATTAAAACGCTCCTTCAGTTTCCAAAAGTTAAACACTGAGGCACCACTTCTTTGAACTCCACTTAAACAGCATTTTGGAGGGTAGTGAAGTCAGCCTAGTTGGCATATAGTGATTTGCAACCTTACATCTAGTTGCTGAGCTATGGTTAGGGTAATAGAAATGCTTTACAGAGGAAAGATGCAGGATGAGGGTTAAATTGTTCTCAATAAAAGTATATGTTGAGGGTTCCTGAGCAAAAACACAAAAACTGAGATCTTTGTCATTTAAGTGACATTTACTGAGTTTATTTATAACAATGTGCTGAACTAAACTTGTATAAAGTACATTTAACCTCAAATTAACCTCAAAATTGGATGTGTGAATACACAAACATTTCTCCAATCAAAATCTAAAATATTTTACAGTCACTAGCTCTGGAGAATTTGACCCTGTAAGCTCTCTGACTGATTACTGCCGTTTACTCAGAAAAAGGCTTGAATATCTACAGTTGCATTATCACACTGTCTGGTGACATTGATGGATTTCCCTCCCCCAAATCCTCCATCCAGAACCTGAAGGAGACCTGGGATAAGCTGCATCACGAGTACCAGGCCCTGCCCCTCATCATCGAGACTTCGTCACAGAGGGCCACCAAGGATCGCCTCGAAAGGGGAATGAAGCAGCTGGAGGATGACATCAGCTTATTCGAGAGGTTCAAAATCATCTACATACCTAAAGATAATTAATCTCAGCAGTGCTCAGATGCAGTGCAATGAGTGTTTTCATCTGTGCCTTCACAAGGAAAATAAAATAGTTATTGCGTTTTGCAGTGTGCTCAGTTTTCTTACAAAGCCTGTACAAAATCAGTTCTTCTATATCTTGTCCATCTAAATTATCTTAGGCTACATTCACATTGTAGGCAAAAGTGGCCCAAATTTTTTTTTTTTTTTCAGAGAAATGCAACTCACATGAATTTCTGCTTTGGGCCACTTCCGTATCTAGTACGGAAATATAAATTTGGTGTATTTTTGCAGAGTCAATCTAAAGTCATATCAGAATTCATGGGAGAGTTTTGTGGATGGGTGCACAAAGATTAACCCTTAATGTAAAGAAGTTTGAAATTATAGCTGCCTGCACTCATGTGCTTCCCTCAGGTGGTTGGATTTTTTTTTTTTTTTAGTTTGGAAGCTGTTTCATGACAGCAGTCAGTGGCTGAGGATGCCGAACCACCCAGGATCCCTCCATTCACTTTTTGCAAAATTTGCTGCTCCTCAGTCATTTATATTTGAAGTCTTCTGAAACTTCGCACAAATACTCTTTGGTTAAGTAGAAGAGATGGATTTTCAATTTTGAACTTCTTTTTTTTTTTTAATGAATTTTAAATTTAAAAAAAAAAATGTTTTAATGAATATTGGAAATTTTGAAGAGAAACAGTGCATTCATCCTTAACTTGAGTGATCGCTTCTCCCTTATTTATTGGCTGAATCTTTTGAAACCTGCTACATCAGGCAAATTTATACAAAATACTGCAAATTTCAGATTAATCATGTACCAACATTTTCTCAGACCTTCTGATTTGTTGCTCATGCTCCAACTGGCACTCATATAGGGCTGTGCAGTTAACTGAAGTTTAATCTCAGAATTTTAACTTCTGGACAGCACAGAAGTGCAGTGGTTAGCACAGTTGCTTCAGAGCAAGGAGGTTTTGGATTTGACTCTACCCGTCACCTGAGGCCTTTCGGTGTGGGTTCTCTCTGGGTTCTCCAGCTTCCTCCCACAGTCCAAAGACATGCTCGTTAAGTTAAATTTGCCATTTGTGTGAATTTTTGTCTGTCTGTTTGTCCTGTGATAGACTGGCGACCTTCACAGGACTAACTAAGTAAATTTTCCAGTCCTGCTCCAGCTCTCGTTCTCCTCCTATGAATAAATGTATCCAGAAGTGAGCCAGTGTCGGGAAGAAAATGTTTCTATTTTTCAAAATTAAAGCATTTAATAGCAAATGAGTCTTTCTTCTCTTCCTTAAAAATGCATTCCCCCAGAAATCAGATTAACATTAACTTACAAACTGAACCAAACGTTTGTGACGCGGCCACAAGCCAGCACAGCATCACATGAAGCTGATTATCCATGTAAGTCTCACGACCAAAACAACGCTTTTCTTTTGCACAAATGACTCAAGCGTGATCGCACGGCCCATGAGGCTGGCCGGGACTCGTCTGGATGCCTTCCCTTCCTACTTTCCCTCTTTGCTTTGTGAGTGGGCGCTGAAAAGAAGGCAACAAAAACAGTAAGTGATGAATTGTTAACAACAGATAAGAGATGTTGCTCAGGAAGTTAGTTCACATTTGAAAAAGTGTTTCTTTATGCTGTACCACCTTTGTTCAGAGGGAGGTAAAAATCAATTAGTTGCTGTAGTGCGTGTGCAGTCAGCTATTTCTGTTTTTCCACTAAAGGTCACTTTCAGGTGGATTCTCCAACAACTTATCCCACAGTGTCAGCACTGCTACAGATGGACAAGGCAGGGATGAAAAGAGGAATTGTGGTATGTTTAACACCAAGTTTAAACAGCTAATTCTAAAGTTTTAACAAATTTCTTTTTTTTTATTTTTAAAAACCTTGGTGTTTGGAGGCTACTGGGGGCTATTATTTTCCTGAACTAATTGCATTTTTTCCTTCAGAATGAACATATGAAGGATTTTTATGCTTTTCAGGCCTTTCGGTACCTGGAAATGTAGGTTTAAAGTTTAGGACAAATCTTCAGTTGGACAGCAGACTAATAACAAAGAAAACCCGGTCACATGTACTTTTTAGACAAGGAGTAGGCTAGGAGAGAGAAACTGTTGAGCGGATGACCCAAGAGAAGTAGAAGAACTTCTAGAAGTACAATACAGTTTATTGATTTGAATGAAAGTCAGTAGAATTAAGAGAATAAATGTATGAACAAGAGGAGGGGCTGGTAGATGCAAGGTGGATGAGTTTACCCATCCAAAGCAAAGGACCGTACACTAGAGAGGTGAAGAAGAGAGTGGAGTGGATGGAGACAAGTATCGGGTGATTTGTGAGAAAAGCATAGCAGCAAGAGTGAAAAGGAACATTTACAAGATGGTAGTGAGACCTGCTGTTACGTATGGTTTGGAGACAGTAGTGCTAACATAAAGAGAGCATATGGAGGTGGCAGAGCTGAAGGTGTTAAAATTTTCTTTGGGAGTTACCAAAATGGACAGGATTAGAAATGAGTACATCAAAGGGACAACTCAGGCTGAAAGAGAAGGAAGGCAGAGATGGTTTGGACATGTGCAGAGGAGGAATAGAGGATATATTGGACAAAGGATGTTGAAGATGGAGCTGCCAGGCAGGGGGGAAAGAAGAAGACCACAGAGAAGATTCATGGATGTAGTGAAGGAAGACATGCAGAGAGTTGGTGTGACAGAAAAGGATGGTAGAGACAAGATGAGATGGAGACAGATGATCTGCTGGGGTAACCCCTAAATGGAGCATCAGAAAGAAGAAGGAGAAGATTTGTGATGTGTTGTGGAGATGGGCCATAAAGGGCTTTAAAAACAAGTATACCATAGACAGTACTGCTTTTTATACTGTCTGTGGGCTGTACTAACAGTAATTTGTCTGTCTTAGATAAAAGATGATTGGCCAGGCTACAGTCTGGACCTGTTCACCTACCCTGAGCACTACCACGACGACATAGAGAGTGTTTACATTCCACACGGAGTAATCATGAACAGGTAAGAAGAACACACACACAATCAGTTTTTAATGTGTGTTCCTGTGAAACAGCTATAAAGAAAAATGATGGTAAAAATTAGATTTTAGTAAAGAAACAAATTGTGTTTCTTGTTTTCTAATCATATGATTATTGCAAAATATACAGTATCAGTCAAAAGGTTTGACACATTCAGAATAACTGCCCAAATAAGTTCCCCAAGGCATTTTGAGAAGGCTGCTGAGTGCTTGTGATACTTTTTTAATTGACCATTGCATCTCATATGAAGAAGTGGGATGTCCTCCTTAGCAAGGCGAGTGGCATTGCTGATGTTGGTATGTGATTATAAGGCTCTGCTGCAAAAATATCACCTGGTTATACTTACGCTCTTGTTACAGTCAAATATTATAAATACAATCTCCTGCCAAATGTTGTAATTTAACTTATATAGCAGCACTTCACAATAATAGCCATTTAAAGGCTTTTTATAATGTATGGTAAAAACCCTCCAATATCACCCCCCAATAACATGTTTCCATGTGAGCATGCACTGAGTGACCGTAGGGAGGAAGAACTCCCTTTAAACAGGAAGTAATCTTCAGTAGAACCAGGCTAAGAGGGGCAGCAATCTCTTAAGAGCATTTGGGGATTGAAGGGAAAGGAAAAAAAAAACAGAGAGGATGGAAAGATGAAGGATAAAACACAAACTCAACAAAGAGCAGAAGCGCATAAATACTTTGTAGTGAAAAAAGGGAGTGGGGGTAAAAAAACTGCTCAGTGCACCACGGGCAGTCTGAGCAGCCAGAATCTATGCCAGCATGACTAAGAGATGGTTCAGGGTCACCCAAACTGGTCCCAAGGGAGAGCAGGCTAAAAGGTGAAGCCTCTGCCTCCTCATTTTAAAGGTTTAACATATGTATCTGCAATGAGACACATGTTAATGTGCTTTTCTATGTACTTTTTCTATGTAAAATTTACATGCTATGTATACTGAATCTCATAAGAACACGAGTGATATTAGTAGTAGTAGTAGTAATATAAGTTTTATAAATATTCTGATTTCTTACAGGACAGAACGTCTGGCTCACTACATCATGGATGACTTTCAGGATGACAACATAATGGTGCTGTGCGTACTGAAGGGAGGCTACAAATTCTGCGCCGATCTGGTGGAGTTCATCAAGATTCTCGGCCGCAATTCCAACAAGTACCTGGAGACGCGGGTGGAGTTCATCCGTCTGAAGAGCTACCTGGTGGGTAGTGCAGGGGAAAAAAAAAAAAAAAAAAAGCAAGTTTCACAAATTCACAACATGTGACATGAGTGCAGCATCCATGCTGCACTCATGTCAGGAACTTTGTGAGGCACATCTTCCTGTGCTTTTTTCTTTAAGTAAATATTACATGATGATGATCAAACTCATTTTTGCTATAGCCCTTCTTCTCTGCACAGACTCACTATCCCATCTTTACCATCCTCTTATGTAACTTTGAGACTTTGGCCTGAGCCACCAGATGTCACTGTTGTTCATGTTTAGTGCAAAACAATCACACAGGGCACCTCAAGGACGATTCAATGTGGAGTGACTGCACAGTTTAGGTCATGAAAATAGCAAACCGCTAATTGGTGCAGCTGTTGCTGCCAAGAAAAACAGCTCATGTCATGATGGAGTCTAACACCTGGAATGGATGAACTGTAGCAGTGGTAGCAATTATATCAACTGTCAGCTAAGTCACTTGTTTGATTTGTTGCAAGCAGCACATCTAAAAGGATCTGATTTGTTTTTAGCTGCATGTGGTCACATTTCTTCACTCCCTTTTGAGCACAAGGGAGGATTCACCGGCTTTCAGGGAGGTTAAAGCAGCTACGAGGACAGCCTGAGTTAGGCGATATTCCACAATGCCAAGACAAGAGCGTTTTTCTTCCCCAGTAGGGCAAGTTTACCAGAATATTGGCAGTTACAGGGCTGCACGAGTTATTTAAATACCAAATTAAGTTCAGTTTATTATAGCTTTATTTAACCCTGTGAGGGCAGTTGAATGCAGCAGCTTGCTGTTGCATTCACCAGAACAGAAGATGAAGACAAAAAGTACAAAACTGGCAACAGTCACATCTAAATATAAAAAACAAAAGTTAGGAGTCCATACAAAAGCATATGCTTGAAAACATCATAAATATTCTTACACTAAAGTTTTTCTGATTCCTGTTTATTGTATTTTGATGTCAGCAACATGGTGTGAAGTAGTGGTTTCTTTGCTGTGACTGTGTTTGAGTGACCATGCATTAAGTCAATCTTGCCGCTCATGATGGAGACATGTGATCTGCCCCCAGGCTGGAATTTTGTCCATGCCACTGCTGCTCTTATCCAAGTGATGCATCTATAGCATCCCAAGTCTAACTTCAAAGCCTTCATTCTTCAAAGCTTTAAGTGCCGTGCTTCCTCAGAGTTCACATCTTTGTTTATGTTAAGGATATTTTATCTCAGAGACTTTGTGAAATATTACTCCCTATCCCTACTTCCCCTGTGCAGTTGTGTTATGTACCACAAAGTTCTTTTTTCAGTGTTGTGCTTGTGTTTGACCAAATGCATAATAGATCATTGTTTCCCAACTTCTTCATCTGAAATTCCCACACTGCCATCTGATGAACTAAAAACCCCTCCAACACCTTCTGTGTTTAAATGAGTTCAACTAAACCTAGTTTACAATTGAAATTTTTTATTAGCTTACTTATTAAACCATCCATAATGATTGGCCTTCTTTTTTTTTTTATCAATTCTTCCTTTACTTTTTACAGCTACTTTGTTTAATAGCTATACATTTCATTAAGCTTAGTGGCCAGCATGAAGCAGTCCTTATTTTGTTTGTACTGTATCAATTTTAGCTACTAATTCATACTATTAGCTAGCATTTTAACTGCTAGTCTATTTAGAAAAAAAATATTTACAGCTTTATATTCATAGTTTAAGCAAATTACTGTATTTGAAATATCTGATTGAATATTTAGAGATGTGCCTTAGAATTTTGGCTTGAAAACCACTGCAATTAATTGTAGTGCAGCATGTATCCCTGGCTGGAAATTACTGTTAAAAACCATCTATTGTAACTGAGTTTTTTGAGTAAAAAAAAAAAAAAAGGGCAAAATTTTGCATTGCAAAATATGAATCAGCTTTTTTTTTCTTCTCCAGAATGACCAATCGACTGAGGACCTGCACATTATAGGATGCCGAGATCTGTCTTTTCTACGTGGAAAGGTGTGTGATTGTAATTAATCAGAACTCCGTGTCAGGGTAATATTTTTATTTCTCCAATCTCATTGTACATTCTGTATAATGACAATAAAGGCATTCTGTTCTATGCTTTTTATAAAGAAACTACCTTAGCCTCAAGAGGGAGCTGTCAGCTAATCTGTCTGGAGGTGGAAATTTTCCCCAAGTGAACAAGGACACACAGTTACATTTTTTAAACTTACCCTTAGACCAGACTACACCCTTATACTCCAACTCTGGAGGCTTGCTCACCACGTCATCCTCTAATCGTTCTCCAGGCTGGCTGTGAATCTGAGATTTTAGGCAAATGAAGGCAAATTCATTGACTGTCTCTCCCTGCTTGAGCTCTGGCAGGGACCGAGGAACCTGTAAGGACACAGTCTATGGCATCATGAGGAATTGCCCCCCAGTCACAGCATTATTCTCTGACATAGGCAGAAGAAATGTTACCAAGTCAGCTGAATTGATGTGCAGATGTGCCAGAATGCATTTGCTTAAAAAAAAGACTGATGTTGAATTCTTTGACGTAAGCTGTCAAAATATACTTTATCTAACATGTATTTTCACTGCAGGTAAGAAGGTCAGAGGGAATAAAAACAGATAATCTGACAGGCACCTTATATAGAAAGCGTAAATCATTAAAAAAAACAGTGCTCTTGTCATAATTCTTCATCTGGATGGAAATGTTACACACAAGCCTCCCACAAGTCTCATACATTATCAAAAAAACTAATTATCAGTCATCATCATTTCCTTAGAGAAATGTTTCTGAGGCACAGCTCCAAGTTGAGTATGGGGTTTTTGTGATACCAGCATAATGTCAGCTCAGTAATGTAAACGTTGTGTTGATAAGTGAGGTGACATGAACAGGTTCTTTGGTTTCCATAACTCGCATGTCAACCAACAGCATTCGTCACCGCTTTTGAAAGTTCCTCATTAAATTCCCTCTCACCCTGTGCTGCTGTCAACTTGTAACATCCACACATCTTATTCCTAGGTCATACTATGATCTGTTGCTTAAGTAAGACCTGGTGAAATGCTATAATTTGGGTTGTCCAGCTCTATATTTTTATTGTGGGTCATTACTAGAGTAGCTTTGCTGGATTCACAGTTCAAAATAATCATTATTTATCTTATACTGTGCCTCTGCCTGAAACAACACATTTTGTCCCCCTTTCCCATCCCTTTAAGGCAACTTTCTTCTGACTGACTGCCACGTGCAAACAGGTAGACTGCAAGGGTTGATGTGCTCAAAGCCAGAACTGTGCCTGAGATGGCCATATTAATGATATCCTCCTTGATTGACATCATAGGGAGAATTTGTGCAGTTTGGTGCATAAGAATCACTCATAACCAATTTAAATTTAGGTTTTTCTCTAGCGTTACCACCAGGTCAGTATTTCATTGATGAACTAATATTTATTCCATCAAGAGGTAATTAAAAAGTTATCATACACTGCCTGGCCAAAAAAAAAAAAGTCGCCAACTGGATTTAACTAAGCAAATAGGTATGAACCTCTTATTGGATAATTACTGCACGGGTGATTATCTTTCTGCTGGCAACAAGTTATTTAACCCCAACTGGTGCAATGAGTTGCTTCTCATTTCTTAAACAACCATGTCGAAAGACACCTCGCATGGTCGTGGAAAAGATGTCAGTCTGTTTGAGAAGGGTCAAATCATTGGCATGCATCAAGCAGAGAAAACATCTAAGGAGATTTCAGAAACTACTAAAATTGGGTTAAGAACTGTCCAACGCATTATTAAAAACTGGAAGGATAGTGGGGACCCATCATCTTTGAGGAAGAAATGTGGCTGGAAAAAATCCTGAATGATCGTGATCGGCGATCACTTAAACGTTTGGTGAAATCAAATCAAAGAAAAACAACAGTATTAAACTATTAAACAGTAGCACATGTTTAATAGTGAAATTAAGAGCATTTCCACATGCACAATGCGAAGGGAACTCAAGGGATTGGGACTGATCAGCTTTGTAGCCATTAATCAGTGAGGCTAATCGGAAAAAAAGGCTAATTTGCAAGGGAGCATAAAGATTGGACTTTGGAGCAGTGGAAGAAGGTCATGTGGTCTGATGAGTCCAGATTTACCCTGTTCCAGAGTGATGGGCACATCAGGGTAAGAAGAGAGGCAGGTGAAGTGATACATCCATCGTGCCGAGTGCCTACTGTACAAGCCTGTGGGGGCAGTGCTATGATCTGGGGTTGCTGCAGTTGGTCAGGTCTGGGTTCAGCAACATTATGTGCTCAAAGAATGAGGTCAGCTGACTACCTGAATATACTGAATGACCAGGTTATTCCATCAATGGATTTTTTCTTCCCTGATGGCACGGTAATATTCCAAGATGACAATGCCAGGATTCATCGAGCTCAAATTGTGAAAGAGTGGTTCTGGGAGCATGAGACATCATTTTCACACGTTGTCCACCACAGAGTCCAGACCTCAACCCCACTGAGAATCTTTGGGATGTGTTGGAGAAGGCTTTGCGCAGTGGTCAGAATCTGCCATCATCACTGCAAGATCTTGGTAAAAAATTAATGCAACACTGGGTGGAAATAAATCTTGTGACATTGCAGAAGCTTATTGAAACAACAGCGAATGCATCGTGTAATCAAAGCTAAATGCAGTCCAACGAAATATTAGTGTGTGACCTTTTTTTTTTTTTTGACCAGGGAGTGTATTTACAGGACAAAATAAGAAAGGTAAAGTTGCAGTTGGTACAAATTGGGAAAATATAGTCCTCCTCCTTCAGGTCTCTTTCAAAAAGCCTCTCCCACCAGACAAGGGTGGCAATGTGACTATTTGCTAAAAGGAGTCAAGCCACAGGAAGAGAACCCCATTTGAATGCACGAAGCTCATCTATTTAAACCATTTAGCCACCCCACCAAAGTCTTGCCTCACAGGTTAGAGTTTCTAAAACCTGAAAGCAGAGCCCTGAGGAGGTACAGACAACTAGTTTCTTCTCAGATCACTTGAATTACAAAATGCTAAAAGGTGGATAGCCTAAAATCTTGTTTGTCTCAACTAGCCTGGACAGTTACTGAATGCTCTCTTTTCTCTCTCTCTCCACTGTAAATTTCCAGTAAAAGCAAAAATGTAAATTAGCAGGTTTTTTGCCTCTCCAAATTACTACCTCCCCCAGTTTTAACGAGGTAAACATTAGATGGAATCACCAAAGTCAAGACTGATTGATTTAATTACAGAAACAAGTCAAAACACCTCATTTAGAGATGCTAGGAGAACTATAAAATCCCAAACAATGATGCCATACACAGTGAAATAATTGCCAGTACACATTTGTTGTCCAACTGGCTCCATAGTTTGCAGCAGGCAGTAAGACAGGTTAGTTATTCTTGAGTTTTTGTGTTCTTTACTTGCGTTATGTAAGAGTGTTCAGGTGTAGACCGGGAACACTGGCCGGGTGCCTGCATTCTCTCCGATCACTCTCCCCAAAACCATAGATACTCCACTGCTCTCACAAAGAGTCCCATATACCCAGCCAAGGGAACCAGAATTCATTTAAAAGCTTGCAGCAAGGAAAGTGTGCTGCTCTGAGGTGACTTTTGCTCACTGTAGACACAGATGTTCATTACTGTGGAGAAGAGAATGAGTCGTCTGTGTTTTTGTTAAGACGCTGAAGATACTGCCAACATTGCTGCTATAGATACCATCTCTAAGAATTTCAAGGACACAACACTGCCTTTATTTTTCCCTGAACAGTATTAAAATTCAAAGGTTCTCTAATCTTTTTCTGTTCTTTTTTTTTCACGATACCAAGAGTGTGCTCATTGTTGAGGTGAGTGTGTGTTTATACATTTTTTTTATTTATGTCAAATGAACCCTTTCAAATTAGCACCATTTTTGCCACCTTTGAGATACCGTTTACTTTCCTTTTGAAAAGCCAGTATCCTTGTTGTGGTTTAGGTCCACACACAGACAAAAAGAACTAATTATTTTCCTCTTCGAGTTCATGTTACAGTTGTAAAGGATTCTGGACTCAAGTCAGAAACACATAAGCACATAGTTACAAGGGCAGTGCATGATAAAAAGGCTGCTCTAATAGCTTCAGATGAAAAAGAAAAAGTTAACAGATAGTTCGGTACAGCTGCTCAAGTTCAACTCAAGTTCAATGTAATCTTAGTCAGTTATACCATGTTTAACCTCTCAAAGGCATGCAACTGAAAACTTGAAGTATTGCCTGTTATAAAACTGGATATTTTCTCTCAGATACCACTCATTAATCACTCATCAATACATTAACCTATTTAACATTATCAGTATTTGTGCAGAAGTCTTGTGCTGCCCCTCATTTCTTTGCATTTTTTTCTAGGAAAATGGGAAATAGGTGTAGATATTTATTGAAAAACGTAAACATAAATGGAAATACAGTATATAAGGCAAGAACAGAGTTTGTACAATTCTAATAAATGTCAATATTTGGTGTCAATACAACCTGAACTCTCTCAAGCAAGCTTTCTTGTAATTTCTTTAAATACTCTTCAGGAATAGTTCTCCAGGCTTCTTGAAGGCCATTCAAAGCTCTTCTTCGGGTGTTGGCTGTTTTTTTGTTCTGTTCTCCATCAAAGTGATTCCAGGCTGCTTCAATATTGAGGTCCGGGCTCTGGGAAGGCCAATCAATGACTGATAGTGTTCCACTGTGTGTTTTTCTATCAAGTATGCTTCTATTGCACTGGCAGTGTGTTTGGTATCATTGTCATAATGAAAAATGAAACAGTTGACAATAAGATGCTTTCCAGATGTTATTGATTTGTGGATCAAAATCTGATGCTACTTTTCTGGGTTTGCAATTCTGTTAATTTTGACAAGATGTCCACTACTGGCTGAAATGCAGCCCCAAATCATGACAGATCTGTTGTGTTTTACAGCTGACTGTAGACAAGACAGATGATCTCATGCCTCTCTCCTGACCTCCTCCAAACATGCAACAATTTAAACCAAAAATTTCTAATTTGGATTCATCATTCTGTGGAGTTCTACCGGAGGTGGGAGTTGAAGATCTCGTGGACTGTGACCTCTGCCAAGGATTCCCAGCGCACCCTCACTGTACATTTAGGTGTGCCAGGTTTGTCCGGCTTCCTCTCCCACTGGTGGTAGAGGGAGCCATCAAGCTGCTGGTAAAGGGTTGAGTGCCCACTCCAGGACAGGGACAAGTTGCTGCCCCTAATGAAAGAGTTTAAGTGTCTTTGGGTCAAGTTCAAGGGAAGAGGGGAGTGGGGAGTGGGAGATTGACAGATGGATTGGGACTATGGCTGCAGTGATACGGACTCTGTACAGGTCTGTATCACTGCAGCCATAGTGATACAGACCTGATACGGACTGTGTACAGGTCCGTTGTAGTGAAGAGAGAGCTGAGCATAAAAGCAAAGCTATCGATTTACCAGTCAATCTACATCCCTACCATCACCTATGATCACGAACTTTGGGTAGTGACTGAAAGAATGACAAGCAGAGGAAATGACCTTTCTCCAAAGGGTGGCTGGCCTCTCACTTAGAGGTGGGGTTAAGAATGGCTTCTTGATAGTCACCCTTCCACTAAGACCATTTCTGATGGGGATTTGGCAAACAGTGGGTGGATCAACTGAAGGACCAGATGCATCTCTCAGATCTCATGTAAGGTCTTTGCTGGATTTTTTCCTTCTTCTTAAGGCTATGACTTTCAGATAGTGTTCATCTGCTGTAGATAGTTTTTAGGCCTGCCACTTCTTCTTTTGTCCACTTGTCTAGTTTCCTCAGATTTTATAAGGACACACTGCACACCATGTTAAGATACACCAGGGTTTTTTTTGCCAATAGCTCTTTGTGAAACACCTTCCTGGTCCAAAGTACTATTTTATGCCTGCCAAACTGTGTTATCTTTGCCATTTTTCATAAATTCAAGCAAAGAAAAATCTTTTTGTGACACGCTGTTCATTAAAAAGTGCCTAAAGTTACAGTTTAAGATTGTTTTTTGTTTCTAAGTTGTCTCAGCATTCTTCTGATGGTTGACTACAAGGACTGGATGCATGAAAAAGCAAACAATTTCCCAAGAAGACCTTCAGAAAGCTTTAAGAACTACTGCTCCAAACCACTTTAAAATACAAGAAAATCTGGCTCCTTGGAAGCAAAATATAAAGAAATGAGTTGTGTCTCAAGACTTTTGCACAGCACTGTATCTTGCTCTTTTGTCTGCTCTCAAATATCCTATGTGCTTTCCTCCTCATCTCTCCTTCTCTTCCTTTGCTCTTCCCTTTCCTCAGGCCATAGTTGACACAGGAAAGACCATGAAGGCCCTTCTGAAGCATGTAGAGACCTTTGAACCCAAGATGGTCAAGGTTGCGGGGTGAGCAGTTTTTTAGTTGTCTGTATTTTCCCCTGTAAAGGAAATGCCAAGTGTGTGACGAGCACGAGAAGATATCACTTGTCCACAGTCACTGCTATCTTCTGTCCGTGGGCTGTTCCTATGCATTCCCAAGATTACAGAAACATGATAAACATCTCTCACACATGGTTCATGTTGAAAGTTTATTTCCTCTGGATTGTGAAAACACTCCAGAAATGTAAATTAAAAAAAAAAAAAAAAATTCAAGTCTGTGTCTTGCCACCATGTTTTTTTGTGCCAATAAACTTCTTTAAATTAAACTGAAAAAAAGTCACATTTTTGATGCTTTAAACATAATTTTACATTTGACGGTAATTAGCTTCATCATTTTATGTGTTTCAGGCTGCTGGTGAAGAGGGTCCCTAACATGGCTGAAAGTCTGACAGACTGTAACTATCCCTTTGGTTTTAATCTTCGTCATACCCACACTGTGCCAGTTTGTTTCATGTATCTTTTTTTCCACGTTTTTTGAAGTTTAGTGGTTTCTGAGCAATTCTGAGCAAGTAGCACTTTGCTCATTATCAGGGATGTGTTCTGACCTGATAGACCTCCCACAGTTAATCTCAAAATAGAAGTGTATATACTCTGCAAGGTGCCTTACCTCATTCATTGTGTTGATAATAGGGGAAGATGCATAAATTGAGACAAGAAGGACTACTTCTGAGTGACCTCCTGGAGTTCAGGGTGTCAGTTTTTGCCCAGTTTACAAATATAGCATTAGGTTATAAATATTATCCACTGGCTACAGTCTTTGTGAAAAGAAAGTAGATTCTCTTTTAATTCTAAGGTTCTACATATCAGGAAATAATAAGTCATCTGGTCTTCAGGTTCTAAAATTATTTAAATACATCCACATGTGAACAACAACACATTACCCCACATCATTATTTATTATACAAAAAATAAGCCAAAATCCTAAAATAGTAGGTGAAAAACTAAGTATACCCCATGTGGTCCAGTTCAGTAACTCTAGGTCTAGCAAAAAATCTAATGCAACACATTCATTTTCATGCAAACCTTAATAACGTACTGCAGATTTTCTCACATCATTGTTAGCTTAACTTTTCAGCTGCAGAGGTGGCCACTTGGTAAAAAAAAAAAAAAGAAAAAGTCAAAGTCACATACCTTTGAAGTTTTCTCTTTTCACCATGGTGTTCTTTTCTGGAATTTAAGCTCTGGGTGTTAGATTTTCATTCTAACACGTGTCACTTGGTTTTCTTGCTCACTTAATCAGATGTGTGGTTTCAGGTGAGATTGTTTCATTAGCACCTATCAGTCATCCACAATAGCTGAGATTTACTTGTTGCAGTTCATAATTAGCTCAAGTAAAGGCCTTAAAATGTGTATTTCTAGCACTTATGTGCAATATCACAGCTACTAGATCCTGGTTTATTCAGAAGACTAAGAAAACATGAAATCTTTGTTTAAAGTTACGCAAATCAGAATACTCTTTAACATTCATGTCTGTGTTTGCATTATCAGACGTTGGTTTTGAAATTCCCAACCGGTTTGTTGTTGGCTATGCCCTGGACTACAATGAATACTTCCGTGACCTGAATGTAAGTCCTGAGTTTGCAGACACTCCAGCATAGCCCACGACCTTTTAAAGAGCCGAGAGAAAGGGATGAAAGAGACGGGAGGGGAGAGTAAACATAGTAAATCAAAGAGATGCTTTCTTCTCCCTGAAACCTAAACTTAACCAACAGGTATCCTCCCTTGAGGAGATTTTACATGTAGGCAAAGTAGCTCAGAGCAGGCAGTTTCTGTCTGTGTTCACAAGGAGGTGTGTGCACTAAACTGTCTCATTCAGGACAGTAGTCACTGAATGATATTGCTAACAGATTTTTTTACATGTAAGATAAAAATGCACTTTTAAGTATGGTATCTATTTTTTCAGCATTTAGACCTGATGAAGCTTTCTCTGAGATTGAATTGGAAACTGCATTAGTATTGTAATCACTTTCATATGTCTTCCAATTTCCAATAAACTGTAAACTGCAGGTTCACTGGGTTGTTTGAGGGCCTGAGCAACATACAGATGGAATTTCTGGCACCATAACCACCTGATCTGATGTACTGCGACGAACTGCTTCCCTTCTCTCTTTCTGTCTCCCCACTTTCCTGTCTATCGTCACTACACCACGATCAACTGAAGATACCCCCCCCCCCCCCCCCCCCCCCCCCCACTATATTACAAACCTCAGATCAGCTCAGAATGGTTTCTTGAACATCACAGTGTGTTCACTGTACTCAAATGGCATCCACAGTCACCAAATCTCAGTCCAATAGAGCAACATTGGCATGTAGTGGAACAGGACATTCTCATCATGTGCAGCTGATAAATCTGCAGCAAATGTTTGATGCAGTCATGTTGATATGGACCAAAATCTCTGAGGAATGTTTCCAGCAAACTGTTGAATCTGTGCCACAAAGAATTAAGGAAGTTCTGATGGTGAAAGGGGGTCCAATCCATTGTTTGCAAGGGGAAGAAGAAGAATATTGGTAGTTAGTGCATTACTGTTGTTTGTTAAGGGTTTTGTACACAGCACCAATGGCAACAGTTATTACCAATATCTAATGTCTAATATCACAGTGCTATGCTTCACACAGTGGTACTAGGCAAGGATGGCTTCTCTGTCCTCTTTTATTTGCCATCGTCATTAAACTTGCTGCAGCTATTCCTCAAATTCAAGGAAAAATACACAGCAGTAGATGAGCCTTTGTGCAGATGATATACCGCTATTCCTCCAAAATTCTTCCTACTCACTATCTGAAACAGTACACTTTATAGAGACTTTATTTAAAATTTCTGAGTAGACTATCATCTGGTCCAAATTTGTTCAGTAATGACACAGTCCAAGTATCATCTATTCTTTTACACATTGTTAAAATCACATATTTAGGCATCACCAAACTGCAACCCACTCTTCAAAACAGTAGAAGGCAACCCTTAATGTGTCTGTACTACCCATGATAAACTACTTATTCCCAATAAGCCCCCATCTCCTTCTTTCAAATCCCTAGACACTATCATCTCCAAATGCTATTACACCATTAAGAACAGGGCATAACATAGTTACTTATGTTAAAAAAAAAGCACTGTTCAGACCTCAAATAATGATGTACATGATGACATTTCATATTTGTTTTAGTTTTATGTAAAGAAGGTTAGTTCCTCTTATGCTTTTCAGCACTCTTTTTTTGTCTGCTAAAGCTTAGCACATGACCCAAAATTTATGACTAATTTTTATTTTCCATTTTTTTTTATATTCATATGCAAGCATATGCATGATATTTTTCTTTATTATGGTCTGCTCACTTTTACAGTGTTAAGAAAACATACAGATTACCAGTTTTAACCAGTCATTTTCTTTAGGCTGTGTCACCTGTGGTTGATATCACAGTTGTCCCTCTATAGGTCTCCTCTCTTTCTTCTTTGCTGCATTCACTTTATTTCGAGCCTGTCTGAAAGCAGTAACTTCAAATCTAAATGAACCTGGCCATTTTTATATCTGTAAAACATGGCCTCAGATTGACCTCTTACCCATGTGAAACACTAAGCTTGACTCCTACAGCCCTGTACAGTATGTGCAGCACGCACTGTTTGTACCATATGGTTGTGTGTGTGGCTCTTGTGCGTGTTTGAGGGGGGTGGTATTCGTTATGAAAGTTTGAAGTCGTGTGACCTGTGGAATGTAGAGGTTAGGATCTCATTATCAGACAGAGTTAAAGCTTGCCCTCTTATCTGTCCTCATCCCACAGAAGAAGTATGAGTTGTATCCCCAGGACACTGAAAGCTAGATTAATGAATGTGTCATATCTTTGGAGATTACTTTCTCCTCTTTTCAAATTTGCAGGTTCTACAGTTTCATACTGCAAA
Source organism: Archocentrus centrarchus (assembly GCF_007364275.1). Classification (NCBI taxonomy): domain Eukaryota; kingdom Metazoa; phylum Chordata; class Actinopteri; order Cichliformes; family Cichlidae; genus Archocentrus; species Archocentrus centrarchus. The sequence continues at coordinate 19,755,525 of NC_044365.1, read as the reverse complement.
TGGAATTTAAAGTTTTTAGACAAGATTGCAAAAGACTGCATGAAAGCATCAGTTTACCATTGAAGCTAATTTTTTTTCTTTCTCTCACCTCTTCTCCTTTCAGCATATCTGTGTCATCAGCAGAACAGGAAAGATGAAGTACAAGATATGAGAAGACATAAAGCCATTAGTTATACACAGTTTTACAGCAACACTCATTTCTCTCCCGTTGCTGTAACAACAAGTTTTTGCGTGACTGTTTAATGAGCTTAAATCTGTGTCTGATAAATAATGTTGGTCTTCATTACAGTTAAGGTGAACTGAACTTCTGGAAAGACACTGTGAAACGGTGTTACATGAATAAAAAGGTGTTTAATTCACTTATTGCCTCATCCTCTCTTTGTAAGTTGCTGAAATGTATACGGGAACAAAGAAAGTGGCAAATAAAAGAAAGACAAGCCGCCCACCAGGACAGGGTGTTGGTGACAGATGGCGAAAGCTTATGGACATTGGCATCCTCGTGCCCGGATGACACCCACAGTACACAGTGGGTACAGCATCTCCACACTGCACTGTCTATTTCTACTTGCTTCTCTCAGTTTTCTTTTTTTTGTGTTTGTTTTCTGTATTTGTGTGTGTGTGTGTGTGTGTGTGTGGGGGGGGGGGGGGGGGGGGGGGGGGGGGGGGGGGTTACTTCCTTTGGACATTTGACCTTCTCCATGCAGGATGATGTATGTGGAGAGTTTGACAGCAGAAGGCTGTTTTTACTTTCACTTGCTGAAAGTTGCAATATCTTTCAGCATAAGACCAGAATACACAAGCCTGAGTTATGAAAGAAATCATTTACTGGCCAGTGGTAGTCCATGTGACTTTATGTGGCTGTGGGTGCTTGAAACTACAAAATTGTAATTGAGTGATGTTTAAAATTCAAATTCTTTAGCTAAAAGAAAAGGTAGTTCGAGATGTTTTCTATATCATTGAACAATTATTTATCAAACCATACGTGGTTAAATCTTTCCCCGACAAATATCCTCCATGTAATAATAAGAAAACAAAAACTAAAATGAGCAAACCCACTCTGGAAATAACAGAAACTAACCTGAATTGAAAGCAAAAGTTCAAAACTAAAGAACAGCAAAAACTAGTCATGAAAACTAGCCCTTAACTAGTCATAGTTGGGGAAATTTGCAGGTGTTATGGAATCAAGCAGTGGTTTATCATGAGTTGTTTTTGATATACACTGGAAAGTCCATGGGAAAGTTAGTAATTAATTTTCAGTTTCTTTTTTAATTTAAGTATGACACATTGTTTGTAAAGCTACGATCACATTAAGGAAAACATTGGTTGGGGACTGCAGCACTGATAAAGTTATTGGAACCATGTGCAGTGAATACCGTTGCAGACCTGGTGGGTGCAACCACTCGTAGTCACTTAAAGTGACTTTGATTTGTCAAGAGGATGATAAAATGGAGTCAGTGTGCAATCAATTTGCAAATGAATAATGGGATCAGAAATTTATATTAAATATTTACACTGAGAGTCCAAGCTGAACCTCATAGATTTGAAAAGTAAGTTCCTTCACAAATACTGATATTTAACTGCAAAATGACAGGCATTCAGCAACCAGAAAATAACCACCTGGCAACTCAATGAGTCGAGTCTCCCACTGCAAAGAGACACATCACAGAAGAGTTGTGCTCATTTCTATTAACCTACTCAAATTGATTGCAGTGTGTTGGGAATCTACCTACATTTAGAAAACAACATTTATTGGACAACAATTTTTTGCAAATGTTCGCCAATCTGAGAGCGATTGCAGCCAGTCTGGGTCAGACTATAATTGTTTGGAGACAAGTTGTCTCCCACCTTGCAACCTCTGTTAGTGATTGAAAATGGTTGCCAAGAAGCTGAACATCCAGTACCCTCAACATTTGGGTAATGAAACTCCTTGCAATCAGCCTTTGACAGCAAAAAAAAAAAAAGGGGGACAACCACCATTTTTTTTCTGGTCTCAAGGAGGTTGCTATTCTATTTTACTTCAGTGTGAGTGATAAGTCACAAATATGAATATTAAGGCTGATGCTGGTTGGTTGGGGTTTCTTGTTTTTGTTGTTGTTTCAAGGTTTACAGTCTGAGCCCCTGATCTCTGGGGAAGAAGGCTCGATCTAAAGCCTCCACATCAAAATACCTGCATTCTGAAGGAACTGTCCTACAAACCAACACACACACAAACTCATACTGAAGTTTTCCAATGATCTGCTGCCATCTTTGAGGTGCCTAAGAGAGTCAATTGTCCGTATCGGCAGACAGACCAGAGCACGCTTCACTTCACAGCAAGCACTTGGGGAGTGTTATCATGTCGCTAAGCACTCTTGATTCTCAATCACCTGAAACTGCAAACAGCCGTCACATCACATAACAGGAATGCATTTATACACAAAAGATGTAAAAAGAGTTCTTACTAACTGGGGTGGCAGCATTCTTAGTTAAAAGAAGATGAAATTATTAGTGTGTTTATGTTTACTCTGAATAGAAGTCTTCATCACTTAATCCTGATAACTTTTGACTGCATTCACTGCTTCATGTAGAGACCACCAAGATGCGAAGTAATTCTTGGCTGGAAATAATATATTACATGGAATTTTTTTTCCCTGATAGTCTTTATGTAGTAATTCCAAAATCAAATGTGTGTTTTTCTCACATTTTAAAAACATGTTTCTAAGCCAAAGGTAATGATCCGGCTCCAACTACAAGGCCTCTCCGCATTAAATGATCTGTTAAATGAGTTGCTATTTGGATAATATGAATGAGTGCAAACAAAGGAGTTCTGGGAGGTTTGGAATACTCAGATTCTGCATTGGAAAATGCTCTCAGGTTTCACATCTTTAGTGGTGAACAGCACCTTGGCTATTATATTTAGAGGAACCCTGGATTTCGTCAGGTTTTATTACTTGTTTGTTAATCTTAAGGTGAGATAAGAAATAGGAAAAACTGACAAATTACACAGCTGTCTGGTTATGTGCTATCTGTGTAGTCTGAGTCACAAAGACCCCCATTGTATGATGTCTGCAACCTCATGTATCCTTATCATAAGACATCAGCACTTGGAGGTAGCTGTTAACTTATCCCAGCGCTAATGCCCCCCGCACTGCCCTGGGAACTTGCAGGCCATTGTCCTTCACCTCCATGCAGAGTTTGGTGAAAGCAGGAAGGGACAAAAAGCCTCGGAGGTTTCACATGCTGCAGCTTTGTAGTGCTTCGTCAAGGGAACAGAGGTTGGGGCTGACCGCAGAAAGTAGGCTGCAGGTAAACTGTGATCAGGACAAAAGGAACAAAACGGGAATTGTGCATTTGAATGGCCTCACTTCTCTGCATCTGACATATGAAGCCTGTGGTTAGAGACAGCCAGCTGGATAGATTTACGTCTCACCAGCACTGCAGACAGGACATATTTATTCCTGATGGCATTATTTGGTTGTTTTACCATTAGAAGAGAGGTTGACATTATAAACTCTCATCTCTGTTAAATATAGAGCCAGCAGTCTGCTAGCTTTGCTCTGCATAGGGAACGAAAGGACTATAAGAATGCATCACAAATAGCTACTAATTGCAGGGACAAATAAATAAAGTACTAGAATTTCACTCAAAAAAACTGGAGCACTAACTTCTTGGAATTTCTGTTAGCACATTTAACCACACAGAAATCAATTTTATATAAGAAGATGATGATGATGATGATAATATTAAAACTCCAGATGACACCAATATTACAGTCATTGCATGGTACACACCAACCTGTCAATAAAAGCAGCCCTGCTCCTAATAATGCACAGATTTAAGAAAATTTAAACAGAAAAGTGCAGTTGTGATCACACGCCTACGATGTCTCTTATTGAAGCTGATGTCTCTCATCTCTCTTGGCTGATTTGGAACACCTTGTGGGGGTGGCTGGGCAAGCCTGAGACGGACCTGGACACGTGGCAGAAGATGGATGGATGGGCAGACAGTTGTGAATTTTGGCTCTGCCACACTGCCTTTATTCTTTCACCCATCAACTTTAGCGTAACATATTTTGAGAAATACAAATATTTGTTTTTTTCTGAGAGTTTGATGAGAAAAATTGTATGTTTGAACCTTTAAATTTCACTAATTGACACAAGTATATTCTTGTGTTTTCATGTGTGCACACTCAACATTTAAAAAGATGATTATGTGCCGGACTGTTTAATTACACAACACATTAATTAGCAAACTTTGGATCTTAATAAATACTGCTTCACTTTTACTGACGTGTCTCGGTACACAAATAGAAAGAACATCCTCTCCGCTGCTCACTCTGTTCCACTCAGTGACTGGTTGTCCAGAGGGCTTGGTGGATTGACTGCTGCTGGGTTCCATCCACTCATCAAACTCAGTGCCAAATCCACTTACACAACCCGGAGTAGGGAGTGATCCTCATCTTCTTAAACTCTCAAACTCTACTACAGCTTAAAAAAAAAAACCTTAATGAAGTTATATATGACGTGTCTGAAGAATGTAGCCTTGCCTGAAGAGTGTTTATGGCTGATGGGTTTTCGAGAACCTGCTTTACACACACTCAGCACGCTATGCTGGAGAGTCATTTCTACCTGTCCTAATCCTAACGCTGCTGGGCTTTGAACTTGGGCTTCATGTGATGTACTAATCCAGCCAAACATTTTGCTGCCACGAGAGAGCTGGTAATCTGCTTTCTGTTGAATGTCTGAGTCAGTCTGACTCTGCAGCGTTTGGCGAGACGGAATCAGCAGTTAAAGTATTTTCAAATGTTTAAACAAAGTTTGAGACTAACAGAAACCCTAGAAAAATGCTGGGGAGGTTGATCTGTTTCAGTGAAATATGAAACAGGTTTCACCTACTCAGATAGAGAACCCTGCAGACTGACTACAAGCTCTCAATGAGCTTTATTCATTGATCCAAAATCCTCTGCTTTTGCCATTCAGAAAAACAGAACTATGTGCGCTCCATGTGTTGTGCGCACATTAGAGACTGCACTGTGGAGGGAAAACCACACATAAACAGAAACTAGTAAAACTCTTTTATAGTTTTCTGAAGAGTTTTTATACACACATGTGTGTCAAAATTGTGGGTTGTTTGTGTGGGAAAATACTCCACCTCCAGCTGAGTTTTGTCTGATGCTGAATCCCACTTGATATTAAATAATGTGGCACGGGTTCAGTAAACAAATTAAATGAATATGAACTTCATTTTCACCATAATGCAAGAGACTCACTTGCATCATTTTAAGTTTCCCATTGTCTGAATGAGGGTGCATCAGCTCTTTAGACAATGGAGATCCACTCTGAAGCCGGGGAAACCTCACCGCAGTATGGGTGAAAAGAGTCCTATTGTCCTATCTTCTATTGTACTGTTGGAGTAGCCTGCAAACAGAACACTGACAGTCTTTGTCTTTGTCCAGATCAGCTGGGCATCCCAGTTTTTTCATACTCTGCAGAGCCCCATGTGGCTGCCATGCCCTACATGTCACCATAATAAAGTTAAGGACACTGCTGCTACAGTTGATTATGGAAAGGCAAATATGTTTCACCAGCTGAAAGTTAGGAGCTCAGCATGTGTGGGCCTCCAGGTTTTTTCCCCTCAGTATTTACAATGATGATCTTGTGATTTCATTTGCTGGCTTTAAAGGCTTAAAAGGCTTATTGACACAGTGTGGGAATAAAGTGCTGATTAGCAAATGACTAGCTGTTTATTCTCTGTGTATAATTGTCATGATTGTTAGTCATCAGTAGTGGAAGACATATTCAGAAAATTTATTGAAGATGCAGGACAGTAAAAAGCATCATCTATCATCTTCAGCGAAGTAAATTTACAAAACGTACTAAAGCATGAATAAAGCACTGAAGGGCTTATGATTGGGCACCACCTTCTTGCAGTTTGTCGGTAATCATGTAGGATATGCTTGCAACTATAAACACAGCATATCCTCTTAAGAAACCACCCTTTTATTTATTTATTTATTTGATTTTCTTTTACAACATTGCATTTAAAGAGATAATAACACAGCATTACGAATGCACGAAGATACATAAGAATATGACAATACTAACATGGTATGAAAATTTAGTTTAAATGAAAAGCTATTATCAGAAAAATATACCAGAAGGTTTAAACGGAGTTTAAATGCTTTCAAAATATAAATTTTAAATACATTTTACTGTACTTTGTACTGTGTATAATTGTGCATGTGACAAATAAATCTTATCTTATATAATTATTTATGTAGTCTGATTTAATATTTTTAATTTGAAAAATTAATTGTACAAATTGATATGTATAAAGTGTATTTCCTCCTCAAAGTGGCGTAAAAACATCCGAATATATGTTCAGTGTAACATAAAAACTATGGTAACAATGTAGCAAATAGTGGTTTTTCAGCCACCAACCAGAATGAACCAGCTTCTACTCTTTACTGAAACTATAATGCAACAAGCCTTTCCATTGGCCCGCTTTAAAATTCCAAATTTAAACCGGTCATCTGATTGGGTTTCCCCCAGCAGGGGGGCAGGCCGAGGGGCGGAGCTTTGTGCTAGTCCGGAGATTCGTCAATCTCTGTACAGATTGTCGCGCCGCCAACCGGGACCACATAGGAGTACACGTTACTTTTTTGTGTCTATTTGGACAAATTTAACATCGAATTGAAGCTCGCAAATGAGAGGAAATGAATGAGGTTTAATTTTCGCCGGGTCTCTCTGACGGAGAAATGCACACTGAAGGGCGTTTTCCGTGTTTTTTCCAGCGTGTTTTTCCTAACAGGTAGTGAGCCTGAGCGCTCAGTCAGTGCAGCTCTGTAAGGAGACTGAATATCCCGCTTTGTAATCTCTTGACAGCCTTTTTAACCCATCTTTGGATCGACGGAAGCTTATCTACTCGCAACAGAAATATGGACTGTGTGTTTTTTGCAAGTATTTTTGGGCGTAGTTTTCTGAATTTGTAACAGGTAGGGTTTTTCTTTATCTCTCTCTCTCTCTCTTTTTTTTTTTTTTTTTTTTTTTTTTTGGTGTTGTTCGCTTTTATGGCAACAACCTGTCGTCCGCCTGGTTAGTATTTGTCAACAGGGACCCGTATTCAGAGCCACAGGGGAGGATTTCTTTGCTTAAAGTGGCTGAAAATAAACAAAATTTTGTATTATTTGCAGCCTTTGTGTCATATAAGAGAGAGAGTGAGCAGCCTTTGGATTTATACATGGAGGCTGATGTATTGCTTTTACACCGCAGTGCCATACGTGGGGTTTGTTGTGCACTTTCCCCCCCATAGAGTTACGAATAACGCTTTTATTTAACGCGTATGCCTCTGCGTATATTTCAAACGTGTCTTTAATTAAAAGTAATCAAATAAAGAAAACAAAACCACTCCTTTATGCACCTGCCACCGCGCACTTTTAGCTCTCCTTTAATTGAACTAGAGCTACATTTTAGACAGGTGCTGATTGATTTTCAACGTTGACGTCTGTGTGCTATGATATCACTGTCATATTACTGATTTAGTAAGAATTTAAGGTGTCACAGAGCCATTTAGAGAGGTGTTACTTTGTAACTACAAATAATAATGCGAGTATGTGACGTTCAGTGGCTGTAGTAATTTTCAAAAGCTTTTCAGAGCAACTTCTTGCACAGCCTGCAAAAGCTTGAGTTTGACTGCATTTTGTTATTATTTGTGTGTAGATTTCAGCAACTGATGGACATGAAGAAGGAAGACGGTGTGGATTAGGTTTTTTTCCCCTCCTTTCTTTTTTTTCTTTCTTTCTATCTTTCTTTGGTTTCATCCCCCTCCTCACCTCCTCAATGTGGGCTCTAAAGGACTTCTTCCCCCTCTGCGGTTTGAAATGAAATGATGGCAGCACGTTGGAGTGATTCACCCCAGGACAATGAGGAGCGTAAACACAGAGCCATAACTCTATGTGGCAAGGTAGGACCCTGGATAGATACACTGTGCTTTAAACGTGTGCAGCTGCAGGATGGTGGCAGTTAATCATATAACTGTTTATTAAGTACATAATAGTTGATTAAGTGCATTTTTCCCCATGTGGAGCATCTGTTTTTGACACAATGTGAGTTCTGTGATGCTGAACTGAGCTGTTGTTGTGCATGTGAAATAACTTGTCATAACTCGTCACCTGAAACCTCCAAAGTACCTAACTTCATCAGCTGTCTCATAAAGGTATCCTCACTTGCAGAAAACGCATGACAGAAGTTATGAAGTGGAGAAACAGCAAGTGTGAGCGTAGCACACAGCACATCTTCCAGTGTTCGGGGTGACAGGGTTCATCTTTTTTTCTTCACTCTCAACTGTTTAAGTGCACAAAGAGAGTTTTATGCTTGCGGCGCTAATCTTACTGGGTCCTTTGTGGGTCTGCATGCCAAACTCTGATAAATGGCACATTGTGGAGCTCATCCTTTTCCTCGTACACGCCAGAACTTCAGTGGTTACATCATCATCATCATCATCATCATCATCCCGGACCAGCTAGGCTTGGAGCATGTCATAACAGCATTGGAGTGGTGGCATGTTTTGGATTAATCCATCATCAGAAAATGGCAACAGTATTCTCTGTGTGTATGTGTGTGTGTGTGGCTGTAATCCTCTTACTGTGTCAGTACTAGCTGAGGATGGACGGCATAAATCTTTGGGAATGGAGTAACTCAGTATCCTAGCAGTGCTGGATTGTTTTTGCAAGTGGTTGATGGGGTTAAAGAGGAGGTGTCTGCTAATGCTTTTTGTACAGAGTGAATCTTAATGAGGGCAGATCAGGCAGGATTGATGTTTGTCAGATGGGAGTGAGCAAAACATTTGCTAAAAGCAGCATTTCCATTACAGTGTATGTGTTGTGGGTAAAAACAAGTTGCCGCAAAGCAAAACCTCTTCCTCGTGTCTCAGCGGTGAACTTTTCCACTCACCCGTTTCTGCGATCTAATAAATGCTTACCATAACATCACTTAACGCTCTCACACGGTGGAAAACTCCAACCGCCACATCCCAGCAAACTCCCAGCTTCTCTTTTTCACTTGAAGTCTGATACTTATTAATTAGCTGAGAACCACAGCTGAAACTCGTAGCATGTTCAGGGACAACACACAGAATCTGCAGGTTGATACAATTGAAATCCAACTCTCCATCACACCTCTACTTCAGTGCAGAAGCTGTGACTCACCTGTGAGTCAGTGCTTGTGTTTAACCTGAATATTTGCAGCCCGGGGCCCGACATGAGTGAGGCAGGTGTTTTTATGCACCTGATGCCTGCCGCAGACAAACACCCTATTTTAAAGCTTCGCTGCTTATGACTGCTGTCCCCCCTGGGGTCTAGTGAGAGCTCTGCCTCTCTTCCCCCTCTAGCTCCCCCTTTCAAACATCTTGGGTTGTTAATGAGGGAGAATTCAAGGGAAACTACCCCACAACACCCCACCCTGCTCCTGCCAAAGCAATGGAAGCAAATGCCGTGGTAATTTAGGCACAGCTGCCCGGGTCATTAGGAGAAAAACACCCCACGTGTATAATGCCTGCCCCTCTCTCTCTCTCTCTCTGTCTGTCTGTCTGTCTGTCTTCACATTCACATTCTCTTTCTTGCTTGACCCGCTGTCACATTCAGGCTAGCAGGGTAGCTATGAAACAGCTGAGGCGTTGTTTACATCTCAGAGAGTTATAATACAAATGTATTGAAAATCAGAAGACTTTGCAATATCTGTTCACTGTGTTTTTTTTGTTTTTTTTTACTACAGAGTTAGAGCCTGTCTGGGTGTTTCTACCATCCTCTTAAATAACCTTTTGTTTGGAGAACAAAAAAACATTTGAGAAGTCAAACCAAGAAGAATATAAGCAGGCTGTTGGTTGCAGCCCATGTGTGCATGCATTATTAAATAATACTGTAATAGATGCTCCAGTCCAAATATTTTCTCCACCATACTGTGTGGCAAATAGATAACAGAGGACAAAGTCAGTTGCTTGTACAGTGAGTCTGTCACCCTGCAGACAGACACATGAAACAATTCTCCACCTGCTGCAGGTTCTGGTTAGCATGACGCTCCAGTTCGCAGTGAATCTCTAGAGCAGAATAACAACCACATTTGCTCAAAGATGGTGGAGTTGGATCACATTCATCCATCGAGTGAGAGACTCGTTGGAAATTCAGAGTTGCCCAGCCTGCGGGAAGGGAGTCATGAGACAGGGCCATGGCTAGCTGGTCAGCTTCCTGTATAATGAATGTAGCTACCCTGACATCTCCCATTGGCTTCTGAATTTTGCATTTTGAAGCCTTAATGTTAGCATTTTAGCCACTGTTACATTGGGAGGTTTTTTTGGAGCCAGAAGTGACCATACTTAAACAAGAGGGTGGAGAGTCAACGTGTCATCAAACTAGGGCAGCAGCGTACACCTATAAAAGGTGAATACCTCTTAATTGAAGGTAAGATTTTGAGCATTTAACATGGGAGTCTGTGGGCATTGACTTGATTTTGTTGCCAGTCTCAAGTGGCCACTGTTGGAACTGCAGTTTTTGGCACTACAGTGCTGGCTTCATTATTGAGCCATAGAGGTTACTGCTGGTTATCAGCAACTGAACTTTCAAAATAAGAGTGAAAGGGTCATCCACTAGCAGATCAGTCACGGATGACTGATCTTTTCCAGGACACATAAGGGGAAAAAAGGAAGAAAGACTAAACTGGCCATTTATATATACTTGGGCCAGCTGCCCAAACAATGGCTATTCTTGGGAAAACTGTATAAACCCTTGGCTGCTTTTCTTTTCTCCCTCTTCATCCCTGAATTTCAGTTTCGTTGTTACTTTCAGAAATAAATCAAGAATTTGTGTTTCCAAGCCCAAAAGAAACTGCAAAATTGTTTATAACGGATTAAAAACGGTTATGAAACTTTGTAGCATATATTGATTACATCCCTCGTACATGTTGGGCAGGATGAGACCAGTGGTGGTGCTCTGAGCAGCGGTGATGCTCTCTTCTTTGCACTAAATATAGCCCCTCCTAATTCTGTATAAACCCCTGTGCTTTTTTCTTCCTCCCCCATCCACATGCTTGTCTTTCACCCGTCCTCTATTCCCACGTGTTTTCTGCGATGCTATATTTAACCCATGGAAAGATGAATGCTGTGAGGGGAAAAATGGAATCACTGTACTGGAATCACTGCCTTTTTTCTCCCGAATGCTGTTACAAGCAGCAAACACATGAATGTTGGTCAGCACGTTATCATTTTAGAGTTCAGGGAATGCAACACTGGTCAATTTCTGTGGAAACTAAGAAGAGCCAAACACATATCCAGCTGGACAGGTCAAAAGAGAACACAGATTTTCAGTGTCACCTCCCAGCCCTAATATGATCTAATCTTTTAAATGTCTAGTCATTTCAAGAGAATATTTACTTGAAAACTAGAGTACAGTGTCTCCATGATGGTTTATCAGTTAAAGCAGCGACAAAACGATTTCGATTTGCATACATCAGAAATGCAAATATGTCACGTGCCGCACATCAGGGTGCTTTCATGTTCTGCAAACAATACACTGACTTAGACATGACCTGGCTTCTGACTTAGCATACAAACACACACACAAACACACACACCCGCGTGCACAGGGAAGGTGTCATGGGAATAACCAGAAGCACGCTCTCTGAAGGATTCTCCCATTTGAGAACGCCACTTCCCCCTCATTCTGGCGGAATGACTGAAAGTGGAGTGTATGTGTGTGTATTTTGGCATCTCTTATCGGAATCATGCTTCCCAGCTATTTTTTTCCTGGAAAAGACAAAAAAGGAAATCTGGACGCATGCTGCACTTGAATCAAGGTCACCCGGGATATGTGTGCATATGTGTGTTGGGCGGCACCCATATCCTTTCCTCTCGAGGAGGGGTGACATTAATGCTCGGTATGGCTCCTCTGCTCGGCCAGGCAGGCTGTAATCATGCTCTATGCTATTTTTCTGTTGGTTACAAGCACAGATAGATGATTGATGGACGGGTGTGTAGGGGGAGAAGGAATGGGTGGGAGCAGGAAGAGGGAAGATGAGAGTTTATCCACTGGAAAAAAAAATACCCCCCTTTCCTCATCCTTTTTTTTTTTTTTTTTTTTTGCCAATTGGCTCAGTGTCACGGCCTCTTCTGCCTGGATGCTCCCGTCCCTTCATAAGGGAGGGCAGAACGAGGATGGTGAGCAGTAGGAGTTTGGGGGGGTTGCAGATGTAGGCAGACAGGCAGAACAGAACCAGTCTAATGCTCAATGAGCCTGAGAAGCTATCTATTACACATGCCCAAGGCACCTCCATCAACACTAGCTCCCCTATCTGGCTCTGTCTTTAGCTCCAAGGCATGACATACACTGCTCAGATGTGTGCTCAGTTTATCTGCATAGCACATTTCTTAAGGCAGTATTCACACTCCTCCTCCTGCATCCTGTCATATTCTACACCCTGCAGGCTTCGTGAGCCACAGATTATGTAATGCACTGTGTAGTGGCTGCTGGTAGATAATGAATATGTGGAGCATGCACATCGGAAAAGGGCACGCATTTCAGATGACCTTTTCTTACATTTATTATTTATTTTGGAGGTGAAGCACATACTGTATAGCAGCGCGTGCGTTAGCAGTGTTTGCTTTTAATCGAGCCTTATGTAACAGGCTGTTATCAGGACACATATCGTAACCTGTGGTGTTAGTGTGGGCTCTGAGGTCTTGGCAGGAAACCACATTATTTCCTGTTAGGATCAGCAGTGGAAATGTGCAAGGGCACTCTGGTGAAGGAATGATTTCATGAATGGATGGCAGAGAAGCCGCTGGAGTTTATTTAATACGGCATTTACAGTGTAATACACCAAACTAAACACAGTTTCTTAATCGCAGTCTGGCAGTTGTTCATAGAAAAATCACTGGATTGGAGCAAAATGACATTGTTAGAAAAGTTGTCAAGTGCAGGTCAGCATGAGTAAATTAATGTTGCGCACAAATGGAATGTTCTTCATCTACTTCACTCACCTGTTGTCACTCTATATGTATTTATACACCACTCTACATTTAATCATTAGTTATTATTAATCTCTGGCTCTCTTCCACAGTGTGTGTTTGGTCGTGTCTCTCTCCCCTCATCCCCAACTGGTCGCATCAGTTGGCTTCCCCTCCCTGAGCCTGGTTCTGCTGAAGGTTCTTCCTGTTAAAAGGGAGTTTTTCCTTTCCACTGTTGCCAAGTTCTTGGCCATAGGGGGTCCATTGATTGTTGGGGTTTTCTCTGTATTACTGTAGGGTCTTTATCCTACAGTATAAAGCACCTTGAGGTGACTGTTGTTGTGATTTGGCACTATATAAATTGAATTCAATTGAATTGAATTAGAATTGAATTATAATGCTAACCGAGTGACACAGGCGAAACAGGTGAGCCGTGCAAGTGGTGCTCTGCACACACATGGTGGGTGAGGGGAGAGACATAACATGGAATTTATTTCTCTCTTCAAGTCTGTACCCAAGTGAGTGCAGTCACAGTTAATCTTGTTCTCATACAGTGATGAATGATTTTGCCCACGCAATTAGTGGACATAAGTGGAAGCACATCAGTGGAACAGGTTTTTATAGTTCTTTTGAGCTATTGTTGAAGGTGCTCAGGCCTGGTAGACCGTCGGGCTTGCAGCATGCTGGCAGAAACCCTTGACTGCAATTATTAAATGGCAAACTAACAGTTAATACTAGAAACATTTCTGAATCAAATCATCTGATAAACTGTTTGCCACAATTAGCAAGTGGGTGCGGCTTTTAGCGCTAGCAAGCGGTCATCAGATATCCTGATGAGACCTAGGTGATGGCCAAAAAAGTCGAGAAAACAAGCGGCCGAAATGAATTTGTCTAGGCTCAGCCTTAGACATGGGGTGAGGAGCTGCAGAGCTCCTGCTCCTACATGTTGAAAGGAGATAGTGAGGTTGTTCAGGATTCCTCCTGGGCATCTGCTTTTGGAGGTTTTCCAGGCACGCCCAACTCGGAGGAGACCCCGGGCTAGACCTAGAACCTGCTGAAGACATTATGATATCATCTGACCTAGGAACGCCTCGAGTTCCCCTGGAGGAACTGGAAAGTGTTGCTGGGGGGAAAGGACATCAGGAATATTCTGCTTAGCCTGCTGCCACCGTGACCTGGCTTTGGATTAGTGAAAGATAATGGATGGATGGGTAATGAGATAGTGGATTGATCAGTTCTTTTTTTTTTTTGCCAGAAAAATATGGAATAATAACAATAAAAAACATCTTGCACTTTATTTAAACAAAAATAGCAATTGTCAACAGGTTCCAGTCTTGTTATTTGCAGTTTTATATGAATGTACATTAGATATAAAGTTTTAAGTCAATAGGTTGACAGATCAAGCAGTTTGATGGCTTAACACTGGGAAAGTGGGCTGTATTTATACAGTGGTTTTCAAGACTTATCGAGCCAAATTCAAAGCCCTTTACACTCGGACTACTCAAATGTGGCACAAATCATAATCACATTATTTTGGTCACCACTGACGTCACGTTTATTTAACACAAAACTCAGTAACTTTTGAAATAACTTAAAAACAAGTTGATTTGTAGTTGTTTTTTCTTGTTTGACTTCTTGAAACTAAGGTTACCAAACAGCTTAATTGGTTGTACCCTTCTTTCCAGTAATGGCACACACACACACACACACACACACACACACACACACACACACACACACACACACACACACACACACACACACACACACACACACACACAGTAATGACACAGTGCCTAAAGACACTTCCACCAACCTTCCTATAGCAGGTTTAGGGACTTGGAGTGAATAAAACTGTTGACTATTATGTGTAATAATGCTTACCCTTCTACACTGATATTAATGACCAAACTCATCCATCTGCCATCTAAATAAGCCTCAGGTCCTTTCGTGACTTGCATGGCGTTCTCTTCCCAGTGGCCTCATCTATTTTCCGTCAGTGAACTGAGGTAACGTGGACATCCGTGGAGCACACGTGTGCTCTGTGTTGTTTTGAATGGGAGGTTGTGTGGCACTGCCTGTGTGAGAGCGCCACGAGATCCATAACTCACAATTGATTGGATTACATTGGCTTCATCGTGGGGGCAGGGCACATGCTTTTGCTCTTTACCAGACTATTCCTGGCTTGTGACGGAGGGAGTTTTGCAGCCACATGGTGCTGCATGATGTCACAGCGGTTTACTGTCTAGATGTTATTCAGACAGTTGTGTGTTAGTAATTCAACATTTTATGCTTTGAATTATTCCAGCATGAGAAAATTTGGATTAACATGATTCTTTAATTTCCAGAAATCTAAAACAAATTCTGCTATTTTTATAAAGAAAACTGGACTGATGGAAAGCCCTCTGTCACACACTGCATGTGGAATATTTTTCAGATACAGTTTGATGTCTTTCAAGAGGTAATTTAGCTTTCTGAAACACTGTCAAGCAATAATGCAGTTCATTAGATTCGCCTGGCCTATATATAGTGGGAACAGTGAGTCCTTGTTGAAGATTTTTGTAGAAGATTTGCTTGTATTAATCCTCAGACTTTGTAAGCATTTTATCATGTTTTGTTCGAAACATAAGATGTAAAAAAATCAGCTTTGATGGGTTTAATTTTGCCAGGAAGTCAGTAGACAGCTGGACGCTTTGACTGACATCATGTTTTGACTTACTTTTCGTGATGTTTTGGCTTATCTCACTGAGCGTCTTGACAGAAGAACCCCTGTGCTTCTTTTTTTAAAGCTAGACATAACCATTTGGAGCCTCCCCTCCCAGGGTAAAGTTAGCTTTAAGTTTAAAGGGGTAGTTCACAGTAAAATCTGATTCCAGCCTGTTGGGCTGTTAAACCATCTACATTGTTTTGGTGTCAATTGCCCAGGTTTGGAGACAGCAGCAGTAAAGATGTCTACCTTCCTTTGAAAATAATTGAACTACCAACCAAAGGAAGCATTCAGTTAGATTGACATTACATCTAAGCTGGAGAAGATGCAATTAATGTTTTATCAAGCTTGTCACTGAACATCAGCCTCTCCGCACAGGTATTTGCCATAGACTGACATCATCCATGGGTTTCATTATTACCATGTTGGCCTTTTGGAACTGAGATGGTATTTAGCTAAAATCAATAAACTTGGTTAGTAAGCTGTATCTATAAAATGTGCAATGCACAAACACATATATCGGCAAATTAATGGGAAGTATCAGACCAATAAAATCACCAGAACTGAAGCACAAACCTTTTAGATGGTCTGTACCACACAGTCAGCTATACTATTTGTCAGATAATTCTATTAAAATCCTGCAAAAGGCACCAACAGCACAAACACATTCAAGAGGTCCAGTTCAGGGAGTTGAGTCAGTTGAGATGAGGCTTAGCACACTGCCTTGACACATGCTGGCCATACTTTAAACCTAATTTTAAGCCATCATAAAATCCAAATTAATTAGTTATGAATACATTCATACATTGTATAATTGTTAAGAAGTATGAAACTATCCATAGAGATAAAAAATATTTTTCATACCAGGCTGTAAACGTACTTTTTAATGGTGTAAATTTTGGCATTTTAACATGGGAGACTGTGGGGATTGATTAGATTTTGAAGCAAGCCTCGAGTGGCCACTTGAGAAACTGTAGTTTCTGGCACTTCCTGTTTCTGCACCGTGACAGGGTTATAGCTAGTGGTTAATCATCCAGCGCTGGGCCTTGCTTGCTGAAGTACCGTTGCGCCAGGCTGAGAATTTTCACTGTTAGCTATTGTCACAGTTAGCTAGTGGCATGGTCATTAGCACTAGCAAGTGGTCATTTGGCACCAAGGAGAGTTCCTACATGAAATTGCTCACAACAAAGTCTGATTTTTTTTTTTTCTTCGACACTTTGAGTCCCACAAGAAAACACCTTTTATTTACATTAGATGAAAGAAAATGTACACATCTCTATATCCCCAAAAGTGGTCACCTACCCAACTGGTCTGTTGATAGTTGCGAGTTCCGGGTTGCTGTCTCTGGTCGAGTGTGGGGACTTGGCTGACCTTTCTGAGTAGACTGTGTGCATAGCCTCCTGACCTGACACAGTCTTGCATCTGCACGATTACTCAAGCGCTCTCACGCTTCTTTTTAAAAATGTGAAAGGAGACAGCACATTACAGTACTGCTGCTGCTGTTGGTGCCAATCCACCCCCCACCCCCCGAGTGTGTGCAGATGTCAGTCAGGAGTGCAGCATTTTCAAATTAGAGCATGACAGTTTTATGGGTTACGCCTGCTGAATTCTGCACACTTTTAATTACAACTCAGCTCAGTCTTTTGGCACCTTCAGAGAAAAAAAAAACAGAAGCTTTTATTAAAAATGTTCGAATATCTTAAATCCCACCTCAGGCTACTCCCTCCTGCTAATAATTGTCGTTATGGCGTTTCTTATTTGAAGTGAGCTTAATGCATCTTCCTAATGAAGCAGGCTCACAGCTAATGTCACAGTCATAACCATCTGGACGTTATAGAGCATCAAAGGAGTGGAAAAAACATAAACAGTCCCAGGCAGTTGTTTAGTGGCATCCAGTATTTTGCAGATTCCGTCCTCTCACATATTAAAATGATTCCCAGTATATTTTTCTCTCTTTCAAAAGCTTGATTTTTTTCAACATTACACAGCAAAGGAAGTCATAAACTGGATGCTCATTTACTTATGAGAGCCAACTTCTGAAGTGGGACTTTGCTCTGTGGTGTTGAGGGCTGCGGCACGCCTCCTGTCTTTTGTCAGGGAGTCTTTCCTCAGCGAACAGTTTTTGCAGAGTAATGAAATAGATAACTCGGGCTGCACAGCGTCCCGCATTGCCGGCAAAGTGCAGCATCAGTCAGGTTTGTGGGTTGAGGCAAAACGCCTACACAGCGCCTCCCTTCTGTACCTTTTGGCAGGATATCTTGAACCCTATTTTGGTGTTACAAGCATTTAATTAAACTTTAGTGTGAGACTGTAGACGAAGATGTGGATCAAGTCAGTGACAGAGACTGTTAAGGAGCGAGCATGAGGAAGGAGGGTAATCGTTTGGTTCTGTCCTGCATTGCGGCCTGATGCATGTAGATTAAGAGTGGTTCTCTGCTGCTGGAAATCTCAGGCTGCCTGTGCCTGGTACCACTGCAGAGACGAGCACCGGGAGGCACAGCCAGCTGGGAAGAGAAACAGCGAGCATCAAAAAGAGCCTACCAAAATGCAGAGGCACATAGCAAGGAGAGGGGCATCCTCCTCCGTTGTCTTTTAGGCGTCTCCACCACCGGTCAGCAATGCCCCCCCCTGCACGTCGTGGACTTTTTTTTTTTTTTTTTTTTTTGCCAGACTGCTGTTAACTCTTTTCTGCCACTCCTCTCTTTTTTTTTTTAATGCTGTCTAAGATAGTCCCCTGAGTTTGTGTGCAGCCCAAATCATTAACATATTGTTCATTAAGAGTGGCTGGGGCGATGGCCACAGCTGACAGGATACCTGCTGGGCTTGCAGATGGGCACATGGACGAACCCTTCTGCTGCTGATTCTCTCTCGCCTCCTTCCTGGCAAGGAGAAGAAGGCGCGACGGTGCCAGCAGGGTGCTGCTGGGCACAGCGGGGTATGGTACACACAGCTGAGGGGCAGGTGTCTGGGCAGCTCGTGTTTCTTCAGTGAAAATGGCTCATCTTAAAGTTCTCGACTGTATGATTAACAACAACTGGAGGTTGATCTGTGATCTGTACTGTGCCTGGAACAATCAGGTCAGTTTTCTCTTTATTTTATTTTTGCAATTCAGGAAGTAGCTTCGTTCTCCTTTTCACATTTTTTTTTTCAGTATTATAACAATAATTTTTCATTATTGCCAACAAACCTGCAGCCATCTTGCTGTAGGACTGTCTCTGTAGCTGTCAGACTAACATAGCTCTCTTACAAGAGTTATTCCTATTGCAGCAGTTATGCAGCAGCAATATTTTGACCTGCAGATATCAGTCACCTCTCCTTACTCTTTTTTTACGAACTCTCTGTCTCTTGTTTCTCTCTTGAGTTCTCCAGGAAAGGCATCCCTGACATTTTGGGTATTAATAGTCGGCATTCATTCAGAAGTGCAGTGTGGAATTGGAGACTGTAGAGTGCTTGTCATGCTGACCTCTGAGTGTCCCTGCTCTTGCAGACCGAGTGCCTCGTGTAACCTCAGGTGGCTCGACGCTAAACTTCATTTTAGGACATCTGTCTTATCAAGTGATTTAACAAGAAACATTCTCAGTCCAGTACAACTTTCTGGAAAGACTGTTGAGGAATAAATAGTTTGAATAATCTAGAAGAGAAATAGTGGCCCAGGGTTAGATAAGTGGTTCAATAAACAGGTGTCAGTCAGTTTTTGGTCAAGTCTAATAGTGTTTATTTTTTGGGTTTTTTTTGCAGTGGTTTACATTTTTTTTTTTTTTTACTGATTTTGTAAATTCAGGTGGAAAGATAATGCAGGCTAATTGGAAAGGTGATATAACCCCAAAATATATCACAATACGTAAGGACAATTGCAGAGGTATTTGTGGTGATATAGAGAAAAAATACTGAACAACGTTTTATTGGTGATTTCAGCTAACAGGCAGCAGCATTTGTTTTATTAAATT
Organism: Archocentrus centrarchus; assembly: GCF_007364275.1. Classification (NCBI taxonomy): domain Eukaryota; kingdom Metazoa; phylum Chordata; class Actinopteri; order Cichliformes; family Cichlidae; genus Archocentrus; species Archocentrus centrarchus. Next base: position 19,735,899 of record NC_044365.1, on the reverse strand, counting down.
CGTTTGATTTATTTATTGGCCTTCTTTTCCAATCAGCTACTGTCACTGGTGACAGACTACCTAATTTATTGGTCCCAGCAGCAGCAGCAGCAGCAGCAGCAGCATTGTGGTGCAATAGTAGTGACACAGTATAATATACGGTCACATAGCACAAGTAGCACAGAAGTAGCCTAAGTATTGTTTAAAGTCAAATTTTTAAGTAAAAGCATAACATGACTGTTTAAAATTTAAGAGTTTAACAGTAACTAAAGTAACTGATTTCTTGCATATTTTGTATTATGCTTTGTTGGAGGTCTCAACTTGTTTAGCTCCATTTTTAGGTGTTGAATTGTTGTCAGAAGCTGACACGATGTTTGAGATTGTGTCATTGTTGTGCGTGCTGGGGAGGGTAAAAACATGGTGTCATTATATCATTGATATTGTGAGATGACACTTTCTTTAATTGTGTAAAAAATGATACCAGCGTGGAGCGTACGATAGGTTTGTGAGCTAACAAGCTGTCTGAAAGCACATGCCAGGTATCTAGCTGCATCTGGCAATGTGTTGCTAGCTCTATCAGCAATTACCGTTAGGCAGCGGCCAGCTGGAAATTTTCAACGTATTGCTCCACACTATTCTGGCTTATTTGTAAATGCAAAAAATGTTTGTGATTAGTGTTCAAAACTGAAGGAATTATTTATTGGACTCAGCAAATTTAGATCAAAGCCTGGCTGCTGAAATCTAGAAGGAATTGTTCTCTTTGAATGTGGATGGGATGTCTAGTATCTAGTCTAGTAAGAGTGTTAAGATTGAAGCCTTTCTATGTTCAGAGAATGATGTAAGCGCAAGTACATTCCAGTATATGAATATGGATGTCTCGTCCATACAGTGCTGTTTTCTGTGTTATCGAGTTTGGATCCATCTTTCTTTATAAGCACAGAAGTCACTTTGGCACCATAACAAACCCTTCATATCTCTGACATGCCTCTTAGGCTTTTTCTCTGGATAATCACACAGACAGCTCATTGTTTCATGCATTTTTCCCCTCTCCCTTTTTTCATTTTGCCATGGAATGCCTGATGTGAGGACTAAAGAAGTCTTGCGGTGTTGAGCAATGTGGCAGCTCTGCTCTCTGGCTTGCCCCTTCCCCTAATTTAATTTTAGCTGCGCTGAAAATTGTTTGCGTCCCAAGCCGAACTGATAGGCCTCTGTTTCCAGAGAGCCGCTGCTGTCCAGGGCGCTGAAAACAGCCTTTGTGTGCCAGTAGCACAGCACCGAGGCTCCATAAAATATTTACAGGCTAACACCTGGTGTGAGACTGTGAGAGAGAAGCCAGGGAATCAGCCACACAGCCACCAATGATGAGGCCCCAGCGCTATTAATATTCAAGTTGAACAAATAATCAAAGACAATCACAAAATTATTACTCAGTAGGGGGGGTTGCATCATTCTAAACAGGTTTGATTTAAATATTTAAACCAATTTTTGAGGAGCCGTCTCTTGTCAGATAAGACTTTAAATTGATGTCCTATATTATTTCTTGTTCCAACATTGCATTTTATCAGACATACATCTAAATAAAGAAGTGAAAGTAAGTTTCTTCAGATACCGGATGGAGTTAAATTAAAGCCGTTAGATCGACTGATAACTTTGAAAACTCCTTCAGCCGCACCCCAATACTGCATCGGATATGTAACTCTGAAACCAATGGCTGACCAGCTGTGTGGTGGTGAATGAGTAGCCGGGCATATAGCCTACTTTTAGCTCTCTTTTTTAAATGTATTACTTAATTTTCCATTTGTGCATGCAGTGTTATCAATATGAAAAACTCCCAAGAGACCATATCCTGAGTCTTTTTACCGCTGCATCATTGACACCCTCATGATGAACATTTAGAAATATCTCTCCAGCAGAACTATGGCTCTTATTTGCTGCTTTTATTCCATAAAATTTTTTTGCCTATAATGCATCTCAAGTCCAGGTAGGAATAGGCCAATTAATCACATTTTATTTTCAAATTACAGTTCTGGGTTCCTGCGGTTGTGTGCTCCTCCTTAAAGCCCATCCTGTTCAGTTCAGCTTGAGCCAAGATGAAGGAAAGAGAGTCTTTGGTTACCAAGAGCTGTCAGAGGATTGAAAAGTTACACCAGTGTTTCTGAAGAAAAATAATCATGATAGTCTGCTGTGGACCTTCTGTGATGGGATTCACAGTGACAAACATCCTGGTTTTATCCAAACTTCCATCTGTATCCCCCACCACCTACATTTATTTTTTTTTCTCTATTTGTTAATTTGTTTTCATTTGAATTAATAGCTCATCTGTCTGATGAGCTTATATCATGGTGTCCAACTATCCATCTGTCCACAGTTCACAAGAATTGCTACTCCTACAGAATTTGGTAAGAATTTAATCATACTTGCACACAATGATCACTTAAGGGGTCTTCGCCCAGATTGAGGTCAAGGTCACACATCAGCCTGTGAATTGTGATGGACTGTGAGCCAGATACTGTAAGCTACACTGATGTCACTGATATTCTGGATATATTTTAGTGCAGTACTAATGTACAAAATCTACAGTAACGTTAATGAGTAATTGTTTAATTGCATTTAATAATTATGATCCAATATTGTTCAAAATAATTACAATTGCAGCTTTTTTTTTTTATCTTGCATAGAAAAACTGATGCTTCACAAATATGTTTCATGCAGCATTGAACTAAAATTATTTCTTTAACCAGATTTGTTAAGTGGGGTTTCATTTTCATTCATGCTTTCATGCAGAACCACGCCCCAAAAGGCCAATTAGGAGACAGAAAGAAACCCTTGATTTTAATTTTCTTTTGTTTTGAGCAAGCACACCTCCTACAGTTAAATCAGAGCTTTGCTGGTGCTGTGTTGTGCTAGTAGCACCTAATAGAGTGGTACTGATATGGTGCTTTCTTAGACTTACTGACCACTCAGTGCTCTGGTAAGGTGTAGCGCCACCTTGAGTTGTTAGCTTCAAGTAGACATGATGATGATGATGATGATAATTTCTTTTGTTAAAACATCAAGACCTCAAACAGCTCACTTTAGTGACCCATAACACTTGATAATAATTTTTTTTAACATATGCAGGTGCACTATTTCACAGACTTGTTATGAGTAAAAACTGTGATGTTTGTTTTTTTGTTTAAGTCTATCTAAATTTGGAGATGAACTAAAAAAGAACTACCTCATACCTCGCATTAATTCTGCTTTGGTTGGTTGGCTACTTCACCTCACTTTGTTCTGAGCAGTACTTTTCTGACATGGCACTGGGGGGTTAAATATGTGTGTATGTGTCAGGGGGCACACTGTCACGACCTTATGCTGTCAAAAAACCTCAAAGAGCAACTAGAATTAATAATTTATAGATGAGGAAAGCAATTATACAGGGCCCTGCATGCATCTGGGTGGGGGGGACCCTGGGGACTGTAACTGGCCCACCTGCTCTGTTGTCTCTGAGGGGTTGGGAGGTGGCTGGCTGGATGTAAGAAATATATGTATATCCTCTCCATCTTTGTTTGAATGCCTCTGGCTCTGAGCTGTACATGTGGGGGGATGGCTTTTCTTGTTGGTGTGTTGGTAGCCATCTCTGACATCCCTGTATTGATGGACCACACCCAAAACCACAGGGAGGGCTTCCCATGTTCCCCACAATGCTTTTGTGGCTGTAAAGAAGTGAGAAGTTAAATTATATAATACTAAGCTACCTATTGATGACTTTTTATTAGTATTCGTTTAGTATTAATGAAAAGATTGTCCTGAACAACAGTTCAAGCTCTTCTTTTCCTGCGGTCTCATTTTTGTGTATATTAATAATAAATTAAATACAATTTTGATTGGTAATTTCAAAGTGTTGTGTATGTTAATGCACTTTCACTACTTCTTGAGGCTGAGTTTTAATTAATTAATGCAGCAGTAAGCTGCAGATTAGTTAATAGCTCTAAACATAATTAAACTGGCATACACTCGCGTAGAAAACCTCTCTTTGGCTTCGTGCGGTCTTGCAGCAAACGCCTTTTCAGCCTCTGATGTGTGTCGGCCCACAGTCGTCTGGTCTTTCTCTCTGTCTGTCTGTCCCTTTCTCTCCTCTCTCCTTCCATCTCCATTTCTCCTTTGTGGAGAGGAATTCCAGGCTGTTGGCCCGCACAATTGCCCATCCATTAGCATATGAAAGCGGCCGAGGGGCAGTGAGATGAGGCGGGAATAAGGGAGGCGAGGGGAGTCATAAAACTTTCAAATCAGTTCCGAGCAGACTTCAGAACTTTAATAAGCCTCATGCTAGCACATGTGCCTCTGTGGCATACATTTCCCTCGGGGAAGTCTTTATTTGTTACTGAAGAAGCACGTAGTTGTCCGCTCTTTCGATTTCCTTCCTGAGGTTTGACTTATGGATGTTGCTCCATGTTGAACTGTTATACTTGACAATTTGAGCATGTCAGTAAAAAAGTGACTATTTTATCTATTCATGTACTTGTTTTCAACCAGAAATGTCCATACACTCATAATGATGTTGCCTGATCCTAACTTATATGGTTGTCTCAGGCATTCCCTGAGTTGAAATCTTAATGTGGAGGATAAAGCTAATGACTTGCTGTTTTCTGAGACTTTTTAGAAGTCTGTCATCAACACTAAAACAAGAAAATCAGTTGAAAATGTGAAAACATTGGCATCTTTGATATTTGATGATTTCTGTGTAATTTCTGTTTCAGATCGTGATACAGATTTGATCTGGTTACCTGGTTTCTGATTGTGATTACAGTCAGTGGTACCTGACAATGCAAAGATCTCAGTTCCAGTATCTAGGCTGCATTCAGCCCCAAGAAAAATTTAGGAAAACATTTAATTAAATTAAAGAGCACTGCCTAAAATCCTGTTGTGTTATGCAAGCATTGCACTACTGGCAGCTGATGCTCTATATTTCCATGTTAATAATGGCGTATTCATATATTTGTTGCTGCAGATTGGGTAATACTTCTGACACTCCCACTAAACAAGAGAAAAACTGAAGTAAACTAAGATCCTGCTGCATAGCATTGCACCACATTTCAAAGAAACATGTTCAACCAAAGATTTTTGATTTGAATGTGCAGTTGTTTTCTGTGGTGGACTGACTGTACTTGGTTTTCATAATACCACTAAAAGAGTGGATGGGAGGGTTGTTGACATTACTGCTAAGAGTGGATTTTCAGACTCATACTCTGTAGATAACATTTTTCATGTCTCTAACTGCCTTAATGTTTATAAACGGAGCTAGAAAAGGAAAAGATTCATATCTGGTAGTAGGCTGTAGCAGTACTGGGGTATAACTGTACACCAGGGTATTTAAATATGTATCATAAGAACAGATTTGTTTTCTTTCTTATTAAACAGATATAAACATCATGTATTGAGATGATGTGTTTTAGTCCAGTGCAGTGCACTTGCCAACACAGGAGTCTCGACTGGAGTCGCAGCAGTCCACTGAGCTCAGAGAGCTGTGAAAGATGTTGGCTTCAAGTGGTAGAAAATTAGAAAATGCTGCTGCCCATGCAAGCCAAAACTGACTAAGTTCTGTCCTTCAAGAAAGTTAATGGCTGAGAGGGTAATATCTTAAACCTGCGCTTAAATAAATAATTAACCAGCATTGAGTACTGTTCAACAAGTGATTTGATTTTCACCGGGAACTAATCAGCTGTTCTTAGAAGATTACCCCCTAACTCCAAGTTGCTCACTGATAATTTTGAACCTCATGTTCATATCCTCCTGGGACCTCATGTCACAAAAAAGTTAAACTGAAAGATACTTTTTCCTTGGTTCTCAGGAGGATATATTATTTTAGGAGGTCATTAGCTTTGCGTTTCTCTTCTCTTTGCACAGTAGCAGCTAATCTCACTGTGTCTCATACCTAGTAACTGGCAGTGCCTTCTTTTTCTTCTTCTTTGATTGTTGTTTAAAGGTGCCTTGCTCTTAGTTGCATTACTACCACCTTCTGGTGGTAGTTGCACATTACATGTTACCGTACCCTGATAAAAATTTGGAGGGAAAAAAAAAAATGCATGTTACCACTGTGTCTGCATGGATTCTCTCCATCTACTCGGACTTCCCCTCACAGTCTAAAGACATGCATGTTAGGTTAATTGGCAATCCTAAATTGGCCACAGGTGTGAATGTGAGTGTGAATAATTGTCTGTCTCGCTATATCAGCCAAAACACTGAATTAGATAAGCAGAAGAAAATGGATGGATGGACAAACAGAGTTTTGTACCTGTTACATCAACATGAGGGGTGTCTCAGTATGTTTTAGATGCTTGTCTTCTCAGCAAGATTGGACGCACTGAGGCATGAAACCATTAGGCAATGCCTCCCACTGAGGCAGGTTAATGTTTACATGCTAGAAATATAAGCTACTTTTGGCTGCTTCCTTATGCACAGGGGATCACCACAGCAGGTAGCGCTGCTTGTTTGATTTGGCAGAGTTTTTACACTGGATGCCCTTCTTGACACAGCCCCAAAGGGATTTGTGTCTCTTCCCAGAACTGAACTAGGGATCTTTTGCTTGTTAGGAAAATGTGTAAACCACTACACTATGGAGTCACTAGGTTAATGTTTACATACAAAGATTTTCTTACAAGCAGCACTCACTGGAGGCACACGTTTTAGTTCAGTTGCACTGAACACAGAAGACAGCTAAACCTAGTAACATCAAATAGTTCCTGACGTAACAGAAAATGATGAATCCGCTTGTACTTTTTTTGCTCTCATACAAAATTAGGTCGCGTTTGATGCTAAGAAAGGAAACATTTGCCTGCTTTGGTGACTGTTGTGTCACTGCTGCTGCATCCATCTGCATGTGGCTGTAAATTTGAGCCATACTGATTTCGAGTCCCCAGCAGCTATAGTGAAAAGCGTCGTGAATAGAATGCTGATTCACCTCATACTGCCACAGTAACCCCCCTCATTCACTCCCCCTCTGCACGCAACCACACACACATAATCCTACCGACATATGTACTTAGTGCTGCTGTAAAAACAAACAGTGCTGCTGTTTGTACAGGCCTGTCTGTAGAGCTGAACACATTAACAATACCACCAAGCACATCGTCTTTGAGAGGATAGACCCATTTCTTCTTTCACTTTAATCAAACACAGCACAGTCTCCTACAGGCAGAGTGAAGGATGTGAATCGGACGTGGCTGGATGCTGCTGAGTCTCCTTGGCCTGGATGATGAAAAACCTGCTTGGAAAAGATGCAGCTCTCTTTGGTGCAATGCAGACAGGGCTGGGAGGAGCATTGCCAGTGGGTGGAGCTGTGTGAACGTGCATGTATGTGTGATCGTGTGATTGTGGGAATGTGTTGTTTTTGTTTACACGTCCCTTTTGCCCGCCCCCCTCAGGATTTCTTGAGGTGATGTTGTAAATATCACCCATATGTTGAAGAGGAAATGTTGATTGTGCTGATTTTTATTCGTGCAGGTTTCTGTAAATCAGCCTATTAAGAGCAGTTACATCATACAAGATGGGCAGAGGAGGGGCAATAATCCATCTGACAGAGAATCTATAGATCGCTGGTGTGTGTCGGTCACCCTCTCCATGAAACGCTTGTCCCCTCAGTGTCTCATCTATCTAAGGTGGATTGATGAAACACTTGAGAATATTTTCCTCTCTGTATGTAATTTAAAACATTAAAACCCCCACCATGTCCTCCTCTCTTCCTCCATAAAATGGTGTGCCCAGCATATTTTCCTGTTTTCCTCACACAGCCCTGAGGCATTGCAGTAAAATAAGCGCTAATTGGCTGCCGGTTCAATGCTAGAGCATGTGATTGGCAGGCAACACAAACAGTGCAGGCTTTACAGTGATAATGATGCCCTCTGTCCCCTATCAGTCAGCCTGTGAGCACAGCTTTGTTCTCATGCTGATGAGATGATACTGCATTAGCATTCAGAGCAGTTCCACACCTATGGTCCTTTGATAGCATGTCTGAGATTGGCTGAGCCCTGATTTATTAATCAGCAGTGATGAATTAGAACCAAAACCAATCTGACAGTGTCATAGGGGAGGTCGCAAGAGGAAGATGGGGCTAAATTTGCTATTTTGGTGGCCCCTGAAATCTATTTCACTGCCATTGTTTGTCTTCATCATGCAAACGACATCCATCTGTTTCTCTCTCTCTCTCTGCATTTTCTTTTCTTTTTTAAAGAGGCCTGTGCATGCCAGAGAGGGTGGCTCACTGGTTGACTGTGTGTTTACTGTGGCGATGGAGAATGCAGTGGACACTCCCTCTCTGTAATATGGGGCCCACAGATGATTAGAAAACCGTCTGATGGAAGCAGACAAAAGGAATGGAAGTGCAAAGGGAAAGAGACACAAAATTAATGATTGAGATCCTGAAGTTGCTGTGAGGAGCATCGAGAAGGGGCAACAATAAAGGACCGGAGATGGAGTGAAAGAGTTGAAAAGCATGAGGCTTGATTGTTTCCAGCTGGGTCTGGGTGTGGCCATCATGGCCTGGAGACCTGCTGCGTTTACTTCTGCTCCTTCACAGTCCCTGACCCTTCTGCCAAATGGTTTCTCTGTGTGTTGTTTTGTTGCTGCAGATGATCCTGCACGTGTTTGACTCAATAGTGATTCAATTCTGCTGTTGTGTGACATTATTTCTCATTGAAATAGTTAAATTGGGGGTATTTATGTGCAGATTGTAAACATGTAGCAGCAGTGTTTGACTGCAGTCGGTGCCAATTCCTTGACAGGAGGATTTTCTGAAATGTAAGGAACCCCAGGGTGTCCAAATATGTGTCTGCAGGCTGTAAATCAAACTGGATGCTGCTGTGACATGTTTTATTGTCTGTTCAGGGTCAGTTGAGGTAAAAAGTGAAGGTTGCAACTTTGTCAGCACTTCCTGTCCTGTCAGGTTACTGTGAATTCTCATTGTCATCACTGTTGTCTTTCTTTCATGACAGGGTGAAAAACTATTATGTGGACACGAATAATGTAACCTTTTATATGAGGTGGTGTTTCCCACCCATAGACTTGGCTGGGCCTTTGAGGTATACTACTGGCTGCCCAAGTAGATTTTGCAAATCATTTGATCATTCTCAGGCCATGGTTCTCAGGTGGAAAAGGGTGGAATGCCCGCTCTAGGTCACGGAATAGTTGCTGCACCAAGTGGAGAGGTTAAGTATCTCAGGGTCTTGTTCACGAGTGAGGGGAAAGTGGATTGGGAGATCGATAAATGGATCAGTGCGGTGTAAGCAGTGATGAAGACAGTGTACCTGTTTGCTGTGGTGGAGGAAGAGCTGAAGTGCAGCTGGTGAGGGTCGTCCTCATTTTGCATTGGACTGTCTTTAACCAGAGCATGCTGGTCATTTAATCAAATTTTTAATTTCAATTAGGAATTTGGTGTCACTTCACCTCTGAGCTTTATTTTTATTTTTTTTTTCCATTATTTGAATTTATTTTTTGTTTTTTGTAAGTGCACCCCTGTCACTTACGGCTGCATGCTTAGTCTCCTACTTAAAGCTGTTATTTGTTGTTTAGTTCAGCTCCAGGCAAAATGGCTAGAATAGAACCTTCAGTTAATAAGATCATTTTAGAGGGGAAAAAAAAACCTCACAAAGTTTCTGTAGGTGAACCTGTTGAGGGACTATTAAAGGTTACCCTCAGCTTCCTTTGTCTTTGGATTGCTTAGGGTCTCTCACCCAGCCAGCTGGCCATCACCTTTGGCTTTCTGTTGCTTGCACCTTGGCTACTATGCATGTCTCCTCTGCTGTTGCCTGGGCCTCTCTTTGCCCCTGTCCGCATGCCAGCAGGGACAAACAACTGCTCACTGCTTTACAGTCAAAAACTTTTAACTCCCAACCACATAACCCTGTCTCCCACACCACCCTTACCCCCCACTTTTTTTTTTTAGAAATTTGAATTGTCTTTAAAGTTCAATAAAATTTCCTATAAAAATACATGTTTTTCAGTTAAGTAAAAGCATGGTGCTTTTTTTAAAGTTAATAACTAACCAATATTATAAATTTTTTACCAATAATTGAGCAGCAGGTGGAGAATCAGTTCATGTGCTTCTACATCAAGTTCACCAAGGCTAAAGTGCACAATAAGGCCTACTGCCACTTCCTGCATTTCCAGATGATGGAGCAAATATCCATCCAAGAAATGAGAAATTTACCAGTGAGGCAGCTGATTATTGCTCTGTAGTATGTTGTGACAAATGATATATGGTTTTATTCATTAATTTATTTTAAAAATGCATGGGTGCATTTCATCCTGCTACCGCCATAAATGCGGTCTAAATCTGTGGGAAACATTCATGAGGAATGTTTTCACTGGAGTGGAAAATCCTTTGATTTTCTGTGTTTCAGCTTCCAGAAAAGCAAAGAAACACCTGCAGCTTCATTGTTTCATTATTCGTTGATAATTGCATGGAGACACTGTGTACTGATAGGATGAAAAAAAAAGAAAAAGAAAGCCAAACATCCAAACAGTTACGGGAAGACAACAGGCAGCCAGATGGACGGTAAAAAGGCCCCCATTAGTGAAAACATGGCTTGAATTGACTTATATTAGGCAAACTAAATTAGAAAGCATGGATTCAGTTAAATAACATAATGGTAGACTTAAAACAGTTGCTTTTGTGATCACTATGATGGATAGCCTGTGACACAGGGATGTGGGGTGGTCAGTTTTGTTGCTGTGAGCAGGATTTAGTTTTGGAAAGATAATGAAAGTGTCACTGACAAGCCATACAGCCACAGCGGTTATGAAAACACCGCTTTTAAACCAAAGTATTCATCTCTCACCGCACAATCCTCCTCTGGCAGCCTTTGGTGCAGATCTTGGTCGTGTGGTTTTTCCTCCTCTCTCATCGCTTCATTATTCAATTAAGCTGTAAAACACATGTTAAGCTTGACATTAACCGCACGGAGGAGCCCCTATTGGGACGAGAGCAGTAAAGCTCAACCGTGGGCTCTTATATCATGCTCCAGCGGCTGCGATTAGACTCTCGGCCTGGTTTCCATTTGGACTAGGGTGATGCTGCTCGACGGGTGCTGCTAGTAAATGCTCGTTGCTTGGAGGGTGCAGAAAGCCAGGTTGGCAGGTTTTGGATGAGGAGCAGATGGGCAGGTAGAAAAACTAAAGACAGAGGTTCAGCCTAAGTAAAAGGAGAATTTTGGCTTCTATTAATGGAGGTTGATGGGTATAATCCTGAGCACTGAATGTGCAGAAACTATTGTGTAGAGGCTAACGGGGTCAGGCAAGAGTAGGGCTCAGAGCTGTGATTCTGGTGCAGAGATGCTCCCATTCAGCCGGCTCATCAGTCCCAGAGGGGGCATCCATCCATCAGCTGAGCTCGGGGCCCCTTCGTCTCAGATTTGATTGATCGCTGTTGACTGGCACTAATGGACATGAGACTGCTCACACATGTGTGAGTCAAATACCCTAATGGATGCACAGGCACACAGAGAGCATGCTGAGTATCCCATACACATTTTTATAAATTTAAACACCTCTTAGACACACTTATTCTCAGTCTTTCTACAGTCTTTGCATTCCACTGGCCATATCTCACTGAAGGCCCCAACTGCTTTTAATCAGCCGGGTCACGAGGCACTCCAGATGGGCCTCAGCGTTGGGTGGGACCGCCGCGGACGTGGTGGAGAAGGAGGAGGGGGGATTTCAGCTTGTAATAGTCAACATACTTCTGCCCCCTCTCCTCAGCATTCCCTCCCGTCCCTTATTGCGTCATCCTCCTCAGAGACCTATGTTGGACAGCACGCACTACACTGGCCCTGCCGTCTTCAGCTCATGTATTTCTAAGGCTCACACTTTTCCAGCGGTTTAAAAGCAAACATTTTCCATCATCAGACTGCATGTTCCGAGTGTTTTGAAAGGAGCACTGTGTGCTTTTGGAGAGCATCATCACAGGATGTGCTTTTATAGCCTCAGCAATGATGTAGGTGTACATTGAGATGTAGTTGCTGAGTTCACTGGGTACAGAATATCTTGATTTTGAAGACAGAATATTTGCAGAATGTGCCTTAAATCTCTTTAGCGGCTTAATCAGAGTAGAAATAAGAGCTTGTGGATGCTGCACATCATTTTTTGTTCAGCATTTGACTAAGAAAGTTGGTAAGGAGATTTTGTGAAGGAAAGTACAACCAGTTCAGAAGATCAGCAGTCAAAAGGTAGATGAATGAATGATTCTCCTGACAGGTGTAATACTTACTTTCCTTCTAGCAGACCAGCCAAAACAACACAATGATAGCACGTAAACACAGTGAGTAATTTTATCCATTCAGTTGGTTAACTACCACAATAGCTGGTCTTTGTCAGGGTATCATTATACGGTCTCGGGTTTTTATTCGTGCTTTGACAGTATGACTGTTACCTGGATACTGTAGTACTAATCTCCCCTTTCCTCTCTCCCTCGATGTTGAGGTCTCACCTTACGGCGACTGACATTGTCTCATTCTCAGTTCAGGCCTCGCCACACACACACTGGGTGAAGGTCACAACACATCCATACTACAGGAAACGTCTGGAATGGTCACACATGGGTTGTTTCTCAAAGCTCACCCCCAGGAGAGCAGTTCCTAAACTCTTACCCAGAATGTGGTTTAGATTTAGAAAATGTGGTATGACATTGAGCTCAGCAGCTACCACAGGACACCAAACTGACAGGCAGAGAAAGAAGCTTTGGCACGCTGTAGACTTTATTTGGGCCCTTTTTGTAGCGTCCACCACAAATGTGGAAATATAAGCCATCACAGCTTATCTGCCTGACATCCTTCTCACTCACAGCAGCAATCATTGCGTTTCACTTATACTAATAGTTGCCAACTTAATAGTTGCCAACTTAGCAAATTGTCACTAGAATTTCCTAGTTTTTACACCCCTTCAGTGGATTTCTTTTGTCTGAAGATGCTTTCTCTCTCTCTCTTTGTGTCTCTCTGTTGTGTTTACTGGGTGACTGAGCAGCGGGTTTCAGACTTAAGCTGTGCACAGTAAGGTGCCGTTTACACGAGACCGTTTTCATTTTGAAACGGCGTCGTTTTGATGCGTTTCGGCCTTGCGTTTACACGACAACGGTGCCGTTTTGATGCGTTTCGCCCTTCTGTTTACACGACAACAGAGTGAAAACGATGTGTTTCGGAAACGGGGTCCAGAGTGGAGCGTTTCAGAAATGCACCGGCTTGCGTTCTCATGTAAACACTTGAAACCAGGGTGATTTGAAAACGCTCGACTCGCACATGCGCACTATGGTCGACGGCCACAGTTTTTCGCGCACGCGCAAATTGATAACCTCCAACCTCATCGTCAGTCCACACAAAACCTCACATTGGCCGTTTTGTAAGTAATGAACAATTTGCTGCACTACCTACTGTCACTCCACGCATGCGCGTCTTGCATAAACAAACTTTGCAAAGAGAAAACCAACGCCAACTTGTGGCCTGGCATGGGAACTACATCGTTTTCATTGTTTCCATCGTTTCACATGTCATCGTGTAAACACGGATCGTTTCTGAAATGCCATCGTGTAAACGAAAGGCTGAAACGCATCAAAACGACACCATTTCCAGTGAAAACGGCTTTGTGTAAATGGCACCTTAGATACCCTGTGTCACTTCTAATTTTTTAAGCGCTAATTTTACATGTAAATACAGTCTACAGTGCAGCACATCCATTGTTTTTATTTTCTTGGGTTAAAATAGACCTTTGTGGGGACACTGCACAAGCATGAAAGGTCCACATGTAATTAAGGCAGAGTCTGTGTTACCTGATTTAATAGAAGTCTTTGCATTTTCTTGTAATTTTTTTGGACATCTAATAGACAAAGATGTATTTTGAGCTTGAGTAAACTGGTATCTGGCACTGCCCTGAAATGACAAAGCCATGTAGCTGCTGTCTAATTATGGCAGGTGCAAACAAGGAAGCCAGGTGACAGCCTTGTAGGATGACAAAGTCTGCTGAGACAGAAGGTCAGAGTGGATGGATTGGTTGTAACGTGTATAAAGCAGTAATACACGCACTGACTACTAGGGTTTAATATTTTTCCCGAAAATGACATGAATCAAATCCCGGGAAATGACGAGCCATTTCCCGGGAATCCCGGGAAAAAGTTTATTTATTTTTTTATTTTAATTAGGCCTTCTGTAGCCTGTGTAGGCCTTAACCTATTGTGATATTGTAGAGGTAGCTTTCCAGCTATGTCCTGTTATGCCCAGTAGGGGGTAACGTCGGCTTGATTAACGCAATAAAACCTACATCTCGACATTTGAGTGCTCGAGCTATGCGGTGTTGTATCGTTCCTCAACACTCCCTTTACAAATATAATTCGAATATTCCTCCATTGTACATGGAATTATACCAAGATATTTTACAACTGCTGGTGCAAAACAATACGGTTCATCTCCACAGCACTGATAAAGGCTCAGCCACGCTGTCGTGGCGACATCTGTTGCGCTATATCTCCACCAGTGGAATGCTGTAATAGTCATTGAAAAGTTAACTACTGTACTACACTATAATATGGCATAACACAGGGCCTTGAGTAATGCACTACGACTTGGTCATTGCCATTCTGGCAACAGCAAATTTATAACACCGTGTCTGAGGGTTAAAGTAGGTTCGCTGTGAATCGTCTATTGAAAAACTGGCCAATCCTTATAGCCTAAAAAATATACATTTTACTCAACTCCATTTTAAAAGCGAAATATGTTAAAGCAATCTATTTCATGATCATTTCTTCACCCATTAGGCCCGTATCCTAATTCATGATTGTTAGTAAGCGGCTGCAAACGAGGAAAAGAAACACTCGAAGTTAAACAGATATTTCTTTATTGTTCAGGGCAGGCATATTTTATAGGCTATATAATGCAATATAACAATATATAATAATATGAAATTATATAATACAAAATACCTTAGGGTAAACACATTGCCTACGATTTCAACAAATTAAAGAGGAAAAAAGTACAACTGTGTAATACCTCTATTAAAACGCTTGAGATGAAGGCTGAAGCCTTAAACGGAGGCTGAACGTGCCTGAAATGAAGAGTAATGCTTTTCGCATTAAACGAACCCTTCTCTCAATATTTCCTTAAATTTAACATTCTGAAGCTTTCTTTTCTTTCTGAAAGTCAAATCGACGCGCGCGACTTTTTTCCCGGTTTCCCGTCTAACGTTTCCCGGGAAACGGGAAATTGTTCTGATCGCATTTCCCGGGAATCCCGGATCCCGGGATTAAACCCTACTGACTACTCTAGATCCTAAAGGAGGAGTAAAGGTGAGATGAAATCAGACAATTGCTTGTAAGTAAACAAAGTCAGCATTTATTCAACAACCAAATAGAGTACCAAAATTAATAATTTCTTTATTTTCCTGTAACCCTGTAATGATCTTATTAACTGAAGCTCTTGTAGTTCAGCCCTTATACTTTATATATTCACTATGTATTGTCTTTTAAATCCCTCTTTACATTTGTTTCAGTCTTTTACTCAAAAAAAGAGGATCCAAAAATGGATTATAAAATGTCCATAAAATACTTTAAAAAATAGCTCAGAGCTCCAAAAGATACAAAACTACCCGGGTAGTATGATTTTGTGCACAATGTTTCAAGCTTATCTGTCTGTGATGAGGGCTGGAATATGAATGGGTCCACTGTGGAGATGTTTTAGGGCATCCAGTAAGTCTGTGACTCCCCGACACAGTCGTAGCTCCACGTTTGACCAGTCCCAACTTGAATCAGGTAAACAAAAAAACCAACCTGCATAAGCAGGGGAACATTAACATCAATAGAAAATAATAACACCAGATCTGGTAAAACTCATTCACAACTGCAATAATCTATGCAGCAGCTTACAGGTCATTACATAGTGCCATACTACTGCATCACATATCACACACAGCACTAGCATGTCACACGGTAGTGAAGAAATCAAAAGAACTTGACAAATCCTTGATCTTCGGTACCTCTTTGGACCAGGTATATCATCAAACTCAAAAACTACCACTCTGATAACCAGTGTTAATTTTGACAGCAAATTTTGATTTAGTTTTAGTCACAGTCTTTTGACGAAAATGTAATTTAGTTTTAGTCATAATTTAGGCATCTGAATAGTTTTAGTTTTAGTCTAGTTTTAGTCGACGAAAATATCCTAAGAATATAGTCGACTAAATCTACAGTCGATTTAGTCGACTAAAATATAAAGGGTGTAAAATGTAAATGCTTTTTCTTCAGTTCCCTTGAATTAGTCATTATACACACTTACACAAAATTAAACGTTATGCTATATTATTAATAATATTAACATTAGCGTTTCACCTGCTTCCCACACACCTGATTATTAATACCACCTTACTGAGATAATACGAGCGTTTTAGAGCAGGACACGCTCTGAAAGGTACAGGGCAGTGTTCAGGACTAAGATTAGGAAAAGCTAATCTACCGTGGTGTGGAGATTTTCTCTAAACACAAACGCTAAACTGGGAAAAACACTTTACCCTGCATGACATTAAAATGCTTACCTTTGCATGGAGATCTGGGTGACTGGTTTGCAGATGTTTAAGGTTTTTACCCAAGATAGTTGCCCCACATGGTTTACACATTGTTTTGTTTGTCACAGCATCAAAGGACAAATGTGTCCATACATCGGCTTTTCTCTTTCTCCCTGCTGACATTGTTTACATAACTTAGTTCTATTGGAAGGAATGACAAATAGCAGGATAGTTTGGTCTTCCCGGGTTTAGAGCAAATTTGTGCATCTGTGCATTTGATTGGATGTTTTCCTAACTTGTCTCGCCCTGTCACAAAATTAAATCAGTTCTGATTGGATTTCGTCCCCGCCAAGCATTTTCATCTCGTTTTCATTCATTGACGAAAGTGTCAATTAATTTTGTTATCGTTTTCGTCATTTTAGGTACTTTTTATTTAGTTATCGTCATGAAAAAAAGGTTCGTCGATGAAAACTATGACGAAAATTATGACGAAAATATTTCGTCAACGAAATTAACAATGCTGATAACATTTTGTTTCACAACGATGTCTTCTCTCTGTACACAGTGCTCTCTTTCGTCAGTAATGCATTGGTCTGACATTTTTTTTCAAGATGGCGGTAAGTGTGTCAGTAGCACATATATCCCATCTACTGGTGAAACACAGGTACTATACCATGAAACAAAGAAAATATTTTAGACCTATAATGCATCAACTTAGGTGGGTTACATCGTCAACAAATGTTTGACTAGAAAAAGAAAGATCACTCCCGACCACAGACAATTGTTTTCTTACCTTGAACAAAATTGTAATGGTAAAAAAGGACATCTAACCTTATGGAATAAAACAGTACAATGTTGTGGTGCTTATACTTGTTGCCTTTTGGCCCTTTGGTTGGAGAATGCAGCTTCAGCTTTTGCAACCAGTTTATTGCAGTGAAGTCCTGAGGCAGCAGAGCCTGCCACTATTCCTGATGTGATTGGTGGAACATTCCTGTCAGCGGGATTGACTGGGTGAGGTTTACTCTGTTTAGCAGCTGATCTTGGTTCTCCTAAAGGGATTAGGAGTTGCTACGTGTACAGGGTAGCTCTTAGACATCCTTTGACGGCTGCTACTGTTACTTAAAGTTATCTGTGGCTGTATGGCTGCCAGTCACCTGCTGGATTGGGCCATTCCAATTTAGACTTTCAAGGTGCTAAATTAATGAGGTCTGGATTTAACTGAACCCCTGCTGCTTTCCCTTTGTATATCTTTACACTTCTGCCTTGAGAGCTATTTGATTGTGACTTTTTTGCCCTTTGAGCAAACCACAGCTCTCTTAGGCCCCGTTTCCACAACGCCGTCGTTGATGCGTTTCAGCCTTCCGTTTACACAATAGTGTTTCAGAAACGATCTGTGTTTACACGATGACACGTGAAATGATGAAAACGATGTAGTTGCCATGCCAGGCCACAAGTTGGCGTTGGTTTTCTCTTTGCAAAGTTTGTTTATGCAAGACGCGCATGCGTGGAGTGACACAATAGGAAGCGCGGCAAATTGTTCATTATTTACAAAACGGCCAATGTGAGAGGTTTTGTGTGGACTGACGATGAGGTTGGATCGCTGGAGCACACAATGCTGAATTACAAAACGGTAAAAACGCAAGAAAAGCATAAGAAGCACTCGTGAATCCGCGCGTACTGTTTATCAATTTGCGCATGCGCGGAAAACTGTGGCCGTTGCAACCATAGTGCGCATGTGCGAGTCACCCATTTTCAAGTCACCCCGGTTTCAAGCGTTTACACGAGAACGCCAAGCCGGTGCGTTTCTGAAATGCTCCACTCTGGACCCTGTTTCCGAAACACATTGTTTTCACTCCGCTGTCGTGTAAACGGAAAGACGAAGCGCATCATTTTGAAATGGTGTCGTGTAAACGGGGCCTTAGTAGCACCACTTGGCAAGTTGGTTCCTACTTTAAAGACATTAAACGTACTATTGATAGGATCTGAACTACTTTCTCTGCTATCTGAAGGGGCTTTTCCCTGCTATTTTCCCTTGTTTTTTTCCAAAGACAAGCCTTAAACAAGATTTTTCCCCCATGTCATTTCAGATGGATTAACAGCTTCCTGGAAGCTTTTTTTTTTAATGCTCACATTAATGTAACGAACTGTTTTCAACTCGGGTCCATCCAATTTCTGGACAAAAGAGGCCACAACAGTGACCTGCTCAACCTGTGCATAGGGAAAAACAAGAGAGGAAGTACTCGGGCTAATAGTTAGCAGCAGCTGTACTTTCTAAAGAAGACCAAGGGGATCATGGATGGCTACATTCTTGCAGATAGATGGAAAAAAATCCATCCATCCATCCATCCATCCATCCATCCATCCATCCAATCCGTCACTTATTCAGGTCCAGGTTCCTCAACCCTCCTATCCCTAGCCACCTCGTCCTCCAGCCCAAGCCAGCTAATTTCTCTATGGTGTCCTGGGTCTGCCCCAGAGCCTCCTGTAGGTCGGACATGCCCGAAACTCCTGTCTTCAGGAGGCATCCTAAACAGAACCACCTCAGATGGTGCCTTTCAATGGGGAGGAGTAGCGGCTCTACTCTGAGCCCCTCCCAAATGATCGGTGCTTACCCGGTCTCTAAGGTTGAGGCCAGACACTCTTCGGAGGAAGGGTATCTGGGCTCCACAGACAATGGCAGGGAAAACACAAGGGTGAAAGGCAAGTGGATACATTTACAACCTGAAAGGATAACAGTTCTGTCTCTTTGGTGGCCAGGATAGACCTGATAAGTCTTGATGGTTCTGAAGAATTAACCAATCATACTATTAAAACTGGAAGCACTCAGAGAGCGCAAACCTCTGCCAAAGCCATAGGGTCACAGACGCTGTAATACGTGTATCTAAATACTGTGAAATAATCTTTCATCTTTCCCAGACAACAATAACCCCCTATCTCGCAATAGTGAAGAATCCATAAAAAAATTCCTGGATCCAGATCGTGATCCGGATCACCACCAAAATTTAATCACTTCTTCCTCTTGTCATTTCCAACCACTCCACAAAATTTCATCGATATCCGTTCATAACTTTTGGAGTAATCCTGCTGACAAACAAACAGACAGACAGACAAACGAACAAACCAATGCGACTGAAAACGTAACCTCCTTGGCAGAGGTAAAAACACCA
Organism: Archocentrus centrarchus; assembly: GCF_007364275.1. Lineage (NCBI taxonomy): Eukaryota > Metazoa > Chordata > Actinopteri > Cichliformes > Cichlidae > Archocentrus > Archocentrus centrarchus. The sequence continues at coordinate 19,716,241 of NC_044365.1, read as the reverse complement.
TTTGTAATTAAAATATGAAGGAAATCATTCATCTTTTATCAAGTAGTATCAGAAACACTGTAAGTTTGCGAAATAAACAAAGACTCTGCCTCAAGGCCTACCACCTTGTCTGAAGCAGTGCCTTTGTCTTTCTAGATCTCCATTAAGTGTGTTGTCTGGTGCTGCTCTCACATAACCCTTGACCTTTAGCCCTAACCTTGAAACCTAACTCCATTTTACATGCCAGTAAAAGCTCAGTGTGTGTGTGTGTGTGTGTAGCTACTCGGCTTTCAGCACTGTTTTCGCTTTAGTTTTAATACGTGTGAAAGCTGCACAAGAGTCCTCTCTGTCTCCTGTAGAAATCACCCGCCAGCAGATTAGAAACAGATTTAATACTAAATCACTTAACCCCCATCATGGACTTCTTTTTGTACATAAGACACACACACACACACACACACACACACACACACACACACACACACACACACACACACACACACACACACACACACACACCCCTCCTCCCATTGTGGTGGCACAAGCAAGTGGCAGTCAGTGTAGTTTGCTGGTAAAGCCATCTGGCCTTCAATCTGGACTTGCAGTAGCACCAACAGCCCTTTCTCTTTCCCTTTTACAGTAGCACATAAGCTCACACATGCCTTATCCCAGTACAAACAATAGATGTTGCTGAGTCACAGTTTTGGATACCTTTTATTCATATGGACATGCTATTGTTTGTATTGTTGGGAAGTTCTTTCATATTCTTGGTACAAGTTTTGTTTTCCTTTCTCTAAGTCTGCTGGCTTGCCATTGATAGAAGCCCTTTCTTTGGGAACGGTTTATGTTCATTTGTATATATTTGTACACATTATTTATGCATGGCATGTTTGGCTTAATTTTTTATGGTTGCTGCAAGCAGAGTTTTCTTTGAGGGGAGATAGTTAATAAGCACAGAGGAGGAGTTTAAAAATTTACTGTGCCTGCACTGGTTGTAAATTATCATGCTGTTGACACAAGAAAAACACCTGAAATAATGCTCACAAACAAATTCACAAAAAATGTCAGTTTCTAAATAACTGAGCATCAGTGAATGCTGTTATAAGCTTTATTTGGAAGTTGGACTAAGTCACTCATTTTGGGTTTTACTGCATAGCAAATAAAAAACAAATCATTAAAAAAATCATTAGCCAACAAGCAAGCAGTTTCTCAGACCATCACCCCTTGTCACATCTGTTGCTTTGCAACCAAGATGGTGAAGGTAGAAATGCTCATCTCGAGGCAGAGGCCTCCACCTTTTATACTGTCTGTGAACCAGTGGAACACAGCTGATATCACAATAGCGATGCCAGCTTTCTCAACAAAAATGGTAACATGGATAATGACCTAAAGTACTTCCATACCTGACTCTTGCTTCCTTTGTTTTCAATGAGTCAGGGTGGAACTAGTGTGGTAGCTGCACCTAGTCACCATCTTCCATTTTCCTGTACTTGTGGGCATTCTTCTTCTTCTTCTTTATCTTCATCTTCTTCTTTATCTTCTTCATCTTCTTCTTCTTCTTCTTTAGCATGCACGGATAGATAGGAACACTTACAGGCATATACTGCCTCAGTCAGTTCCAGAAGAACTGTGTCCTTGGTACATACACTGCCTAAGGTGCCTACAGAACTTAAAGAAACAAGTAATGTAATGTGTTTAGAATTTTGGTATTGTAAGATGTCATATTGGTTCTGGTGACATCCCTATTCTGTCTACATCATTAACATTAAAATGGTGCAATTTCTTATTGAAACTATGATATATTCTGTAATAGGAACCGAATAAAAGAAATGTGTTCAATAAAAACAAGATTTTGGCTTTAGATTATGACACTTGGAGTGGGTGGAAAATTGACTTGGTTGCAAATGTTTTTCACCTTTGAAAATTTCATGTGGCTAGCTACTGTATTTGTGAAGTTATGAGGGCTTAAAAATGCTGGAAAAAATAAGGCAGATTAAAAATGTGATACATATTTTGAGCCCCCATAAAGTTTTCATAGAATGAAGGTAAAATTTTGCACGGGTTAATTAAATACATTCAAGTACAGAAATCATCCGTTTCTTAGGGGGCCAGGTGGGAAGTTCTTCAGAATTATCCATACATCATTATTATAAACTCTGGACATGTTTAATATGAGCACCCATGACAAAGACTTAACAGGTTAGAATTGTGTGTGATTTTTTAAGTGGTTCCTGTAAAAGGTTACTTATCAATCAGCATGGTCTCATTTACTCCAGATTAAGAAAATACAGCCAGACAAACACACAGAGCACTGATTTGTTGGCACTGCGGCTTCAGCGTTTCAGCACTTCTGGACAAACATGGGAGGAAAACATTCCAGTGAATAATGGCTTGAGCTGCTCTGTGCTGTAGGGAGAGAGGTGGAGAGCTAAATAGTCTTTTCTTCAGCTCATCTGGCCCAGGTCCTTATTACATAACTGGGTTTTGTTGGACACGCTCACAGAATAGAACAGGTCTAAGAAAAGCAGTAGCTGTAAAGCGCCTGTGATGTCAGCCCTTTAAAGGGGATGCTGTATGTAACACTACATTGAAAGAATACTTTGATCCAGTATTTGAGTGATGGCCTTTTTTGAATGAAATGGCTTTGGACTTGGGAGGATGCAAGATGTTGGTCAATAATTCACATGTGCTTGTTAAAACCCAGACGGACATCAAATAGCATCAGCTAGGGAACTGTTCTCAGCCAGGTGACGTCAGCACTCAGCTGAAAGACGACATTCTTGTCTCCACAGCTAATACAGGACATTACTGTTTGGCCACACCTGCCCCGCCCCTTGCAAATCCCATGTCTGTCTCTGTGTCTGCTGCAGGTCATATGAACCCTCTTGAACTCCACCTCGAGCAGTAGTGCTGGCTGACGTTAGGAACAGCTATGCACCGGCCAAACCATTTTTCAGATGAGTCCATCATCTCTTGGGACTCTTAGTTTATCTGCAATCCTTTATTTCACCCTGAATTCATGACCTCATCTCACTGATGTCTCCTGGCACTCCTTTTCCTTCTGAAGACACTAGCTTGGAGCAACCAGTTTCTGCACCGTTCCCACCATTTTTCCCAGCTGCTTCTGTCACATCCTCATTCAACAACAACAACAACGACTGCTGGCATGTGGTGTTCGTTGGTGTCTTTTTTGGTGACTTTCTTTTGTAACTTGGTGCACGCTGCACTGCCGGGTTGGTGGCACAAGTGGCCAAGTTTGTCTGTTTCTATGTGCATTGCAATGATATATCAATGCTGGACCACAGAGTTTCTTAGATGGCGCAGTAGGAAAAGATGAGGCATTCCGGAGAAAACTGTGGAAAAAACCTCTGATTGCTTTGTTTCCTATTTTGACTTCTCCTTTTCCCGTATGAATGGTTACAGAGCTGTTCTGATGTCACAGTTCACACAACCAATGACCAACACATCAGACATAAACTTATACCACATGGCTATTTCTACTTTCCCACACAGTATGTGGTAGTGCGGGCAGAATGTGCTCAGTTGTCTAACAGTATTTCAGGTGCATCTTGTGCCGCTCAGGAAACAAAAATTTGGCGAAGCTGCTGCTTTTTTCCACAATCGAGTATTAATTTTCACAGTCAAATATCTAATTTGTTTTGACATTTGATTCTATAAGTAACTCTAGAATATTTGTTGACAGCTTTAATGTTGATCTACCATAAATCAGACCCGCATACTGTGCCTCCAAACGAGCTCAGAAGGAATGCTTTTCCCTGCACCAGCACGCAAGAAGCTAATAATACAGATACATCTGTATTAAACTGTGAAATTAAACTGTGATTCTGTCCCAGTGATCCTGTTTATTTTATTTTTTTTAGTACATGACACTCACTACAGCACATGTCCAAAGTGTTTTTTTTTTCTTAAGTGACACAGGCTCATGTGCCGCGTCAGACTGTAACCATGCAGCAACTGTGGTTTTGCAGAGCCCATTTAGCGAAACACCACTGTGGTCCTTTTGATTGAATGGAATATGATGTCACTGAGTGAGTTGCTGGGCGTGCATGTCAACGTCTAAATTGATGAAGCCTCTGCGGCTAAACTCAGCGGTCTGATGAAGTGTAGCAAAGGGTGCCTGGAGAAGACGGGGAGTTCATAGGACACACCCGTTGGCAGAAAAGTGTGGGATGAAAGGAAGCAGATAAAGGAGGAGGGGAGATCTGCAGTACTGTATGTTCTCCAAGTCAGGCCATGTGTTCACAGGGAAAGCACCATGGTGTTTTCCAAAGACCATCATTCCTTTCTCAGACACTCTCGGCTTCCACACTCACATTTTCTTTAACTCTTCCTCTCTGTTTTCCTTATACTCTGCCTCAGCATTCTCCATCACACAGTCTCTCACTCTCTTAATAGTGGTGTAATTTACAGCTCTTGGTCAGCCTTGGGCTGTGTGTGTGTTTTTTAAAGGGCGTGTCCCCCAACCCTCATCAGTGTTGGCTCCAGTGCAGGGTGCCTCTTGCCATAACCAGTACCAGATCTGTCTCATACCAAATCTGTTACAGTCCACTAAATGCGTCTGCAGAAATGCAGTGACATTAGTATTACAGATTAAAATATCTTTTATGTGTCAGTGTAAACTTACCAGAACAAAACATAAGCTAAATACCCTTAAATGTTTTGTTACCAGGACTCATCTGTTAGTGAAAACAAGTCCCTCGGCTGTTATTTTCATTATTAGATTATTAGGTAATCAGTTAAATGTTAAATTTGCAAAATTACCGGTAATAGGATTTAAATCTCAAGTATAATTTTGAATTCCAATGATTATAAAAACAAGATAATTAGGATAAAATGATGACATTTTGCATGCATTTCTGTTATGAAGCTCTTACACCTTTATAGAGGTAAACTACAGCCCAGACTCAGTGAGGTCTGTCTCATGGTATGTAGGTGAACTTATGGAAAGCGGTCTTAGTCTCCGAACACCAACTGTCAGTTGGCTGACAGTTTTGGCTCTCCATCGCTGTACTGGTTGCTGTTGCCTGAGAGTCTTTTTGCCCCCATCTGAACCTGCAGACATCCTGCAATATAGCCTGCAAGCCAGCTTGGGGCCAACAAGGTGTGGCTGTTGCATTTGCAAGTCAGGTTACACAGTCACAACAGCAGGAACAGTCGTGCATTTTATTTGATAAAACTGGAGTTAAGTACTGTTTTTCATACTTTACAGACCCATCCAGTGAGCTGGATTGCATCCGTTGGCAGATCAGTTTGACACTCCTGCTTTAGCAAGTGAATTTAAATTGTGTTTGAAACGATATATTAAAAATATCACGGTTGGTTACATTTAAAAGGAAACATGAAAAACTCATATTAGGAAGCCAAAAGCATGAAAATTATTGAGACAATCCTGTATGCAGGCTCATTCCTGTTCTGCAGAGCTGTGTGTCAGTCCTCTCTAAAGTAGATGGCTCTCAGCAGTAATAATTGTAATCAAGAGAATAGTTGCTGCTGCTTTGGCTGCAGCTTTCTGCAGCATGCTGCACAAGAGAGAAGTAAACATGAGACATTACCAGACATGCTCAAAGTGTTCATATCAAGATGAATATTTCATATTCTGTTATGTAGTAAAGCATATTTTTAGAGCTTGGCAGCATCTCTCCAGTCGCTTATGAATTTTGAATGGCAGCTTTGAATATTTTACCAGTCGACCAGAATAGCCAGTCGACCAGAATATGACAGGTTTGGTATTTCCTGAGCGGTGTGCTGATAGATGTTGGTGTTGTGCTGTTTAGCGCTGCCTTGTTTTTTCATCATTTTCTTGTAGAAATTAAGTACTGTGTGGATGGTAACACGTGATATGATTTGCTCTAAAATAAATAATAGATTAATTGTAGATTGACTGTAAAGCGTGTGATGATTAGGGCTGAAAAGAATATCAGATTAATCCATTAGCTGATCAACAGTAAAAACGATTTGGTAACTTTTTGATTAGCAATAGCTGTTGCAGTCAAAAGTGAAATATTCATTGGCTCTAGATTTGCTGTTACTCTTCCTGTGTGATTGTAAATTGAATAAACAGTCTGGACACAGGATGTACCAATTAAATTCTGGGCTTCTACAAATACCAGTTTTAGTATATTGTAATTTGGTTACTCAGTGTTCATTTCTGCACATTTATTTTATTTATGTTGTTTATTCCCCACATTGTGTGCCAGAATAACAAATACATTTTCAAGTCTTTCAGTTCTCTGTTATACTGTAAAAGTGATAAGGTTGCCCACATACACTCACACTTTGGTACACGTTGGTGTTGAAAACATTCCTCAGAGATTTTGGTATATTGACTTGATAGCATCACACAGTTGCTGCAGATTTACTGGCTGAACACCCATGATGCGAATTTCCCATTCCGCCACATCCCAGAGGTGCTCTATTGGATTGCGATCTGGTGACTGTGGAGGCCTTTTGAGTACAGCGACCTCATTGCCATGCTGAAAAACAACTGTTTGAGATGATTATGAAATTTGTGACATGGTGTGGATACAGCCATCAGAAAAGGAATGGACATAGTCAGCAAGACCAGCTTATATGGCACCAGCAACCATACTATTTGACAATTAACAGTTGAACAGGTGTACCTAACAAAGTAGCAGTTGGCTTTAGGTCGATATTTGCTATTTTATTTGCCACAGTGATGACGAACACGCGTGTAAAATTGTGTTTAAAAACCCCTGTAATCCCTCCTTTAATTATTAAAGTACTTTTAAAAAGGTGCTAAGTCGGGTATTCTGCTCCCATTCTCACAGGCTGTTGTCAGCCCTGTGCTAATCCTGCGTGGTTTATGTGTCATTATACACCACATGAACTCCTGCTGCACCAGTTAAACCACAGTGACAGCCTGCACTATATTGTCTTTGCTTTAATGAATCAACATTTTATTAAATTAGTTTTTTTATGCTGAGCCAAATGTGTCCGTCTGGCTGTTTTCCCTCCATGTGCTGTCACCCATTACACCGTTATTATGCATCCGTCAGGCATGCGTTTGGAGTGAGTGGCACCCTCCACCCCTCTCCTCCCTCTAGCAGTACAGCCTCAAACCTCAGCTTTGGGAATTTCAAGCTCACCTTACACCGTTGCTATATGGGCTCTTTATGAAGCGTACTCGGGCAAACGGAAGTGTTACAGCTTCTTAAAGGAGCCTTTCAGACGTCTGGAAAGCCAGAGTTTACATTCAGGGCGGACAGCTTAGGCTAAGCACCATATTCCCGCATTTTTGTTTGACTCAGGTGTTTGTCTGCACGTGTCAGTGGCTGATTGATGATGTCTGTGCTCACTTTCCAGATGCGGGTGGTTATGGCAGTCTGGATGAATAGTGGTGTCTTATGTATAGTGAATCCTGTTTCATTTTTGTCTTTTTGGCCTCTAAAGCTTAAACAGACCCTATAGAATCGCATTCACTCTCAAATCCTAGCATGTTAAATATGACCCAGTCACATCACGCTGCTCCCACAGTTAATCCCTGGTCATTTAGGCAGCATCTGCTGCTGTTGTAGAGTCATTTTCACCATTGCCACGCTAGACAGTTAATATATATTTCTTAAACAGAGCTCTTCACATCAGGTTAATCAATACTGGTTGTAATTGTACTCAAAATAGAACAAAGCGGATATGTGTGACGTGGTGCATTATTCTGTATTATTCTTTGTCCTCCAGTGGGTCACGAGGGGTAGTCCCTGGTGGGATTGGAAGAGAGCCAGGGTAAAACCTGGACACGTTGCCAGTAATAATATTTATTTATTTTCAGGGATTTTGAGAATCATATGGTTTGAGCACCATCTGTCACAAACTCACTTACAGAATGGTAGTTGTTAGGGATTAATGGACCACTTGTTTTCACCATGAATGGATATCCAGTCTTTCCACAATTCATCCACCTTTTAGTCGTTTTATTAGCAAATGATGCTTGTGTTGGATTTTATGGAAAACAAGCAATTTGAACCTGTGAATATTTTTTATTATTAATCACTACAAGCATATTCTGGACATTTATTTACAACCAGAACCTTTTTTTTCTTTTCATTTGAAGTCCAAGAGTAGTATGAGTTCTGCTGAACACTCAGATTTGAGCAGATTTTCCCTGAAGCAAAACACTATTGTCTTACACTGATTTAGCCTTTTTATTCGCTCTTTAATAGTTTTTGGCTACATAGGAAGTCCTGAAAAATTGGCCATTGTCCACAGAGGCAGTCAGCCGACTAACCAGTGGGTCCCAGTGTGCTCATTTTAGCCCTTTTTTTTATTGGGCATGAACTTGTTAGAATCATCTCCTTCTCGGTGCTCAGCTTCTGAAAATTTTCCTAACCCTAAACTAAAAAAATGTTAAAGTACAGCTTTTAGAAACCCACTTCATTCTTTAATCTGGAGATGCACTGAGTCAGCTTCTTTCTATTCATATCTGCTATGATAATATAACACAGAAACATGGTTGTCAGAATCTGTAGATTCATACTTTCTGGGAACTTATTACTGCAGTATTGTGTATGACTTGCAGCTGGAGGTAAGAGGCTCAGAAGAGAGCTTTGACACACACGTCATCGGCTTCCAGCTGTGTGCAGTTGGTAGACTTGTGTGTCCTTCTGTATTTTGTGTGAAGCTTGTCGTGAACACTGAAAAGTGCTGAAGGTGCCAGCTAGAGTCAGAGTCTGTTTGCCTTTATTGTTTTATAGCTTTTAATGCAACCATGTGACATGACTAAAACACATATTTCGATAGCCCTGGTTGTCCTGAAAATAAGGATGCATATGGCTTGACTGTGTCTTACACGGTTGAGGTAACACAATCATTTACACACAAGGAATTCAGAAGAGCCAAAAATAGGAACAAAATGTCTGAGATATCAGAGGGTTAAGCAGGGCCATCTCAGACCTGCGTTACTTGCATAGGAGCAGTGTCGTGAAGGCTGGTGAGTTGATACATGTTGACCCAGTGAGCCAGACTTCAAACAAGGGTTTATCGCGCATCTCTCTGTCAGTCTGAAAGGAGCGTTTCTGTGTCTTCATTAGCACTCTGTGATGATCTGGGCCTCTTTGTCATCTCACCTCTCCTGAACCAGATGGTTTCTCCCTGAGGGAAACGGAACGAAAAGGAGAGATGCAATAATTAAACATCGACAGTGATTTTTCTTTCTCATTCGAGAGGTGTGGGTCAGGCTGTCATCAGAAACATATTTGCTGCTTTTCTTGCTGTGTGAGAGCAGCTGCTGAGGAGTGAATGTGCAGGCTACTGAATGCTTGATTGGCAGAAGCATTTGTCTGAAGGTGTCTGGGGACCACTGGAGACAATTGTACAGATCAAGCAGGGCTCCTTCACTGGGGAGCTTGGTAATACTCCTCCACCACACACACACACACACACAAACACACCCAGGCTTTTGTCTTGAACTGTTATTTTTTCCGTGAGTGTCCGACACACACTCCTCACTGCAGCCGCCTTGAAGGAAATCCCCTCTATTTTTTTCTTTTCTGCTTGAAGTTTGAGGCTGCCGTGCGATTTCTTCTCTGCTCCACACACATGGTCTCCATAGCAAACTGTAGATTTTGATCATTGTTTTTGCTAGTGGAAGAGAAGTGATGCAGTGACTCATAAATATGTCGTGGGCATAATGCACAGGGAGTCAGACTGGTAGCGTTTGAGATGTTGCGTCATGGCTTATGTTTGAGTTGGATGCTTTTTAACATGAAAAGAAAGCTTGTGCCAACTTCCTCCTCACGACCAAAGCATGCATGAGAAAAGGGCGACGTGTTGTTAGTGGATTTTTTTTTTCTTAGCTTGAGGTCTTTTATTGTAGATTGAAAATTGATTGCAAATGTGTCCATTTTTAGTGGTCATGGACATGATTGCCAGATTTTTTTTTTTTTCATGTCAGTAAGTGCAGGTTTGTAGGTGATATATTTTAATAGGAAGTAAATTTTGTGTGTGTGTGTGTGTGTGTGTGTGTGTGTGGGGGGGGGGGGGGGGGGGTCACCATGGCAAACAAGGAAACAAAGCTTTGAAAGACGTAGCTACTCTTGTATTTGAACCCAAACCAGGATCTTTTTTCAAAATCTAACCAACTTGTTTTTAATACCTAAATGTAACCAAGCAACAAATTTTTGATTAATAACTTTATTAAAAATAATAGAAATGAAATGCGTGGAAATCTGTGACATAAATGACTTTAACTTGGGTCTCTGGTGTGAGTGGCGAAATGAGTCACTCCATCACTGACTCCTCTGACCTCCAAATGCGGATTTTTTTTTAACTTCTAAAAGTGGAAAATATGACTCTTCTGTTCATAGACACAAATAAGTACAGTAAAAGTGGACTGATAAGAGTTGTGTTCAGGGGCAGAAAAATAATGTTGAGGAACACAAAAAACTATAATTTTTGAACCATAAATCACGAGATTAAAGGCCGTAGCTATTTCATGAGCTGTTCTGAGTCTGCATTGGTGAACCAGTCTAAAGTCTTAAGTCATTCAGTTCACTTTTATATAAGATGAATAAAAGTATCAAATACTCCTCATAATTTATATGGGAAGCTGGGATCAGCAAATCTTTACCAACAGCAGTTTGCAAATCACAGCATGCCATTTAAACACAGTAGGTTAACTTGTCTGCATTAAGATATGCCACAAATGATCTTGTGTAATGCTAAAGGCCTTCAGCATCAACATACCAGAATTAACACCTTTCACATGTGGAACATGTCCGTCCAACTCCAGCGTCTGTCAGCTGAGGCCTCCTCCCTAATCAAAATGGAAAAACTGTAATGGGTGTGTTAAAATCTATAGATCTTGACCTGAAGCCCAGCAGCATTCTTGTGCTCACATCACAGGCTGCTCAATATGGCAATAATGTGAATATAGGTATGTGCATGCCAAGTTCAACTATGTTATTGGATCAGTACAAAGTACCAAGGTTGAAATGATATAATGTGCTGCTAATAAGTGCTTTTTATGTTTATGTTTGGCTAATATAGATCGCACATAGAGAGAGGCATCTGTGGCCGAAGTAACAAGCAGATTTTCTTTGGTTGACGACAGCCATGCATACACATGTAATGCAACAGAATATATTGAACATCAGCATCAGCAGTGTATAAAAGCAGAACTGATGTGTTGGAAAATGGTGATAACAGCGTGCAGTGCCCTCAACCACTGGGTGACTTCTTTCAATCACAAACTGATAGCAGACTGATTCCTTCTTGGCTTTTTGTCACCATTATGATGCACTGAAATCGCTTTGAAGACAGCATCCAGCTGCAAATAGTCAGAGACCTGGTTCCCGTCTTCGAAGCATCAAAGTTTATTACCCACCTCACAATATCTTTTTGTCTAAAAAAAAATGAAGAATCAATTATCTAATCCTTTCCATATTACATGATGCACAAACAATTACTTTATATTTTTGTGCAAGCTTCTGCAATTGTATTTTCTTATTTAACTCACTTAAGTAAAATTTCAGATTTTTATTGCTTTAAACAGACTGTTGATAATCTTACTATGACTTCTTTCGCTTTCTTTTCTTTTCATTATTTACTATCCCTCCCCTTCAGGAGAAAGTGGCTGGCTGTGCATGTACACCAAACCTCTGTCCTTTCTGGCAGATGAGAGTGCAGTAAAATTATATTATAACCCCTCATACACTCAGATTTAGGCACTTATCTGAGCTTAAAACAAGATCAGTATGCTTGGATATCTGCCTGATCAGCTAAACAGCTTGTTACCTTACCACAGTAGTCACTTGCAGGGTTCATACCCCCTCTATACCCCTCTGCGGGTGTTATGAAGAAGGGCTTTATGGGTGTGCAGCAGTGTGGGTGCATAGTAGGAGCAGTCTGTCCCCTGGCCCTCATTAGCCAGTCCTTTGTTACAGTAAGCCATACCTCGCGGAGCCCAGATGCAGCATGTCCAGATTAGATCTTACACCCGCCAGGAGTCCTGAAAAGCCACCCCTGAATCGAGCCTAATCCTCCTGCAAGACTTTCTCTTTTTTTTCTGGCTCTCTGCACCACACACAGACACAAAAAAGCACACATTCATAGCAGCAGATACATAGTCAGTCTCTCACACACACACACACACACACACACACACACACACACACACACACACACACACACACACACACACACACACACACCAATTGGAGACTTCAAAATTACTTATTGTAGTTTTTGGAACCCAGTCGGTGCCTTGTGTCTTTAATCCCCATCCAGAGATCCTGTCAGCTGCGTACAGACCACAGGCCTTTTTCCCTTTGTTATACAAATAAGAGCTGCAGATAATCATCTAATAAATCCGAGACTCCAGGATTTGAGTAGTCTAAAATGAAGCAGCGTTGCGTTTCCATTGTGTTGTGTCCTTGAGAAAAATAAGCATCTGACATGAGTTTAACAACTGAGGAAACACAACTTTGGCTGTTAGATTTTGAGGATATTTCTGCGGTAAGAGTTGGCATACTTCTTTACAAATAAAAGAACAGGATCAGCTCCAGCTTGTTTTAGCCAGTCCAAATCCAAAAACCAAACTGGACTTGGTCTGGTCTGCTCTGGTATGTAAGCACACCACTAATGTGATTTCATCTTAAAGACTCACAAGTGGTCTTAAAAATCCCACACCAGTCCCTAAAAAGCTTGGTTATTTCTCCATCTATGTCTTTATTTCACCACAGCTGCAGTCTTTAGGTTGTCTTTGGCCTTACAAGTGATGTGTGAAGCCACAAGGCCATTTGTAGAATTATCAGCATGGGGGACCAATGCCTAATTTCTACCAGTGTGGAGCCTTTTTAGAACAGGCCCACATTTCAGCAATATATAGAACTCAGTGTTATGTAACCGAGACCGGGCTTAACTTTTCACCACTCAGGGTTGCCAAAATAACAGCAAAGTTCTTGTGGTAGTTGTAACCACTTGTGCCAGTTACTTCTTTTCAATAACACAATGCCAGTGCTGGTTCCAGTTTCAGTGCTTTTTGACAACCAGTCTAAGATGGCAGTAGATGATTAGATTAGATTGTACCCTGCAAATCTAAAGACAACTACAGCTGTCAAAAAGGCCAGGGTAAACTCTGCAATGTGAAACCAACATCACAAGTATGCCACTACTATGCACAGTTTTTTTTAGAGAGTTTGACTTGGGGGCGATCTTTGGAGAACAATTGAACAGTATTTTTGGTTGAAATGCCCATCCCTGAACCAAACATTTCAAACCTGATGGAAGTTGGAGCAACTTTCATGGCCAGTCAACCAAAATGAATGAAACCTGCTGACTCTTTAGTTTTGTTAAGAAATTTGTGCTGGCATTGTGGCACAGCCCTGAGTCTTTTTTCAGCTTCAGAGCAGGCTCTAGAAAAAGAAAAAAAAAAAAGGACGTGAATGGTTCCAACCTTTGCACGTTGGAACCATTCACCAATTTTCTTGAACTGTGCCAGATCAAATTTTCTGTAGAATGGATGGATGCATGGAAATGGTTTAAGAGTAGGCAACAGCAAAGCTCATCTCTACAAGACCAAGCTGCAGTGTGTTGAGTTTAGGCAACAACAAACCCTCCATCTGATGGTCAGTTATTCACAGTGCCACCCTGCACACCCACCGGCAGAATTTCGCAACCATCCTTGACCACCCTCAGGCTGTTTCTAAAAGCTGGTCCAGGCTGGGGTTATTTGTTATTGCTGCTTTTCTTGGGTTGACAGCGTTGGACAATTTACACATTTGTGTTGTCTCGTAAATTTCTTCAAAGCATTTTCCTGATTGGTGTTAAAGAGCTGTTTTATTGTGTGTTTGAACATGGCCAGCATCCCATTTACCTTTTGTTGAGCTTCTCTGTTTAATAAACTGAATACATTTAGAAGCACAAGAGTGCTTCTATTTGGGGGGAGAAAATGCAAGAAGTTTACTTAGACTTTGTTATTTACAGTTGTTGACTTTCATTTTATTCCATGTTCTTAATTCCATTGTCCTTGTAAACCAACAAAAACATAGATAAATTCATAGGCTGTGAACTAGACAAAAGCCATTATGGGCTTCATAGTGTTAATGTATGTAAGATTTTTGGGTTTTTTTTTTGCAGGATTACAATGGAAAGGTAACCATTCACACTCACATTCACACCTATGGGCTATTTATGCCACATTTCCACTAGTACCTATTCAGCGCGGCTTGACTCGACTCTGTACGGTTTGTGGGCTTTTCCATTAGGTCCTGGTACCAGGTACTTTTTTAGTACCCACTCAGCCGGGGTTCCAAGCAATCCGAAAATGTGACAAAGACCAGCATGCCACTGATTGACCAGGGAGTGTTGCCGCTAGCTCAGTCACGAGAGTGACTCCTTCACCAAAATCAACTGCACCATTTTTAAAACCTGACAGCAAGAAAATGGAGGCACGCAAACCACTGGGAGGCTCAGTTGAGTGCCCAGACTGACGGTTTGCAGCGCTAGTTTTGCAACAAGACAGCCATCTGAAACACACACACACCATACATATTTTAATACTTAACAATTATAACCTTCATCCATTAAATCATTGTACGGGGGGACATGTGCATAATGACTATAGCAAACTGACATTAGCTGCCATTAGGCTGCCTGTATCTCATCCATTGTTGTGTTGTGTTTTGAGTCACATACAGATTATGTCAAGAGACTCCACCCACATTGAGGTGGTACTCAGTTGCAATGGAAACAAAACAAGACCATGTTGAGTCGACTCGTACTGAGTAGGTACTAGTGGAAACACAGCATTAGAATCACCAATTAGCCTAATCCCACTAAGTGCAAGCCTTTGAATTGTGGGAGGAAACCAAATTACCTGGGGAAAACATGCAAACAGCTTTTTCTGAGGCGCAGTGTAAATATTTTGATTTATTTTGAACTATAAATCATGCAGAACTACTCTAATAGAATCCAAGAATAAACATGTATAGCTGGAAATGAGCATATCAGGTCATTTTACTGTCCACATAAACAACATTTGTAAAAAAAAACAAACCCCAAAACAAGTATGGCTGCTCAACATAAACAAGCTGGGAATGAGAACACTATAAAGACCCCTCTTCAAATTTACACTGCTGTAATGCTAAGGATATATGAAAGTTGTCATGTAATATCCTTAAACATGACACTTAAATCCTATTTTCTAACTAATTTTCACCAATTTCTGTGAAACACAACAGCTAAACTCTGTAAAAGTCACTTCCTGAGGCTGGAGAAGAGAATCTGTAACCATAACTGTACAACAACACACAAAAAGAACAATTATGCAGTTATTTAAACAGCTATAATGGATTATTTGAGTGGAGGAATGCAAGGGCTGCACCAAAGCTCAGTAAAGGATAGGTATGCAGAGCTATAAAATGTGTCCCCTTTAAGTCCAGTCTGTGGCAAATCAACACCTTCTGTGTTTGTTAACATCAAAAGAAGTCAGGAGAAATGAGATGGACATCCAGCTTCGAGGCTCAAATCAGTGTTGATTGCTTTTCTGCCAGATCAGACACACACAAACCGTGAAATCACACTGAGAACACCCATTTCCAGTGGATGGCATTGTTGTGGTCAGGTATATTGCTGGGGTAACGGCATAATATTTCTGTATGGCGTGTCTAGTTCTTTCTGTTTGCATGGCAGCGAGTGTAATTCCCAGCCAACAAAATTCATTTTTCTTATCATGTGTTTTAGATTTACAGAAATTCAGATACATATGATGTGATTTGAAACCCTGAACAGTCTGAGATGCATTAGTAGAGGTAAGAAGTCTTGTTTGACTTGAACCACAAGTGGTAACTCGTGACTTTTTCCTCATGTATGTAACACACTGTATGGATCTTGTACATAGCCATTCTTGTGAGATTTAATCCTTGTTTTGGCTTCCTCAAGTCAAGTGTCTTAGCTGGCTGTGTTTGGCGACTTCTATTTCTGCCGTCTTTTCCATACCGCATACCGCACGCTATATTGAGCTGAGTGAATGTGGTAACAAGATGCTCATAACCAAACGCTGCGAAAGAACATTCCACGACTGGGTTCCTAATGTTGTTTTCATGGTCGCTGCTGTCTCGGGTGGCAAATATTCCTCAGAATCAAAATAGACTGGTATTTACACTTTCTCTCTCGTTCGAAATGACTTTACAAACCATGCCGGCTGTTGACTGACATGCATTAGCTGTTGCTGGAAGTGAATTGCTAATTTGTCCAGCTAATGCCTCACTCTGGAGACATACTAGGCTATTAAAGATGGATCCACTTTGTGTAAAACAGACTTATTGAGCGTTGGGATCCTGAAGTTGCTGCTGGAGCGGCACAAATGCTCCAGAGAGCGCTCTGATGAAAAATGTGATTAAATATTAAATTGATGTTTTGGCCCTGCTCTCTTCCGAAGAGATTTACTAAAAGGTATGAGAGCTGAGGTCATCCCAGACATCTCACTGCTCCTAAAATAAAAGCAGTTGCCAAGCCTCCGTGGAGTCTGAGAGGTGTTCCCTTGGGGGAATATGGAGGCAATGGCAGTAGGGTGGCAAAGTTTAGATTTGAGACTCTAATTGAGAACAAATTATTCTGGCCAAAGAGGAGGGGTATCAGTGTCATGCTCAAGGTCATTTGGGGGTATTATGGGATGCAGTTAATGTTGAAAAGCTCAAATGCAGTTAGTGGTTGTATCAGTTGTTTCACCTTGTGTCTGCAGACAGAAATATCAGTGTGCATGCAAAAAGACATCACAGGTAAAAGCAGATAATTCTTTGTGACATAAGACCTCAAATTGTGTTTATGAGGCATTCGTTTTGTCTACATGATTTTATTATGTGCTAAGAATGCCACACAGATGTTCCAAATGACTTCCTACTTCAAGACCTCAAGTCAAGTAATAATGGATTACGCGGCAACCTGAGAGTCTCTGGTTCGATTCCAGCCCAGTCTGACTGCATTTCATTCCCTGCTGTTTTCCCCCCACTTTTTCTGAGGAAGCAGCTGCAATGATAACACTGTAAACCAATCTAAGTTTCCCACAAACCTTTTACAACCCATTTCCTGCCATGAGTTGAAAGCTATATAATAAGAGATGGGAGCAAGATCCATGCTTTTTGTTTTGTGTAAAAATTAATTCTGAAGTTATAAAATGGAAATCTTCTAAATATACTGTCTTTTAGAAATTACATTTCATCTCTGTGTTTCCCCAGATTGTATTTCTTTGCTTATGTAATAGTAGTAACAAAAATATAGCACTAAAAAAGATGTATTTTGCTTTTTACATTTTCGGTAATGTATTTGCTTTGCAATAGTGGATGTTCTTATTAAACATGGCCAGAATTTAAAATAACAAGATCAGTTTATACAAGGAAACACTGAGCCAAAAGCTCAAGCTTCAGACTGCACTAAACACTATGGTTCAGACAGTTTTTTTATCCTTTTGCCCAATATAAAGCAGGAGGATATTGTCATCGTACTGTCGATCTGTCTGGGCGTCTGTCCGTGAGGTTTTACCTGTCTGGTCTATAGACTCCAAAACCACAAGGAAATTGAGCCATGAATTTTGGCTTACCTGTTTTTTACTCTTCAAATATGTGCAACACTGTGTTCATATTCCTGGATGTTTAGTTTCTACACTTTGGTTGTATTTATCTGAAGTGGAGCTTAACAACATGGAAGATTTCAGGCTGCTAATGCTATGATAATATATGCTAATGACATGCAGCCTCTTTGTCATGCCTGATTGGCTTAGCTTAATCATGTGATTTTATTGTGCTGTGTGATTGGCTATGTCTGCTTGACCAGTATTGATTGAAATGGATAAAGTGGGGATTCCCCATATCTAACAACTGGCCTAGGGGATCCCAAATCTATAGGTAAAGAACCTATCTATTTATAGTAACATCAGTTCTAGGTTGCAGCTTTATTGATTAGCCTGTGATATAAAATTCTGATTGGCTGAGCATTGTCTATCATGTTGGTCAGGAAAAACTCTATGACTCATCATTGATCAGTATTAAAGACATACCTACTGCTCAGCAATATTGCTCAAATGCAAACAACATGGTTGCATTATATTTTGTACACGGTTGCCTTACGATTATACTGATCTTATACATAATGTATTGATATCAGTAGATTATGTAGTATGGCTGCATTATGTAGTCATATTCCTGTACACACATGAGTACAACTAACCCTTAAATAATCCCTGATAATCTTAAAATCTATTAACTTTATTCCAGCGTCTGTCTGCAAAAATGGGTCAAAAGCCTAACAAGTACATAGCTGCAGATTAGCTTTCCTTCTGTAGCTATGCTTAACAGTACGGTTTCTGTTAAACAAGCAAATAAATAAAGGGGAAATATGCAGCAGTCACTGTGTGTTTGTGCAACTTCTGGTATTCTCTCCGACCACCATGTGTGCCACCCAGGCATTAGTGCTTTGTAGTTGCCAGATGAGCTGCAGGCATGCAAAGGTGGGTGGATTATTATTAGTACATTTTTGTGGGTTATAGATCTCTCCAGACTGTATACTTCCTTATCTGCCTTAGGCCCACTTGACTTCTACCTTGAAGTTATTCCTGTCTCCTGTCAGATAACTTGAAAAACTTTCTGAAAGTTCTTCATATTTTTTTTCTTACCTTTGACTTGTGTGTATCTCTTGTTTTATCCTTTCATTTGTTCTTATGATTTATTGATTAGCCTCGGCACGTGTCAGTGCACGCGCGAGTTGGCAAGCACAAAACAACTAAAAGTTTCAAGGGTTAGCTGTGGAAGAGGAGAGTGAGAAAGGGAGATGAAGGAGACTGGAAAGGAGGAGAATTCACTTCAGGCCGCCTGAATGTGTGTGTGCATACTTTAAGGAGAGTTTTGTGTGGCAAGTGGGTGGTGCGTCAGTTTGTCGGCCTGGGCTCTCTGCAGTGTGCTCAGCCGCTGTGCTCTCCTCTCGGCTGAGTGGAAACACCATGTATCTCTTGGACGCTTATAGGAACAGCCTTGTTTCTCCAGACTGAGAGCAGAACAGACCGAGGAAGAGCGACGCAGGAAAACGAGCTCTGCCAGAAATTTGGAGTAGAATATCCAGAAGAAAAGAAGAGGTAAAAAATACAGAAACAGGGGCATTTTTTGAGGGTAGTTTTCATCTATTCGGTCTTGGCTATGCCATGCTGGCCCAGAGGAACGGGCTCCCTTCAGGCTGTAAGCCAGCTCACCTGAAGGATCACCCTGACCTGCGGGATGTCGATGTGAATGCTCAGGGATGCTGCTCCCTCTCTCCTTCCCCATCATCCGGAGGATGCCCCTGGGCTCGGCTAGCTGGTGTGGATGGCTGCTTGTCAGAGCCGTACTGTCTTTGGTTCCAGCTTTTGGCAAGAGCCTACTGGGGAGAAGTGGAATTGGGGCTCACCAGTCCCAACCGCAGCGTGTCCTGGGCTCGGCTTCGAGAAGCCTCCAGGAAGAACTGCATCCGATCTCGGGTAAGGAGTGGGCACTTGTGCATGAGAGATGGAGGGCATCCTGGAAATCTGAGATTGTGAGGAATGGAGCTGTATTTGTACTGGGGAATACCCCGACTCCCTAAAAAATGCGTTTAAGGCATATCTGGCAGAGGCATATAGGTTTACATAGGAAGCATCTGAGTGGGGAGGAGAAGTTAGGGGCACCTACACACTTTGTTGTGCTGTCTGAGGAATTTTGTGTGCGTCATCCTGTTCCCCAACAGCAGGGTAGTCCTGTTTCACTGACTGATATCTCTGGTAATGTGAGTGTGTCTGTGTGTGTTTGGGTTAGGTTTTGTTTATTGTTATTGGTCCCTAGAGTGGATTCAGAGTGACACTGTCAGGGTACAATATTGTTTTTGGTTCCATCTGTAGATCATATTTTCAGGATTTTTTTTCTTAACTAAAAGCACGACAGCAGCCATTCTTTAATTTCCGTGGAGTGGACTAAACCTTAGTGGAATGAAGTCAACCATTGCTCTGCCAGATTAGGGAATTAAAGGCATATTTTCCTATGATAGAGTGAATAAGGGTGACTAATGTTAAAGCCTGTGGGGAGAAAAGTTTGGAAAGAAAAGGGAAGAGAGCATGAAAGCTGCAGAGGAGTAACCTCGGGGTGACTCACGGTAAAAAAAAAAAGAAAAGCAAAGCTGAGTTCACAAGTAATGCCATTCAAATTCAGTCAAACTTGTCATCTCATATACATAAAGAAGCAGGGACAGGGACATGCAAATGTACTTTGCTGGAGGCTTTGGTACCATCTGGGAACACACACATCAAACCTATAACATGCACATAATGGTGACTGTTTTGATGAACAGATTGCATGCATAATTATCAGGTAATTGTGTCTGTGAGCTTGTTTGGAACAGATTTATAGTATTGTACAATTTGAATACTGAGGCAGCAATAGTTTCCCTTCTTCCCTACTTCTCTTTTTGTATAATTCAATGTGTTAGAGAAGTATAGAGAGGAAGCTAAAGTGTCTGTAGCTTAGCCATAGGCATTTAAGATTAACAGCTCAGCTATTGCATAATGCGACTTTAAATTTTAAGCATGAAATCAAAACAAACAGCTGAGTTGCACTGCGTCAGCTCCTTTCCCTCTTCTCCTCTAGTTACTTTATGGACTGTGGCTTACTTCCAGCTTCACACCACTGGGTATTGGTGGTGATTTCACCAGTCATGCCATTAGGCCCACGCCCATCCCACTCTCTGGAGGCTTCTACATCTGCTTCTCTCAGGCAGACAGGCAGGGGAGAGGGGTGGAAAGACGAGCCAGAGAAACAATGTCTTTGTTTTGGATCCATACCTAAACTGTATTTTGGTAGGAGAAGAGGCTGTGGAGAGAACTGGCTGAGGCTGAAACTCTTGGCAGGTTCCCGTAGCCTGGAGCGACTATGGTAGTGTTAGCAATAACCGCTAACGCACACCCTGTGGTGCAGTGGTTCAGTACATCGTTACTTTGGTGATGGATGTGACAGGAGTCTTGCTGCCCAGTCAGCAGCAGGAAAGATTGGTGATGCAGTCATACTGAACTGCTGTGATCGAGATTATGAAAGACTTCCTATTACTAGAACACGGTACAATGTTAGTACTGTTGTGAAGGTTACAAAAATAGTTTTGCAAAATAAAAATTATGCTTGGACGGGGTGTCCCATCCTTTCATCCTTTCTTAGTTGGTTTAAACACACCAGTGGAGAACTCCCTTACTGAAGAGTGAGACTATTTCCTCTTCCATCAGCACTTTCTTAGTGGTGTTGGGGGAAGAGCAGTGGGCAGAACACTTAAGAAAGGTGGAGGCTCGTGGCAGAACTCTAATGTTTAGCTGTTCTCCTGTATCCTGTCTCAACATGAAGGGAGAGTGCTGCAGAGATGCACCAACTCCAGGTCTCTGCATCTCATTCAGTGGGAGTAAGGGGAGAATAATGGACAGAGAAAGAATGGACCTCCATCTCTTTCATTTCATTGACAGAGGCGGGAGTGCAAGCAAAAAGGACTGTACGAATGTTTTCTCATGGTCTTGGTTGTCCAACGCCCTGATCTGAACTGTAAAACACCCGAGTCCAATCGAGAGTCTGCTGCATGGATAAGATGAGAAATAAATTTGCTCACCTCTCCAGTATGTTGCAATATTTCTGAAACCAAATCTTGCTTTTCAGTGCTCCATGGTTACTTTGCTATGCAGGCGCAGGACCTGCATAGCATGCTAATACAGTTTCTAGTCTGAAACTCTCAAGAACTCGCAAGAACTCTCGCATCAGAGGAAATGATGCTGTATCAGATAGGCATCTCCTGCAGACTAGAAATAAGGTTAGAGGTTCCAAAACAGCATGATGAGATAATGATAAGATAATTTGCCTTATTTCCTTCCTTTGATGTGGCTGTTCATAATACACAGTATTGATGCAGCCCTACTCTTTATTACACGCTGACTCAATACTTTGGTTTTGATTAAGCTGAAACAGAAAAACACACTACTCATAATTTCCCAGTAATTTTCTCAGTGCTCAAAAGACTTTATTGTTTCAGTTAATAGTCCAAAGTTGAAAGAAGGGTTAAGGAATAACAATAAACTGATTAATTATCGAATAATTAAATAATAACTTTGGCTTTATTAAATTTTCTGAGGGATTTGCTGCATGTTAATCAGATCTTTATACATGCATGTTGGCTTTTTTTCTTAAAAGTACTGTTTGCTCACAAATTGATCACATTTCATAACTGTGCGACCCTAAATCTAGAAGTCCAGATGTGACTAACTGCACGGCCTCTGTGCACATGTGTGTGTGTGTGTGTGTGTGTGTGTATTTTTCATTTTTATCTTCCAAAAATGAACAGAGCCTGGAGTGACTCACTATAATGTCATCTTGGCTACAGGTGCCATTTAAGACCAACTCAGTGTGACAAGTTTTTTTTTTTCCTTAAACAACATTTAAAGTGAGAGTTTTGCAGCTGCCCCATGTGTTACGTAGGCCTAACTGTAGTGTTATGCAACATGAGAGCTGCCAGCTTTTAAAAAGTTGTTTTTTATCTCGTGCTGGTCACAGTAGGTATGTAGAAGATAAGTCTGTCATCACACAAGTATGCCAAATAGCCCTGCAAATCCTCGAATGTGCAATAACTGAAGCCATATGTACTGTATGGGTTTGTGGAGGTTGGGGAAGTAGAAAAAGGCTGAAATGACAGTCCTGATTATTTTGACAGATACTGTGATCTCTGACATTAACCACATCTCAAGAAAACTTTTTTTTTTTTTTACTGTTTTTAGTCAAAATTTGAACAGTTTTAAACAAAAACATGTGTGAGAAATGAGGCTCGCTGGACGTCTTAATCAACAGCTTTCTGAGAGTTTGCCGAATTTCTCACCATTTTGGCATATCACATTGACATTTGATATTCAAGATATTTTAGTTTTACTGTTGATAGCAGTAAAAGCCAGTGGATGTTTTGAGCTCTGGGGTTGCAAAATGCATGTGAAGTCAAAGTACAGAAAACAACACCAAAAATGATCCTATTATGAATTTCAGGTGCTGTGGTGGAAGTGGGGGCATAATCATAAAAATATGTAGCTGCTTTACTTCCCACAGATGTTATATTACAGATGTTTGAATGTTAAATCATCCGCTCCAATGGTGTTAATCTTCCAAAGTGTTTGTGATGATGTTCAGCAGTCTCTTTTTTTTCAGGTGGCAGTTATTTATGAAGTATCACTTAACATGAAAACACACTGAACTAACAGTGAACCCTCTTGTTGACTCTATCTTTCTGTTTCTGCAACCATAAAATGACCCTGTGTTATTCAGCTGGAACAACCTGCTCCTCTGTGATACCTGTGAAGAATCGCCAACAAGGGATTTCTTGTGTTTTTACATCAAGTTGATGAATAAGATCTGTGCATAGCCACGGGTCTTTTTTTTTAAGTGAAAACACACTTTTCTTTGTTTTATCAAAACCACTTTACTTTCCACAATTACCAGGGGTGTTGCTAGTGGAGTGAGTGCTCTTTTATGTGGCTCTGAGTTTGTTCTCACATGGAAACAGCAGATTTCATGTCTGATAGCATCGCTCTGGAGCAGTGCAACCTTTACAGCAGTGATTTCTGCACATTTTTAGGGGTGAGGTTATTATGATCAGTTGTTTCACTACTTTCACACCCTCATTCAGGCTATACATGGATGAGATATCACAAAATTACAAACTTTGCACTGACTGGCTGCTGCTCACAAACAGAAGGTTTGCAGCAGGTGCACTTAAGTGCTCATAAGCAAGAGTGGAAAAAACAGTCTGAGAGTGTATAGAGCAGCCTGAAGCCCGAGCACGAGGTCCACTGGGACTACTTGAACATATGCTGACCTCATTTTTTGAAGCTTTGACCACGTTTCATAGGAGCATTCACCACTGTAAAGAAAGAACGGAAAAGCAGAATATGTAAGCCACTTAGGTTAGCACAAAGCTGTGCGCAGTGGTAATAACAAATGACCCCACAGGAATCTCTCACTGGAAGTCAATTTGATCATAGAGAATTGGACGGCAAAGATATACTGACCAAACATTGATACTGGCTGACTGACATTTGTTGACTGATACTGAAAAAGTTGATATTTATCTGTTGTGGCACATCACTCCTGCCTGTTCAAAGATGATGCGATGGAAAGAATTTAACGCAGCTCAGTTCTTAGAATGAAAATTCCTCTTTGCCCAGGAATCTGAATAAATAACTCAAAAGAAAGAAATAACAGTGGTATCGGCATCAGCATTCTTATTTTAATCATCATATAAAGCCAGAAATTCAGTGCTACCTCATAGGGTCATCTTTAGAAAAAAATGAAACCTAAATTATTTGACTAACCTAACTCTCACTTCTTGCTATCTCTGTACAAGAATACTAATAAGTAAAATGTCACACTAGTGTTTTAAAAACCTCCATTCTTGTTTCCACGTGCTGTTTCTGTTATGAAGATGAACACTCACATTCCTGTTTGTTTTCCGTCTTTTCAGGCCAAGCAGAAGGATGGGCGGGATCAGAGCGAGGCGTCGGCCTCCGCTTCACCCGGGGTGGACGAGGAACCTTTTTCCTGGCCGGGGCCCAAGATGCTTCGCCTGCGCCGAACCTCCCAGGGCTTCGGCTTCACACTGCGACACTTTATCGTCTACCCGCCCGAGTCTGCCGTCCACAACTCACTAAAGGTGACTGAATCTCTCTGGTGACAGAAATATAACACAACAAAACGAGCTTCGTGGCAAATTATGCAATTTAGAGTCTAGTAATTTATCTTGTATGGAAATGTTCTCAAAATTTGAGCTAGGAAACATCCACATATTTCCAAATTTTAGCTGAATCACTTGATGTAAGTTTGAAGCCAGAGGGATCTCCCTTATTTTAAGATAAAAAAATGTCTCCATAAAAGGTTATTGATTGAGGAAATTGACAATCTGATCTCAGACTCTTGGCATGTTTGAGATATGATACTTAAACCTTAAATAGATTTTTTTGGGGCTGAAATACATCTTTTTTAGCCTGTGTTACACTGCATTTTTAAACTTTGAAAGTCTCTAAACTTTGAACTTCAGCTTCAAAGTCTTTGTCCTTTTACTCGTTTTTCCATTAATGCTTCTTGTCCTACTGGTCAATGTTCTAGACTGAAGTCTTAAAATGTGACATTGATTAGATGGCTTGTATCCACACTGATTAGTGATCATTAAATCTACATGACATAAGAAGAAAAATTTAATCACATTTCCAACTTTTAGCTGCTGTTTGAACATGGCCAAGAAAAGACAGTGAAGTTTGAGCTACACAGTCATATGAAAAAGAAAGCACACCCTCTTTAAATTCTAAGGTTTTACATATCAGTAGATAAAAAGTATCTTAAATTTAGGTAAATAAAACCTCAGAAGAACAACATGTTGTCTCACACTGTGTTGTTATTTATTGATCAAAGTAGTGGAACGTAGAAAGATTATTCACAAGTGGGAAACATTTGGGGTATGGTTAAGGTTAGGATGATTTAAACCTCAGAGGGTTAATCTTGTTCAGATTCATAAAACTGTCCGATTTCATGATAATAGCAACATTTAATCATCCATTAGACTAGCGCCCACATCTCTGCTGGCAACTCAGCTAATGTTAGTGGATAAACAAATGTTGGACTCTAGAATAATCTAACGTTTACCTGTAAATGTACATAAGCTTTAAAAAATCCGTTGTTGAATTTTTTTCTGTCTTCCAAGCCATAAAAGTGTTCCAACCGGAAGTCGGGTAAGGGGAAAAATAGTCAACAGTGTCTAAAATAATAATTGGGAAAGATAGTGTCCATAAACTGCACACTAAAAATAAAGCAGACATATTTGATACTGACTTTTGTCACTTTTCCAGTGTGAACTCAAAAAGCTGCTTGGAAATAGCTTGCAGTCCGGCATCTGCTTTTGTAAGAGCATTATGGAAAACTGGAAGCTCTGCCATCACTGACACCAGCCTCACAGCGTTTTAGTTAAACTCTAATGTTAATGTGCCAGTGTAGTGTTAGCTATGTTCAGCAGCAGGGGTTTTTATCCATGCCTCACTTCTTTGATCCCACCTAGGAACTCTGCCAGCCGTCCTCTGAATAACATCAGCACCAATCTGCCCTTTGTTATTAATCCAGTCATTGCAGTGCTTCCGGCTCTGAATGGGCACAGTCTAACATGGGCTAAAGGCCTTTGGCTGCACACGATAGGTCTCCTTTAATGGGAAAATGCACCAGTGTTTTGAGTCCACTCTCTCAAAGCTTATCATAGCCTCCCTCTTATTAGTTTTCGCAAGTGATAATTCTGGATAAGTTGCGTTTACTTTTCTCTGAAGTGTATTTTGACAACCTCTTGTGTTTGCACAGAAGGATTTCCTACAAAGTCAGCATAGCATGTTCTGTTTATAGCTTTTGGCTTTGGTTCTGAATGTTGAAAGTGAAACTGTGGCACGACAGTTAGGATTTTCAGACATTTGTGAAACCAGAGAGATAGACAGATTCTCCCAGAGGTCTTCTTGGGTATCACATGGTTGTTTTGGGCACTTTAAAGTCCAGTCTGGGCCTGTTTGTGGTTTTCTGTGATCTTGCTGTAATATTTCCGGTATGGAACTGACATTAGAAAGAGAAACTCAAGCCAGTAAAGTCTTCTCCCACATTTGGCAATTAGCACCTTTCTCCCTGTTCTTTTAGTTATGTTGGTGTAAAGAATTACAAGCTTTTGCTTTTTCTCTGGCTTTTAACTCACTGAAGAAGCATTCAGACTGAAACCTTAACTTTCGCTCAGGTCACACTGGTTGTAGACGATAATGAGCTCTTCTATTACACAACCCCAGCTGAAAAGAGGACCATTGAAAAAGGTCCTCATCCCTGTACATCCATCACTTCTTCTCATTGTAATTACTTTTAGGGCCTTGGATTGGAGCTCTTGACTAATCGCAGTGTGAGGATATTGGGGTTAGCTTGACGAGGGTCAGGCCGTCTTAAGGAAAGCCTTGGGAGAGCAGGGTGACTTAGAGGGTACATGCAGAACATATGTGTCACTGAGCAGAGGTGGATTAAAGCAGGAATGTGTGGGCTCTGAAAGAAATTATGGTTTTATGTGTTAAGTAGATGGAAAAACACAAACATGGTTATGAATTGGCTTTTGTTTACTGCAAACTGTCGCGAGAATTGTTGCTTTATTCACAGATGTGTGTTGAATCATCTAAATAATTGTTATTTTGATCATAAATTTGTCTGCAGTTTTGAAATTGATGGTTTAATCTTTATTTTTCTTTGATGAATCATGAATGTTTCTGATTGTTGTGGTAGCCAACGTAAACACTGTCATCTTGTGGTGTAGTGGTAATAGGCTGGTTTAAATTTATCAGTTGTTCGCCCCTTTATTTTGGTGTCTTAAATTGTTCATAAACCCTCAAACTGTTCCATTTAGAATGAGATTAAAAAGTGAAAAGCAGCAATTTTTGACTTTTCAGAGGTTTAACATAGAAAATATGTTTGCATGAGTTTATTCATGATTAATAAAGAACCTTCATGAGCATAAAGCTGCGTACACACTGGAAGCAATTCCCTTGTCGAACATCGCTTTGAAGGCTCCCATTGCCTAGGTGACTCTATAATGTATTTACTACTAAGTTATATGTCAATCAACAGTATTCTTCACTCTCATTGGTAGTCACTTCAGTCGCTCACCTGGAAGTTGAGAAAAGTTTATCTTGGGTCCCGCCCACTTTCTGTGGCGGGCGGTTATTTCGCCTGTAGTCACTTGAAGCAGCAGAGTTGCATGTACTCTCTGCAGCCTCTGGCTGCCGCATCACTGCGAATGGCTTCCAGTGTGTGCAAGATGTGCAAGATGTGCCTGTGTGCCGATTTCAGCTCCCAGTTGTATCATAGTAAGATTTGTTTTTGTTTTTCACAAGTAGTCTGTTTTTTGTAACTTTCAGTTATGGAAACTTTTCTGTGTGAATGTGGGGTTTAGTGATATGTTACAGTTTTCCAAACAGCCACCATAAGTCCAACAACCGCTGTTTGCTGCAACCTTTTTGTGCACCACAACCCTCATGTCATCTGTGTACACATCTCCATTCTAGGGCAGCAGAACAAAAACAGAGGCGCACCATCATATGGTGGTAATCAGCTCTGTGTTCTACTATTTTATGCAATAAAATAGTAGAACATAAGTTGAACTCTCAAGAAAGCACTAAATTAGCTAAATAAAATAAAAAAACAAGTAAAAAAATAACATCTTAGACACTCAGCATTAGATATATGCTAATATTATCCAACCTTAGTGGATGGGTATTGATGATTGGGATGATAAATTATCTGCATTAGTGCTTGTTATTGAAGAAATGTTTTCTTTGTATTTCTAACTGAAATGTTGTGCATATATGTCACACATCTGATGCTTATTTTCTCTTTTCTCTACCAGGATGAAGAAAATGGCAGCAGAGGTGAGTGAAAAAAGATCTAATTCTGCATGCATGTGCGGTGTGAGCTGGACCTCAGGTGTTATGAACACACAAACCATTTATTTCAGCTCTCTGTCACAAGCTCCCTTAAATGATTAGCTAATTAGGATTGACAGCCCATTATTCTATTGTGTTCTTGTTTTGTGTGGATAGAAATTAATGCCTTTTCAAGTCTTTTGCTGGAGCATCACATTAACACTGGGAGATGAGTCTCATTGAGTGCCTTATAAAAGCACAGTTTTCACCCAGGAATGGTTGTACATCATTGAGGAAAACAATATGTTAAAGGTGAGGGTGTCTTTGCAGCATGCTGTGAAGCAAACCAGCAGCTTTGTGCTGCACTTTGGCGTTTCAAGTCCTCTTCAGAGTGGCAGGCAGAGCTGCCTGTGCTGTTGGCTTGGCAAGGCCTCAGCATTCCTCGGAGCATCCGGCTTGTCATTCCAGTCCCTCAGTATGCTGCTCACGTCTGCAGCCCAGCATGAATGCAGCAGGGTCGCTCTGCTGCTCTTCATCAAAAGCCTTCCTAAGCAGGCCATGTCTGTATATAGAAACACAATGCTTGTTTACATGGTCTCCTATTATTACACACAGACGGGACAGCAACAGCTCTCTCTTAAAGAAATAATCCAAAGCATTTTTATTACAGCACATATCTGCCCCTTGTTTGTGCTTTTAAAGGATCTAAGAGATCAGTTTATTTAGTCTTCTGTATTTGCCCATCTACTGTTTTCTTTTAAAAACAAAGCTGTATATTTGTGGACTGAAATAAACAGAGAAAATTGAGATGATAACCACAGTTAGGTGTTTGTTTAGCTTGTAATGACCTTAAAGCTTTGCCAGGCGTGTTTCAGTAAATCATTAAGGCATGAGCGGAAAGGGAAAGTGAAAAATTCAGGGTTAAAGGAGGGTAAGGCTTTTTATAAATATGACTCTTAAATCCCTCTCAGTGGGAAACTGTGAGATTCCTGTAAGTGTCCTTCATCATCCCTCTTTGCCCGTAGTGTCACATTCCTCATGCTACCCCCTCCCTACCCAGTTTAACCTCTACTTTACTTTTACTTTTCTTTACTTTATTACATTTAGCAGACGCCTTTATCCAAAGCGACTTACAATAATATTAAAAGCCAAAACAAAATAAAACATTAAAAGAGTTAAACATTAAAAAAAACAATGGCACATTAAAAATGTATGTCTATACACATAAAAAGTAAATGTCTAGTTAGTGCAGGTATTCTCCAAAAAGCTCAGTTTTTAGGAGTTTTTTTAAAAACAGCGAGGGACTCAGGCAGTTTGTTCCACTATCTGGGAACTATGGAGCAGAACAGTCTGGATTGCTTTGGGTGGATGCTGGTAAAGCAAGGCGACATTCAGTGGAGGAGCATAAAGGCCGAGATGGAACATAGGCCTTTAGGAGCATGCTCCCCATTTAAAGCCTTCAGTCCTGAGAAGAGGAGCCCCTCGGGGAATAAGTGTTTGCACATTTTTTGCTTTCGCATGAATTTAGCTTCAAAGCAGACTGCTTGAGTGTTTTTAATTTTTTAATTTTTAGAACTGAAGAAGCCTCTTGGATATGAGGTGAAACATCTTCAAAATTTTAAGAAGTCCAGTCACCTTTTTTTCAAGCTCTTGAGACTATCGTGACCTGTCTGAGAATCTCCACAGACACAATTTATGTTAAAACTCACTCGATGGAGAATAATGATTCTAGTCTCGAGAGCCTCTCTCCCACTGAGCAGGAAGTCTCTTGGCTCCATTTCAGCCTCTCATACTAAATTCCTTTTTGCCTCTCAGAGGGCAGTGTTGATGATGCTTAAAGGTCCTAGACATATGATATCAGAAACATCAGGGACCCCCCTGCAAGACCTCCACATTAAGTGTATAATGACTCATAAAATATGAATGTGATGTTTTTTGTAGTTACATATTTAGAGGCAATTTACAGATAAAAATCCACAGTCTGAGAAAAATAATTATTATTATTTGTAGAACTCACCCTCCTTCTCTGTTCTGTTTTAACCCACTATATCCAAGGTCTGTTCATCCGATGAACAGCAGTCATTTTAACAGAGTAGTATACTAATTTAAAAGTGAAGATGCCGCGTGTTTGTGTTTGTTTGTGGGTTTGAGTTCTTGTTGACATGTTTGAATGCTTCACATGAGCAGGCCGGGCAGACAGAGCAGCCTTTGATGGTCCTGTTTTAGAGCCAGTACTCTGCTGGATGAGATGAAAGAACCAAAGGTAGAAAGCTTTTAAGCTGACTGAAAAATTGCTTCTTGACATGGAGCTGGATATTTGAATGATAAAAGCTGACTATATTCATATGGTAGAGGAGATTGGCAGTTAATTAACGTTGTTTATGTGTGTCACCAGATACTCTATGTTGAAGTGTCTTGAGGCGAGATGCTGAACTCCATACTGCTTTGGACGGAAGCACCCAAATAGTTATTAGATGTTGTTAGTTGTTGTGTTAGAAGTATGTTTACATTTTACACAAAGTCTTACAAAAAGTGGCATTCAGCAACAGACAGGTTTGATAAAATGATACTGAATCCCAGCTGTAGTTAGATCTAAAGGCTAACTTGATAAGCTATAATATTCAACATCTCCCCTTGTCTAGGTTTTTGCAGCTTGGAGGCAGCAGCTAATGAAGCAAACTCACCACAGTCAGGATGTCTGTGGATTCTG
This sequence comes from Archocentrus centrarchus, assembly GCF_007364275.1. Taxonomy (NCBI): domain Eukaryota; kingdom Metazoa; phylum Chordata; class Actinopteri; order Cichliformes; family Cichlidae; genus Archocentrus; species Archocentrus centrarchus. The sequence continues at coordinate 19,685,099 of NC_044365.1, read as the reverse complement.
AAAATGTAAGGTCCTAATTTGGCTCAATTTGAATATTTTTTAAATAGAAGAGCTTAAAAATGCCACAGACATTGCTACAAAACTACATGCTACAAGGATAAATTAGATTTATGCATCACTTTCTTGCATTCTTCAGTCTTCATAAAGAATGGGTCTGGTAAACCAGCCCCTGATGGAGCTTTATAATGAGTTTTGGTGAGTCTCTTGTCCCACAGATATCCTCCAACTGCAGCTGGTAGTCCTTTTACGCCTCAGTCACACAGGCCTAGAGCCGGATCAATGACCAACTGTCAATCACCGGTCGCTAGGGAAAAGTGTGTATTCCTCAACCGGCTCGCGAGTAGTTACTGGATGTTGTTGGCAAAGGCCAGTCACACAAGTCTAAAGACCAGTTAATGACACCTTAGCAACCACTGGTTTCTAGGAAAAAAAGTGTGCATCCTGAGCGCAGTTGGCGAGTGGTTGCTGGAAGTTGCTGGCAATCATCAGTGTGAAATCAATGGCAAAGAGGTATATTGTGCTGCACCAAAAACCTGCTTGTGATTGCTTTGGTCCCTGGCAGATTGCCACGGTCGCCCGTATTTTGCACAGAAGACGCGGATTTGTCTGCAAACGCTCACGAGCTACTTGCCAAGCAGTATTGTAAAGTTTCTCTAAGCTTATATAGTAGCTAACATTAAAGTACTATACAATCTTTTCCAGAAGGTGGTGTTTCCCTGTTTTGTGGATAAGTTGTGACTGAAAGTTCATTCTTGACCTCATTTCACTTTAAATGAATTTGCTGTCTGTCATAAAACAACAGACACTGAGAGACCTGAGAACTGGGAGTGCAATACAAAGACGTTTGTTTAAACTTCTAGACATTTGGCTTTGGTGTTATTTCTTACTGATGTGTACAAATTGTTGTTGTTGCTATGTGACAACCGCTGATCACTATCATAGCAAATGACATACGCTCCAAAACACTCGCATCATCGAAAAACCATGTGAAACCCAGACAGATAATACGTCCCATGTGCTCGGATGTTTTAATGTTTTTCAAAAAAAAAAAGTTGCATTCAGCTCGAGTCAGGTCTGTGAGGTTCACTGCGGCCTCCCCACCGCGCTGCACTGTAGTTTATTTGCTTGACTTCGGGCCAGCGTGTGTGATGAGTCTGTTGATGTTTAGGGGAGGAGGGGGCTGACCGCATGTCGAATAGCTGGGTGTTGCCACTGGAAACACTTCAAACTTCTAGAAAGCAGAAACATACACACTAATGGAGATAGAGAGATATGTAAACCCTGACGTACAGAGACATAAAAACAACATGGATATCCTTACCGTGCCTGTCTCAAATGTGGATGTTTATTTCCTTTCACGGCGGTTGTGTACATACCAAGCGGCTGTTATCCCAAATCTTCCTCTCTATCTCACTTCCTCTCTTCTTCCCTCCCTCTCCTGCCTGTCTCTCCCTTTCCTGTATGTCTTTTCTCGTCAGCTGTGTATTTTAGCGAGCTGTCGAAGAGTGAAATCCAAATATGAATGTGTCCAATGCTCATGAAAGTGCACAGCGAGAGAAACAACATAAAAATTTTTCCATCTGTTCAAATATTTGTTTTTCATTCGATGTGAAACTCTCTTCTCTGCAGCTTTACCCCCCTTTCTTTAAAAGTCAGATTTCAGATTGTTCCCATAAAGTCTGCACAGGGAATGTAATGCAGCACAAGCAAACAGAATTCCCCTGGATTCTCCAGTGAGCTTTTGATGCCCCACCTTTTTTAGCAAAGCTCCATCCAAAGTTTTGTCTTTTCGCCCCCTTTTTGCTTCTCAAACTGCCTTTCTTGTGGTTGTTCTTTTTCTTTCGTTTCTCTTTCGTTCTCTGTTTTCTGAATTCCCACAGTGACTTCTTCCCTCCACAAATTTAGTTTCTTTTTAATAGCATGCTTTCCTCTCATGTCTTACTTGATCCAAGTTGAGCTCTCAATTTGTGTTTTTCTACAAGCCTGTATGAGTAATGGTAACTCTGACATGTTACTCATATTATTTACACCCACCTACACAGACAATGTGACATTAAGAATCGGGAGATTAAAAACAAGGCAGATGTCCAAGCTTTAGTACTGTTAAGCTTGATAGCTTTATAATACTAGTAATATAATACCACCCTAATGTGGCCCTTTCCAGAATTAGAACTACATGTTGCTGTGACAACAAATGTATGACAGCAAATTAGGGCTACCGAAGATTTTAAAAAACAAAAAATAACAATAATGGCTCTGCAAAGGGGACATAAAATTCAGGAAAAAAAGCAGAACTTTCAAGATTAAAGTCATCATTGTATGAGAATAAAAACCCACCAGATTTGCCACTTTTTTCTTAAATTTATTACTTAAATCTTGAACATTTTGTTTGTGGGACAGCCCCCACTTTTTTTTTTGTTTGTTTTTTAATCCTTCAGCAGCCATGCAATTGTAATTTGCAATGGATAATGGCTCTGCAAATGAAATGCACAGGGTTGTAATTGTATCTAGGTAATTCATAGTGCTAATACAATAACCATTAGTCTGCCTCTGTGGTCTGTTTGCTCATTTTTATAGCTGCGACAGTATGTGTACTGAAACATTGCCCCTTTCCTGCAGTTTCACTAAAAGTAACTGTTGGCCAAGATTTATCAGGTCCAAGTCCAACATAAACAGCTTGGTTTCACTCGTGATTGTAGAGCAATGCACACACACCAGCTTACAATTATAAATCCAACCCGGCATCACTCACTACATTGTCACCTCTGCAAGGATTCAACACACTTCTGTAAATATAACTTTACTGTGACTGTATAGCTTTCTGCTGCTACGAAGAACAAACAGAGCAACTGATCTACAGGCTAATCATTTCTACCTGGCAAACAGCTTTTCCTGAAGAGGCTGGTCCTAAAATCAGAATCTCATTAAAACAATCTTAAATATGCGCTTAAGCTTAATATAGACTTCTTTGTTGAATCTATGTAGTGCCTACTTGGGGTGCTTATGCAGTTGGCTAATGCTGTTGCCAGCATTTATATTTGTCCATGATATGTCCAGCGTTCCTCTGCAATTTTGCCACCACAGCACTAGTTGGCACTGGGGTTTCTCCCTTCAGGTCGATCCATTCTCTAAATATCATCTTTGGTTTGTTAACTACACCTTAATGGAGTAAAGGTATTATTAAACTGAACGAATCAAGTAATCATTGATGACATGGTAGCTCTTCCTGCAATTCTGAATTGGACAAACGTGCCTGTAAAATTGCATGTTTCCATAAAAAGAAGAGCAGAACAAACCCGTTACCACCTACATGAATAGTGCCTTCCTTGAACGTAGCCCTTCCTTAGACTTTGGCTTTGGTATTTTGATTACAGAAGGGTGACGAAAGCATCCATCCAGACTACAGGCCCATGAACACAGCATCAACATATGGACCAATTAGAAGCTTGACAGGCCTGGTTATTGTTGTTGCAAGCTGCAACTGGAAAATTGCTGTTAAGGGGACAAGTTTAGCTCATTTTCTTAGAGGCAGGAGGCAGCATTTTAGGCTAAAATCACCCCATCTGTCTCCAGATGTTTGTCACTTGTTCCCTCACTTAAACTTGAACTCCCTCGGTGGACAGTTTGGTTTGCTTCACAGAAAGAAAACAAAATACCGAATTATTTTTTTTTTCTTTTTACTGTGGATGTCAGTGTAATGTCAGTACATATCCTCTTTCCCCGTGGTGGATTGTGGTATTTGTGATTCTTAGAAAAAAAAAAAAAAGGTGATGGAAAGTACTCCACCACCTTCCTGCCCTGGTGGGAAAAACACCAGGCATGTTTGTGTGTAAATCTGATGTGATGAGTGGACACATGCACACAGTACTGTTAGGCATGTGTTTCTGCAGCGGGATATCTCCCAGGTTAGGAATGCTGGAGTCCTGGAAGTGACTTATTTTGTAACGATCCCAGAGCTGTGGGAGTCCAGCCCTGCTGGGTGTTACACATACATATTAGGTTACATTTTTTTTCTCTACATGCTGTATTGATGAGATCATTACTTAGATACTAAATAGCAGTAGTATTGTACATCGTGGCCAAATTTACTTTACACAAAGTGGTATTTGAGATATTTTGGAATCTGTTTGACAAATGTGATACTTCAAGATCTCTGTATTATCCCTTATGCTCAGTTGTCATTATTCATAACAAACTAAATAAGGAGTTTAAGTCCTGTAGTAATAGGTGGTTGTAAATGTTGCAGAGAGGTAGATTTGTAACCCTTGTCTCTGACTTTATACACCTGTCGCTATGGGACTGAAAACACCTGATTTCAAGGATTAAGAGGTGTGGCCCAATATTTTTGTCCATGTAGTGTATCTGGTGTGTCAGGCACTTCACTTTTAAGAGCTTCTTTATCAGCAACAACAACAAAACAAATTTTAGTTGAAGAGAGCTCAGTGTCAGTGTGTCGACCTCTCAAAAGCTGGCCACAGAGGTAGTCTGTGTCTCCTAATGATTCTTTTGCTATTTGACTACAACACATGGTTAAGGTCTACCTAAATAGAGATTAAAACCTAACGGTAATCCTAAATTTAGGAGAGTTTGTCTCACTTCTTTTATCATAAGATTGGTTAGGAGACTGACTTTTCCTAGTGAAAACCACATGCCGTAACCTGACGTACACCTCCCAAGGAATGTCTCATCAACTCAGCTTCCAATGACTTTTTCTTCTACTGTATGCATTTCTGGCTTTTTCTGCCCCCATTTTTCTAATAGTTTGAAGAGAGAGTTTGGATCAACTTAAAGAGAGAAACATCCCCCACCAATCAATGTCTTGGTGAAATGGCAGAGATTTGCTGGCAAACCAGAACAAGTATAAATACTGACCACAGTGTCGGACACCTGTATGGGCTCAACACGGATTCAAGGCAGGAGTATAAATTCAGCCTAAGACATCATCAGTGATGATGCCAATCCTAACCCTATGTTCTGGAGAAAAGGAAAATTACCTTTTATGGAATTTAAAAAAAATATTTTTTAATGTGTTGACATACCACAAGATGTAAAAAACATGCTCAATTTTATGGTTTTATTTGGAGAGATTTCTAACTTGTAGGAGGAGATAGAAGCTGACCAATCACGGCTCATTTGCGCTCCTCACAAGCCACAGCATCAGTCAACTTTCAACATCTTTTAACAGTTTTCCATTCTGGCCTCGAAAATACAGCAACACTCTGGCCTGTGTGGAGGTGCCGCAAATACAAGTGACTCAATCCTGCGTTAACTTGAATTGTGATGACAGGGGCTTCAAGATGTATTGACATGCCCTGCTCCAGTGTGTGTTTATGTTTCTGTCAAAAACCTGTGGCTGTTAACAAAATGCAGCGTTTAGTGAAATAAGACCGGCCCTTCTGATATTGGCAGCTACAAGTCACCGTGTCATTGTTGATGCAGTTTATGAGGATGTGGGTTTGTTAAGTATTTCAGAGAGGTCAGGGCTCGGGTACACAGGTGTTTCAGCAGAGTTTAGGCTTTCATGGTAGAGTTGTGTTTGGACTGGTCTGTGTGAACTGTGTATGTTGTTTCTTTATGGAAACTGAAGAACCAAAGGCAGAGTTACAGTATTTATTTTCATGATCTTCTGCTTTTAAACAATTCAGTTTCTTTGAGCACATGCTTGGCCATAAAACAAGCTGTGCTTTTGAAGGAAGTTGGAGTTTATGGATTTATGTAAAGTGTACTTGTGCTTTGACCTTTCCGCACCAATGGGGGGGGGGACCTCCTTGTGTCAGGATCATGTGCCTCCCATTTTCATATTTCCCCACTGGAGCAGACCTGGCACAGATAACCATCTAAACTCCAACACAGACCCTCTTATTAGTGTTTGAAATGCTTGCAAATGCGAGAGTGACACAAGTGATAGAGAACAGCGAGATGGACAGGGGAGGTACTACGCAAGGGTTAATGCAGTGAGTGGGCAGTGGGCCCGGCCCTCTGTAGAATAACATTATCTAACCCAAAACAACGGGGGAGCGGGGAGCTGGCCCACACAACCAGGCCCAGCTGTGCAGACAGAGACCAACGCCAGACCAGAGCTTGTTGAGGCCAGAAAGCTGCGCTGAAGCTTTTGACCGTAAACTTCTAGATTTGGCCATAAATATGAAGAAAAAAAATATTATTTTTGGTTTGAACACACAAGTGATATTTGAGCTGATATCTGTTTATTTATCAGCAAACATACAGATAAATATTGTTGCACTTACTGTAAGCTATAACACTGATGTAATGAATACAAAGCCTCTATCTGGAACTAATTTGCAGCATCAATTATGCATTTGAATCTAAGTTCAAACAGTTAAGCAAATGATAAAACTGATTCAAGCCAAAAACAACAGATGAAACAGACTGTGAACACATGTATATATATGCACGTATGTCTGCTTTCCTGTACTTCATGACTTTTTTTTAATTGTGGAGGAAACAAACAAAAATGAATGGTATTTGGTATTTGGAGACTTTCTTACCAGTGCCGAAAGACCTTGATAAGAAGCTGTCTGAGGTTTTAAATGGATAAAGATGTGTCAACATTGCGTTTCAGTTTTAAATTATTGTTTTGTGGAACTGAAAGTGGACTTGAAAGAATTTCTTATTTAATCAAGTCGACCAATTGGGAGATAATCATACACTGGTAATGGATTTATCATTTAAAGACCTTTTTTTAAGCAAACAGGCTAAACCCATTTGATGTTTTCCTTTGCCTAGATAAACAGAATACCTGAAATCTTATAAAAATGCAGTTCTTCTAATGGCAACTTGAGGCTGGCTTGTTTATTTCATACTTTTTTTCAAAAACTCAACCATTTAAGTTGTATAAGGACTTAAAGCATGGCTGATTTGAGCCTACCCCCCTCCATTGAACTCAGGGTTCAGGATCTTGTCCAAGGATGCTTTGGCATGCAGACTGGAACAGCGCCAACATTCCCATTAGTAGATGACCTGCCCTACCTCCTGAGCCACAGCCACCCCAATTTTGAATTATGGACTAACCAAACTAGCTAGCCAGGATTAGTGTCAGCTGAAACAGGTGATGATATGGTGGCTACTTCCATCTTTTATGTACAGTCTGTGATTTATACACACTACTTGGACAAAAGTATCAGGCCACACAGTCTTTTAATATTTGAGGTCGGGTGATTTCTGACCCATTGCCGCAGGTGTATAAAGTCAAGCAGTCTGTCTTTACAATCATTTATAAAAAAATGGGTCATTCTAAAGAGCTCACTGAATTTTGGGTGTGGTCCTGTAGATGTTATAATTGCAACAAGTCAGTTAATATAATTTCTTTCATCTTAGGTGTTTCCATGGCCGAGCAGCTCCCATAGTCCCATAGTCTACATAGTGTATATACCTATGCTGGAAGCTTACATATTGCCATGCTGACTTTGGTAAATATCTGTGTAAATTTATGTCCCACAGTTTGCTTCATGTTTACTATGACATCATTTGTGAAACCGTTTTCCACCAAAGAGTTGCTGCAATTATTCAGCTGTGGTTCTGTGTTTCAGATGAGCTGAAGTAATTTTGAAGTGGACTGATGTATTTCAATAATCCACATAATAGTTTCTGCTATGGTAAGACAGTTGGGAGCATTAAAACTATCTTAAGCTTTCCCTATTTAATCCTGTTCATCCATCTGCAGTGCGTGGAAACTTCCACAATCCAATTTCTGCTGCAGAGCTGAAGCCCAGTGAGGTTGACATGGGAGTGGGAACCTGCTTAGTACACACTAGGAGGGGAGAGGGAGGGGAGTATTTCTTAACATCTGTAGCTACAGCATTTGTCGTTCACATCCTAAAATGCATCTGTAATGCCACATGTGCTGAAAAACAGCCACACTGCAGCATGTCAAGGTTTTCATAGCTGTTTAGTCACCAGGTACTCCAATGACATCATACCAGTATGAAGTATGAAAGGCTGCTCTTAACAGTTTTACACTATACCTGAATGATGAGTCATTTTACAACCTCTGCTGCCTTCTGCTGGATCAGAAACAATCCTGCAGCTGCTCTCAGTCGTTTAACATTGACATCAGAGTGGTAAACTGACTTTTGGATAAATGAAGCTTGCATATGAAACTTTTGATATTTTAGTTTCTTGAATTGTAATCTAACCATGGTTGAGATGATTATAGTGTCTTTGTGAGGTTTAAATAAACCCAAATGTTGCATATTATTTGCTGAAGTTTTTCATTTGAATACATTTCATCATACAAATAATCTGTGAGTCAAACCTTTGGTGTCGTGAATGTTAATTTTCTGCAGTAACACATTCAGCCACACGAGGGAGGTAGTGGCAAAAACACTGAATATGCTGACTTGCAGGGAAAGTGGACATCTAAGGTGACACACTTGCATTACAGCAGCCTCTGTTGGAAACATTTTTGTGTTTTCTCTCAGCAGGAATTAAACATTATATGCATCTAGTCTGGATATAGTCATGATTTTAGAGAAAAAAAGGGCATAATGTTACAAGGTTGGATCCCAGACCAACATGTGTAAATTCAATAAATGTTTCCTCACCTTTGAAGTTTCTGTTTAGCAACAAACTGAACCAACATCTGCTCCAGTCCAACTGTTCAGAGCTCTACAGAACACTCAATGTCTGACTAATCTCTGGCTAGTAAATGCATGAAGCTGCTGTGTGAACTCAAAGCAGGGAACAGTCATCAGCGTTCCCTTAGGGAAGAACAGTGGGATGTAGGACTTCCTAAAAGCCAGTGGGCTCTAAAATGCAGCTGATGTTAACTAAGATTGTGACCCCACCCACCTTTTGGCTTGTTTGCATGTGGCCACGTCAGTATCCTGTGACCTCTCCTTGCCGTCCTAAGTCAGTTAAAGGACAGGAACTGACGCACAGTGTTTGGGTGTCAAGATATATTTTGAGATAAGCAAATATTTTCTGTGCAGTTTAATTAGTTTAATTTTAAAGAAGTATTTGCGTAGCGAGCATCCGTCAGTAATTCTGATAAGGAAGTCGGTGTGTGTTGATTTTAAAAATGCAAGGATCAGAACTGAAAATGAGGCACCTTTCAGGAGAGACCTGACCTTGGGCTTTAAGGAAAGTTAAAAGTCTCAGTGAAAGTGCATACAACACTGGAAGGCTTTTCTCATTGACCAAACAGCTGACTGAGAGAATAAATGGCAGATTCATTAACAAATATAATAACTGTGAGCAGCAGGTTTGCTGCAGAGTTAGTAGGGTGGTGATCAAACATCCAAATGTAAATCATTTTTTCCAAATGTGTAGTTCTGATGAGATTTTTATTACTTCTGAATCTGCCAACTTTATTCAGCATATAATTTTATATTTTTGTAAGCCGTTTTCCTGCCTACAAAGGCTTTTGTCAACCTCCACAAAGATTTTGACCTTCCCATAAAGGAAAATGTAAATATGTTCACTTTTCTTTGAAGTACAGTTTCATTTTCTCAATTTTTTTGTTAATCAGATGGCCAAAAATTACAGGAAAATGCACAGACTTTATCTCTCTGGCCTAACTAAACTCTATATTGACAATGGTATTGGGCTATATATCTTAATCTTTGAATTTTCAGTCCCATTACAGCAGGTGTATAATATCAAGTACCTAGCTATGCAGTCTGCCTTTACAAACATTTGTGAAAGAATGGTTCTTTCTAAGAGCAGTAGTGTGGTACGGTAATAGGATGCCACTGTTGCAACAAGTCAGTTCTTGAACTTTATTTGCTCCTAGATATTTCACAGGCAGCTGTAAGTGGTGTTACTGCAAAGTGGAAGCATTTAGGAACCACAAAAACTCAGCCACCAAGTGACAGACCACATAAAGTTACAGAGCAGGGTCACTGAGGGCTGAGGCGTGTGTAAAAGTAACACTCTGCTGACTGAATAGCTGCAGAGTTCCAAACGTCCTCATTAACATCAGCACAAAAACTGTGCACTGGGAGCTTCATGGCATGGGTTCCCATGGCTGAAGAACTGCTGTAGGTGAGTAGGTGGCCTACACACCTGTGTGTATGTGTCATACTTATATGTACAGTCACCCTCCAAAAGCCCACTGAGACAGAAAAAAAAATAAAATAAATTCTGCAACTCATCAACTACCAACAGTCCAAAATCCACAGACAGTTTCTTTTCTATACTTTTCTATCAATGGAGAAAGTAAAACAGCAAATCTTAATTTTTAAAGTAAAAACACGATTTGGACTTCATGTTTTTACTTCAAGCTGTATGCAGGAAATGAAGTGTTGTTTCAGGGCATCAAATGGAAAATGTGGAATAATCAGGGAAGCCTGCAGAAGATTGCAAGCTGTTATATTTTCCCAGTGCAGGTTGGCCTAGTTATGGCTCTGCTGCTCTTTCTAACTGTGTGACCAATCGCCATTGTGCTCTCTCTCTCGCTCTTCCTCTCTCTCGTTACCAGGGAGACAGAGGAACCGTCTGGAGCCAATGGACACCATTTTCGTCAAGCAAGTGAAGGAGGGAGGCCCCGCCCACGGAGCTGGACTCTGTACAGGTACACACAAACACACACGAGCACATAGGCACGTTAACACATACACACAGTGTAATAACCGGTAGATCTTATGATTAACTCCGTCTGTCTCATATCTGACCTCAAAGTGCTGCTTTATGCCAAGATTTCTTCATGTCTGTACTGTAGGTAACTCACTTCCTTGTAAACTGCCAGGCAAAACAGATATGAGGTTACAAAATAACAGATGGTTCCTTCGTGGGGGGGTTGGACAAAGTGTAATATGCACACTGTCATTCCTGACCTCTTCTTAAATTTGTTTTTGTACATCTCCCACTTTCTCTCTTGTCTTATTAAAACATGAATCAGTTCTAATTTTAATCAGCAAAGATAAAAATACTCCTTTTCGGTAAAAGTATGAATCAGCTCCTGCTCTTTACAGTTTGCCTGGGATAGGGGTGATGTCTTATTGCTGCCAGAGTTATTGCCAGGTTAGCACTTCGTTTTACAGGAAATGTAAAACGGCCAGGACAAGCCCTCTAAGCTGCCTGCCTTTATCTGTTCGCTCTTCTCCTGGGACAAGCGAGTGCGGTGTTTTCCCACAATTATCCAGTTTCTCTCCTAAACTCACATCACGTCTCTTCCTGTATGATGGCCATCTTCAAAAACCTTGAATGGAGATAGGTCCTAACATGGGGTCTTTACATACATAAACATCTGCTGGCATTACTATTCTCCTTTTGATCTGAACACAGATGTGTGTTTGAGCTGGAACGAGTCACTCCATTGTGGTTTCTTTGGTCAATAATCACGTTGTGATTTCAGATCATTTTTCAGAGCACAAACACGTGTTGCTCTTCCATTTATTCTTTTTCTCTTCTGTCCAGGCGATCGGATAGTGAAGGTGAATGGAGAGAGCATCATTGGAAAGACGTACTCACAAGTCATAGCCTTGATCCAGAACAGGTAGGATTGCACGTTTAATGTTATGATTCATATTAAGGAGAGAATGACTCAGAAGATCTAATCTTTTTGTAAATATTTTTGGGAAAGGAGACAGAGATATTGTGAAACATGTACATTTTTGCAGAGAGCATTTCCTTATCAGAAAAAGCTGAAATGCATTCACATGCACGTGTTAGATTTCAGCTATTAAAAGATGCACAGACATGTGACAAAAGAGCACCAACATAAAGCTTCTTAGTAAGGTGCTGGGACACGACGTGCCACCAGCACCAGATAGGATATACTGAACTCTGGTTCATTTTCCCCCTTGGTGCAGTTTGTTTGTGCGGCTCTCTGGTGCAGACCAAAACAGCTCCACCCAGGCCCTTTTGGTTAAGGAGGTGGTCTGTATTTTATTAACTCTGTTTATGGTGAAAATGTGATCTGACCTCGATCTGGCCCACCTACCAGGTGTATGCTGTGAATTTAAGTAGACAGGTATGTTTTGCATTCTGTCTACTTAAACTCAAGGTGTGTAAAGTATGCAAACCTTGGCAGCCATAAATTAAACCAAGGGCTCACTTAGATGGGCAATGATGTACGTTTCCCTATTGATGACTACATTTGTCAGCTCCTTCCTGTATTTATTTTTGTTCCCCCTCCTCAAATACATGACTGAAGGTTCTCTCGTGGTTTTTAGTGATGCGTTTTGTTGCACTTGGAGTTTTCTCTGTGTGAAAAGAAACCAAACCACAGGAAAAGTTTACAAACTTATCAACTGATTCAGAGTAAACCAACTATAGATGGGAAAATGCCAGTTTCTGTTATTCTGTAGCAACACCATTATGATTTTGATGATAGTTACGCAGAATTCATGGTCCTGCATTTGTGTTTGTTTTCATACCTTTTTGGTTGTGCATATTGAACCATATTGAACCAGTGCAAATGCTCTGAAGATACGCTTGCATGCAGTTCTCCAAAAAGCCAACCATGCATAGCCTGATGGCGACAGTGCTGTGTGTATGTAGAATGCTGAATGGTTGAAGAAGAACAGGAAAGGGAATGATAGCAGATTTTACCATAGAGAGGAGGGAATGTGCAGAAAAGAACAAGGATCTAAAAAGCAGCACAGGTGTGTTTTTAACATTCAGTTTCATTTCATTCTTAAAGACCATTTCCAGTGTCTGCATCCTCATGCACTTTGAGACATTTTCCTACTCAGCCCATGACAGCTTCCTGGCAGACATTTTGATATTTATGCACACTTTATGTTGCTCAAAGGCACTTCCTCACATTAATGGTGCTGTGATGCTAAACACAGGGTTGTAATGGATCCCTTAATAAAAAATATTAGAGAAAATGAGTGAACTGTAAAAAAGAGGAAGGCAGAATTTGCTTTATTAAACATAGTTCATTCATTACCTTTTTTTTATGATGATGATTTGGCAAAAACAAGTAAACTGAGTATTCTGATTTCCTCGATCAAGTGATCAATTCAGACAGATCTAACCGTTGCTGCCATTCAAATGCATGCGAACTCACACTCCACTACTACTGCTGTACACACAGATGATTTAGATCTGTGAAGATTTAGTGCTTAAGGTAGACATTCAGGATTGGGCTTACCAACAACACACACAGAAATAAGAGTAGCCCTTTTTGGCTCTTCCTCCTGGTGACAGCTACAGCAGATCTGAGTCTTCAAAGCTCTGTGATGGCATCGTAATCTAATGGGCCCAAAATCTCCCATAGATGTTCAGTTGGGTTGAGATCTCATAAATGTGAAGACAAATTATTCAGTGACCCTTTATGTCCTGTTGATGTGGGCTGGCCCAAGTTATAATCATGGAAGAGACCAAACCAAACCAGGAAAATGTCCCTCACTGCAGCAGTTAAGGGTCTACTTTTCCCTAATATGTCACTTGGCCAGCTCTCATGAAAAATGTTTAAGTGTCCTTAGTTTGAGCACTGTGTTATAACTGTTCCTCCCTCTCTCTGTGTGTACCGTCCATCAGTGATGCCTTGCTGGAACTATGTGTGATGCCAAAGGATGAGGACATTTTGCAGCTGGTAAGCATTTGTTCTTCAGTAAATACCACAAGTGCACAAACAACTAAACAGATAATTCCTAGTTATAAACTGGAGAGCAGCCTTTAACACTTTAGGATTAGGTCATGAATGGCTGCTATAATTAAATTTCAGTTATATTGACATTAAAATGTCTATTTCTTCATTTCATCTATGGCCCCGTATGTGTGCAGGCATAATGATACTCAACCTGTTAATCTTGTGAAATGAGATGAAATGAATAAATAGTCACCTTTGTTCTACTAAAAAAAAAGGTTCTAGCAGCACAGATGAACCCTTTTAACATTTCTGGTATGTGTTAAACAAACCAGATACAGTATGTTACCTGGTCACTCTCATGATGAACTTTGGCCAGAAACAGGCCAGCTGCTTGTCTTGTGTTTCCAGGCATTATGCTAAGCTAAGCTAGAGAGGTCTGTTCTTAAAGGATAATTCTGGTTTATGTCTTTCTACCTGCACCATATTTGCTTTAATATGGCTTCCTCCTCCTCTGTTATAGGCATTCTGATTTTTAAAATTAACTTTATTTTTAAAAATAAATGGGTTGCAGTGGTTAGCACTGTTGCCTCACAGCAAGAAGGCCATAGATTTAAATCCGCCACCTGGTCTGCGTGGGTTTTCTCCGGGTTCTCTCACAGTCTAAAGACATGCAGTTAGTGGGGTTAGGTTAATAGGTGATTCTAAATTGCCCATCGGTGTGAATGTGAGTGTGAAGGGTTGTCTCTCTGTGTTAGCCCTGCAACAGGCTGGCGACCTGTACAGGGTGTACCCTAACTCTCGCCCTGTGGCAGCTGGGATACACTCTAGCCACCCCACGACCCTGAATTGGATAAGCAGAAGCGAATGGATGGTTTTCACAAATTAGTTTGTCTGCTGTGCGTGTTGCTTGTGATTATATCAAACAGTGTGCTATACACAGTAACTTGAGCTAACGTGTGTAGCAATATACAAAAGCATTACCTGGATTTTTGCACCTGGTCTCCCAGCTCAATTAACAAATGTATGACTCAGTGAGGAATTTTTTTAAATCCAACAAGAGTCACATTTATCATCCCTTTCAAAATACAGACAAGATCATTCTTGAAATTTGCTTTTAGATCTGTTTTGAGTTTCTCTTCACTGTTCAGCAGCAGTCAATGAAAACTATACTTGTCAGGTTATTCTTGCAATCAGGCATAAGTGTGTGTGTGTGTGTGTGTGTGTGTGTGTGTGTGTGTGTGTGTGTGTGTGTGTGTGTGTGTGTGTGTGTGTGTGTGTGTGTGTGTTTTCATTTAAACTGAAAAGGGTTTTTTTTTTTTACCAATTCTTGCATGTATCCAAATGGTTGCTCCAGACTGCCAGTTTTGGTGTCCAGACTCCAAAACAGATGATTAAAATGATTCATGTAAGAGTAACTTAAAAAAAAAAAAAAAGCACCACAGAGCTTTTGCTACTTGCTATAAAATATGCTGTTTTGTTTAACCTTCTCAGGGCTAAGTTGTCTTAACCCTAACTCTAAAGTGGGTTAAATCTATGTTGTAGGTGCATTGCAAACCCTTTTGAAACCCTATGCCATAACTTGCGCCAAAATCTGAGGTGCACCTCCCTAGAAACTAACAATACATCACACCAGCGCAGCCTGCTGCGATTGTGATTGGCCTGTTAAGTGTCGTTATTTCCCCCTGTCCATTTCTGGCTAGCTCCTCTTCTGTTGCCATTTTTCAAATCGGCTGGAAGAAAATGGATCCATTCAAATGGAGAAAGACTGGCGCCAACAAGTGTTTTGGTGGCGCAACAGCACTGGCCACTTTCATAGGTTATGTAGTAGGCTCTACATGGATTCAGTGCAGAAGTGTAAGTCATGCATAACCCTAGATAATGAGAATATGCAATTTTGTTATTTTTTATTTAATTGTTCTTCTAGTCTTGACAATTAGAGAACAAAGAAAATAATCATTCTAGCTGACATGTATCAAAATCTATTTGCATTTTTATCCAAAAGAGCCCATTTTGCCTTTCTCCAAAATGAAGGGTTAGGTACCTACATTAATGGGAAATACACCAAGCTTGAGGTTAATATTTATCTTCTTATTCATGTCTTTAAAGAAAACAAATAAGCATATTTCCAAAAAATTTGACCGTTAAGAGAAAATGTCCTGTGATGAGAACTTTCAATTGTCAACTTCTAATTATGGCTAGCTAGAGTCAAGATGGTTGCAGAAAATGCAGGCTGCAGTTTGCAGTCACATGATTAATCCACAGCAGAACAACTGTAGCACTGAGTCAATGTTTAACCACCCACTCTATGTAATTTTTTATAAGGCTTAAGGCTTTTTATGATCCTTAAGGTTTGTATTGATTGTCCCATGTGGGTGGGCTAGTTGTCAAAAATCTGACCTTAAGCTGGCAGTAAAACCAGCAAATAAGAACGCCGCCTAATCCAGTTTCGCGCTACAGCTCCATGAGTGATGGCGTATGCTGCAAACAGCCAGCATACGCCATCAGTCAGGGTCCAGAGCACCGCAGACGATAACAGCACCAAGCCATGTCAAACCAGTCGCCACACGTTTCTCACCTCTGTTTGGGAAAATGACTGTAGAAGCAGAGAGCTGAGTCAGATCCCACTGTGTTGCTAAATTCCTCACATAGCTTGTTAGTTTGGCCTCAGCTCACCAAAAAGCCACAGAAAGTTGCTTTTGGCCTTTTGGAATGAATCAGAGTGCTCACAAGGGATTCAAAGGAAGCAATTAGCTGTTTCTCCTCACTGAGGAAACAACAATCAGAGGTAATTTCACCGTTTTAATGTACAGTTTGTAACAATCTGACCTATTTAAAATGTTATCCAGATCCATATGGAGAATACATGAAATTTTTGGTATTCCCGTGGAGCTTGTATTGAGAACATTCTATCTAATATTGTTTTAATAGGAGGCATGAAGTGGCATATGCAAAAACACAAGGATCAGTAAACATGTATGTGTCTCTTTTTAAATGTCTGTTTTGGGAGATAGTGAGCCCTAAGCGGAGGGAGTGCAGCTGCAGTCAGCTGACTACCCTCAGTGCTCTGTTTACTTGGCGGAAGCTGGTGGAGATCGGGCAAGCAAGCGTGCTCACCCAAAAGAGAAAAAATTATGACAGAGCAGTGTCTAACAGATCAGAGGGGAGACGAGGAAAGAGGCAAGTGTGGAGAGAGTGTAACACACAAGTGCGGCGAAATGCTCCAGGAGCCGGAGGGGAAGGGGAAAGGGAAGAGAGGGGAGGTACCACAGCGAGCAGGTGAGAGTGACAGAGCAAAGGGAAGAAATGCAGAGTATGTAGAAGGAGAAAAAGCCAGCAGAATGCATTTGCCGGTGTGTTCTGACAGCGACTATACTGTGTGGTAGAGGCGGAGGAGGGTGAGGGGACGAAATAATGGGGACAAACAGGAACTTGGGAAGGCATTCAGGTCTAAGGCAAACACCAAATGTGCGACGGTACTCTTTTACATTCTTATTTTTCCACTTTGACTGAGTGCAATGCCTCTTATCAGCCCTCCTACAGCGAGAAGCATTTTTAGTCCTTGTTGAAGTCCATCGCTGGTACTTCTTTACCTCTTTATTCTTACCTGTTTACTTCTCTTTATTTCCTTTTTTCTCTCTGCTTGCCATTCTCTAACCTGTGGACTGCAGTTTTCCAGGGATATCACTGCTCTGGTAAGAAGGGAAACCATACTAACTTACCACTTTCCATCATCCCTTATGACAGGTTTTACCATGTCTAAAGCTTGTGTTTGCACTAGTAGGATATGGTAAACCCCTTTTTTCCCGAAGAGCAGGTTAAAGGAAAGGTGTGTTTAAAGGATAAACAAATGCTCTGGAATCATCTATCAACAGAGCTTATAAATATCTGTTTTCCACAATGAGGAAATTGGTTTCTGTGTGATTGAATGTAGATTCAGAGGGAGGTACCAGCAGCTGATGTAGTCCTGTTACTGTTATTACAGCTGTAATCTGACACCTCAGGTAGAGTGCAATCGATTAAAGTCCAACACCGCAACTCTCTCCCTTTCATTTTCTCAAGAGTTTCTGTGCTAAAAGGATTTGGAACTACAGCGTGTTCAATATGGAGCCAGGAGTTTTTTTCTGAAGCCATCTGTGGCAAAACACAAAGTGTTTTGCTTTAACTTTTTATCACGGAAAGTACCTTACTCGCTTCAATGACAGTAGAGTTGTGAAGCCATGCTGACAGAAGTAGCGTTTGCTGCTAACAGCAGACAGAGGAGACCCCCGTTCACCCTCTCCTCATGCCTCAGGGCACACTCTCCGGTACCAAAGGTGGGTAAGCCCCTGCCAGATTAATCCTCACTCTGGCTCTGTGGTTTTATTCTGGGTTTTCCAGCTTTCTTTCTTTAATTATTGGCCTCTCTTGCAGCCTCTTTTTCCCACTTATCCACATGTGTTTCTTTTACAAAGAATTTTAGGCTGTAACATTTGTTTGCCGACTCCTAGTTAAAGGATTGAGAAACTCCCTGAAGAGCTGTGGTTGATTTGAAGAAATGGCATGCTGTTCATTTATTGGTATAGAGAGAATCAATTCAGTTGTCCCATCTGTCACGTACAGTGTGCTGTGGGCATGCAGCAGCAGTGTTTGTCTTCCTGATAATCTCGTCAGCTCATACAGAGACTCCTGTCAATAAATGACACTCGTGGATTACAAGCCTTTCTTTAGTTTTGTAACTTGCGGTGCAAAGGTAGTATTTCAAATATAACATATACAATATAATGGCAGTAGAGGAGCAAGGTGAAATATTGTTGTAAATGCATCTTTAGCAATAGTGCTTTAGAAATGAGATGATAGGGTAAAAACAGACACCCCACTTTTTTATTGGATATTTTTGGAAATGCATCTGCATCAGTTATTTTGTGTCAAGATTAGCTCTCTAGCACTCCCTGCTCATGTCTTTTAGGAAAGTTTAATATATCCGTTCCCTTGTTAGGATGATCTCTCCGGATATAATGGGATCGGTTTAGCTCTTAAACCTCTCTGAAACCGAAGTGACATAATGTCCTATAATCTCTTGCAGGCGTATTCCCAGGATGCATACCTCAAAGGAAATGAGGCATACAGCGGAAATGCCCAGAACATCCCAGAGCCCCCTCCCATATGCTACCCTCGGATAGAAGTCAAGGCTGTGGGCATGGCTCAATCATCAGAGCCTGCCACTGTCACCGAGACTCCCAGAGGGCCGGTTCAGGGACCAGGAAGGCGAGGGGGTGCTGCAGAGAAGAGCTATCGAATGGAAATCCCTGTTCCTCCGTCTCCTCCGCCCCAGCAGACGTCAAAGTCTCAAACAGTGGTTTGCGTCTGTAATGAGAATGTGAGGACAGTACCCCCTGATCCAATTGAAAGGGGCTCTCGGGTGGCTCGGGCTGGACCCAGCCACAGGACAGAGGAAAACCGGTATGGTCCTACAGCAGATTCTGGCTCAGCCCGACCCAGACCCCTTATTGCCTCAGTACCTGGGGGTGCTCAGTTACAGTACCCCTCCTCCCACACTACAGAAACTCCAGTCTATTCCCCTTCCTCAAATTCTAGACCTGGAATTTATCCTGACACCTTATCTCCACCTGGACGGGCCTCACAGGACACATTTTCTACTGCCATCTCACCCAGCGTCAACCACTTCTCACCCTCTCCCACAGTTCCTTCCACTTCCCCACACCAGAACATTGACTGGAGAAACTACACCACCTATAAGGACTATATTGATGCCAAAAGGCTGCACACTTATGGCTGCCGCACCATCCAGGAACGCTTGGACAGCTTGCGTGCAGCATCCAATTCTAGTTCTGCCTATACCCAGCAACGCACAGCATCTCCTCCCGTTGGCAGTCAGAGAGGGACAGTGGAATCACAGGTTAGACGCAGGAGTGCATCCAATGAACGTGGGGTGGATGTAGGTAGTCAGGGTGCTGCAGTGAAAGCTCCATTACGCAGCGCCTCCCAGGAGAGACTAGGAGGCGGTGCAGAGAAGACGATAACGACTAGGAACTGGCCTCGTAGTGCTTCCCAGGATGCTCTGCCTTTCTCAACCCCCACAGGAGTCACCAAACCTCGTGCCCGGTCTTGTGATTACCTGGGTCAGCATCCTGGAGAGGTAGGTGGCCTTCTCTCTGGAGACAGGGTGGGACTAGAGGATAGGCTTCAGCTGGGCCGGGGAGAGGAAGCCAGGGCTAGCAGGCAAGGACCCGGCCTGAGGGCTTTACCTCATCTAAACAGGAGTCTCACTGGACAAGAGGAAGAAGGGCGAGGATTTTCAAACTCGCCTTTAACCGCTCCTGTGTTTGCTAAAGTTACGACAGAGTCTGCACTACCATCAAGGACAGATGGCATCATAATGAGGCCATCTCGTCTGCCTGTCAAAAATGCCATCTCAGACCCCTCACCTGCCTTAGCTTCCACTAAACCCACGGACCCTCTTAAAGACCAAAGAGCTAACATTATGGGCAACCATCTGGGCTACCCCTCCCCTTTACACCTGCAGCTCAGGTGTAGGGCTGACAGTCTGAAAATAGAGAGCAGGCCAGAGGCGGGGCTAGCAGCCAGATCCTCCTCTTGCTCTGGTCCTTCTTCTAAACTGCCAATACAGAGACAACTACAAAGTGGAGGCAGTTCCTTGACCAGTAATGGAGCTGTTACCCAAAAGCCAAATGTCAAAGAAACCTCTAGTTCCACAAATGCCCTTTTACGGACTAATGGCAGTCTAGCAGAGGGGCTTGAAGGACCTGATGCTACCGTTGTGGTCCTGAGAAGGGACAAAAATTCTGGAACTGCTCACGTTCGCCCGCCGTCATATGTTATAGCTGTTAACGACAACCGGGGAGGATTGACTCATAAGTCAGCACCCTTAGTGAAGGCAGGCTCTGCAGATGCAGCGATGTGCTGGACTTCTAGTGACAGCTGCAGGGAGATGCATCTAAGAAGGTTTGGAGACACACGGCAAAAGTCTGGCTCCAACAACTTGGATGACTCCTTGGATTCAATCCCGTTCATAGGTAAGACAGCATTTACCTTCAAACCTTTCTGTAGCAATAAATTTGACATGAGAGCAGTCTGTTTTGTCTAAATAACACTGTAATATATTATCACACATAGTCAGGACCAGACTGGAATTTCTTTGTAGCCTCAAGCATCAGAAACTTTTCATCAGATCCTCAGCTACAATCTTCGTTTACTTATTATTTAAACTCTACTTCCTGATACAGAACCCAGAAGCAGAAAATTCAGACTGTAGTTTATTTAGGGACAGTTCAGGGAAGTTTAGTTGGGAAAAGGACAAAATTAAGCATAGTGTTAGTGCAGGTGTGTTCACAGTCCAGGCAGATCAGCTGATTTGGCTGATTTTGGTGCTCCTTTCTATATGAGGGTCTTGCTGCTACTCCCCCTGCCTTAGGTTTTCCATACCAGCATGTATCATTGAAGGCTGGAAAGGTGTAAGAATGGAGCCACAACAACAAATACAAATAACTGCAGGTGTAAAAAAAGTTTTCTTTTGACTAAAGTGACTGAAATAATTAAGTTTTTTTTTTTTTTTAATGAAAAGAGGCTTTACAGAAAAGACATGCTTACATTCCTCAGTCTAAGATGTTGAAATAGTATATGCATGAAAAGACAGAGTCTAGATAAAGGGATTAGTACTGTAAAGTTTAAATATTACTCAGCCATGCATGACAAGTGGGCATTCATATTGTTGGTTAGATAGAATTTTCCAGTGAAAATACAATCAGTGGTTTAACATGCTCTTATAGATCAAGTATTCATACGAGTACAGTCACTTTTATTGAGAAACTTGTGACGTTTTGGATGACCTGTTGAGTTCACACTGTAGTGTGCTACAGTTTTACAGGGTTTTTTTATAAAATGTTTAAAAAATCTGTAACACCCAGTGATACGTCCTCATGTATGTTTTGGATATGTTCTTAAATGATTAAAAGTCCCCCAAAAAATCACTCAAAGCAATAAATTCAAGTGCACATAATTTCTCTAGTGAGCAGTCAGAAACCCATGTGTTAAATCACAATGACATCAAATGAATAGTGGGAATCATATTTTCAAGTCTTGACATGACACTCCCATCTCAGAATCTGCAATTTAAGGTGGCATGGGTGGATATTTTCCAGTAGTACATAAATGTAGTCATACTTTTAATATGTTTAGAAGGAACTCTTAAAAAAACTTTACTATTGAACCCAAATAATAATTTAAAAAAAAGATCAGATCAATCCAGACTTTTCTTTTTGTTTCAGTAGCATTTCATAAGAAAAATGCATTCAAAATCAAGTCTAAACTTGTCTTTTGTTGCCCCACTTTTTGTACTACAAGGAAATCTATTGTGTCCAAATGTCATCATGGCTATACTATTGTATAATCAAGTAGGGGAATTCCCCGGAAAGTTTTTTCAGTGTGAATAAAAATGAATCCACTTAACCTGTGTTGTGGTGGCATGAAGTGCCTTTTACAGAACGCTGTTCACGACGGAAATTGCAATCAGAGAAAAACATGTTCTGCTGGTATTAAGGGAATGTTTCTGTTTGGCATTTCTAGCACGAGACGGTGTAGTTGTGCAGGGTGTGTGACAACGTGACACTATACTGCCAGCAAGCATGACATACTCAAACAACCCTTCAGCATCTGAAAGGGCAGTATAGAAAAAGTGCAGTCACACTGGGTGCACACAGACACACACACTACACACTCGCAGAGCTGCTCTCCAAGTCAATAAACACACACACACTCCCTGAAACATCTCATGTTTCCACCAGTGTTGCATAGAGACAGAAACCTAAGCACATCGTCCTAATGGACTATGACATAGCGGAGAAATGAGAGCATTCCTGCAGCAATCTGTCTCAATTACGTTTCATAGTACGCTTCCAAACAATAAGTGGAACTGCTATCAGCCTGCCAATTTTTTTTTTTTTTTTGCAAGGAACTGAATGTAACTTACTACTAGAAAAACATGCAATATGTCACGTCCGCTCATGTTTATGATGATTTTTGTGTTTTTTCTCAAGAACTGAACGCATTGACGGGCTGAGAGCTGCATTTACATGTTGAGGTGTTTATAAAATGAAGTTATTGAGTAATGTCTGAAGCATCTTCTGTCTTTTCAAATCTCTGCCAACTTTAGACAAGCTTGAACTTGACCTTGCGTCCGTAGTTGTGTCTTCATTGATGACTCATTACCATCCATGGAGTGCAGCTCTTGTGTCTGCCTGGTGTCCTAGAACCTGCAGGGATTAATCATATCTTCTTCCAGCACTGCTTCACAGAAGCAGCCCTCAGATCTCATGTTCTAGTCCACTGCATTTTGATCTAGATCAGATGGAGGTTTTGGTGCTATAGCAGTGATGTGCCTTAAATCAGAACAATGTCTTTTTTTTTTTCTTTTTTTTTTTCCTATTTTGATCAGGTGGTAGTGTCGGTCTGTTGTGTAGTAAGCAACAACTTGGAGCTAGTTTAACTTAGAATAGAGGGTGGGAACAGGGAAAGGTTGAGTTGCACCAAAGATAACAAAATCTACCTACAAGCAACTTTGAAGCTTATTAATTTACTGTTTACATGTTGTTTACTCAATGTGAAGCATCTGGACTGTTTCCTGGCTTCTTGCATTAAGTTTCCTGGGGTCTGTGCCAAGAACCTCAAGCAAGAGATGCCAAAAAATCAAAAGTCCGCAAGTCATAATTTTGGACAAGATCTAAGTTACTTGGATCTGCTGTGTTCAGACTTCATGCTAAGCTACGCTAACTGACTCCAGTGTGTAAATTCATCCTGTCCTATTAAGAAACCCAGAGGGTAGTGTGTTTATTTGTCCCGCTTCCTCTCACTTTAAATTACTCCAAGCCACTACAGACTTGCCCCAAACAGTGTGTTTATTTGGCAGGTCTGCTTTGTGTTTGTGAGTTCAGTATTTTGAAGTTCAAACATTTATTTTGAAACTCAGTACTACAGTGGATTTTCAAGCAAGAAGGGGAAGAAGATGAGTTGAGCCTTGTTTAATCTACTAGCTTTAGTTCAGATAGGACACAAAATTGAGCTCAGCCTGCAGTCCTATCACTTGATAACAGCTCAAAGCCAGGCCACGTTAGCTTATAGCCTTCTGTGCATCCAATTGCATAGAAACCATACAGGGTGCACTATTACATTATTATATAACAGCTTAAGCCTACCCATAGTTACGGTGCATCTGCAAGCTACTTTGCAACCTTTCTGCACCTCAGCTCCTCTTTTTTTGTTCTGTTTTTATCAGCGTCAAAGCTGTAGAGGGAGGTCTCTCTCTGCCTTCAGCTTTATATGTATGGAAATGGAAAGGAAGGCAGGGAGCTGCAGGAATGTAATCGGAGTATAACCAAAATGCAACCCCCTATTGCAAAGAGATGTGTTGCAGACAAATTCCACTCATTGGTGCAGACTGTCTCACTCAAACCTGTCACCAATCTGTCTGTAAGTGATTGCATTCAGTCTAAGCAGGACCGCAGTTATTTGGAGGCAGATTACCTCCCACCAGGCAACCTGTGCTATTGCCTTGCAATCAAAAGGGGTTGCCCAAACTACTTGCAGTTGGTCGAGCCCCTAAATTTGGAGTGCGCTCATATTCTGAACTTTATGGTAAATATATTGAAACAGATGTGAAAGGTTAATGAGTTTATGCTGTCATTTCCACACGAAAAACATATAAAACCATGTGAAAGTCATGCCTGAAGAGAGGTTCTATGAAAACTTTATTGTACCCACAGAAACCAAATACACTTATATTTATTGTACTGATGTGAAGAAAACCCAGTGAACATATAGTCCAAAATGTGCACAGTACACAGTGTTCTTCTTTTGTTCAAAGCCAAATCCATCTGAAAGTTACATCCCTCCAAAATAAATTGGAATTGTACGTGTCAAACCTCGCTGGCTGCCACCGTCTTCCCAGAAACAGAGTTAGAGGTACTGTATATAAACAAGTGATTAAAGCTAATGGGCATCTGGCTTGCTTGCAGAAATGAGGTTTGCAGTGTCATGGGAGATGTCTTTGTGACTTGAGGAGAGAGAGAAAGAGATTTCACAGCAGTAATCTGTAACCTACTAACGAGGACATCAGATGTTCGTGTTAAATGGTGCCATTGAAAGTAAATGCTTTGCAATGAAATTTAGTCTTTTTGATCTTTTTGTTGTTTCTTTTTAACCATTTATCTTTTGCATTAAGGGCACTTCTCATAAAGTTAAATAACAGTGACAGTTATGTTTCTTGAGATGAATTTTATAGGACTTATGATTTGAAAAGTCCTCATGCCATCATGACCTGGTAAGTCTGAAGTCCTGCTGTGAATCATTTCCTTGTGCTCTGCTCTGCATTATTATAAAGAGCGTTTTTAGAAGCATTATTCACTGTGTGGTCTCACCTGCCTTTATCTAACCATATTCACCATATTCCCTGATAAGATTCATTTCTGCACCTAGTTGTTCATGGTACAAGTCTCCTAATTTGTTTTTAGGGTTTGCCGCCTTTCAGATATTGCATATCAGACATTATGACAGTCTCAGCCTGTGATGATGTAATGCACCCTGACTGTACTTCATCTGTGTTTTTAAAGGGAAAGGTTTGTAGCAGCTTATCTGGACATAAAAGCTTATCAGCTGACTTACTGACTGAGTCTCTGTCTGCATCATGTAGCTTTCACTTCATGTGTCCCTATCGCTGCTTTTTATTGCTGACTGCTGCAATGTTTATTCAAGTTGAGGCAGCAGACAAGTAGACCTTGGTTAATGCTGCTTTAATTTTTAATATGATGGCTCCTGTAGCAGTTAATGGGTCGATTGATTTCAAAGGTGTGGAGTGATGAGGTTTAGCATCAGTAGATTAACTATGTAAAGACAGCACATGCTTTGATCACTTGTCATGGTGAGAGAATTTATGGTTTGTCGCAGCTCTCTTTCCTTTAAGTGACGGCCTCAGCTTATCTGCACACTTTAAAGCTATCTACTATTAATGGTATTCACTCTCTTGTGGTTGGGCAACTTCTGTCATACACAGGAAGAGACTCGTGTATTTGTATGTGTTTATCTAATTCTTTTTTATGCCTCAAACAGCTTGCTAAGATCTAGAAATATTTTTTTTTTAGATTTCCACTCGTGCTGACGTCTCTGCCCCAGTACATTTCAGTGAAAAACTGAAATTATTAATGATTTCTTTGCAAGTTTGACTCTCTGCAAAGCTGGCCAATTCTGATCTGCAGACAATATGTTTAATACCCCTCCTCTACCAGGTGAGCTACCAGGATGCCTACAATACAAACCCCATGGACAGGATTCTAATAGAAATGACAGAACAGCGACTGTGGTTACACACACACGTTTTTTTCATTCTGATTAACCCCTTAACTGGCAGCAAATAAAATCACCTGAAACAACTACATAACACCCTCTGGTTATTATTGGCTCTGAACAACCCATTTCATAGCCTATTAATCGGCTGCGTCTGGTCCGCGGGCCGAATGAAGTGCATTTATATGGCAGGCTAGACCCGCCCATTTTGACTGACACCTCATTCGGCCAATAATGTTAAGAAATGGGTTTCCCAGAGCCAATAATACTCAGAGGGCGTCACGTAGCTTTGTCAGGTGATTTGGTGCAGCCAGTTACATGATTGGCCGAATGACGTGTCAATAAAAATGGGAGGGTCTAGCCTGCCATATAAAAGGGACTACAAACGGCCCGTCACCGGGCCCTTGCCAGTTAAGGGGTTAAAGTCAGTCCGAGTTAAGGTTCTCGGTCAGGTGTGGTGTTAAGTGCATAAAAATGATGAATGCATCCTTATCTCTTTAGCTTGTGTTCAGTCAGACCTCTGAATATGTGTTAATGTCAGCTGTTGTGTTGCTCTTTCATTTCTCATTTCTTTCACTCTAAAGAAGGCTATATTTTTGAACATCTACATAGAGCAGTGCAGCTTGGAAACTGTCCTTCTCAAACCAGTTGAAGTGTTCATGTGACGTGCTCATCTTGCCTTGCTGAACTCAGTTTCCTCATTTCTGTCCTCAGATGAACCTTCCAGTCCGAGCATCGACCTGGATAGCGCGCACATCCCCGCCTCGGCTGTGATATCTGGGACGCCCATCATCACCACCATCCCAGCCAGCCCCCCTTCTCCGTCCCCTCTCATTCGACGCCAGCTGTCACATGACCAAGGTGTGTTTTCCATATCAAAGTGTTAGTCGACTGCTGAATTTGACACAATGGGTTAGGGACAGTTTCAAATAATTATATGATCCTCTTTTAATAGATTCTCTCCGTCTTACAATTATTGAGTCAGATTCTGGTACTAAAACTGAGCGGTCCAAGTCGTACGATGAAGGCCTTGATAACTACCGGGAAGAAGGCAGAGGGTAAGATGCTATCACAACAGTGTCATCACACAGAGCAATGTAGGATTAACTAGGGGAAATGTACATTCATTCTCATTTTTAGCTCTGGTCCAGTACACTTTCAAACTGACTTATTAAAGCCTAAGTTCCACCAAGATTGTCATGATTGACAGCTAATTTTTCTACAGGTCACTCTGATATATTAAAACTTTGAAAAATAGCTGCAACTCAGTCTTATGTAACAGGACAGCACAAAAAGAGGCATGCTTTAGCAGAATATTTAGGGTGGAGTAGTCAATGCATTTTCTATTATTCTTTAATAAGTTAGACTGAAAGGGGTGCAAATATACACAAGCAAAATATACCTCTGGTTGAACTCCAGTACAGGTCCATCACTAGTGTGCAGATCCAGTTTTGACCGATCACTTGTACGTTCACATTCCTGGACAGTTTATTGGCAGTTTATGGATTTATTGATCTTATCTTTTAAATTCCCCACATTCCTGTGATTGATACGTTTTTCTTTTACACAACAAGAGAACTCACTGGACTTTACTTCAGTGTGAAGAGAACCTCTCATTTTTTTTTTCCAGCTGTTATTTCAGTTCTGATTTACTCTAAACCAGCAGAGAATTAACACATTTCTGCAGACCTGCAGTAGCAGCTTTAATTATTTGCTGTGGAAAAGTACTTTAAAAATAAACTTTAATGCAACTTAATAAAATTGTCGGCAGCTGTAGTTTTAAACAGTCTCACACACATCTCCTAATACTTTCTGCTTTTCTTCTGTCTAGGAGGTCCTTGATACCTGGTCTGAAAAGTCTCAGGAAGGTGAGTTTTTCTGTAATTTCACTGCCAGATGTTCTGTTTGTCTGAGTTTCCTGCTCAGGGGTTTACGTGCCCTTCTGTTCACACTCACGAGATAACTTCTCCCGCTGAAATATGAACATATTATGCAAAACAGAGAGAGCTGTGGGAGCTGCGTCAGGCTGCTTTTGTAAATGATTGACTCAAAAGGAGACTTGAATTGACTTCATCTCACTGGTGCACTTTAGAGTTAGAAGCCTTGACTCCTCCAAAACCTTTCAGGCTTTCACGTGCTTGCATTGTTTTCAGGCTGTGGACAGGTCATCAGACGATTCGGGTTCAAGGAGAGATTCCTCTTCAGACGTGTTCTGTGACGCCACCAAGGAGGGTTTGCTTCATTTCAAGCAGCTTCACACAGATAAGGGCAAGGTGTGCACCGTTTCTGTGTAGACTTCAAACAGAGCCACAGAAAGCATGCTACACACACCTGCACATCCACTGACCTAGTTCCTTCTTGATGATACCTTCTGTATTTTCTCTGCTGTTTGCTTCACTTGCTTAAGCAGTTTCTATTTTGTTGCGCCATAAGAGGTATTTTTATTGTCCTCAAGGCACCGATCACAGCAAGAGCCGTGTTTTTAAGATGACTGAAAATACAATGGTAGTTGAATTCCAGCCGTTTCGCTTTGTAAACTGTTCTCTTCTTCACTGTGTATTTCTGCAGCGTGTCGGAGGCGGCATGCGGCCATGGAAACAGATGTACGCCGTGTTGAGAGGCCACTACCTCTGCCTATACAAAGACAAAAAGGAAGGTCAAGCGCACGCCAACTGCCAAGCAGTGGATGAGCCCTTGCCGATCAGCATCAAGTCCTGCCTGATTGACATCTCCTACAGCGACACGAAGCGCAAGAACGTGCTGAGGCTGACCACGTCAGACTGCGAGTACCTGTTCCAGGCTGAGGATCGAGAGGACATGCTGGCCTGGATCCGAGTGATACAGGAGAACAGCAACCTGGATGAGGAGGTACGAGTCTCGGATTCAAACTGTTATACAGCTGTTATACAAATAACAGTCACAAGACACACAGATTTGTGAGTAGATATATTAAGCTAAAGTTCAGCTGTTTGAATTAAGTGCAGCGATTTTGCTCGTCTCCTCGGGAGCAAAAAAACACTGAAAGAATTTTAAAAATGTTGATTTCAAATGTGATAAAGTCATAAAAAGAGATAACCGATGTTATTATGTTTGTCACGGCTTGACTAAGTGGTTTGGCATTTTCCATTAGGATTTTACATAATTTGGCTGCTTGCAGCTCTGTAGTTCTCTTTTAGCATTTCCTTAGGCCTTTCATGCACATTAGCTTTTATCTCCTTTGATTGAGCAAGGCCTTTTTAACATGTAACCTTCCAGGGAGGCAAGTTTAGACATTTTTCTCAACACAACGTTGTCTGATAAACAACTTATTTACTGTTGAAATTTAATGTGCAGTGCATGGTTTACAGGCTGATATAACTGTTGCAAAATGAGAGAATTTTAGGGGTTTAAAGCGCAGATAAACAGGAATTTGTTTATGATTGGTATGACAGAAAACAGCTTCACAGCTCCCAGATTCAGAGTTGTTCTCCTTAATCAGAAGAGCTGTGGTACATTTTCTGCCACTACACATCAATAAAAATATTTTTACTCCTATTATAAAAATTTTAGTGTCAACTAATCAGTTAATGACTCATAAGCTATCGCCTTCTCTCACAAACAGCGCTGCTCTCATAACACATCATTTTCAGTGATCATTTTATCTTTTCTAAAAGCCACTGAATGCAGCATTTCTACATCAGTTTTATCAAAATTCATGCCTCCCCTTAGTACTTCCTCATATGTGCATTTACTTGGTTCTTAAATTGTGCTTTTTCCACATTCCTTCGATTGTAAACATTCATGTGATTCTTGATACTTTCGGCTGCTCCTTTATTTCCCAGGGGAGTCAGCGCAGTGGATGGGTCTGCATATTTGATTTGGCACATATTTTGTGCCGGTTGTTCTTCCTCTTACATTTACATTTTAGTTGCACAAGGACAGGAAAGTAGCTGAATCTTATGTGATCATCTGTAGATGTCTGACAGCAGAACCTAAGGCTTTACTGTGTGAATTTCTTCTTTGGTCTTCTTTGTAACATTTGTGCAAATAAAACCTGGACCACGAATGAATCAGAGAAGTTTTAGGGTTGGTGACTACTTGGATAGTATTGTTTTAAGCCTAAATTCCCCCAAATTGCTCAGGTTCGAACTTCTCACATAGCTGCAGGTTATATAATGATCTGTTATAGCCTGTAAGGCAGAG
This sequence comes from Archocentrus centrarchus, assembly GCF_007364275.1. Classification (NCBI taxonomy): domain Eukaryota; kingdom Metazoa; phylum Chordata; class Actinopteri; order Cichliformes; family Cichlidae; genus Archocentrus; species Archocentrus centrarchus. The sequence goes on along the minus strand of NC_044365.1, from coordinate 19,655,062 downwards.
GTGAAGGACACAACTGCTATTTATTATCATGTCTCATATCGTGCCCCGCCATTTCTTCCTTCCCTTTTTTCTTCTTCCTTTTTCAGAATGCCGACTTCACCAGCCATGACCTCATCAGCAGGAAGATCAAAGAGTACAACACCTTGATGAGGTAAGGGCGTGGTTGGAGAGGTGAGGTTCATATAGCTGATTGGAAAGCTCTGAATGTTTGTGTCTGTGTCTGTGACTCATGCAGCCCGACCGGCAGCAAGACAGAGCCGTCCCCCAGACCCTCACGCCAGTCGCTAAGGCAGACACTGCTGGGAGGGAAAGGAGAGACCAAAGCGACAAGTCCGCAGTCACCCAAAGCTGAGCAGGAGAGGAAGAACATGCACAAAGGTACAAAAAAGAAAAAGACTAACATGTCTGATAAATTAGGCAATAAACTACTAATACTTCCTCCATTTATCATGTATAAGCAGTATATAAGCGTTTAATATACTCTTTAGTAAACAGACTCCATCCACAACCCTGAATTGGTTAAGTGCTCCTTAAAACACGTTGTTTTTAAAGGAAAGGCCTTGAATTGTCTTAATTTCACTTTTGATGGGTCTAAAATGCTTTCAGTCATGCCATCATGAGAATTTTGAGTACACAATGACTCTATTTTTGCAGCCTCTACATATTTAGATAAGGCAGTGTGACCGCATTGTAATGTGATGTTTTGTAGTTTGAATTAACTATTATAGGCTGATTTATACGGATAAAAATTATTAAAGTTTTTGGGAAATGGCTTGAAAATAAAGATCACAAAGCAAATGCCTGGAAATGCTTACCAAGCAAACTGCTCTTTGTGTTGAAGGTGTTTTGAGGATGATGGAAAGTTTTGCTTGGAGTATTATACTTCTAGAAGTAATAACTTTTTGTTTTGCTGTTAATGCTACTTTAATGCAAAGTACACATTCAATGAGATGTGGCTCGAGAGCAACACACTTAGAGCTTCCTTGATTCTTGTTGAAAGTAATAAATCTGAAGACTGCTGCACCTGGTGCCTGAAACTGCTCAGCGCAGGAACTTGGAGTACAAAAGGTATTAGAGTGGCATGTAAAGGCCACAAGAAAACAACCAGTATAGTTCTGTTTTTGTATCTGGAGCATGACAGTCTTGAGCGTAATCCACTCTGTGCTAAACAAATCCAGCATCTTAACATCATCAAAATATTTTGACAGCATTTGGATCCAGACCAACAATAAAAGCAAAGTGCCCAGGACTTTACACACAGTAGCTAAACATCAGTTCTTAATATGGCAGTATAGGTCTTATATACTAGGTGTATATATATATATATATATATATATATATATATATATATATATATATATATATATATATATATATATATATATATATATATATATATATATATATATATATATATAGGTCTTAAGCTGTCTTTACAGTTGTCTTAAATGTAGCTTTTTAGACACATTGTAATTAAAGTGTCACCAGCAGAGGCCCCTGTTTATGGTTTCCTCTGTGTGCAGATGATACCAGCCCTCCCAAGGATAAAGGAACGTGGCGGAAGAGCATCCCAGGACTGATGAGGAAACCTTTTGAGAAGAAGCCATCTCCTGGAGTCACATTTGGAGTGCGACTGGATGACTGTCCTCCTGCACAGAACAACAAGGTGCAGCCTGGTTTCATTAAGTACATTTTTAAACAAAGTTTGTTCTGTCATTGACTGGCCTTTAAACACATTCCCCTTTCCTCTGCGTTCCAGTTTGTGCCTCTGATTGTGGAGGTTTGCTGCAAGCTGGTGGAAGAAAGGGGGCTGGAGTACACGGGCATCTACAGAGTTCCTGGAAACAACGCTGCGATCTCCAACATGCAGGAGGAGCTCAATAACAAGGGCATGAATGATATCGACATTCAAGACGATGTGAGTGTGCTTTCATCGATCTGCTGTTGCTTTAATTAAACTCTCCTTGAAGTGCATTTCCCTAATGGCCTTCATGTGACAATGGAGTATTTTTAACAGCTGCAGAGTGCCAGGTCTCTTCTCTGCATCTTTGTACTCCGGCCAGTGATGTGTTTTAACAATCTTTAAAATATCAGATCCATATATCACAGAAGAGGGTAATCTTGTATTCCTGGATCACCAACACTTCAAAAAAACTAAAAGGGATGCAGCAGTGATAGCTGCAGAGTACCATAATGCATATTTTTCCAAATTAGCCTTTTACTAACTTACTTCTTTTCATGCAGAAATGGAGGGACCTCAATGTGATCAGCAGTTTACTGAAGTCATTCTTTCGTAAACTCCCTGAGCCGTTGTTCACCAATGGTAAGCTGGTGCTGCCTGCCATCTAGTGGTCAAAAATGAGAACTGTAGTCTGGAAAAGTACTCTTACGTCTTCTTTTTGCTTCCTGCAGAGAGGTACACAGACTTTATAGAGGCCAACAGGACAGACGACCCAGTGGAGAGACTCAAAGTGCTGAAGAGGCTGGTGAGTAGAAGTAGTTTTTTAACATTAGACCTCATAAAATTCATATGAAATGCAGTAAAGATGCAAGAAACTAAGACATAAGACATTAAATTTTTGTTTTGTGTAACTGCTCTTTTTCTTACAGCTTCATGAGTTACCGGATCATCATTACGAGACCCTCAAGTTCCTCTCAGCTCACCTGAAAACAGTTGCAGAAAACTCAGAGAAAAATAAGGTATTTGTTGTTCTTGGCATTGTGCCTTTGAGTATAATTTATAGAGACAGTTCATCCCAGGATCTTCACATAATTTTTCCTTTGGCCTGTAGTCTTATTTAACCAAATATGTAGTCTGAGTTGCTCAGTTTTGGAAATATCTACCTTCTTTTGAATTTAATAGAACTGGAATGTTTACATCCTAGCTGCACGCTCCATTATGTTTAACAGAAGGCTGACATCTCTACAGATAACATTTCCAAAGCTTTCCAAAATAGCATAGATGGACAAATAACACTAAGAGGAAGGATATGCAAATTCAATTTTGTGACAAACCACTCCTTTGACTTTTAAAATAAACTTTTTTATATATCAGATGGAGCCGAGGAACCTCGCTATCGTGTTCGGCCCCACTCTGGTGCGCACCACCGAGGACAACATGACCCACATGGTGACGCACATGCCCGACCAGTACAAAATAGTGGAGACCCTCATTCAAAATGTGAGTATCATTGTTGGCTCACTGTGTGCACATAAAAACTTTTTTCTCATGTTTATTTTCTCTCTTGCAGTATGACTGGTTCTTCACTGAAGATGGAAATGGAGATCCAGTGGTGGGTACAGGCATCACTGCCAATAAAATTTTCTTCCAGCTTTCTAACCTAAAATATTAAGAGAAAAAAGTCCATTTTGGTGAAGTGAGTTGGCAAATACATAATCAACCACTCAAATGGTGTATAATATGAAAGAAGTGAATTAATCAATCTTCACTCAATGAAACCAGAAACTTTGCAGTGCAGAAATCACAGGATTGGTGTTACTAACCACTCTCTTAGGAAGGAGGGGAGCAACATAAAACCAGATGGACATGGCTCAGCCAAGGTATTTATTGCTTAGAGGTTTTCCAAAGGTGAAGAAAAGAGGCACACTACAAGGGAAAAGAGGGCCTGTGGGTGCTGCTAAATCAAAGTAGATGTAGTGGTTCTTTCCTGCCACCAAAGGTTGCTGGTGCCAATCTGGGGCTGTAGGAGGTGATTTTCAGTTTTCAGAATCTGTCCACCATGATTTTCCTAAAAGAAACAAGCCCAGCTTTGTAATGCTGGATAACGCTCAGTTGGTTGTCAAATTGGTTGAAATGTGCAACCTCGTCAGTGGAGGGAAGATATAAAAAGGCAACTATTTTACTTTTACAAGGAACTGCGAAAAAGAAACAAAAACAATGCAGCTATGCTTCCTACCCAAACTGAAACCCAGTAGTACTAACACCCCTACTTCTACTATGTTAAACAGCGATTAATTCAGTGTGTGTAAAGCTACTTTCACATGCAGCTTTGAACCTTTCTAGGCAGGTAGATTGGATATGAAATTGTCTCTTAGCTGCCAAATCCTGTCAAAGTTGTATAAACCAAACTGAGTATTTCCAATCGTCAGAACATGTCGGAATCATCTGCTGTGTGCTACATGTGGGAAAGGACAATTTCAGAAAATTTCCCAACATGATTCTCCTGATGTTACTCAGAGTTCATGTTTGAAAATGGGTTTCAAGTAACTAACTAATCCCAATTAGGGCTCGCAGCCACCCCGAGTGATGATCACCTGAACGTGGCCGTCAAGTCAAACTGCTTTTTTAATGGTGGTTGAGTGAAAAAAATTAACAAATGAGTGAAAAAACGTTTTAGCTTTTATGATGGAAGATTTCCCTAAAACATCCCCTTGAATCAGATCATTAATGTCTCCTTTCAGACTCTGTCCCAGGAGGAGAGCGCGGTGGAGTCGCAGCCCGTCCCCAACATCGACCACCTGCTCACCAACATCGGCCGTACAGGCACATCGCAGGGTGAAGTATCAGGTAACACGCTGCCTTTTGGCAGGCCAACTCTGTGGTGGGTTAACCTTTCTCTACCCTTTCACTGCTGAGCACTGTGGTCGGGCGGGGGGGGGGGTTGTATTTAAGGCTAGAAACAAATGTTGATGACGCTGCTTCTTCCCCAGGCCAAGCTTCCCCTTTTGCTTCTTTGGCTGTTGCCATTAGGTAGAATGGCTAACATAGAGTCCAAACAACGTGTTCTCATCCTGAGAAGTCACATAATGCCATTTTGTCAGATGCTGAAGGCGTCTTTTGGCCCTGTTTTTAATAGTCCTACGCATTAGAAGGTTGGTAGGGGTGGCAGTGTCAGACGTTGGAAACTTACCAGCAATGAGACCATGGTTCACTTCCTGTTTGAGTCTTTGATGGGTTGTCCTTAGACACCTTGTGAGAGACACGCAAGCAGCTTTGACAAAACGGCATCATTTGACAGCCTGGGAATGAGAAATGCCTGTGTGGGTTTCAGTAGGCAGTTTATTTGCATCCCTGAAAGGATGCAACTAATTGTCTCACTCCTTCATTTGCTTTAATCTACTCCTCCTTCTCGATATATGCTAGCATTTTTAAGCAGTTCATGGATATCCATTTTCTTTTTAACCAACTTTATGCCCTTTAATACCCCCCCTTTTGGTCAAACTTCCCCCTTTCCCCTGTTTTCCCTGCCTACTCTTGCACTAATACGGCATGTTCTTTGGCACGTCAGAAACAGATGTTTTTACAGTAAAAGGCGACCTCTGTCCTCTGTCTCTAGTGAGGCTCTGTCGGGTGTCCTAACGGCTTTCCCAGCATTCACACATACTGATCTTGACACAGGCCAAGTGGGAGGAGTCTATCACACCATGATGTCACTGATGGATTCTATAATGTCCGTGATGGACAGCTGGAACTGTAGGAAGAAGGAGGATTGTTGCCCGCAGTGTAGCTGCCTAGTCTGCAGGAACCCACAGCTCTTTTAAGAAATGCCAAAGAAAGAGAGAAAAAAAAATGTTAATGAAAGAAAGCGTGATGAAAAGGGGAAGTGAAGCGGCAACACGGTACTGTACGGTGTCCGGTTTTCTATCAGAGTATACCTAATACAGGCCGGTGCTACTGTCTGAAAGGCTCTCCGCTGTCTCTCCTCACTGTCTCGCAAGCTTGCCAACAGGAGAGATAGCATGGTATGGTTTCTACATCACCGGTCAGTGTGCACCTGCATATTGTGCCTCCATCTGTATTGTAAGGGGTGTATAGGGGGGCTTGGCTATGTCACACAAACACAAATTTTAGCTAAGGGATGCTATGAGTGACAGATTCCACAGCAGGTGAGGACTGATTATAGGTTTTCCTTGCTGACACTCTCATTCTCATGTAGTGTCCTCTGTTCTCATATAGCTAGCCCCTCTGTGACCCCACGTCACCTTTATGTTTTTATTCTTTGGTTTCTTCCATAGATGTTTTCTGTCATCACTGTGCCACTGTGTCTGAGAGCTCACATCACCTCACATTGCTTCATTGGTAAAATCGATTTTGTACAGGCCTGTCTGTAGCATTGGGTATCAAACATGTAGCTGTATTGACAGAAATGGGTCAGCAGCACTGAAGCTTAACCATATTTGATATTTTTAAAAACATTTTCAGAAAGGTTGACGGTTACAAGAATTAAATAAAACCTAGATGGGGAAAAGGGCTGGCACATTAGAATGTCATTGCACAATTAGTAGGGCCAAAAGGCTTCAGGATAATATTATTGCAATATCTATGGAAATTTAGAAAACAAATACATTCATATCATTCAAATGTATATTTAACTTTGTTTATTGTGTGGACTTAAACCTCTTCACCTCTTCGTGGTCTAACAGTTGTAAACTGAAGAACCAAGTGTTTCGTAACCTAAAGAAACCTTTTAAAGCCAGCTGGGTGATCTGAAAAATGGCAGAAATCACAGAGCTACAATGGTGGGACAGTGCATCGACAATGGCGTGTAGAGGTGACACACACAAAGCATGTGAGTTGTGGCTTCTTCTGTTACAAGAGAAGCATTTTGTTCATATTTGTGCAGCCCAAAAAAAAGTGTTAGAAAGTATCAGTGTAACACCTCAGGTGTGGCCACAACCAATGATTCTTTTAAGTAGATGTTACCACAGGATCACGTCTTCATACCAGGATAACAAATCAGTCGCCATCCTTGTGTTGCATGGCATATCATCTGCCCCGCTGCTGCTGTTCATTGCTGAAGTTGCACTCAGAATCACTGAGAGAAGTTTTGATGGAAGTTACCGTCAACATCTTCTGTGGCTCTCCTGACTCTCTTTGTGTAGTAGATCTACCTTGACTTGATGTTTGGGTGCGAGTTGGGAAGCAAGGTCACATACGGACGTGGACCTGAGTGTAACGCAGAGCTCATCTGTCCCTGTGTGCGGCATGGCTCGTTGTCTGCTCATGTGTGTGCGGTCACTTCTCATTGGTCTCGTCTGGTGTTTTTTTTTTTTTTTTTTTCTCATGCTTCTTCTCATCAACATGGTTCTTCTCCTTTGTTTCCTCTCAGACTCATTTCCACATGTCGCACCTCCTCTTCTGTGTGCTCACCTGTGTTGTAAAATCATCTAACGTGTCCCTCTTTTTCTCTTTTACCTACAGATTCACCAACTAGTGACTCAGCTAAATCAAAGGTGAGTGTGTGTCTCCAGGGCCTGATGGTGTGGGATGACAGGAGGTAGGAAGAGACCAGCATCATATAATCTTACCGCAGCTTTGACTTCAGGCATTTTACCTAAGTTACAGCAGCATCTGCCATGGCGATGATTTTGGCTACTTTTTCTGCTTTTCTGCCTCATTCCCCAACAGTGGAAAATGTTCTAGAATAAACATAAGTTCAGCAGCAAATTCTGCAGTATCCTCTTTAGGAACCAGACGTGGTGCTGGGCTTTGTGTCCTTTATGGTCCAAAGACAGCCTTTCAGATATTGAGGAACATTAAAAATGCAAAGAATCAGCAAAACACTGTAAACATTAAACTTTAAAAAAAAAAAAGGATTTGTTCTGTTTTGAATAAAAAAAAAAAATACACTGTTGCTGTTATGTCACAGTGTGCAGGGGTTGTGTACTTGAAGTAACCTACAGACCTCACTGTGAACACTGGGCCTCATTCATAAATGTTAAAGTTCATACCACTGTGGACAAACAGGATCATGCGGTCCCGGTCTTCCACCTATTTCTTTGTTTATCGTCTAATCATGGCTCGCGGGATTCCACATCTGTTATTGCAGCCCAATCCTCTGTATTTAGCTGAGGATACACATCAGAAAGGTGTGCCGTTTTTGGCTTTCACCTCATTTTTCTTTAAGTTATTAATTCATGAAAGTCTTTCTTTTTTTGTTTTGCTTTAGTAACCAGGCGTCTGTTTTGGATCAATTGCTTTCTCAGTCATTTCTGGGAAAGTCTTTGTCCTTATGTTTTCAAATAATGGGCATCCACCTGTTGTTATAGAAAGTATAGAATTCATGATCAATCTGATGGTAAATGCGTCGGCATGCGTATTATTTCTCTTCACAAATAACTGAATGAGGCCCATAGTTTATTCTCAGTGCTGTGACCACCATACCTTAAATTCCCCTTACGTTCACAGTGTTGGTGAGGAAGCAGACATCTCAGTAAAAGCAAAAATATTTCCGTGATTAGACTGAACAATTTGGGGGGATGGAGCCATATCATGCCTTTCATGCCATTGAGCAAACTTTAAAGGTTTAAAATCTTTCATAGACGTCCGTCTCGAGGACACAGTGTTGTGGCTGAGAAGCTTGGGAGTGTGCAACAGCTTGTTAGGATGTAGGAGAAAAAAAAAGAAAGGCAGGTGCTTTTCATCATTGCACTGCTGTTCCCTGGCTGCTCCTCTTCAGCTTCACACCAGTCATGGCAGAGTTCAGCCGTGCTTTGGTTCATGCTGTGCTACTGCTTCTCCTGCTTCTGCTTTAAAGCTGGCATGAAACAATACTGTGCTCCCTGTTTATGACGCTGCTAATGTCCCTCTTTCTGTCTACTTGTCTGTCTGGTGCTTCATGGGAACAGGTGGAGTACAGACTTGAGGCAGGGGGGGTGGGGTTAAAGGTTTTTGTGTCATCTTTTGTGTTTCTAAGAATCGGCAATGCTCATTTCGTTGTTCTTCTGCTCTCTGCAGGGTTCCTGGGGCTCAGGGAAGGATCAGTGCAGCCGAGAGCTCCTGGTCTCCTCCATCTTTGCTGCAGCCAGTCGCAAAAGAAAGAAGTCAAAGGAGAAGCCGCAGCCTAGCAGCTCAGATGATGATCTGGATTCTGTGTTCCTTAAGAAGGAAGTCCCAGGCCAGAAGCCAAACCACCAGACTGAGGCACAGAGCGAGTCTCGTCCTAGCCCCAACACCAAACCCAACACGAAGCAGCAAGCACGGACAGAAGAGAGGAAGGAGAATGGGAGAACCATGGAGATCACACCTAAAGCTAAGAGAGAGCACAGAAACTCCTTATTCCTGAGGGAGAAGATTCCCCCCAGACGCTCCTCATCCTCACCTTCACCTTCCCCAAAGATTTCCAGCTCTCCCAACATCAGCTACCAAACAGCTCCTCAGGGAAAAACTTCATTATCAGACCCTCTGTCCCAGCTGGATGAAAACACCTCAGACCTCGGGACCATGAGTTCTGGAGCCTCAGTGCCACGATCGAGACCAAAAAAGTGGACTGCAGGAGTGTCCCCTGATCTACCAGCAGGAGTTGGACTGGGAGCAGGTGCAGGAGCGTCCGCTGGTGCAGAGGTGAGCTCCATCACCTCTGACTATTCCACCACTTCCTCTATCACGTTCCTGACCGGAGCGGAGTCGAGCGCTCTCAGCCCAGAGCTTCAGGGTGGCGAGGAGGCAGATGATGAGCGCAGCGAGCTAATCAGCGAGGGACGACCAATGGAGACAGACAGCGAGAGCGACTTTCCAGTTTTTGCTCCAGGAGGTGGCAGCAGCCAATCCACACCCTGCCCAGCGCAGAGTCAGGAAAAGACTGAGGCAAGCGGGGGTGGTGCAGCTGCCGGGGGCACCTCACCAAAATTGGAAGCACGGCGGCTCTTCCCAACACATCGCATGATCGAGTGTGACACCCTCTCCAGAAGGTGGTCCCTCAAACAGAAAACAGACAGTGAATCGTCAGTGGAGGGGGCTGGTGGCAGCGGGGAGCGCAGCGAGGGCAAGGCGGAGTCTTCCACTCGGTTGTCTCGAGTCCTGGAAGTGATGAAAAAGGGCCGATCCACGAGCAGCCTCAGCTCATCTTCACGCAGCGAGTCAGAGCGTCCTGAACCAACCTGGCACCTTAAGATCACTGAGCGGCTAAAGTTTAGGCTACGAACATCCGCTGATGACATGTTTACCCAGAAGAACCGATCTGACAGCCGCAGTAAGAAGAAGAACATCCGCCGGAGGCACACCATGGGCGGGCAGAGAGATTTTGCGGAGCTGGCGGTCATCAACGACTGGAGGGAGCAGGGCGGGGTTGACCAGGCAGCTGAACTGTCAGCTCTGGACCGCCTCAAGCCCAGATGCTCCTCTCAGGACTTGTCCATCCGGGACTGGATCACGAGGGAGCAGTGCAGAAGCTCCGAGCCGAGCGTCGAGGTCGCACCCAAAGCCGTGCCTGAGGATGATCACCCAGAAACGCATGAAGATGTTGCTGCCGAAAGAGCTCCTCCGCCTTCTGACTCCGCGGGGGCTCAGCCCCCAGTTGGGGAGCACATGAACGGCAGTGGGCTGCAAAGCAAAAATAAAGGCTCTCTCGGGGATGACGCTCACCCACACAAACTCTCTGGAGTGCAAGTTGTCCGCTCACGGTTCTACCAGTATCTGTGACACGGAAAACAAAAAACAAAACCAGAATGAATGTGTACGTGTATGAATGTGGATATTTTAGCTAAGGTTACTGCACAATATTTTTTCTACAAAGTATACTTTATGTATCTACTGTACATACTTGTTATGATTGTTACTGGAATAAAACTGAAGAGATGTTTAATGTGTGTAGCTCTTGACTTGTCGGCCATACTGGAACAGACATGGAGACAAAACACGGACGTTCTCCTGCAGGATCGAACCCAACGAGCGCGAGAATGTGACTTTAATAGGACACAGTGACAAATAAAAGGGTCAACTTGAGTATTATTGAAGAATGGAGCAGGAAGCCTTTTTTATAAGGAATCATGATCAGTTCTTCCTCTTCTGACCGGTATGAAGAATGTATTACTCTTTTTGGACTAACACGAGTTGCTTGTGACAATATGTTTTTTTTTCAAATCGACATGTCTGTGTTTTTCTCGCCTGTACTTGAAGTATGTGGAAGTAACCGAGGGCTGCTTTCTGAGCTGGGTGCTGTGGGAAGTTTGTTTTTGTTTTGTTTGTTTTTTTCACAGCACAATCACAACAGCCAGATATTAGCTTGAGGAACTGGAGGATTATTATAGTTTTATGAAATAAAAGACTGAGAAAACAGTAATGAAATGCTGATACTACAGTATGTAATGCTTGGTACAGTAGTTTTGTCAAGTTATTGTCCAAAACGTGAGTTTTTACATATGAGAAAAGTGCCTCTTTTATTTGTCCTTTTTTTTTTTTTAAACTCTTTTTATGGATGGTTGGCAACATGAGGAGGGTCGTATTTAGGAGGGAATAACCTCACAGGCATTCCAGATTTTATCCTGTTTTTAGTTAAACTCTCAGCAGCATCGGAGCAACATCAGATTTTTATCAAGGTAATGTTTCAGTATAGTTTTATTTCATTTTTCCACCCCTCTGGGTTTTGCAGTAAAATGGCATTGGCGCATAAAAGCTGGGAGAAAATTTAATGTTTGAAACTGCATGAGACAATGTTTGCTGAAGAGTGAACATCTTGCCCCATGTACAGAAAAACATGGGCGCAACACCTCCTCCCCTCAACAAACACTGGAAATAAATAATCTTTATTTAGACGCTTGTCTCTTTGGTGTCATTGTTTTATTCCCGGAAACATCTGGGAAGAATAGACAAGACTGATCTCAGTCAGTACCCAAACACAAATATATTTATTACAATAAATCTCATGTTTTGATCAAAGTGATGTGTTGCTCTTTAGATTTGCATGCTTGCATCATAGTGAAATAATAAAACATCCTGATTTAAATCATAACAATCGTGACAGTTGTAATCCAACCTGAGCATCAAAGCTGAGGAATGCACATTGATCATTTGGCTTTTTTTCTTTCTTTTTTAAAGAGATGTAAAACTGATGGTATTAAAGACAAATGTTTATTTTGATGCCTTCGGGATACAAAATTATGCTGTATTTTAAGCAGTTTAAATAAAAAATCTAAGATGCCTGCAGATCAAGGAAATGGTATGAGTCACAGAAAGCTGCAAAAATAAGCAAACCGGAAATAATCGACTCAACAAGGTGTGAGCTGGTGCAGAATATTAAATCGATCACTTTTTTTTTTTTTTACACAATGAATCCCCAGAAAGGGGGGGAGGGGGCATTATCAGTAAATTAACAAAATTTACTGAAAATCTGCAATTTTACACATTTACAATTTAAGCCCAAAGTGTCGTGCTGACACATTAATTTTATTTAATACAACAGCTTAACTTTATCATCACCCAGCTAACCCTCTCTGCCTCGCCCATCGGAGTGATGTAGTGATGGGTCGGTCGCGAACGATCCGGCTCTAAGAGCCGGCTCTTTGAAGTGAACGACGGGAGCCGGCTCCCGAGAGTGAGCCGTTTCTTTTTTCTTTTCATTCGTTTCCTTTTTTTTTTTCTTTTTTTTTTTTTGTGGAAGCCGCACGTGATTGGTTAAGATGATTGGTAGCATATGATCGTATCATATGATAGCAAAAACTGGAAACATTTTAACTTAATACCTCCAAACATGTGCAATGAGAAACAGCGTACTTCAAAAGTACCGGCATTTGGGGACTTCCGGTCTCAAATACCATAATACCACTACATGACTGTGAAGTGCAATTTCTGAGCTTTCAGGAACCGTTTGAATTTTTTCGATAGCAGGAATGGTCGGAGTTACGGTGAAAAGCCAGCTGATCAAGTTCCTTGGACCAGCTGACTCTGCGGTGAGAGGCTACCTCTTAATCAGCTGTTTGCGGCTTGTAAGGTCAGGAAACCCACGATTCAGCAGCGATCGCCTGGCGGTAAAGGATTATTCTGATAGAGTAGACTGCAAATTTAAAATTTAATATTGAGCAGGCTGCACAAACAACCTACATAGGTATGCTGTATACGAATTGTTCATCCCTCAGTGTAATTAGAAGAACAAAACAGGGCCGGTCATCAGGCAGGAGAACAGGATCAACTCCTCAAAGGCCCTTTGTGTTTCTGATTTCCAATCTTTTGTTTTATAATTTGTATTTGGAGCACTCTATTATATGTTGAGTATATAAAGAAATGTTTGATATAGGCCTAATGTATGCTTTTACATTAGTAATTCATTTTACACTTTTTTTAAAAAATTAAAATCTAAGGAGCCATTTGGGAGCCGAAAGAGCCGGCTCTTCTTTGGGAGCCGAGCCTAAAGAGCCAGCTCTCTGAAAAGAGCCGGAATTCCCATCACTACAGTGATGTAACGTAAAGGTGAGTCCGTGTGTATCTGGAGAGCTCGAGACATTCTGCAAGCCTCCACCTGACACCTACGCACAGCTCAGGTAAGAAAACTTTATTTACGTCATTGAATAAAATAAATAAAATCCACCAGACTGAACCCGGAAATGTGTTCTTATTTGTTTGGTAATTTTATTCTAGTTTTATATAAAAAAAAAAAAAACAAAAAAAAAAAAAAAACAACAACATTAAACGCACTATTTGCTTCAGTATGAACTTGTTTGTGTTTGGTTTCATCCTCTGTTGCCTCAGATCAGAATTTACTGTGATATCTCACTGATTTTAATATTATTCTTAAATCCCGTCTGTATTATATTTTCGGATTGCTGTTGCATAGCGCTGAAAATAAGCAGCACCTGAGTCCCACACGGAGTTGTTACGTGAAACCAGAAGGACAGGTGTATGGAGAGAAAATTGACTCAAAATATCTGTGTGTCTGTAATGCAGGATTTGTGCGTAACCTGCTGGATTTGTAAGTTTTTGTAATACACGATTCACCTGATACACACGCACAAAACTAAAGTTGCACACGAATGACCTGATACACACGCACAAAACGGCGGTTACGAGTGCACAAAGTTTTTGAGACACATTTCACGCTTCCGGTGAGCTCCCAGATTCGTGCGTAACTTGGTGCGTTTAATGCTAGTACAAAGCTGGGTCATCTGAGTTTTGTTCTGGGTCTAGTGTTTTTTTCCCGCTGAACTTATTTCACTCTATACTTGTGCCGAAGTGGAAAAGACGATTTTCTGTGGAAGATGAGATACCTCAGCTTCCTTTAGTTATAACACATACACCTACATCTATTTTTTAATATTCTAATACTATTTACATATGCATTTGTGAGCTGTACAAATGTAATTATTTGGTTAAAAGAAACGACCACTAGGTGGTGCAATGCTTCTCTGGCTCGGAAAACAGCCAGTCAAACTCTGAGAGGCATTTAGTTTAGTTTTGTGCGTGTGTATCAGGTGATTCGTGTATTACAAAAAATTACAAATCCAGCAAGTCACGCACAAATCCTGCATTACAGACACACAGATATTTGAGTCACGCACAAATCCTGCATTACAGACACACAGATATTTGAGTCACGCACAAATCCTGCATTACAGACACACAGATATTTGAGTCACGCACAAATCCTGCATTACAGACACACGGATATTTTGAGTCACGCACAAATCCTGCATTACAGACACACAGATATTTGAGTCACGCACAAATCCTGCATTACAGACACACAGATATTTGAGTCACGCACAAATCCTGCATTACAGACACACGGATATTTTGAGTCAATTTTCTCTCCATACAGGTGTGGTAACATCTGAGTAGCTCAGAGTTGAAGAGCTTTCTCACATGTCAGAACCCCCCCCCCCCCCCCCCCCCCCCCCCCCCCCCCCCACAGGACGTGAAGAAACAACAGCCATGATGTTTTGAGTTGAAACAATACCTTGAACTTAAAATAGGGCTGGCATCTACTCTCGTCTAACACTAGGTTAAACCACCTTGAGTCAGTGCAGCACCCGATCTGCACTCAGTCTAACATGAGTCATTCCTACATTATTCTAGCAGAGTTTATGTACCAACCAGCAATACTTGGTGTCGAGGACCGCACTAAAACCGGTAAAATACTGCGACTTAGTGGTCGAACCTTTCATTACATTTCGGAGATTATTATGCGCACAAGTAGAGTGGAGCCGCTTCTTCTCCACAGGGAAAGGAGCCGAGGTGAGGTGTTTGGGGCATGTTCTACCGCAGAGATCCTCAAGTCCAGGCCTTGAGGGTAGTCCTGCAGGTATTAGATGGGCCCCTGATCCAACACACCTAAATCAAATGGCTGAATTGCCTCCTCAGTATGCAGTCAAGTTCTCCAGAGTCCTGCTAATGACTTCTATATTTGACTCAGGTGTGTTGAAGCAGAGGCACATCTAAAAGTTGCAGTCGAGGCCTGGACTTGAGGATCACTGCTCAACAGGGAGGAGGCCCCCCAGTAGGGTGTAGGTATTATGGTACAATGCAAAGTTACATAAAAAAAATAATGCTAGATAATTATGAATAAATAACTATTTATCTACAGCTTCTGTTTGGTCCTCAGTTAATATTTTACCATCCTCTGTTGAAAAAGAACAACAAATGAAAGCAAATTAGAAGCACATGAAAATAATGCATCTAAAAGACTTCATTAAAGGCCAGCAATTTCAGCTAAAACCAATAACTAATTACAACAGTTAATAAGATTTATGTTAAAAATATGAAATATGATTTTTGTAATGAAAAATGTAAATAGGCTAACTTGTGCAACTGTTATTTGCATTCACTATCAGAGTGCTTTACAATAGGTGTAGATTGTGCAGCACTTGTGTTAGCTCAGCTGTTCACATGAGGCTTCATAATTTATAGTCATTAGCTCTGGTCAGGTATGGAGCCATTTCCAAGGCTGTGGGATTCCAGTGAACCACAGTGAGCGGCGTTATCCACAAATGGAGAAAACTTGGAACATCAGTGAACCTTTCCATGAGGGGCCAGCCTACCAAAATTACTCCAAGAGCACATTGATGAGTCATCTAAGAGGTCACAAAAGAACCTAGAACAACATCTAAAGAACTACAAAAGAACTCATTTGCCTCAGTTAAGGTCAGAGTTCATAAATCAAAAATAAGAAGTAGATTGGGCAAAAATGACATCTGAGGTGAACCATTTAAGTGTGATAAATATGCAAAAAAAAAAAAAAAAGAAATCAGCAAGGGGGCAAATAGTTTTTAACAGCACTGTAAGCCCTGCTGTAATGAAAAGGCAGTGAACTTTATGTGCACCACTTGTACAGCGTAATGTCTGTAATCTCCCCTGATCTCCAGAAGGAACCATGTCTCCTGTCTACCTTCTCGTCATGCTGGTCCCTGTGATCTCGGCTCAGACTTTTCATTGGGGTTGCTGTCCTACTCCAAAGGTGCAGCCCAACTTCAGCCTCCCACAGGTGAGCACAAACATAACAACATGTGTGCACAGAGTTAATAAAGAACCGTACAGAACTAATTGGCGTCTTTGTTTACAGTACCTGGGTAAGTGGTATGAGATCGAGAAGCTGCCCGCTTCTTTTGCCAGAGGACAGTGCATCCAAGCAAATTATTCCATGAGGAAAGATGGGACCATCCGTGTGTTGAACTCTCAGGTTGAGTAAGTAGTGAGGAGTAAAGAGTAATTGCAGTTTGCATCATGTGATTTAAATAGTAGTACAGTTTAATTAAGAAAAAGTAGTAATAATACACAGTGCTACTGCAGAAGTGTTAGAATGGACAGACATAACACAGACGTGGCACCAAGAAAAAGACAGGAGGAAGAGCTGGAGGTGGCAGAGGTGAAGATGTTGAGGTTACCTGAGGTTAAGTACTTATTGTTCATGCAGATTTTATGTTTGGATTACACAGTAATTACTGATCTTTGAAGAGAACGCCCCTTTAATTGTAGCAGCTGATAACCTAGGAATAAATGTTCCCTATTTTACAGGAAAGCTTGCTAATTTCTCTCCTAGATCCCACAAATCTTTATCTACAGTACAGTAACACATAAATATCACGTTTTGTATTATGGGTAAGAATTTTTCACGTAGTAAACTCGTTTAAATCTTTCCTTACTATTTATTGCTCCAGTGTAGTTTGGTTTTTACATCTAATCTAATCAGTTTAGCTTCATATTTACCATGTCAAACAACCCAGCACACCTTTATCCCAGCAACAATGATTGGCTCTTTTTTTTTTTTTTCCCCTGAAGAGAGCTTTCTAACCTTTTGTTTGTTGTGAGGTTTTGTTTGACTTGTTCTGGGTGTGGCTTCAAGGTATGCACAAAGCATTTGTCTTCAGAAGAATTGAATGAGAAGAAAGAAGAAAAAAAGTCACATCTTGACCTCAAATAGCCGCCGTAAGGCTCGGTGGTGGCGCACCTCATGTGTTGTTTGCCAGTTATGGCACAGGCAGCATGCAAAATTGATTGCCGACAGAAGTGTGCATGACATGAAGTGATAGAAAAGTTCCTGTAATGGGTTGAAGGAATAGATAATTAGCTTCATGAACTCATACAGTGTTTGTTTGTCTCAGGGATGGGGTAAGGAAGTTTTTAGAGGGGACAGCTGTGGTTCCACACCCACAAGAACCAGCCAAACTTGGAGTCAGCTTCTCATATTGTAAGTATTTGTCTTATCATCTCTCTTAAATAATAATAATTTGTTGTTGTTTTTTTCAAACACTGTTCTACTCTGTCATCATTAAAGTTACTTTTTGTATCGCTTCTGTTGGACTTTACAGAGCGTATCTGAGCTGAGCCTATCCAGACTCATCCTCACTAAATGTGCATTTAGAATAACCATCATTTTATATTTTGTAGCGTTGTTGGCATAAATCAGTATCCAGTATTGTGCTCCTTTTGGATTGCAGAAGATGTTTTTGTTTCTCTCAGAATCAGTCACACTAACACTCCTGACAAATTTCATGTCTGACTTCTCAGAAACTATTTATAGATGTTATGTTTCAATTTTTTTTTAATGTCACTTGTTGCCATTGATTTATAGTAATGCCAATGGCTCCGATCTAAAGACTGCTTTAGATCCCTGCCATCAAATTGCTAGCTATTCATTTTTCCTATTCAGGAAAAATTGGGGATGCAGCTTTCCCAGCATATGGCCCCAAATTCTGGAACAACCTACCTCAACATATCAGGGAAGCAAACTTTCAAGAAACTTTAAAAAAAAAAAATACACCTTTGCAATGTGACATATCATTAGTGCTTCTACTTAATGAATGTAGATTGATTTACCTTCAGTCTCAGCTCCCTCTTTACCACAACAGACTGGTGTTACTGCAGCTCCACTCCCTCCTTTATTACAACAACCGTCCAATCCCCACTAAACTCAGTGTGGGCAGAACGCTGCACCCCCTTCTTGGCTTATATGACAGTTTGTCAGAATCTCTTTGAGGCTGGCTGAAAGCTTTGTTCCACGGCCTCACACAGCTTCTCCCGCACTTGAGTTATTGCTTCCAGAGACCAACAAAGCTGCGCTTTCATTGGCCTGCCACTACCTTACAGCTGCCTCCCATGTCCCACAAGCTAAGCTCAGCAGGTCACCTGTTTCAACTTGATGGCTTCCAGAGATGTGATGTTCCATGATCCTAAAGTCAGTTCAAGCACTCGAGGTCTGCACATTTGATCATTGTGGTGAGATCCACGATGAGGGATTAATGTGTGACTCTTGGAGGGACATTGTCTGTGAATTTCAACCACTGAAGTTGCTGTTTGGTCCAGACTGACAAGAAAACTGCTTAACACATTGTTGTAACATTTTCTAGATGTTTTCATGCTTAACTGAGATTAAATCCTGTTGTTTGGTGATAATTATTTAAAATCATGCCCTTTATCATTAGAATCCAGACATTTCATTTCAGGTTACTGTAAGTAATGTATCACTTAATTTTACTTCAAAGGAAATACCTTAAATTTGTTAATCTATCCAAGTATCTCGGCTACATTGGAAATCCTGGCATGGCTTTCTGTATTTGTGTATGTAAACAGAGGATCAAAAAGTTCCCCACAGAAACAGTCTCTGTCTGCACACACTGAAAGCTTGTGATGCTTATTTTCATACAGTGCCACAATACTTTACTTTAATTTTAACTTAAAACACTTTGCAAACTCTTATTTTTCTCCCTGTGTCTGTGATTTTTGTTACCAGTTACACCCTATGGGCCATACTGGGTTCTGGAGACTAACTACACCAACTACACCATCGTGTACTCCTGCACAGACATTCTGCGCATATTCCATTTTAACTACGCCTGGATTCTTGCACGGTCGCCCTCCCTGCCTCCAGAGATGGTGCATTATGCCAAACAGTTGCTGACTGATAATGGAATCGATATTTCTAAGATGACTCCGACATATCAGAACTGCGGGGATATCTAAGAACTGACACACGTTGATTCATTAAAGAAGGTGTTTTGCTTTTTGTAGAATGACTTCATCTCTTACCAGCTGCTAAATTGCAGCATATCTGTTACTCTGTCCCTGCCTTTTATTCACTCTTCCAAGAAATTTTGAAATAAAGTTCGTTTAGTAATGCAAGGAAATGTATTGTACTTATTCTTGCAAAGAATGGACAGATGAGATGTTTGTCGATAATGCACGGCACCATGTTTGGTGAAAACTAAGCACAGCAGATCAACACAGCACATCACATCTCATACCAGCTGGTGATGATTTGGTCTTGTCTGGCAGTCAGAGGACCTGGGACTCTTACAGTCATTGAGTCAGCTGTGAATTCTTCTGTATACCAAAGTATCCTAGAGTCAAATGTGAGGCCATCTGTCCGACTGCTAAATCTTGGCCAAAACTGGGTCCTGCAGCAGTGACAATGATCCCAACCACAGCAGCAAATCTGCTGAAGTGTTGCAATGATCCAGTCAAAGTCCAGGCCTCAGCCTGACTGAAATGCTGTGGTGGGAGCTGTGCATAAATGAATGCCCAATAACTTGCAAAGAAGGGTGGCCCAAAATTCCTGCATGAAGATGTGAGAGACTGATAAAGTCAAGCAGAAAGTTGTTCAAGGATTTTTTTATTGTCATTTGCATCACATTCGCATGCAGTGGAATAAAATTCGATCCACAGATCCCAGTGTTGCTCATGTAATAGTTACGACAGTTTTTCAAGCATATTAAAGAAAAACAAATATAAGTAATAATAATACACAAAATTAAAAGGTTCTAAAGGTGGTTCTGGAAGTTACTAAATTACAGGATGTACTTTGTTTTCACGTGACTGCACAGAGTCACATGGAAGATTTGTTTCTTCACAATGCTGGAATGTGCTTATGATGACATATACATGATGCAATGTGAAATGAACTGTTTATAAAATATTTGTCGAGAGAGCTCACACTCTTGGTTTCTGACAACTGTACAAAGTTCAGACAGCTTATTTAGCAGTGTTAGCGTTTTTTCTCTGCAGTTTTTGTCCTCTGCTGTCCTAAACAGGAATTTGCAATTTATTTTTTAACAGCTTTTTTCTTTAATATTATTATTATGAGTGTTATCATATGATGCTTATCATATGATGGAGCAGGTCCCTGGAGGCTTTTATGTGAAACCAGAAGAACAAGTGTGGCAGCACTTTGCTGTGCAAAGATACAAAGGCCACCCACAGAGGTGGAATTTCAGGTAATTCATTCATTCATTTTAAAATTAAATGGAGAAAAAACATTATTAACAATTACAGTCAAGCAAATGTTGTTCATCAAGACTTCATACAATAAGTCTGCTGAATAACTGCTTCTGTTATCAAACCCTTAGGTAATTAAAATGATGATATTGTTGCCTGCAAACAACCACTCTAATTTTAACAACTAAGACCAGACAGTTATTGATAAAATTAGTAATTATTCACATATAACTTTGCTTTGATCCTCGATGTTTTGCCATTCTTTACTCAGAAACATAAATAACTAGAAGCACTCGGAGAGCGCAAACCTACGCTAAGGCCATAGGGTCACTGACGCTGTAATACGTGTATCTAAATACTGTGAAATAATCTTTCATCTTTCCCAGACAACAATAACCCCCTATCCCGCAATAGTGAAGAATCCATAAAAAAATTCCTGGATCCAGATCGTGATCCAGATCACCGCCAAAATTTAATCACTTCTTCCTCTTGTCATTTCCAACCACTCCACAAAATTTCATCGAAATCCGTTCATAACTTGTGGAGTAATCCTGCTGACAAACTGACAAACAGACAAACAAACCAACGTGACCGAAAACATAACCTCCTTAGTGGAGGTAATAATAATAATAAAAAATTAGACCTATAAAGGAAAGAGTACATCCAAAAAGAAACATCAAGAAATGCCACCCAGTTGAAATTTTCCCCAATTTTAAGAAAAGTAAAATAAATAAATAAAAATG
Source organism: Archocentrus centrarchus (assembly GCF_007364275.1). Lineage (NCBI taxonomy): Eukaryota > Metazoa > Chordata > Actinopteri > Cichliformes > Cichlidae > Archocentrus > Archocentrus centrarchus. The sequence continues at coordinate 19,633,942 of NC_044365.1, read as the reverse complement.
TAAAATAAATAAATGCCACAAAATTCTAATGTTTCAATAAAAAAAAAATATGAACCCCTGGTTCACCAGCACAGATTCATTATCATAGTCTCAACTCAACCGACACAAGTGTTGCACAAATTTAACATTGTTCAGTTTGTTGCTTGCGTACAGTCTATTATTCCTCTGATCCGCTCATTTACAGTAGCATCACAATCAAGGACACTGCATATCATCGAAGAACCTGTTGAATGACATGTTTCTTGTATTGGTGTGCCAAGTGTTACGCAATCAGCACAAACCCCACCTTGTTAAAAAGGCAGTAGACACAGTGGATGAGCTTTAGGCTGTAACACTTGTGAAGCATAAGTTGTGTGATTTCCCCTGATCTCCCGAAGGAACCATGTCTGCTGTGTACCTTCTCGTCCTGCTGATCCCTGTGGCCTCGGCTCAGACTTTTCACTGGGGTCGCTGTCCCACTCCGAAGGTGCAGTCCAATTTCAGTCTTCAGCCGGTGAGCACAAACAGAACAATATGTTTTGTTTACTGTATGTTTACTCAGCAAACAAAGAGCTGTATAGAACTAATGGCTTTGTATTTACAGTACATGGGAAAGTGGTATGAGATTGAAAAGCTGCCTGCTCACTTTGAAATAGGAGAGTGCATCCAGGCAAACTATTCCATGAGGGAAAATGAGACCGTCCAAGTGTTGAACTCCCAGGTGTTCACCCTCAGGAACAAGTAAGTATTGATGACTGGACATAATGCTTACCTAGCAGTTCATGGTGTCTCTTTAGATTTTGTTTTGGTTTTTTTTTGCCTGCTGCTGTGACAGATTAGAAGAGACTGATGCCACTTTCGTGTCTGTGTGGTAGATAAACAGCAGTCTGCACTCTGAGAAATGAGAGAAAAGGGATTCCTTCTTTCTGATTTGTTATGTTGTTTGAACAAACAAATACACAAATTGTACACATATTTGTGTGTCTCAGGAATGGCAGCAGGTGGTTCATAGAGGGGACAGCCAAGGTTGTGGACCCACAAGAACCAGCCAAGTTAAGAGTCAAATTTGCATCTTGTAAGTCCCCGTCTTATCATCTGCTTAAACTTGTTTTTCTTTTTGTTTTCTTTCATTTTCTTCAAAAATTTTCTCCTTTGGATCTGTTTTTATTTTTGTCTTGTAAGGAGGATTAAGCTCATATAATCATGATAGGAATTAATGAACAGGTAGTAAAATAACACTTTGGCTCACTTATAGCAGTTCAAGTATTTCAGTGATACCAAATTTTGTCTCACTGTTCACTGAGCTTATCTGAACTGATCCTGCTTAGAGACAAAAATGAAATTTAGAATAACTCCAGCTGACAAAGCTGCCTTAAACATTTATGCATTAATTCCTTAATGCATAAATGTCAGTGACGTTTATGCATCTGTATTTATTCTGCTTTAGTCACGCCAGTCTCACTGAACGAGACCTGTCAGTTCAGTCCATAAACTGTATATTAAAGATGGAAGTAGCCATTATGATGTGTAGTATTATTTTAAACCCTCAAGGCTGGCATTTAAGTCAATGTTTAAAAATTATTTTAGCAGATGCTACCATACATGGACAAAAGTGCAGATAGAAGAAGAAGAAGAAAGAGCTTTATTTGTCACATACATTTACATGCAGTGAAATTCATTCTCTGCATTTAACCCATCACACACATGGAGTATGTAGTACACACAGCACAGCATGGAGCAGGGGGCAGCCAAAGGGCGCCCGGGGAGCAACCTGGGGGGGTGGGCTTGCTCAGGGACCCACAGTGATGCCAACCCGAGGATTTGAACCAGGGTCCTCTCAGTGACGAACCCTCTTCTTCTCCTCTAGGCCACCACTCCAGATACAGATACAGGAGTCAACTCCAGTACTGACTGTATACCTTGTTTGGCAAGATGCATCAATTATTCAATGTGATATTTAACTGGATGTTGATTCTAGTAGGGATTAAAAGACAAAATGTGCTTACGGGAGAAACTGAATGGTCAGCTCTTTAGATTTTCTTTTAGTTCAACCAAATCCTGAATAAGACAAAACTATCAAACACATGTCAAAGCCTCAATCTTGTGGTAATTCTACATGACTTTAAGTCTTTAAAGATTTTAAACTGACATGAGTTACATAAAAATTCTAAAGAGACAAAAATAACCAATTTTAATTTGTCCAATACTTCAGTTGAAGAATAAATAACCTGCGATTATTAGTATATTAGCATGCCAACAGTTGCATTTATCTTAAAGTACTGTGACACCAAATATAGCATCACAATCCTGACTTGTTTATTCAAGTGATATCCTGTCTTATCAGTATGCAGATGATACTGTAATTATATCTGTATAAATATGAAAGAAAATATTTTTTTCTTTAATCAAAGTATGTGTTGCTCAAAAATCCTGCCCAAAGAAAGGCGCAAATATGCCTGCGTCAAACACAGTTATTTAATGAAAACATCTCTCGTTTTCTCTGAACAACCTGAAAACTTTTCCTTATTTTTAGTCAGAAAAAATTTAGTCGGAAAAAAAATTCACTGTGATTCATCACATATTGATAGTCGCATCATATTATGTTGCATCAGTTTTTTTGTGTAAATTAATTTATACTCATGGAAAATGGGATAGTTGTCTTAATTCTTTCTGTGTGTCTGTGATCTTTGCTCTCAGTTCTTCCCTACTCTCCATACTGGGTTTTGTCAACTGACTACAACAGCTATTCCATCGTGTACTCCTGCACAAACATCTTTAAGATATTCCATGTCAACTTTGCCTGGATTTTGTCACGGTCGCCCACCCTGCCTGCAGTGATGGTGGATTATGCCAAAAAGCTGCTGATTGAAGAAGGAATCGACATTTCCAAGATGACGCACACAGATCAGAGCTGCAGGGTATAAGTGAAGATGCTCATTCTTTGCAGGAGTTTTGCTTTATGAAGAGTTCTCCTCAAATCTGTCTTTATCTGCATTACTCTGTCATCTTTTGATTTTTTGCATCTTTTCAGGACTATTTTAATACACTAAAGTCAAAAATATGTTGGTTCTTTAAAATGGGTAACATATAACTCCAGATATTAATTATCTGATTAACAGAGCACTATTACTTAGTTACAATAATCACAGAAACAAGCTGTTCTTGTGGATGGAAAAATATTTGTAAAGATTCTGTATAAAGTAAAGTTGCATCCATTAAACAGTTGTTTGGTCTCTTTTCATTCTAACGCTCATGAATCTGGTGAACATACATATATGTAATCCTGGTTCATAGTGAAGTGATAGAAGAAATGTTGTAGTTTTAGCTATTAATAGCATTTTAAGATACAACTCGGCTTGATCATTCAGGATTTTATAAACCATGTTACCAAAAGTATTTACTTGTCTGGCTTCGTAGGGGAGGGGGGGGTCCTTAAGTTTTAGGAGTGTTCATGGAAATTTCTGACAATTCTTCCAGGAGTGCATTTGTGAGGTCAGACACTGATGTTGCACAAAATGGCCTGACTCACAGTCGCTGCTCTAATTCATCCCAAAGATGTTCTGTCAGGTTGAGGTCAGGACTCTGTGCAGGCCAGTCAAGTTCCTCATCAAACTCACTCACCCATGTCTTTATGGACCTGGACCGCACAGATGTGCAGTCATGTTGGAACAGGACGGGGCCATCCCCAAACTGTTCTCACAAAGTTGGGAGCATGAAATGTCCAAACTGTCTTGGTATGCTGAAGCATTAAAAGTTCCTTTCACTGGAACTAAGGGGCCGAGCCCAACTCCTGAAAAACAACCCCACACCATAACCCCCCCTTCGCCAAACTTTACACTTGGCACAATGCAGTCAGACAAGTACAGTTTTCCTGGCAACCACCAAACCCAGACTTGTTCTTCAGATTGCCAGATGGAGAAGCGTCATTCCTCACTCCAGAGCACACATCTCCACTGCTCTAGAGTCTAACGGTGGTGTGCTTAGCAACACTGCGTCTGATGCTTTGTATTGCACTTGGTGATGGTTACACACTGTTCTTGAGCTAATCAGAAAGCCACATAAAGTTTGGAGATCTGTAGAGATTGAGTCTGATGAAAATTGGCAACCTCTGTGCACTACCCCAACCCCACTCTGTGATTTTATGTGGCCCACCAAAACATGGTTGAGTTCTTGTTGTTCCCAACAACAACAAGAGCAGTTCACTGTGGAATATTTAGTAGTGAGGAAATTTCAGGACTGGGTGAGTGAATACTTTTGGCAATATACTTTATGTGAAGAGAAGGATTTTAAATTCAGTTCTGGATTTAACATTAAAGAGAAGCTATCACGGGCGACATATGGTCTTTATTTTAGTCCCTGTTGGCCTGTGCCAAATGCATGAACTAGTTTTTCAGTATCACTCTAAGACTTTCTAATTTCACCACTATGGTACAGATAGAAGACATTTCGACATTTTATGCAAGTCAAAAGAAATATTCTTGTTAAAAATTTTAGGGAACGTCAACAAAGACAGGAAGTAATTAATAATAAGTCATTAATAGTCATTAATATTTAGAACCTTTATTTGTTCCAATCTATACGTAACAGCTTTAATCAACTTGTATCTCTTCACTAAATGTCTCTAGTCTGTACCTATAAATCATCTCTTCAGAAGAAAAATATATGCAATTTAGATAAGGAATGTAGTTTAATGTTGTTAGGCTGCTCATTTAATGAAGTCCTATTGTAACGCTCTAAACTGTTCTTCCCCAGTAATTTGCAGTCACGTAGGAGTGCAAATACCAATGTATGACTGCAACGTGCTAGCGTCTACTGTTATGTTAAACATGCTTGGTTTGCAGAGGGAGTGACAGAGGCAAGAGATTACAATTAATCTCTTCTTTCAGGGAGAGAAAATCACAAAAACAAAAACATCACACTGACACAGCTACAAGAATGAGAGCAGTTTAATTGTGTGCCTTTTCTTTACAAACAGCAGGGTTGTGTGTGTGTATGTTGTGTATTGTTGCCTGGCTCTGTGTTCATAGGTGGATTTCTTTGTGTGCTTTGTGACCGCTGACCTCTGTGTGTTTGTACCTCTGATCCACTGACTTCCATTCACTGAACATGTGAAGACCTTGTCCAGTGGGTTCGGCTCTCACTACAGTATTATATCACTTCCTGTTCTAATGCACAGTGGTGTTTTGTGTAGCGTAATCTCTGTAGCTCGATTAAGTATAAATCTTTAGTAACGACTCATTTCTCAGTGTAATTTTCATGTGCTTTATCCAAAGCCCTCTCTGCTGAATTGCCTGTAAATTATATTCATAGTATTCACTTATGTCTCTATTCCACTAGTACCTACTTAAGAAAGAACAAACTGCACCAAAGATTGAAACATGTAGAATATTAAACATTAGCTCTCTCTCTTTTAAGTCCCTGTTAGAGCGCGTCCCCACCATTCCCCTCTGACCATCAACGGTGCTGCTGTGGAGAGGATGAGCAGCACTAATTTCTGGGTGTACATGTCACAGGGAACCTCTGTGGACCCTCAACACCACTTATCTGGCCAAGAAGGCTCACCAGCACCTCTACTTTCTCCCAGCCCCCATCATGTGTACTTTCTACAGCGGCATGATCGAGAACACCTGCCTCACCTAAAAAGCCCTCTGTATTGCTGTGGACCCCACCCACCTGTCAGACACCCTCTTCAGCCAGCTACAATCAGGGAGGAGACTACAGAGTCTCCGGGCCAGGACAAGCAGACTAATGGACAGCTTCATACACCAGGCAGTCAGAGCACTCAACTCCCTCCCTGCACTCAACTTATTTCTTAATTTTAGCATTTTATATACACTTTGTTCTTCCATTACTGTACAAATCCACATTTAGATGTATGTTTACACCATTCCACCTCAAGTCTGAGATTAAGGCAATTTCGATCCTCTGCATATTCTGCTCATATGTGGTATTGACAATAAAGAAACTTTGACTTTGACTAGTAAATTATTTAATAATTGATCAGCATATTGATTTATTCTGCCTTATAGAAACCTGCCTACAGCAGTTTCAATCAACATCTTTAAGCCATACTGTCAGAATCCTTGAAGCACAGGCTGAGGAGGAGGAGTAGGAGCAATCTTCCACTCCAGCTTATTAATCAACCAAAGGCCCTAGCAGAGTTTTAATTCATTTGAAAGATTGACTCTTAGCCTTGTCCATCCTAATTGGAAAACTCAAAAAACAGTTTTATTTGTTATCTATTGTCCACCTGGCCCTTACTCAGAGTCTCTACCTGATTTCTCAGATTTTTTTTTTGTCCGATTTACTATCATGTGGCTGGTAAATGAGACAAAAAAAAAATCTGTGCTAAAAATGACAGCCTCAACACTCACATTTAGAGCTGGTATATAGTATCTTCAGATGTTTTGACAAATTATTCAAATTAATCAAATCAAACTACATAATGATGAAGTAACATTAACACATGGGGTCTGAATAAACATCACAGTGATGTTTTTATAATGTTGGCATGTGCACATGACAGCTGCTATGTAACAGGAGATGACTCATGCTGTTCAAGCAATGTAACCTGAAGGATAACTTTTGTTTGTCTGGGGAACTCATATACTCAGTTTCTACCAGACTCAGACCTTCATCTGTAAGCAGTTTAGGTAAGAAACCTTTAATAGTTTCAATTAAAGAGAAGTGCATCAAACTACGCTGTCTAATGTTATTCAGTTAGATATACTTTAACTCATGAGTTAAAATATATCTAACTGCAGAACCGGACTTAAATGTGGTTTATTTGGGAAATGATAGGAAATAATAATTAAACTGGGGATGGAGCAGGGTGACACACAGCATAGTTAGATTGATGACAACACCACCAAGAAGCAGGGAAACACACAGGGCTTAAATACAAACACAGGATAACAAGATGATCGGGAACAGGTGGTGAGCACAGCTGTAGGAAATCATAACAGACGAGACCAGGAAGTAAAATTAAACACAGAACGCAAGAGACAAGGACTGACAAAGTAACACAAGAAACAACTGAATACTAAGACAGAGACATGACACAACACTGGGAATAAAACTGAATACAAAAACACACGAGGCAAGGGACTTACACACAGAGGGACAAAACAGCAAACTGAGAAACACAACAGAAGTCTCTCAAATGAAAACAGAAAAAAATGATGTGACTGCTGAACAGATGCGGCACCCGCATGTGATAGAAAACTGCTGTGAAACTGTAAGTACCAGTGTAAGGAAGCACTCAACAATCGTAAACAAGGGGAAATTTTCAGACATTTCTTCCTGCCTCACAAAACCAATTAATCCATGACCGCCACAACTACCATTTTACAGCTGGGTAGAAAACAACTGAAGTGTCAATCATTACAGACAGATAACTGATGCACATGAACTCACTCACTTTATGTTTGAAAGTGATAGACGATTCATAGTTGAATCAATAGATAACTATTTTAATTAAAACTTTGTAACTTCCATTTGTGTTTCTCAGAATTGATGATAGGTGGTCCATAGAAGGGACAGCCAAGGTTATGGAGCCACAAGAACGAGCCAAACTTGGAGACAATTTCTCACCTTTTAAGTACTTTTCTTATCATCGGTCTTTATATCTTTATAGATATTGTTTTTTTCCTTCTCACTCATTTTCATTTTCTTGTCATTACTTTACCTTTTGCTTTGCTTCTTAGTCTCATGAGGTTAACTATGCTCTTAAAACATTTTGCCTTCAATCTTCGCTAAGCTCATCTGAACCCAACTTGGTTGAACACACAACAACACACACATACATTAGAATAATGATAGCATCAGCTGATATGTGATGTGAAAGCCTTGTATCAGCATGATGTGTTCTGCAATATGCTGATGTATTCTGAGACAAGGTTCATGTCTGACCTTGCAGGAAGAACTTGTACATGTTAAGTTTCCAGCAGGACTATATCACAAGATCACGAGATCACTGAAAGTCACACATTCCAAGCTGTTGGCATCATCAAGAGATTCTTTCCATAAAAAGTTATGAGTAGAATATGTTGACAGAGGACAGCGTTGGCAGAATTCAGTGCCTACAAGTAACAAGCCTGCCTTGTCGCTGGCATTGTGAACCAAACTTGTGCTTGTACAGATACTAAAAAGCAGTAAAACCCTTACATCAGTGTGTGTTCTGCTTTTTCTGGATCACAGTAGCTCTTTGTGAACCTCTCAGCCAGTTTAAGTCACTTCGTACCTCTGACACTTTTAAGTGTTCATGTTTGATCTTCCAGGAATAATTTGTACATGTAAAGTTTCTAGAGTCCCCCCCCCGCCCTCCCCGCCCATCCCGTTGGCTGCACCTTGAAATTCTTTTTATAAAGGTTATGAAGAGAATCTGTGACAGAGGGCAGCCTTAGCAGAGTTTGTTACCAATGAGGGATAAGTCTAGCTTGTTGCTGGCAATGCTATTCAAACTTGTGATTGTACAGGTACAGAATAGGCAACTACGAGGGGCCCGATACTCCAAACTCGCAAAAGCACACCTGACAAAAAGACCTGATGGACAGGATCAAATTCTTTTAAAGTCTACAAACACATGTAGACTGGTTGGGCAATTTCCCATGGACACTTGCGTGTCCTCAAGAGAGTAAAGAGGTGGTTCGGTGTTCTGTAGTCAAGACCAAACACACATTTTTGCACCTAAATCTGAAATTTGACTAATGGGTGGATTCTCCTCTCCAGCAGTACATCGTTCATCGCGGGTGCCTAACCAGTGATGGCCAGTCACAATGATGGGCGAGCCCTCCACCTCATCCCCAGGTTCTGTTTCCTTTATCTAAGGCATGTCCATGGGGTTTAGCAGATCCTTGAGGCACTCCTTCCACCACCCAACTGTTAATTTAAATTAAAATGATACTTTATTTATCTGGCAACCTGAAAGGAAATCTTTTTCTAAAAACTTTATTTCATTTCTTGCCAACATTTCAACAAAACCAAAGGAGCTATTTGCCTTTACTGATACAGAGAGGAAAGAGCAAAAACACAAAAATATCTGAACAGATAGAAGTGAAGTGATGGATATGAAACTCTCAGAAAAGGATTAGTTTCAGCATATTGCATGTGATTTTCTCACTTTCTCTGCTAGAGTTGAGAATATGAAAGTTCCCTTGATCTAAGGTGAGGGATATGTCTCCAGATGTTTGTTAAATAATAAATAAAATAAAATGTTAAATCAGATGTCAGTGCTGATATGAATGCAGCACTGACACAATATAAATATTCACCTCTTAACACACTGACAGCATTTTTACAGTGGATGAATGTGAGTGTTACGAACCTGCCTTATGCTGTCCAAGTGATGTAAGGCTGTGACTTTCCAAATACTGAACATATGTAAAAGACTTCTAATATCTGTACACAGCTTTAATATATTTTTTTAATTACTTAAAATAATTAGAAGCATGCCAAATTGCTGAAGTTTATTTTTGCAGTATTTCCTGCAGTATGAACTAGTTTTATAATTCGTTTGAACCTCTTTTGTTTTGCTATAACTACTTGAACATGTTTCTCTTGATTTTCTCGTTTGGCCAGTGTTTGAGAAGTGTTATTCAGTCAGCAAATATGTGTGCACAAACTCTACTTTATTAAAGAGGAAGTGGACATAAAGGATGAGCTGCGGGAAAAACGCAAGTGTAACAAAACATCGGCTGTGTACCATCCCCTCCTGATGGTTCCTGTGTCCTCAGTTCAGACTTTTCACTGAGGTCCCTGTCATACTCTGAAGGTTCACTCTTCAACCAGCGGACACAAACAGAAAGATAGATACAAAGTAAATGAAGATCTATAAAGAACTAATGGCTTTCATTTGTTGACAGTATCTTTTTTCAAACATGAACGGTCTGTTTAAGGTCATCCCAAAGCATCTCAATCTGATTTAAGTCCAGACTTTGATTAGGCCACTCCAAAACCTTCACTTTATTGTTCTTTTTCTTTTTTTTCTTTTGCATTCAGAGGTGGATTTCATATCATTTTCCTCTTGCATACCCCAAGTGATCTTAAGCTTCAGGGCCTGAATTGATGGCTGGATATTCTCCTTTCTGGTAGAGAGCAGAATTCATGGTTTCATTAATTATAGGACGTCGTCCTGAAGCAGCAAAGCAGCATCAGATGGCCACCACCATGTTTGACTATATGATGTTCTTTTTATAATATGCTGTGTTAGTTTTATGCTTCTTGTAACCTTCAAAAAGTTCAACTTTTGCCTCATCAGTCCACAGGATTATTTCCCCAAAAGTTTTGAGGATCATCAAGATATTTTTTTGATAAATGTGAGTCAAGCCTTTGTGTTCCTTTTGGTTAGCAGTGGTTTCCTCCCATGGATGCCATTTTTGCCCAGTCTCTTATTGTTGAATCATGAGCTCTGACCTTAACTGAGCCAAGTGAGCCCTGCAGTTCTTTAGATGTTCTTTTGTAACCTACCGGATGAGTCATCAATATTTTGACAAGTTGGCCACTCCTGGAAAAGTTCACCACAGTTCAAAGTTTTCTCCATTTGTTGACAATGGCTCTCACTGTCATTTGGATTACAAAGCCTTAGAAATGGCTTTGTAATGTAACCCTTTTCATACTGATAGATGTCAATGATGTTGTTTCTCAGCCGTTCCCTTACATTGTGGCACGATGTGTTGCTTTTGAGCTCTCTTAACTTATTTCACTTTTTCAGGCAGGTTCACCAGGATGTAGCTGAGGAAATTGAACTCAGCATTCCAAAAATTTTTTTCTTCACACAGGGCCACATCGCTTTGGATATCTTTATCCCATGCAACTGTATTTTCCATTTACTTGGGTTATCTTTGACTGTTATTGAAATTTCTTTGATGATCTCAAACATTTAAGTGTAACAAATATGCAGAAAGCTGAGAGGCCAAATACTTTCTCGTGGCACTGCACATATATCAGAGCAGGAGAAAACGAGAGAAAGATGAGATGCTGTGATAGAGATAATTTCCCTCATTTCACATGGGGTTTGAATAAAATTAAAAAAAAGAAATGAAAATGAAAAATATTCAACCCTCATCCATGTGACAGCATTTCATAATAGAAGAATGTACCTGTGATTAGTGCTAAGCAGCTGCCCAGTGCTGTGTGACGTGATGTGAAGGCCAGCCTGTGTTTTTCCAGGAAGTCTATATAAAGGGTTTATCCAGAGAACTCACGCACTCAGTTTCTACCAGCCTCAGACCTTCACCTGACATCTGTGCACAGCTCAGGTAGGATCTTAAATTACTCTAGTTAAAGGGAAGCACATTAAACTGCACTGGAAAGCGTGATTTTTTTTTTTTTTTTTTTTTTTTGAGAATGTTGAATCTTTTTAAGTCCTGTATTAATGTTTCACCTGTTTTATATATATGTTTCATATATATTTTTTAGCATTGTGCAAAATCAGAATCAAAATCAGAATTTTATATATATATATATATATATATATATATATATATATATATATATATATTTTTTTTTTTTTTTTTTTTTTTTTTTTTTTTTTATTTGACTTGGCTTTTAAAACCAAATGGAAAGCTTGAGCAGACACACTGGATGAGCTGACATAACTGCAACTCTCACTAACATAATTTCTGCAATTACTCCTTTATCTTCTGAAGGAACAAAGATGTCTGCCGTCTACCTTCTCCTCCTGCTGCTCCCTGTGATCTCAGCGCAGACCTTTCACTGGGGTCCCTGCCCTACTCCGAACGTTCAGTCCAACTTCACCCTTGAATGGGTGAGCACAAACAGAAAGGTGTTTGCATACAGAGTGAAGAAAGTTTAGTGCAGAACTAACAGCTTGTCTTTGATTACAGTACATGGGTGAGTGGTATGAGATTGAGAAGCTGCCTGATATTATTGGAAGAGGAGTGTGCATCAAGGAGAACTACACCTTGGGAGGAGATGGGATAATTCAAGTGTTGTACTCTCAGGTGTGGGACCCCCAGAACTAGTAAGTAGTGGGGGTACAGATTGATGGATTGACTGGAATGTACTCTTGATTTCCATTTTTCCTCTTTAACTTCAGTTTTCCTCTCTGCCTGCTGATGTGACAGGTTAATTATTAGGTGTCTGGACTGATACTACTCATTTGTAAATGTGGTATTTATCAGAATGTATTGCTCCTGGTAGTAGTCCAACACAGAAAAGACTTAAAAATTCAACAGGATTGTCGTAAACTTTCGTTACTACGTGTGTATTTCCAAAACAAAGTGCCATTCTTCACTTCTAAGAAACAAAAAAAGTAATAAAAAGAAAAGCATACCAAGCATACCTTTGTTCCAGCCACAATGATGAATATCTCTGCAGGGTGGAACCGTAACCTTTACTTCTGGTGACAGTTTGTTTTGACATGTTCAGGGTGTTGATTTAATGTTTGTACAAGCATTTTTTGTTCTGAAGTATCATATCTGTAGGAAAACAAAGTAATAGAATTTATGTTGACCAAAGGCTCAGTGGTGGCGCACCTCAAGTGATTTTCTTTTTTAAATACAAGCAAACAAACTGTAGAAAGAGCTGTGTGATGATAAGAGGTGGTACACAAGAGATTCATCTTGCTGATTCATGCTGAATGAATAGGTAATTAGCTTGAGGAAATTTTTATACACATATTTGTCTCTCAGTAAGGACAAGAGGTGGTTTCTGGAGGAGACGGCTGTGGTTATGGACCCACAAGAACCAGCCAAGCTTGGAGTCAACTTATTGTCTTGTAAGTAGCTCTCTTATCATCAAACATACACTGTTTTAGCCGTCTTTCAACACCATGACATTATGTCAATAACATATTAGCATAATATCTTGTTACATTATTCATTTGAACATTTTCTTTCTGTTTCTGATCTTTGTTCCCAGTTCTTCCCTACATGCCATACTGGGTTCTGTCCACCGACTACACCAACTACGCCATCGCGTACTCCTGCAAAGACGTTTTTGGAGCATTTCATTTCGACTTTGCCTGGATTCTTGCACGGACGCCCTCTTTGCCTCCACTGTTGGTGCAATCCGCCAAACAGTTGCTGACAAGTCAAGGAATCGGCATTTCCAAGATGACTCCCACAGATCAGAGCTGCAAGCATTAGAAAGAGCTGATGGAGATGTTCAGTTATTGAAGGAGGTGTTTTGCTCTCTGAAGGTTTCTTACTTGATTTCTTATGTCTGTGATTTTTTTTTTTTACATCAGACAACATTGTTGAAAATTTCTTGTTGTCATGTTATTCACAGATATTAAAATATTTTGCACTTAAATAATCAGCTCATTTAGTAAATAACTAGTAGCTATCATTGTAAGCAAATATCATTATGTGCTTATCCCATCATGCTCCAAACATTCATCATAGTCTTGTCTCTGCACCTCAAATCTAAGTGCTGTGATACAGATATAATAACTCTGTGTTAGCTGCTTAACAATTGGAACCTATATCAGCAAAACATGTTTGCTTCAGATATTAATAATTCACCAAACAAAGCAATGTTTGCATATTGCAAGTCTCATTGTGTATCTTTCATTACTTGTAATGATCAATTTAACAAACTGTTTTTGGTGATGGTGATGACATTAAAGATGCTTTCATTAAACAGCTGTTTGGTTTCTATTTATTTTAACTGTCTTTAATCTGAGGAACATGCAGTATCAGAGGGAAATAAAGGGAAATAAAGGATGTATCAGAGGGGTCTGCCGTCTACCTTCTGAACATGCAGTATCAGAGGGAAATAAAGGATGGAGGAATGTTATATTTTTAGTTAAGTAATAGTATTTCAAAGGATATATGGCTATGGTAAAGAGGGAGGAACAGTCTCAAAAAAAGTGTAGCTAAAGAGGCGTCTGTATTGATTTCTCTAGGTGTGTTGTCTATAAACCATCCAAAGATGGTGAAGAGTAGCATTTATATAATTTCCCTTATTCTAAGATGACATCTTCAGATCTTTGTCAGAAAATTCATATAAATCAAATGAAAATGATAAAGAAATAATTTAGTTCAGAGTTTCAGAGTTTAGTTCTGAGATACATTAACACAGTGGCGCCTGAATGAATGAAGAGATTCATCCCTTCTCATAGCGAGAGCATTTTCACCATGCAAGAATGTGCGCATGATGACAATTAGTTAAAGAGCTGCTCCATCACCGTCCGAGTGACGTAACGTGAGGGCTGAAGTGTGTTTGTCTGCTCAGAGAGTGACAGAGACCTCAGCCTCCAACCTCCACCTGACACAAGTACACAGCTCAGGTAAGAAAGCTGTAATTAATTAAAGGGAAGTTTGGCAAACATCTTGAAGATGAAGATTTATGTTTTTTTAACCATTGTGTACATTGTTACTGTAATAACTGTCATCTCCTGAAGGAACAATGTCTTGTGTCTGCCTTCTCCTCCTGCTGGTCCCGGTGATATCAGCTCAGACTTATCACTGGGGTCCCTGCCCTACTCCAAAGGTGCAGCCCAACTTCAACCTACAGCTGGTGAGTACAAACAGAAACACATGCACCCGTGGTCTGGCTTCCCTTCACTGGCTTTCAGTGAAATTCAGAATTCATCTTTTATTTATTTCAAATCTAAAGGTATCACGCTTCTGAGGTTTTAGCTCCTAAACATCAGGAGATTCTTTGTTGTAAGGTGAAGGTGAACATTTATCTTTAATGTGTGAACCTGTGAAGCACTTTGTAACTCTGAGTTTTAAAAAGTGCTACACAGATAAAGAGACTATTAGTTGTACAGAACTGATGTCTTGCCTTTGGTTGTTACAGTATCTGGGTAAGTGGTATGAGATTGAGAAGCTGCCTGCTCCCTTTGCAAGAGGAAAATGCATCGAGATAAACTATTCTATTAGGAGAGATGGGACCATCCAGCTGATGACCTCTCAGATCTAGTAAGTTCTTATTGTTGGTTTATTTGATTGCACATTTTTTCTGCAGCTTCCATTTAAGGAATACGGATGCAATTGATAAGCTTGATATTACTGTCATCTGTATGGGCGATATGGTGCTGGAGAAAGAAGACGTTCCATTTATGCCAGCATAAAAACTGCTGCCTTTGGACTGAATCAGAAGCAACATTTTGTTTCGTACCAGTTCCTTATAGCTGAGTAAATGCCATGTTTTAACCTGTGTGTAAAACATGTATCTACATAACCCCTGGCTTGAAAAACTGAAGACAGTGTAAAAATGTTTTAAATCTACATCTTTTCTTATGACCAACAATATGCAGTTCCTCTTGTTGGGAAAAGATATCTGACTGTACCGAAGGCCACAAGATAAGTTCCCAGCTTCTTGTTTGATTTAAGGCAGCACGGTGACTTATTGTTCTCTCCAGAAGCTTGAGTTTGTATGTTAGGTGCATAGATAAGCATGCTAGCTTCTCTGTCTTGGCCCATGAAACTCTTGTCTTAAGCTGCATTGACACAAAAAGCTACTGGCAGTGACGTGGCAACCACTGACTGTAGAAAGTCAGTGACTTTTGGTGACTACGGGTGAAAAACTTTTCTCAACTTGAGGCAAGTGATTGAAGCATCTACCAATGATAGCACAGTATACTGCTGATTGACATAAGAGAGGGTAATAAAAATATCACAGGGTTATCCAGGCAACCGGAACCATGAATGGCTGCTATAATAAGCAACCATCAGCTTAAAGTGCTGCATGATGAGTGACTCACTCCCTGTGTGGACCCAGTTTATGAGATTGTTTAAAAAAGCTGCACTTCCTGGTTAAATTATTATTTAAAATAAATCCTCAATAAACATTGAATTAATATTTAAAATAAATCCTCAACAAACATTTTCTTACTGAGTTTCTGGTCGAAAACTTGTGTTTCAAGTCCTCTTTAATATAGCATGATTTGCATTTTGTAAATTACAGTCCCATTTAAAGTAAAACAGATCAAAATAGATAAATTACACTGAGTTGCTATAGCATGAGTCTGCAGTCTCCTTGGATCCTCAGTCAGATTATAGACTGTATATAAAAGATGGTGTTAGTTTAGTCCTGTCATGAAGCCTGAAGTTGTGCATTTTTGCTGTTGCCATTTTGTTGTTTTGAAACTGGACTTGATGAAGGAGGGCAGACTTGACTGTAAAACAGAGAACACAGCATGCTCACTGGCTAACAACTTCAGATTGACAGCAAATTACTAATGAGTGTATCATGGATAACTTATGGCTCTCATAAGGACCATCATTACAAATTTAACCTCATGTTTATACAGTATGACTTGAAACTAGCGTCATCAGGTCATCAGGAAAGTTTTAAGAGTGGGGCAGAGAGGCAAGGCAGGTTTCCAGTAAATACTCTTTTAGTTAAGCATGTTTTGTACCAGCCAAAACTAGCATAGCAGTTAATACTAGCCAGCTAGCTAGTGCCAAAAAAATGACTCGAGGTTCTGTTTCTCAAGGTTTGTTGTGGTGGTGTGTTTATTAAATATTCTGTTATACGATGGGCTTGCCAGCCCAGGGAGTAGGTCTGGGAAGGTAAGCCAACCCTGGACCATTGAAGAGGCACAGCATTTATACTCACATAGATTTCATGTCACACATATCACACACCTTCTTGTGTATGATATATGTGATATGCAATCTATGTGGATGAGATAACAATCAGATGTGGGTGTTAAACAGAGGCAAAAGGTATATGTCATCAAGAGTCTGAAAGACAATAATGGAGTGTGACAAGATCAAAGACTAAGGCATAAACAAATAAAACAAAGGTGATCGGCTCTAAAGGTCAAACATTCCTGGCGTGGGGAACTGCCTACTGGTTACATGTACTGTAATCAGGAAGCAAACAATTCAGAAAATAGTGCATCTGTCTCAATATTCTTCATCACTAGCTAGCTTGGTGAGGAAGACACATCCATTAATTAAGTTAATCAGTTTGAAATCTTTATTTACATATTTTTGCATCTCAGTAAAGATAAGAAGAGGTATGCAGAAGGGACGGGTGTGGTTCCAGACCCACGAGAACCAGCCAAACTTGGAGTGAGCTTCTCATATTGTAAGTATTTGTTATCCTTATTTTGACAAATATTTGCTAGCTTGCCATAAAATGTTATACTGTAACAGTATTCCTGCTTCACTGAGGTCAAATCCTACAGAGTCTGCTGAGCCCTTAAAATTAGAAGTTGACATTTGGATCCAATACTTCAGTTGACAATAAAATAATCTGAGATTGTGAGTATATTGGCCTGCTGATATTAGCATTTGGCTTAAAGCGCTATGATACAGCACAGCTTCACTGTCAGGACCGCAGGCCGTCCCGTTTGTTTGAATCCTGTTTCAACTTGATGTTTTACATTTGTAATTAGAGCCCAACCACTTTATCAGTGGGGCGATACTATCAGCTGGTATTGGCTGATCTATCGGTATTGTCATTTTTAATGGCCGATAAATAAAATCAGTTTGCAACTTCCCTGTTTGTAACACATTTTTGAAAGCGACACAACAACCAACGCATCACAGAAGAGTCGGGTCCATGACAAATATTAGGGAAGCTTGTTATGCTTCATGTGTCTCAACAAGAAAAACTATCAGTGTATATTTAAATCACCAAATATCAATATCAAAAATTCTGTATTGTTCAGGCTCTATTTATAATACTAAACATTAAGTTTATGTTTTAGTTTTATTCTGAAAATCAATTTATAAACTCTTAATTTCCTCTGTTTGCTCCCAGTCACTCCTTATGTGCCATACTGGGTTCTGACCACCGACTACACCAGCTTGTCCGTCGTGTACTCCTGCACAGACGTGCTCCGCATATTCCATTTCAAGTACAGCTGGATTCTTGCACGGTCGCCATATCTGCCTCCAGAGACTGTGCATTACGCCGAGCAGCTGCTAATTGACGAAGGAATCGACATTTACAGGATGACTCACACAGATCAGAACTGCAAGGATAAATAGCAGCGTTCAGTTGATGAACGGCCTCTTCCTCTCTTATGAACTCAGCATACCTCAATATATCTGTATTACACTACTGATGTCATTTGGTGTTTTAGAAGAGCCCTAAATTTTAAATAAAATGATCACTGAGTTAAAGTGTTACAACTGTATTAAGGATTTCATTAACCTGTTTAATAATTTCAAATAAAATAGCATGATGTACTTTGATTTTCATGATGTTTTCATCATCCTCAAATCCTCAAGTGTTATTAAAAACACATAAAAAGCATTAATAAAAATGTTTTTATAAATCTGTATTAACTGCTCATTTTAAACCAATGTGATGTTGAAGAGGGGACCCAAATGTAGGATGTGGAGGCAGACAAAAAGTACAAAACAGGAAACACAGTAGTATTCTCTGAACGTCATAATGTTTGCATATCGACACTATGCACATATCATTTTTCATAGTCAAGCTGTGTCTTTGGTGATGACAAAAAAGGTCCTGTATATATTTACAGTTTCTCTCATAGACCATTATTTAAATACTTTTCATTACAGTCATCATTAATATAGGGAACATATTGTTTTTGCTCACAGTGAAGTGAAGGGGAAATCGCCTGGCTGGGTTATGTGCACATGTTTGTTTAAGTGTGTGTTTGGAGATTGACTGCCTCTTCCTCCTCTGAGCTCCTCACACCACAGACCTCAGTGAACCAGCAGAAGATCAGCAGCATCTCACTGCACGGCTTCACAGGACATTCACAGGTAAACAGCTGCAGACTCTGATTCCGTTTTCAGAAAATTACTTGTAAATATAATATTATATTATATATTGTGAATAGTTTGGTGTATTCTTAACCTTATTTATTGTTTGGAAATTTCTGTTGCTGCATAGACAAAAACAAAAACAAAAAAAAACCTACAGCACTGGTGGGCATTTTCTGCATTTAGGAGGGGACCATGAAGCTGCTGGTGTGGCTCAGTATTGTTTTCTGCCTCTGTGCCTGTCACCTCAGTGGTGAGTTTTTCTTTTTTTTAATCCACAAAAAATATAGTCTTTTGAACTGAAGAGTTGGTTTGCTGTAGCTAAAGTTTAATTTACTCATACAGAGCAAACATTATTAAGTTGTAAGACCATGTTTGATATATGTACATGTAGAAATGATGGTGAAAACAGCTGTGAATCATGTGATATGACAGTTCTGCATATAGGGTGCATTTGTTTTGTGTACAAAGAGGACTCTGTCTGAGTTGCCACGATGAATTCCTTCTGGTTCAAGCTGTTTGTGCATATATGTGTGTGTGTGTGTGTGTGTGTGTGTGTGTGCGCACGCACGCGCAACTAGTCAACAAAAATATTGGAGGAGGGAGCAGGTATTTGTATTCCCCTGGGAAAAAGCTCACTTTTCCAGACCTGAATCCCATCTCTGTGCTGGGAAAACCAAGGAATGCTTGAAATGTTAACTTTTTCCTTCTTCTTCTCTTCCTTCCCCCTTCCCCCTTCCTCCTCCATCTCCTCACTACAGAGGCCAGAGTCATCCCAGAAGGAGGTAACACTTCAAACTTCTTTTAGACATCTTCATACTATAGAAAAAAGCTCAATAAGCTCTACATAAGAGATGAAAATTCAGTACTCTAGCAGAAATATTTGTCCTTTTTATTTTCCATAATTCCTCATGAATCTACTATACTGTAGATAACAATATATGACATAAAATGTCTAATAAATGGAAAGTTAATAGCTTGCTTCTCACATTCAAATAAATATTAGAACATAATGTTAGTCATACATAACTTTTTTCACGAGTGTTGTGGAAATCTTTTGAGACCAGCCTCACCAGCTTTTTATAGAGATAAAGTTTATTGCAATAAGCTCGGCTGCACACATGTAAAGTCACTGTCCAACCTGAAGTCCACTGTGATAACAGGAAACATTCATACAAAGGAAAGCCATTCATGTGCATTGGAATTTTCTGCTCTCTGAGTACAAGAATACAAAGGAGAAAAGGCATGTGAACTATGCTGGGCCTTAATGTCTCCATGCATATGCTGAGTCATTATTTTCTCACATATGAACTCCAACAGAGGTGAGTGACCTCTGAGAGTGACCCTACCTAAGAAAAGAATTTCAGTGATTTAACCCTTGCTCATGAATAGGGAAAAGACAACATTCAATCAGAATCCTGAACAACCTGACTGAATTAGACCACTTTTAATACTATATTTTTGTGTCCAGTGTGTCATTTCTGTTTAAAATAATCTCTTCAATTCATGACTTGTGGAAGTTTATTCTACAAACCATCCATCCATCCATCCATCCATCCATCCATCCATCCATCCATCCATTTACTTCCACTTATAAAAAAAACAAACTAATACGCATATCAGAAATCTAGTAGATAAACCTATCATTTTAAATAACATTATTACTTTTAACTGACATTTCTTGCAAGCACACCACCTGATTTTTGCAACTATTTTTCATTTTTAACAGGCTTCTACTTGGACACCTCAATTAAAAGTTGCGTTTGGCAGTGGCAGCACTTTGCTGCCAAATACAAAGGTTAAGCACCTTGATGTGATTTTAAAACAAAATAAAATAAAGATTTTTATGATAAGTTAATGTTTTCCATTAAATGATCTTGGCACATCTTGTTATTATTTTCCTGTGTTTTGCTGTCAAAATGAAGATGATACATTGAGGATTACCTAATGCAGATACAATTGTTGTGTGAGTGAGTTGGTACAGCAGCAAAACACTTTACTGATCTAAATACCAGCTGGAAATGAAACAAACACAAATAAGAACCACATTTTCCATTCATTATGTTAAACAAGTCAACAAAGGCAACCCCTACAGATGGCTGTGGTTCACTTTGTCTTCTGTGGAAAATAGATAGACATTGCTCCTCTTTCCACACACATAATTTACATATTCATACGTGGAGAAACTCTGCCTATCATATATCACTTTTACAGTGACAGCTAAAAACATCCGCTGCTTTTCTGAATGTGTTTCAAAGACTGTACATTTTAATCCAGGCTTAATGACAATCAAAAACTATTATTATTGCTAACCATCATCAGTAAATCCCTTACATGATATGCTCTGTAACAGCATATCAGTGTCTGAGACTGGATTCACCCTGTCCTTCCTGACATGCTCCATGTCTTTCAGTGCCTTATGATGAACCACCAGCTGTTCCCTACTGGCCCTACTCCACTTCTGACTTCTGGAACTACATTGAATACTTCAGATCCATTGGAGCCTACAGCCACATCAACGAAATGGCCCGGGCCTTCTTCGCCCATCAGCCCATAGGAGACACTCTGGGATATGAGACCAATGCAGGACATGAACACTAAGGGAGATGGCAGGACCTGGGGGGGGGGGGGGGGATAACATGAATAAAAAAAATATTATAGGAAAAAAAGGACAACATTGTAAAACTGAACATATAGAATAGAATTAGAATGAAATAGCCCTATATAGCTTTCTATAATATTGTCATATAGTGTGCCACAAATAAATAAACATCCTACAAACATGTAATGAAGTTTGAGAAATCATCTTTTTTATATTCTTAAAAATCAGTTTCCTTCTATTATGTTTTTGTTATTTTTCCTTAAAAAAGAGGCTTTCAATAAGAAGAAATTATTAAATGATTTTATTTTTCACAATTCCACACCACTTTGTTGTGGACATGATTATTTACAATGGCAGTATTTACATAATCAGAGACTGTGGAGATCTAAGTTTATCTATTTTATCTATAAATTCATTGTAACTAACAGAAATATGACAGAAATACATACGTAAGAAATTACCATTATATTGTGGGTAATATTATAATAATCTCCATATTTTGCGGAGGGCGGACCGAAAGGACAAGTCAGCAGCGAAGTCCGGGCACAAATTACTGTTGCACACGGTTGTTTGGTTTACCACTGGCCAGTTAGCATCGCTAGCTACAAACGCAGAACTTCTCCTTTAACTATTAGCGGCTGAACAGTTAGCGCGACAAAATGAAACCTGCAGTGGATGAGATGTTCCCCGAAGGAGCTGGTCCTTACGTGGATCTGGACGAGGTAGGTTCACGGATTTGGAGCTGTAACTTAACAGGCGCCCAGACATGCTAATGCTAGCTAACTCGGTATGTTTGAAATGACATGAAACGGAAGCGATAAAACTTTAAAGTGGAGAGCTTTATTAGGAACAGTTGGGTTAGAAAAGGGGAAGGCTGTAGAAGAAATATGCTTGTTTTGCGTTTTTGTAGCAGGAATACATTCATCTAGCTAGTTTTAGTATTATTTATCTGTTTACATTTAGTTGCCTTAATGACGTTAAAGTTTGGGTTATAAAGTTGTCTTGAAAGAAGCACCTGAGCCCCATTAAGTGTATGCAGGTGTTGCTGGCAGACATGCAGACTTTCTTCTTTACACAAATAGCATGTGGCAGGAAGCCCAACGTTTTACACTTAATCAGAGGCAAAACCAGGAATAACAAACTGCACTTGAAGACATCGCCATGCTGTTATTTATCAGACCAGCATCTTGTCACCTGTACTATTATCTGTCTTTACACCATACCTTTGCAGCACCATCTTCTGATCAACAAAGAACATTAAAATGTACATACATTCAGTCCATGTGTTGATCATGTGTTTAATTTGGCCTAGATTGCCTCTTTCATTACTGCAATTTACTCCCCTTAGTTGTAATAATATTAGCAATAATGTGTGTTTTAGAGGGCACTTTTAAAGGTTACAAAGTTCTCTGCAAGGCCAGCAAAATAAAACGCAACAAATGATTGCTATGTTCAGCATGGGAAATACACGTTTATCATACACGTAAGCATCCAGCACTTATTATAGAAGTCTTTGTAGTAAAGATCTGCTTGTTGGGCTTCAGAGTAATTCAGTGTTTGAATCCACTGGCCAACCAGGGATTTTCTGTGTGCAGTTTCTCTCTTGGTACTCCAGCTTTCTCCCACGCTCCAAAGACATGCATGGTAGTTTAATCAGAGATTTTAAATAAACGTGAGAGTGAGACAGAGTGGTGACCTGTGCTGGGTGCAGCAGACTTCTCGGCCTGTGACAGCTGGGACAGGTTTCAGCTGCACACAACCCTAAAATATTTCAATATCTTTATTTAAATTAACTTATTTTTATTTTATTGTAATTATTTTAATTTCAGATACGTTTTTATATCATTAAGATACTATGTCATTAAAATAGTGGCAGAAACAAGCTTCCATAACATACACTGCTGTGTGTGTGTGTGTGATTTTCTCATGCTATATAAGTGGGTGTACTGCTGTGTGTTTGCAGGCAGGGGGCAGCAGTGGCCTACTCATGGACCTGGCAGCCAACGAAAAAGCTGTTCACTCAGATTTCTTTAATGGTAAGGCACAGGTTTCTGCATCTCTTCCCAAATAAATTTCATGAGGATTAAATTTAATTCACTGAATTAATTTAATGAGGTTAGAGCTTACAGAGTTGGGCTGGAATTAAACAGAAATCTTGTTTTCATATGGAAGCGGTAAGCTGCGATTCCTTAATTTGTCTCATGAGTCAAACAAATCTGATTAAGCCACATGGTATAATGCACCAGAAATACAAAAAAAAAAAAAAATGTATTTGTCTATTTAATGATCACATCCAATAGAAAAAATTGTGAAGCGAACAAGTAAAAAAAGTCTCCAGTTTGTAAATGTGTTGAGTTTAAGTGTGATTGTGTTTACTGGCAGAAAGGAAGTTTCTTTAATTGAAACCTGCTAAATATGTCTACATTTCTGATTGGACAGCCAGATATTTTGTCTGTTCAAAGCTTTCATTTAAAGTTTAAAATAAACAGAATAAAAGTTTAACTTTAGGTACAACTCAAGCACACATAAAAAGCCAGCAAATAAACCTGATAGGTTCCAGAATTATTATATGGCTGAGAAACCCCTAAACCTGTTATCCATTTTCTTCCTTTAACCACATTATCTTCTCACATTAACCCTCAGAAATCCCATTGTTCCCCTGTAAACACCGGTTTATGTGCAAACACAGGCACAGAAGACACACTATAAAACACCAAGCAAATCTGTTTTGTGTCTTGCGGCGCTGGCTGCCGGTGGAACAATTTTGGCTCAGCAGCACATGACCTAGATAGAAAAGAGCTGATTGTTAAAGAGAGCGGGAGGGAAATGGGAGAGAAAGAGGATGGTAAAGTGAGTTTATAGCTGCTGTCAGACTGAAACTCAGCGGGACACCTCGCCAGTCAGCTGCTTTAAAGCACACACACATCGGCACTCATCACCTGGATAGTTAACACTGTTAGAACTGGGTCCCCTCAACCCAATAATCTATGTATTTAAAGTACTGTTACACTGTGGATATCATCATTTTAAAGCCCTTATTTAAAGTTGTTGGGGTTTTTTTTCCCAGTAACTGAAGAAGGGGGTGTGCTTACTTTGAGTAGGTGAAGGGCCACAGAACAGATAATCATATTTAGCCCTTCAATGCCAAGTGGCTCATATTTGATACATGAGTTTATGTGAGTTTTTAAGACTTCTACATCATCAGTTAATTTTTTTTATGTATATAAATCACAAAAAATGCAGAATATAGCAAATATGAAACAATTTATTTCATTTGGAGCAAGAAGAGTACTGTAGTTCAACAAATCAAACAGTGCATTCTAAGAAATAAAGAAATAAAAAATAAATACTACAATACAATGTATCTCTAAAGTTATGTAGAGAAAAAAAAGGAAATGTAATTGTCCAGCACCGTATGGATTCACACAATTTGTTGACTGTCCTACCAGAGAAAACAAAACCCAATATCAAAGCTTACAGAGCTACTGTCTTACCATCACTTGGCATGTAAGCAGTTACCACAGGAGAAGCCATCCTGAACAACTCTGATCAGCCACTTTACAACATCTTTATGGAACAAAAAAACATCAGTACTGAAAGACTCCTCTCTCTGTTCTAAAACTGATAGATACAGAAAATCATTCATACCCACAGTCATTAGGGTTTTAAATTCTCATACAGAACAGAGCGTGTCAGTTGTCATATAGGGGCAGTGTCAAAAATATGTTGCACAGCTGGTCTGTGAGCTTCTCTCGCTTGTGCTGCTATTGGTCCATCGGCCAGCCACAGAGCAGAGTGAAGTTATAACATACAACGAACTGAAGTGAAAGTGTACAAAGTGTTAAAAATAATACAAAGTGTCCACTGCAGCCATTGTCTGTTATTTTCATAATGTATTTTTTTTATCGCTTTTCCCATGTGTGGTGAACTCCACTGTTGCTCCCTTCCCTGTTTCTGCACAGCATCATCCATGTCTAGTAACATGCAGTTGAGATTTTGGAGGACTGCACAGGAGCATGTTTGTCGCGGTTGAAAACCCCTCTCTGGGCAAATACCTCCACAAACAGACACAATTGCAGTACCATAAATTAAGTATAATTCTATAAAGTTGGACAGTTCATCATGGCAGTTTATGGGGACAGCCACTACTGGCTACTAGAAGAACTGCAGTTTTTGACAGTTCTGTGTTTTGTTTTGTTTTTAGCCCAGGGGGATATATTACGAAGCAAGATTAATGAGTTAGCGAGCTATTAGATCACCATGGTAACTTATGCTGAACACATAACCTGCTTTTGAGCAGGTTATGTGTTCAGAGTCTCGGCTTAAAATCATTTGGAAGCGCCACTTTTTCACGGGCAGTTTTCTGAACCTTGGGCCATATTTTGCTGATGTCGGAACTAATGGCTGAAATAACATTGCTCACAGACTACAAACTAAATAAAACGATGAGCAAAATAAAATATGAAGTAAATCAGGTGATCTAGCACAGAGAAAAACACAGTGCACGTGCAGCCTAGTGGTTAGTGATCCATATTTTCATTCATGAATAAGCAAACAGGCAAAGTTGATACAGAATTACTAGCGACCTCTGATCTATTCTGCTCCTGGTGATGTCTGTTATTTTAAGTAGAGAAGCAGTGATTTAAAAAAAAAATGCAACCAATATCTTTTCTAGTGCTCTTAATGCTGTTAATGAAAGAGCGACAGTGCATACGCCGTTCATTAGTACCCGAGTCCCAGATCCAAAGAGGCAAAGCACTAATCACTATCTGCACAGTGGGCGTTTACACATCATCCTAATTAAAATGGAGTCGTTAATTGTTATGGAAGTTTGCCTTTACTCTTACAAGGTCAGTGAGTACTGGTTCTGTTTATAGAAGTTGGGTGATCGTGCAGAACTGCAGTTTTATTTCAGAGACTGCCCTTTAACGGGGCTTTTTTTTTTTTTTTGAAGACAGTGAGGCATTCAAAGAAGCTTTGACTTTTATACCATGATTTTACACCACTAAAAGTCATTACAGGTAACCAAAGGGCAAACTGTTCCTCATTACTGAAAGCCGTGCACGGTAACACTAGAGCACACTGCTTCATTTTGGCCCCAAAAGATCCTGTTCAAACTCCAATGATTGACTGGATGAAAAATTAGAAATGTGCCATTTTAACCATGGCACCCATTGATTTGTTAGATCCTCCACTATTGTGTCATTTTCATGTTAGTCAGCATGTTAGAGCCAGCCAGCACACTTTGGGACATTTTGAACAATGGAACAAGTGCTTTGTGTCAAAGTGCATTAAAAAGTCTCAGGAGAACTGCGTAATGACTTCTAATAAAATCATCTGTAGTGATTGGGACATCATGCTGCCAGCTCTCCAGATGTGAAATAATTTTGGCTCTTTATTTATTTTTTTTATTTTTTAACCTCTAGGGCAGCAACTAACAATTTTTCTCATTAATTTGTTTTTCCATTACATCATCGATTAATAAAAATCATCCTTTGGCCAATTATTTGTTCCTCTTTCTTCTGTAGTTCCAAGTCAAAATATTCAGATTATTTCCATCATTCAACCCAACACCCATATCCCAAGATACTAGATATCACAAAAACCACCAAAACCACCATGCACCAAAAACCCCTTTGTGATTGCTTTGTCACTAGCAGATTGCCAACTGGTTGGGGAACACCTATCGACCTGTGTTTGCTAGACAGTCGCCAACCAGTCTCTAGGTCTGTGTGACTGGAGATAATTGCTTATATATGTAGGTGGTGCACAAACAATTTCTTTAACTGTGCTTTAATTGTGGCCAAATGCAGTCACGCACACACATACAAAACCCCCCAAAAGGCACACCCAAGATAAAAGTGTGTACACAGCAGCATGAAATGTGAGAGCTTTGCAGGAGTATATTTTTGAAACGGGATACATTTTAACCTCCTTGTCTTTGTTCTCCTTTTACTTTTGCAGATTTTGAGGATCTGTTTGATGATGATGACCTGCAGTGAAGACAGCGGCTGAACACCTGTTTGATTCAGTTAAACATGTATATAAAAAACATCTTTACAAGTCTCTTATTTGTACAGCCTCCCTTGGATAAATCACTCAGCCCAATATTGAAATAAAGCCTTTTTGTTTGTACAAAAAAAAGGTCTTGGTGAACCAGGTGTCACAATTCTGAGAATCCCTTACATTCCAGCTGAAGAGAAAATTATGAGTATGGTTTTGGTGTCATCTTGTTTGAATCTGCTCCCGCCTGGATTGTAGGCTTGTTTCATCTGAGAACCACCTGTTAGCAGACATAATTACATATGAGATACAGTGTTAACGTGACCACTCAATGATCAGCTGGGGCACGATGGGACAGGAATAGAGCTGGAAAAATGTGGAAATGCTAAAAGAACAGAGGGCAAATAAAGACCCAAGAAATAAAAAAAAGGCAGTTTACAATAAGCCTACAACTATACAGGAGCAGGAAGGTATTATAAATAGAAAAGATGTAAAAATAGCTGTTCATGCTTGTTCGTCTGCTTTTTAAGGATTGACTATACTTTTAAAAAAAGTGTTAACTCAGACGTTTCTTCCTATACTCATCACTGTAATAGAACCACTGTTAGCGCAGCATTTTTCTGTCAACTTCTGTTTTTCACTCACTTTGCTTTCAGTTGTAGTGATTCTTAAAACAGGCCACTGAAAGAAAACTCTTCTTCATGTCCTCCCTATGAGGGTAGACTTAAGTGTTGTGTTAAATGACAGTTACACAGGGGATACTGTGAATGAAACAAATTTAATGTAACGAGTAGATTACATTACCAGATAAATTGCAGCAGCATTTTCTGACATACAGTCGACAAAAAGAAAGTTACCACAGGACTCTATGCAGGCCTGTGAAAAACTAACTACACCCTTATGCTTCTAGAAGAATTAAGAGGGTAGGTAGCAGCCAGGTGCTGCTAATCAAATGCAATTGATTAACTGATCATCAGTAAATATGAGCAACTCTCTAAAAAGTCTTGGCAGTTTGTTAACAGAATACCACAATCTTCTGAGTGGATGCCTCAGCAAATTCAGTTGGTGGAAGGGTGATGATTTGGGACTTGACTAGCAGCCACAGGACCCGGGCACCTTAAAGTCACTGAGTCGACCGTGAGCTCATCTGTATATCAAAGTACTCGGAGAGGCCATCTGTCTGACAGCTAGAGAAACACTGGGTCATATAACAGGACAATGATCCCAAGCAGCAAATCTACAACAGAATAGCTGAAGAAGAAAAGAATCAGTGTTGCAATGGCTCAGCCCTCAACTTGACAGAAATGCTGTGGTGTGGCTAATGCCTGGGATTGAATTAAAGCAACGCTTTAAAGAAGAGAGGACCAAAATTCCTCCACAGTGACTTGAGAGACAGAAAAAGTCATACAGAAAACAGTTACTTTATTGCTGCTTGGTGGTTCTACAAGCTATTATTATTATTCTACAAGGACTTTCACTTATGTCCAGTGGTAACTGCACTAAAATCCTCTGCCTGAAATTTAGACTTTGGCTATTTTTCAAGTGATCATTTAAGCACAGCATTCATATGGAAGCAATTTTCCTAAATGTAACTCTTCCATAAATGTTTATTCTCTTTCTAGAATAAGACAATGTTTTAAAACTGATTTTGTCTTCAAAATCTTATTTTAGACCAAATCACATTTGATGTGAAAATATTGTTTTAGTCAAAAAAAAAAAAAAAACATTACCATAAAACAATAAAATCCCTCTGCAGCTGTCCGGGATATAAACCTGATAACATTACTATTATTACTACTATTGCATCATGTATCTCAGCTTTTCCACTAAAATTACTCTGCGTGTGTGCGTGTACCTGTGTGTCTGAGGGGGCTGGCATGCCTGAACACAGTTAAACTGAGGAGGAAACTGTAGATTATCAAATTCCTCATGTGTGGACCAGCTGTGCGTGCATGTTGTGTGTGTTCAGACAGAAGCTGTGGTTTGGCCCTCTGAAAAATGCTTATGTGGCACCTCAACGCCCCTTCATTTTACAGCCCTGTGTTTTCTTACCTCTGCCCCCCCTGTGGTTTTTACCTTAGTTTACAGAGGTTATTGTTGCATGTCAGAAACAGATGTGATTTCTTATGTTTAGTACAGGTAAACAATCAGTCATTAAGTGTCTTAAATTAACAATTTGAAGCATCTTCATTTCACCCAGTACTCCACGTCTCCATCCTTACTCCTAGTTCTCCCACCTTCTCTCTTTTTCTGTCTTTAATTATGGTGCCTCCAATTGGCTGAAAGTTTCAGCCAATCAGGCATCTTGTTAGCGTGGCCCTTGACCCCCTCAGGTGGTCCTGATGTGCTTTTTTGTGCGTGTCAGAGATGATGGTCTCAGTTTAAAACGTTGCTGGATCCTTTTGTCAGGGCAGTCTGTAAGAAGAGCTGCAGGAACAGGGTGTACGTGGAGTCCCTCGCATACCCATAAACACCCCCCAACGTACATACCTGGTGGACCGAGCTTCATTTGAGTCCACTTTGGATCGTCTGGAAGGACACCCTGAAGTAAAATAACCACAGGTAAGAGACCAAACAGTGAAGTCTGTGTTTACTTTTGGTAGAGTCAGGTACTTTCCAAGGTTTTAAATTCAGGCCGAAGTGAAGTTTGTCTGCTGAAAAACACCTGGTTCTGTTTTACTATGACAAACCAGTAGCTTGAACCCAGCCAGGACCCGCTGTGGCAACATGTTTGTTTAAAGAGATCAGCTCCTTGGAGAAGTGACCCCCCCAGGCTGGGGTCACTCATCCAACTCTTCAGCAGCACAGGCTGTGATTCGAGTGGAGACTTTTAATAGAGAGTGGCTAAAATATTATACTGGTACTGTGGCTGGCTGTACCTTATTTTTGCAGCCAATATATATGTGTGTGTGTGTAAAATATAAAAGCAAGTATAAAGGTAGATTTTAAGGCACAGAAAGGATCAAAGCGATAGGGGTTTTGAAGACTGTGTTTTTAGTGTTAGCAGGAGAAGAGGTCCAGTCATGGCTGAAAGGAGACGAACTAGTTTGTCCGGCGTGTTGATCGCTGCTCTGCTGGCTGTGATGCTGCTGCCTGGTGAGTACCCAGCAGAGATCAGACATTATCAAATAACAAGATCAGAATTGTCAGCTATACATGATATCATAGCGAGATATAGAGGTGATGACAGGTGTCTAAACTATAATGTTAGTAGCAATACCACACTGTACATATATGTTACTGCAGCTGTAATTAACATTAAGATTAAAATCTCCATCACAAGAACATAATCAGAAGATGCTAAATTAAGAAGCACAATAAATGAAATAATTCTTGAAAACATTTGCATGAATCATAAAAGCAAAGCTTCAAGATCTCCATGAGGAGTTAAAGACAGTTTGGAGGTTATTCCACTTGACCAGTGCATCCCTGAGACCAAATCCCTCAAGGTTAGTGTCATTGTTAGTATCTCAAGTTAAAATGTTACTGCTGAAAAGATGAAGCTGTGTATGTATTATATACATTGCCTGGTATTAAAGTAGGACTGCAACAAATATTTTCTTCATCAAACAGTTGTATTGTAAAATGCCTCCAACAGCGATAAAATGATCAGACTTGCAAATCTAAGGATAATCCCTTTGTAATGGTATTAAAGGCACAAAAGCACTAAAATCTCACATTGCAAAATCAGCAACCATTCATATCTTTCATCAGAACAAATTTACCAATATCTTAAACTCTCATCTAATACAGTGGATACCCCTTGAATTCATTCAGTGCCTAATAAAGCCGCAGCCTGCGAACTGTAACAAATTACAACCACGTGTCTGCAACTCATAAACTCATCTGAATGCAGCAGGCTTCAGCAACTTTCAAACACTTTTCCACCTCCTCTGTGAAGCAAAATCACCTAAAAAAAAAAATGCAGCATCTCTACAAGACACGGCCGCTCTGATAGATAAGCATACTGAAAGTTTTCAGTGCTGAGGTGGGGCCTTTTAGAGTAAGAAAATCCCAGACAGACTGCAGATTCTGGTGAATGCTCAGTCGTCACACTGAATTTGTTCTTGAATACAGTACTTGAGCAAATGTGAGACCATTCGTGTCCTAACTGATGGCTACTCTAAGAAGAAAAAAAGAACAGAGATGACAAAAAAACATGTTTCCGGCTTTACAGGTCGAAAAACTGAACGAAAAGAAAATCATTAGGTAAGGAGTCAACTTTACTGTGGGCAAGAATGAGTCATTCATGTCCACAATGATGACAAATGTGAGCCACTGCTGCTTAATGCTTTTGTTAAATAAAATAGTCATAATTCAGAGCCTTACCTTTTACATTTAAGTTGACATACAGTAATTTTACACCATTCAAGCACATAACTGGATAAAGGCCAGCATAATGTTGATAAAGCTATTCAGAGCCACAGGACATAACTTTAAGGCCTTCTTTTCAAAGGGGCGCGGTACTGATTTACACATTTCTGATTTCAGTTTAGCAGCTTTATTTCGTTTCTGCTTTTCCTTTTCTTTCTCATGACAGACCTTATTGTTAACTCTTCTTGAAAATACAGCACAAGTCAAAAGTTTGGACCCATTCATACGAATGAGTGTGCCCAAACCTTTGGTGCTGTACATTTACCCTGAGTTACTGCTTCATGTCAAAGCTAAAGGTGAGTTGCTCTGCCTCTGACAAGTTCATGAGCAGCACCACTGCTACAACTCAGCCGGGTTTCGCATATATCCTATAACACGCCTGTGATGCTCATATATCACCAGCAGTGTTTCAACATGGAGACAGGTTGCTCCTCTGCCACCTGTTTCCAGTTTGTTCTTGATTTGATTGGCATGTTTACAGAGGTGGAAGGCTCTGCTTATACCCCGTCTTTCTTTTAAAATCGGTTTGAAAAAGTTATGCTGTCTGATGGTTAAAAGGGGGAAAAATGTACTGTAATAAAGAGGAGGAGGAGGAGTTTCAGTCATCAGTAAAAAAAAAAAAAAAAAATTAGTACCTGTCAGCATCACCTCCTCTCTGCCCTTTTTAAGTGCTGCTGTTTCCAGATGTGCCAGCAGTTTTTTTTTACAGGCTTGTAAAAAAAAGGAAAAAAAGAGAAAGAAATAGAGCGGATATACTGAGGCAGCATCCTTCAGCCCACCCTCCTCCTCCTCCTCTTCCTCGTAAACATCACCTTGGGTCACCTTCACTTCTCCTTTAATTCTGTTTTGTACTTTAGATCCATACCTTTAGTTGTCACACTTATTCTTTGACCTCACATGTGACAGTGTTTATCCAGTCTTCTGATTACGCCAATCCAAAAAAACCCCCAAACAACTGTTTTACTGTTTTTTCCACTTAAAACACGCGCCACATAACCCTGATTTATCCCCTGTGGATCCCTTTAAACCTGTCATCTGTTCCTCTCTTCTTCTTCCTCCTTCCTCTCCTTCTGTGAGGGATTAACGCCTTCTCCCTGCAGAGATGAAAGAAACCCAGAGTGGAGCTGAATGTGCTGTTCCCTCAGCTGTGAGGGGGGGGGGGGGGGGGCAAACAATGCACATGTGTGCATGTATGTCCATACAGATACACATGGCTCTTTGAAAGCACAGCATGGGGTTCTGTGTTACAGGAACCCCTATAAAAATCTACAAAGAACCGCAGTAACCAGTGCTTCAGGCAGAGCCAATTACCCCAGCCCTATTTAATGAATAATATCAGCCCGTAAGCATTTGAGGTTTAATGACATATTATTGCTTGTATATTAGATAAATTAGATTAGAAAGAATCAGCGATTTTGACCTTAACAACATCTGTTTTTGCTTTTCTCTTTTTGTAGCATTCTTGTCTGCTGGACCAGTTGTGCAAAAGCCCAAAGGAGATGGTAAATATGTGGCTTTCACCTTTAAAAGTACTTAAACATGTGTTTGTTTCTAAAGAGTGCACAGTGGCCGTGAAAGTTTTTGAGTCCACGGAAGAGGTTTCTGATTGGAAAGTAATGCTCAAATTTATCAGTTCCACCTCACCTGGCTTCCGTGTAGCTTCAACACTTAACCCCGCGATTGAGATCTAATGCGAGATGGCAGTTATTTTCTTGGCAAATAAAAAAAAAAAATAAGAGGGCTTGATGGGGTTTGAGTCCTTGGATGCTTTGTTGCAAACTTTAAAAGCCACTGCACAGTCCTTGAGTTTGATGTCTGAGTGAAATTGGAGGCCTTGGCTCAGCAGTGCCTTTCCCATCTCCTGCCCTCAGCAGGGGAAAGTATCCATGAGAAAGCAGCTGCTGCAGCGGCGCACAGGAGGCTTATCCGAAACCGCAGGAACATCAGCTGGTACAAACAGCACTCTGACTTCTGGGCATGGTACAAGTACTTTACTGACAACGGCAACCAGGAGGCAGTGAGTGAACACTTTGTTTTCTACATTTACTATGCCACATGAAAGTTTCGATGTGACGCTCCGAGTTTACAATACAAAGCATTAGTCTTCAGTGTTGACAAGCTGTTAATGAGATATGTTTTACTAGATTTTAAAGCTTACAGGGGCTGGGATTCGGGATGCAGGACCAAGCAGAAAGGCAACACAGGGCAGCTCACGAGTCATACTTATTAATCATCATCTTAAACCTGGGTATATCACTGATAACAGAAAAATTAATCCTGCACACATAAACTTAGAAAATGGTGCATTTAGTGGCTAAAGAGCCAGAAACTGCAGAGATGAGTTAGTATAGATCAAATTAAGAACTAAAAGACAGCAAATATTGGACATCAAACTTAAAACGCTGGCATGTAAAAAAGCCTCACCGGACGAGACTGATGTTTGTACTTCACAAGACAAAAAAAAAAAGAAAAAAGAAAGAATTCAGGTTTAAAGTCTATAAAAGTAATAAGTCTGCTGAAATGTCTACACCCCAAATCCTTGCTTTCAGTATGTTCCCAATAATCAGTCACAGTCTGGTACATAGGAGGGGGTTTTTAGCCTCTGTATGCTTTGTTCAGATCTCCACAGGACCTCATTCTTTCTGAACCGTCTGCTGTACGCCCCCCCCGAAGTTGGACATTCAGAGAGTGACAGTTCTCCCCATTAAAAAAAAAAAAATCTGATTCTGGGTACAGTCTTTCCTTTCTTGTTGTTACATATCATCAGATCAGCTTATCGATAAACCCCTCCTCCCCTCAGATTCAGGAGATGGATCGCATCTTCCTCACCTATCTCCAGAACAAGAACCGCGCAGAGGGACGTCGCTCCTACAAGGCCTACTTGAGCCACCTGGGAGATATCTACAAGTCCTGTGCTGATTCTGAGAACCCCAACTGCATGGCTTCCTACATGAGCAGGGGCAATCCAAAATCGGAACCCCCCAAACCTGCCCCAGTAAAAACCTGTAACCCCACCAAGGATCCCTATTGCATGTACATGGCTTTAGCCCAGGGAAAGAGCCCCTACATGCCATTGGTGCTCCCAGCTGCCACCCCTGCTCCTCAGTACGTCCGCTCTGTTCCTCCAACCAAGGACCCTCAGTTTGGGTACTACTACTACTCTCCATCCACAATGCCTTTCCTTACCATGGTATGCTATAGCTTTTCTCTCTCTCTCTCTCTCTCTCTCTCTGTGTATTTTTTTTTCATTATTTTATTATTTATTGCAACATTTGTATAATGGCATGCAAAATTGTTTACAACAGAAAAACTGACAGGAATATTACTGTATACATTTTATGTTATTTAAGAGACAGTTCTAGTTAAAAGCGATATTATTACACCTGAAAGCCCCTATGGGTAAAATTTGCAACCCTGTATCTTTGTTGCCCCTTGTGGATGCATTTAGCAGGTGCAGTAACTTTATTCCTTACAAATGTTCTCGATGAGAATATTTGTATCCATGTAAAAATATGTATCCTTCTATATCATGCTTCAGGAGCAGAAGGCAGAGCTGCTGCGTATCTGTCCCTCTGATGATGTGGAGTGTCTGCAGTACCATCTGAGAGCTGCTTATGGGTATTCTGCTGGCCCCCGTCCTTCATATGCCCACCTTGGCTGTGACCCCAAGAAAGATCCTACCTGCAAAATGACGCAGAAAGCTCCTGCTGGTCTCTACATGCAGTATCCCAGCTGTGATCCACTGCGGGACCCCATGTGTGCATATTCTGCCTCCAATACGGTACATCTTATTTGTCATATTGAGTTGCTTCAACAGATTTTAACTAGCTTTCTGCATTTCTATATTTTAATTTGACTCTGTCCCTACAGGCTCCCCATGCTGGCCCAGGATCCTGCAACCCTCTTTCTGAAGAAGGCTGTAACCCTCTTACCGCCACCAGATTTTCCACTCCCCCAGAGTCATACAAAAGTGAGGAAAGAGAACAGGCTGCCGCTATCCACGCTGCCCCTCCTGCTGAGCAGTATGATCCCTATGCCATGTATAGGGATTCTTATTCTAATCCTAACAGAGTCACTGATCCTTATGCTATGTACCGCCAGGCTAGTACCCCAGCTTCTCCTCCAGCTACTGACCTATATGCTATACTACGCCAATACATGGCCCAAACTCACACCAATGACCCATATG
Source organism: Archocentrus centrarchus (assembly GCF_007364275.1). Taxonomy (NCBI): domain Eukaryota; kingdom Metazoa; phylum Chordata; class Actinopteri; order Cichliformes; family Cichlidae; genus Archocentrus; species Archocentrus centrarchus. The sequence continues at coordinate 19,598,130 of NC_044365.1, read as the reverse complement.
CTCCACCTATGGGGGCTGTTCCCGAGTCTAACTCCAATGATCCTTACTCTGCTATGCGTGATACAGCAGGTGCCATGCAGCGCCACAGTCCTCCATCCTCCAGGCAGCAGCAGCAGCACCCTTATTCCTATCCGACTTATGAGGAACCTGCCCAAGAGGAGCGCCACCCTCTGGGTCCCCCAGGTAAAACCAAAGAGGGCTATGACTGCTTCATTGGCTATGACCGTGAATGCTATCCCGTGAAGCCCAGCGCCCCTCGCTCTGGAGTTCACCGTCGCATTCCTTATCCTGCTGAGGCCTATGAGCCCCACCTGAAAGCTGACGGCACCCGCGACGGTGTCCTGGAGCCTTCAAACCCACACTGTGACCCTGAGTATGACCGTGACTGCCGCCTGCGTCGCTATGAACCCGAGCAGCCTCAAAGCCAGCCTGAACGTCACACAGAGCAGGATTACAACCAGGCGGCAGCCGAGAGAGAGCAGGCCAACCAGGACCAGAACGAAGCAGAGCCCTACCAGAGCGGCCAGGAGGAGAGTCACACTCCCTACCAGCCTCTCTCGCAGGGCATGCCCAGCCTCCAGGACATACTGAGGCGCTATGGAGACCGCTATCCTGAGCAGGATGATCACAGAGCTTATGCAGACAACTACCGCAAGAAGTAACCATGCTAACACACGCAAACGCATGCAGATGGACATGAATGCACAGTCCCTGCGTTCTTGTAATTAAGCCCTTGAACGCCTCACCAGTTCTAACTGGACCAGATGTGGGACACAGGTGATTTAGATGGACCCAGAGAGCAAGTACATGCATGTACATCTCAAACACAGCTTCTTGCTCTGGGAGCCTGCTAAAAACTTTGTTGGAATGCCTTCCTATAACTTTAGTTGCTTCAGGCCTTGATTTATTGCTTTTTTACTTCCCACCTTTAAATCTCCTCTATGCATTCAAGTGTGTAATGACCTCTCAACTCTCAGCTTTGCTTCTGTATCTGTGCATTTTAAAGTGAAATATTGTTTTTTTGCTTTTTGACACTGATGGATTGTCTTATTTCATTTTAATTGTTCTAATAAAAAATATAGAAACATGTTTGTTTTTTAAAAAAGATTCACTACCCAATGACATGCTGATATACTCTGGGACCAACTGATCCATAAAGAAAGCAAAAACATATTTAAGGTATTTAGGGGTTAAATCTTTTGACATAAAAGTTGAAACAGAGTTTTAAGAAAATAATTGAAGTGTGCTCCACTTGGCATTTCTTTCGTATGAATGTGAAGGAAAATACAAAACACTGACTTGTATTATAGGTTGAGGTTCAAAATCTCCGGATTCTTTGGCAACTTAAAGCAAACTTTCATTAGACTCTGAATCTCTCAGGTATTACAGGCTGTCTGCTAAACTGCTGAACAGAAATATACATCTGGTCCAGCTGGCACTGGGTTAGAGGTTGGGTAGACACTGGACAGACCATCAATGCAATGCATTCAATACAGTTTCAACAAAATCAAATTGAATTCAATTTTACTTTATTTAAATAGTGCCAAATGACAACAATCACCTCAAAGTGGTTTATATTGTAAGGTAAACACCCTACAGTAATTACAGAGAAAACCCGGCAATCAAAACAATCCCCTATGAGCACGCACTTGGCAACAGTGGGAAGCAAAAAATCCCTTTTAACAGGAAGAAACCTCTGGGAGAACCAGCTCAGGGAGGGGCAGTCTTCTGCTGCACGTGGTTGGGAGTGAGTGGAGGAAGAGAGCCAGATATTAATAACTAATAATTGAATACAGAGTGGTGTATAAACACAGAGTGAAAACTGGTGAATGAAAAGGAAATACTCAGTGCATCATGTGAACCCGCTGGGAGCAGTGATGGTTATAAAGTCTTACAGCTGCTGGGAGGAAGGATCTGCAGTAACACTCCTTTGTGCATTTGGGGTGCAACAGTCTGTCACTGAAGGAGCTCTCCAGTTCAGTAAAAACTTCATGCATGGGGTGGGAGATCTTGTCCATCATTGATGTTAATTTGGTCAGAGTCTTTCTGTCTCCCACCACCTGCACTGGGTCGAGAGGACATCCTAGGACAGAGCTGGCCTTCTTGATGAGCTTATCTAACTGCTTCCTCTCAGTTGCAGATAAGCTGCTGCTCCAACATACTGCTGCATAGAAGATGGCTGATGCTACTACAGAGTCGTAGAAGGTCTTCAGGAGTGCCCCCTGCACTCCAAAAGACCTCAGCCTTCTCAGCAGGTAGAGTCTGCTCTGACCCTTCCTGTAAAGCGCATCAGTGTCGTGAGCCCAGTCCAGTTTATTGTTCAGGTGAACACCCAGGTACTTATAAGAGTCCACTATCTCAATGTCCACTCCCTGGATGTTCAGTGGTGTCAGTGTGGTGGGTCTCCGCCTGCGGAAATCCACCACCAGCTTGATCAGGAGGTGTTTCCGCTGGCACCAATCCACAAAGTCCTGAGTCCACTGTCTGTACTCTGCGTCATCCTCATCTGTGATGAGGCCAACTACGGCAGAGTTGTCAGAGAACGTCTGCAGATGGCAGCGTGAGGAGCTGATGGAGAAGTCTGCAGTGTAGAGGGTGAAGAGCAACGGTGCCAGCACAGTTCCCTGTGGGGCCCCCGTATTGCAGACCAGCCTGTCAGAGACACAGCCATGTGTCCTCACGTATTGTGGGCGGTCAGAACTATGCCTTAATTCTAGCAGCACACTGAGAATTCTAATAACAAAGCTAGTGTTAAAGAAAGATCAAATTAAGAATTGTCACAACAAAGGAAAGAATTCTACCAACACACTGAGAATTCTAAGCTCAAAGTCAGTATTCAAAGACCATATTCAGAATTGTGAGAACAATGTCTTAATTCTAGAAGGACACTGAGAATTCTAATATCAAATACTGGCTTTGAGCTTAGAATTCTCAATGTGTTGGTAGAATTCTGACTTTGTTCTCACAGTTCTATATCTTTGTCATTTTAGAAAACTGGTTGGCTCATCAGAATTCTGATTTTAACCTCTGAATTCTCAGTTTAATTTTAGAACTCTCAATTTCTTTGAATTTTTACTCTTAAAATGTTCGCTGTCTCATTAGAATTCTCAGTGTGCTGCTAGAATTAAGGCATAGTTCTCACAATTCTGAATATGATCTTTGAATACTGGCTTTGGGCTTAGAATTCTCAGTGTGGTGGTAGAATTCTTTCCTTTGTTCTGACAATTCTTAATTTGATCTTTCTTTAATACTAGCTTTGATATTAGAATTCTCAGTGTGCTGCTAGAATTAAGACATTGTTCTCACAATTCTGAACATGATCTTTGAATACTGGCTTTGAGCTTAGAATTCTCAATGTGTTGGTAGAATTCTGGCTTTGTTCTCACAGTTCTATTTCTTTATCAGTTTAGAAAACTGGTTGTGTCATCAGAATTCTGATTTTAAGCTCTGAATTCTTAGTTTAATTTTAGAACTCTAACTTTCATTGAATTTTTATGCTTAAAATGTTTACTGTCTCATTAGAATTCTCAATATGTTGGTAGAATTCTTACTTTGTTCTGACAATTCTTAATTTGATCTTTCTTTAATACTAGCTCGGTTCTTCGTATTTATCAATAACAGAATTACACAGCGAGAGAATTTCCTTGAGAGCAGAGGAGAGATGCTGTGTGATGGCTGATTGCAAATGGATTAAAAAAAGAACAACACTATAGTGGGTGTCTGAGGAAACTGTCTAACTAACGGAACCAAACTGAAAAGGAGTAGTTCAAGCTTCTTGATGATGTTGTGTATTTTATTTTATTTTAGTCTTGAAGTTGTTTCATACTTTTGTGCATCCAGATTCATTGTTTTACTCATTTATTGTCTTATTCCCTTTGAGTTCAGCACGAAAGAAGCTTTATTTTGTTATCAGTAACTGAATTCCTTGTCCATCAGTGTTATAGCTTCTCAGAGGCCTTCAGCAGAGACATTAAAGGTCAATTATTCTAGGTCAAGCATTAACTTGCTGCACAGCCGTGAATGCACTCAGCAGAGATGTAACAGAATGCCAGAAAATATATCAAACAAAAATATTTTTTTCTTCACTCTATTAAAGTTTTCACTTTAAAAAATGAAAGAGCAGAACTTTTCTCTGAAAATAATAAGGTGAATTTATAGTCATGCAATTGTGTTTTTCCTCCTTAATGTATTCTTAACAGTGTTCGCAGTAAATAAGCACTCCAGCGATGAGGTGGCTGACCCTGATCCAGCTTTACCAGTGCATGCAAAAAAATTAGCATGTTGAATTGGGTGGTGTTATAATCAGCTATGCAGAATATTATCATTTTCTTTTAATTGTCCCAGACGATGAATCATCCTCTGCAAAGCTCTTGACACTGAAGTAAAACTCAAAAGTGTATGATTTATAAATGATTATGTATGATTTATAAATGCCTAACAGGTAATTATTATGAACAAATTGGATTCTTTTAATGTGACAGATAACAAGGTTCTTAAATCCTTCTAGCAGATAAAAATTAGCAGTGACGCTGTCTGTCCCTGGAGACTTGTTCCAGGCTATCTTCATGACCACTGAATCCAGTTTAAACTCAGAGTCACATAACTCTTTAAAGAGGTCCTCAGTGCACATGGTGTATTTGTCAAAGAAAACATCAGCATCATCTGCAGAATAATAAAATTATAAAAAGAGTACAATGTGGAATAGAAATCAAAGACTTCTTTTCGATAGTCCTTAAATCTTCGCATTCAGCACCATTTATCAGCAGGCTTGTGATTACATTTCTCTGCTGTCTATATTCATCCAGATTACATCTTACCAGCCCCAATCATTTGGCTCTTGACCTTATAAACGCCCTTGGGATTTCTCAAGATAAAGGTCGTCTAATTTCTGCAGTCTGTAACTCCATCTGTTTATTTTTCTCCTGTATGTTAAGTTTTTCTTTACTCCAACATACAGTAATTTCCTAGAGTAGATTACTTTCATATTCTCATTTATTCCTGTTTAGTTCTTTACAGAATTTTATAGTAAATTCTCTGATCTTAAAATAAATAAATTGTGTATATTACTAACAAATGAGTAATTGATTTAAATATCTCTAATTATCTATCTAAACTTTTCACAGTATTCATCCCTATTTAATAGGCTGGCATTAAATTTCTATTAAATATCTCCAGCTTCTAGACACTTTCCTTGCTGATCAGATAAGGGTGGTTTGGAGATTTTAGATTGTGAGTTATTTCTCAGAATATCATCACTCACCAATAATCAATCCTTGATTTGCTCTCTGCATTAGGTTTACAGCATTAGTAATTTTTGATTAGTTGTCTTCCACTTTAAGAGGCATCAAAGGTTGCTGGTTTTTCATTGCGCAGTGAAGTTGTTCTCATTCAGAGTCCCTGAGTACAGTTTCCTAACCAATCAATTCGGTATCACCACATCATCATCCCGCGCCGTTGTCCAAGCTCAACTGTTTGCTTTTCATCAGTATTCAGAAAGGATATGGAGCATTGTTTTAAATTGCTTGTTGATTCAGCAAATCAAAGGGCTATCAAAACTTTAAATTTATGAACCACTTATAACTTTATTCTTTAATGTAGATAACCCCTGGCTCACTTGGTTCATTTGTTTGTTTTTATGTTCTTCTATACTGTTCACTGTATACTTGTATTTGTGAAACTTAATAAATTCCTTTAAAAGAAAAAGTTTGCTTTTCAAAAGGTTGAACATCACTGGTTGCTGATTATAGATTTATAGATATAGATTTTGCTAACTCCTCTTAATTGGAGAGGAAAGTGAAATGTCAAAAAAGTAACTTCAAAGGCCAAATTGTCTTATATTTTTGACATCAAATCACGGGCTAGAAGTAGTGGCGGGGCCGGAAGTGGCCCGCAGGCCAGGAGTTTGAAATCGCTGACAATTTTTTTTTTGTTCACCCCAAGTAAAAAATGTTACGTGTCACAATGTGAAAACACTGTGGGGAGGGGAAGAGCAAAATGTGCCTGCTCTGTGCTGTGACAGGAGCAGCACTTAAACAGTCAGCTCGCATCTTTGATGAAACCGCAGCGCTGCATACAGGAGAGAAACTGAAGCTAAAGTATCAATCTCATTACACTGGTATTGATCAACATCAATATCAACATTGGTATCGATATTATCAATATTTGGATTGATCCGCCCACCACTACTGTTCAGTTCTGTGCGGAAGACGATGTGAGGCAAACTTTAATTGAATGACCACGTAAACACTGGCACATTTCTCATTGTGTGTGCATGCAATAGAAAGTGATCATCAGCCTCCCGCTCCTGAGAAATTCAGATTTCCTGCATATAGACCGAACAACAACAAAAGCCCAGACTCTGATTACAAACATAGGTTTGCACCACTCTGATTTGCTGTCTGTTGCTCAGAGCACACAAAAACACACACGCACTGAAGTTGGGACTCCCTCTTGTGTTTGCTGATGTACAGGAGGAGACTCCACTGATGCTGTCAACAAGTCCAAGCTGATTATTTGTTGAAGACTAATAATAGATTGTGCTGTCAAGCCAATTACCAGCTATCCTCAACACCCTCTATCCTGTCACCAGCTGTTAATGTGGAATTTGCAACAGAACAGGACAGAAAGCCTTTACTGTCGTTGCATTTAGGATATGACATTGGGAGTGCCACATACTGAAATTACAATATTAAAACATTTATATTAAGCACATAAAAGGATTTGTGCACAATATGAAAGCTGTACCATAAAGTGTCAGAGATGACAGATTTTGCAGTCCACAGCTATTAGTAAAATATAAATAAATATAATAATAAATAATAATAACATAAATTTTCTAATAGGAAAAACGGTCAGTGGAGTGAGCAAAGCTCTTAGCCAGAGACTGAGGGTTGGGGAGGGCCTCGATGAGGACTGGCGACAGCTTCCAAGCCAGACAGATCCCCAAAGAAGTCCCCTCCAGAAAGCAGTGATTACTGAGCATTGGGAAGATCTTGGAGCTAGCTTCTTAAACTAGAATATTGACAATGGGCTGCTTAAATTGTTTGATTTATTTTGTGTGAGGGAGAAGGTGAGATGATCCTCGGAAATTATGTGAAGGAGCAGCAATTGGAATCAAATTCGGTTGATGAGGAGGTAAACTGAGAAAGAAAACGAGCAGGACCCTGGATTCGAGTTTGTGCCAGTGTAACGATGCCGATTGAGAAAAGCAGCTCCAAGCTGTCCCGCTGGTGGACAGAGTGCTGAGAGTGAGGCTGTTAATAATGGCATCTTGGGATAAGCTGGTGGGCTCTGCATAGCTGAGGTTTGGATCATGAATATGTATTCAGCGCTGAGCAGGAATTAGTGAGAAATATATTGAGAACATTACTGTGAAAGTGTGTGAGAGTGCACTATGACTATTTGTGTATGTTGATTGAGACTGTAAAGGCCTCAGGGAATAACTGTTCAACTTTATTGAACTGGCACACTCATTTTTAATAGAGCATGTTTTCTTACATGGATTGGGGTGAATAGTTATGGTTTGGCAGAAGATTACTCTACAGAAGATTATTTTTTTAAGAGCAAGGATGACAAAAAAAGTCACGTTTCATGTTCTGAAATGTGGATAGTGCCTCGCATTCAACTGCACAACTAACACTCCAGAAAATGAATGATGATAAGTGATATTTTCTTTCCACCGATGAAAGCCAAGATATGCAGCTGAAATACACACACACACACACACACACACACACACACACACACACACACACACACACACACACACACACACACACACACACACACACACACACACACAAACACAGGTCTTTCACCTGATGGACAGCTAGAAATGAATAGAAATGTCAGCATGCTGCATCACCTAAAATAAAAAAAAGGTGTTATATCTCTCACCTTGCATACAGAGCTGGTAACTAGTGCCAGGTAGAAAGAAACATTAGGGGGTTCACTTCTGCTTTCCAATTAGTGACCCAAAGCGCGAATGAGGGAGAAAAATGGGTGAAAGGTAGAGAAAGACCAAGAAAAGGAGAGGAGAGAAGGAAGGTGATGACAGCGTGCGAAAAAAGACGGCCACAGGTGTGTGGCTAAAAAGGCTGAGTTCACAGCGCCTGGAAGTGCAAAAATATTCCCGCCCACATCACCAATTAGAATCCGAAGGAGAGATATTCTGTATTCCTGTATTGAACTGTCAGCCTTCCTCCTTCCTTCATCCAAGCTGTAGAAGTATGTCATACAAAAACATCCTCAGACTTAGCACTGGTGGTCGATAAAGGTCACACATGACTTAGTGCCCTTTTAAATCTTGGTTGAACAAAGAAAGCCCCTAATTACTCTTTTCTGATAACTTACTGTTCAGCTGTACAGTACATTAAATTATAGATCCTTACATGGTGACAAGTTATGCCACAAGTTATGTGCACGTAATTAGACTGATTCTTTTAAGCAGCATGGGCAGTTTTATTGGAATGCTCATTTAAAATAAGCAGTGATTTTTGTGGTACAGTATCATGTTGTGTTGTTGTGCACTGTCTAATTATTTGTTTCAAAGCCACAGTTGGCATGTGGCTCAAGCTGCAAGTGTGTGATTGTGTTTAATCCTTTAAGCCCAATGCTTAAAAAAAAAAAAAAGACAAAAAGAAGCAAAAGCATCTCCTGAGGAGAACAGAACAGAATATATGTGATATGAAAAACTTAATCATTCATCATTGGGAGTCGTATTTGTGAATTTACCTTTTAAACACACTCACTCACTGATTAGCTGCACCTTGCTTGCAGGGGTTAAAGTGGCCTGAAGTGATCCGGAACGGCATTGTGCCACCTTCAGTTAATGAGCAATTAAATCTGATAGGCAGGTTAATGCATATTACATAAATGGAATAATGTTTTTTTTTAAGTGCCAGGTAATTTCAAATGCAGCATTTCAAATACCTCGACAAAGATCAGCAAACATACAAACTGTTTCTGTACAGTTTGTCACAAAATGTGTGTGTGAGCTAAATGTTTAGTTGCCGTGTTTCCCAGGGAGAAAAAAAAGTTAGTGTGCTCTGATGGGTGGGGAAAGATTTAAGACAGACGGGACATGAGTGGAACATGAGGTGTTGCTGAATTTTGACTAATTTTGTGTCATTTAATGGTTACATGGAAATCCTGTAAGTTTGGTGCAGTTTAGAGCAAACTAAACTGGTTAATTTGTATGATTGTGGTGACCTTTATAGTAATGCACTATGTCTGGTGCAGAGCAGGCCATGGTGTTCATAGTCAGTGTTAGGTTATATCAAGGGTAACAGATATCAATATACACTGCTCACAAAACATTTAAAGGAACACTTCGAAAACACATCAGATCTCAATGGGAAAAAAAATCATGCTGCATATCTACACTGATATGGACTGAATAATGTGTTAGGAATTAAAGGATGCCACAGGATGTTTGGTGGAAATGAAAATTATCAATTTACAGAGGGCTGAATTCAAAGACACCCCAAAAATCTAAATGAAAAAATGATGCAACAGGCTAGTCCATTTTGCTGAAATTTCATTGCAGCAACTCAAACTGGTACTCAGTAGTTTGAATGGCCCGATGTGACAATGTTGGGGCATGCTCCTAAGGAGACGATGGATGGTCTTCTGGGGGACCTCCGCCCAGATCTTGACCAGGGCATCACTGAGCTCCTGGAAAGTCTGAGGTGCAACCTGGCAGCATTGGATGGACTGAAACATAATGTCACAGAGGTGTTCTATTGGATTTAGTTCAGGTGAGCATGGGTCAGTCAATGGTATCACTTCCTTCATCCTCCAGGAACTGCCTGCAAAGTCTCACCACATAAGGCCAGACATTGCCATGCACCACGAGACACCCAGGACCCACTGTACCAGAGTAGGGTCTGACACTGGGTCCAAGGATTCTGTGCCTTCAGGGTGCTGTTGCCTAGCATGTAGTGGTCTGTGCATCCCTCCAAAGATATGCCTCCCCAGACCCACCACCAAAACCTGTCATGCTGAACAATGTTACAGACTGCATAACATTCTCTGTGGCTTTTCCAGACGCTTTCACATCTGTCACACATGCTCAGGGTAAACCTGCTCTCATCTGTAAAAAGCACTGGATTCCAGTGGTGGACCTGCCAATTGCTTCTGGCAATGACACACATTGACATGTCCTCCTGGAGAAGTTGGACTATCTGTGCAGCCTCTGTAGGGTCCAGGTAATGTCTCGTGCAACCAGTAGTGACACTGACCCTAGGCAAATGCAAAACAATAGAAAAAAACAAACAAAAAAGATGAAGAGAAAAAAATGTCAGTGGCCTCCACCTGTAAAACATTCCTGTTTTGGGGGGTTGTCTCATTGTTGCCATCTGTTGTTAATTTCATTAACACCAAAGCAGCTGAAACTGATTGACAACTCCCTCTGCTACTTACTGACCAGATCAATATCCCAGAAGTTTAATTGATTTGATGCTATACTCTAATTTAAAAAATGTTCCTTTATTTTCCTTCTTTTTTTTTTTTAGGAGTTTACATTTAGGGTGATGATGCTAATTAGAATCACTCAAACTACACTTTATACTAGTTTTATAGTGTCCAGTGGCTAGAAATCAGATATGCTGTGGCTCACACAGCTGCTGCAGATTTAATCTCTGATTCCACCACATCCCAAAGGTGTTCTATTGGATTGAGACCTGATGACTGTGGATTCCATCTGAGCACAGTGAGCTCACTGTCATGTTCAAGGGACCAGTTTGAGGCGATTTAAGCTTTGTGACATGGCACACTGTTGTGCTAGAAGCAGCCATCAGAAGCTACACTGTGGTCATAAACCTGTTTTGGGAGAGACCAGTGGGTATGAACTAAAACAGGAAAAATCAAAATAAGCTCAAAGTCACTAAATCTGTGAAGTGGTGGGGCAGAACATTCATTATGAATGGCATCTTTGACATACAAAATCACACAGTCTATTGTTACCTTGACAAATTACATTTATTCATATAGGACCAAATCATTCACCTTTCCTTTGAAAATGTGCTCAGATTAGTAGGTCAGTAGGAGCTGCATAGTAAAATAAACAACCTTGTGCCCTATAGATGAAAGTGACCTGGTGAAATACAGTAAGTCTCCTTAATTTCTGTCATTGATGGCCATGGTTACATTTTCATAATGCATGCAGGCACGATACAGGAGCATCTAGGGCAGAAAAGAAAAGAAGGCACCTTACAGTCCATAAAGTTGATGCCATACATTATAGAACGTGAAGGAGTCCTACTGTATGTTTGCATCATCACTGTGTCCTACAACCAGATAAAGAAGTCAGAGCAAGGCAGAGTCAGCGTTTTCCAGAGGCAGATTACACAGGCCCTATAGCTCCGGGATTATACTCATGAAGAAGCCACAATGTTAATACCAAAGGGATTTAAAGGAAAAAAATTGCCCAGCATGCTATTCAGTGTTCTTGTTCATTTCTTGTCCCCAGTTTTGCCAAGCTTTCTAGCATCTTGAATTTGCTTCTGTCCTTGGTTAAGGTCATTAGGACGCTGCCCTCTTCGAGAGAGTGGATTTTTTTTTTAACACCCTGTTTTTCCTGATTGCCAAAATTCAAGACAGTGAACATCACTGTTGGTGAAAACCTGTGCTTTCAAGGTCAGGAATTAACATACTGTAAGCTGTTTAGACATGAATAAATGTAACACCAGTAGCTGCTCATTTTGATTGTACCGTTTGTTTGCAGTGGAGGCACTGGATCATTTCCCTTTATAGTTCAGTCATTAAGGTTCTCCGTGTTCCCTGGGGAAACAGAAATTGTTCTAACAAGGACGAGGAAGAGAAACAGAAAGGGAAATGCAGTGTGGGGTTGTCTTATCATTGTGAAGCAGGGTCGCTCAGTGACTAAACACCATGAACTAATTTCATACCAAATTTACATGAAAATTGCTATTAATTAGCTGGAGATATTAGGTATGTTGGAAACAATTATTCGATCCACATGCAGACATTATTATGGAAATGTATTTTCTCTTCTGCTCCTTGTGTGAGGCTGTGAGTTGGCACTTTTAAAAAACTAGTTTTTCAAGGCCAGATGTGTCTGTGTGTGTGCCCCACTCAAAAGTTTCCCCTTTTGTTTCCTCTGATTTGTTGGATTCTGTGTTGTGCAATGCTCGAGGGCCATGGCTCTTAGAGGCGAGTGGCACGGAGCGGTCGCATGGCGACAACTGGCGACAGGTTGCCACAACAACAATTGGTGTGATAGATGTCCCAGCCTTCTATTGTCGTCTTGGCAATGCTGTGGAGTTTGTCTTACTATCCTTCACCATGAGCGCTCATTCATCATCCTGCAGCTCAGAGCGGGCACATCCCTCGCCAACGGCAAATCTGATTAATATTTAATCACTTTTTAAAGCATTGCCAGACGTGTGTGTGTGTGTGCTGTTGTCCCCCCCGATCTTGGCTTTCTCAGTTGTGAACAAAATAACATTTGCTCCACTTCCCACTGCGTGCCACCTCTGACACATTTAAAGTAATGAAACACTCTGGAAATTAAATCTGAAGGGCCATCAAAGTGGGGAAGCCACCAGCCCAGCGTGATAGTCCATTCTAATAAAATTTGTCTGAATATGTAAGCGTGTGTGTCTCATGTCTGCCAGCCTGCCTCTTTCTGTGTACATCCTCCAAAGTTTCCACATTTGAACATGAAGTTTCGCCATCTGGAGCATCGACGCCTCAGGTTTGTGCGTGCGTGCAGATCAGAAGGGGAGAGCAGCTGTTTGAAGCCGCAACAGATGGCTGCTGCTCTTCTCTCCTGAAGCCCATTGCATCTAACCCTTTGAGAAAATAGACCTTGACATCAGAGACAATAAGATCAGTGAGTAAAAGCATTTTTCTTTTGTTTGGTGTAGATTGTAAAAGCTGTCATTTTCTGTCATAAATATGCCCCTCACAGCCTTTTAGTACTAAATTAAATATAAGGTAGTTTAGCACACGTAGTTAATGAAATCATCCAGTAAACTTGTTTTTTCATCTTTAAATCTGAAGAATAAAATGTGCGAAAATACAGGGAACTACAGGGGTGTCAATACTTGATGTAATATTTAATACAAATAGCCTGTTTGACTTATCATTAATGAAACAGACTCATAAAGCATGTAAGTTTTTAATGAGTATTGTAGCTGTTTTTCAGTATGTGGAGCCAAACATTCGGACTCCCAGCACTTCTTCAACTGCTTGGAATTAATTTTGCTCTTTTCATTTCATTTAAGTTTCAGCCTGCTCTTCCCATCTTTTGATGTCACCGCATTATCTAGCTTTGTGTCATATACATCGTCCCTTTCTATCAAAATCCTCACTATGAAAGTTTACTTCAGCAGCATCACTTTTTTTTTTCCACACAGGTTCCCGCTGTTTCATTTCTTCTCAGCTGTCACTAGTCATTTAAGGGTGTGTCTGTCCAGGGTCAGATACCCCCTTTGACCTCTCGATGTCTCCCGTTAACTTCTGATCTCTTCGCTGGCTGCATCATTACACCATGGCACAGATGCTCAAATCCATGTTCTTCCTCACTTTCTTTAGATTCCTACACTGCTCGAAGTTTTTCTCCTCATCAGCAAACTTCAGTTAGCGTTACCACCCCTGCATTAGTGACACAATTCGAGGATTGCCGCACCATCTTTCTCACATGAAGTAAAACATCTGCCATCTGCTTCTCACCCTCATTACTGAGTACGTTTCATGACAGAGAAACACACACCCAACATTAAAACATAACACAGCAAGACTGTGTGTGTGTGTGTGTGTGTGTGTGTGTGTATACCTAGGCCTGTCGCCTTATTTGTTCTGTTTTCTTCCCTCCTTTTTTTCCCCCCTTTCTTCCTCCCTCTCTCTCTTCTACTTCTCACTCTTTTCTTCCTGCTTGTCAGACCTGGCAGTCATATTTTGTGGACAATAAACAGAATGAATGAATAAAAGAAATGACAAAAAAGTGTAGCCTATAGAGAACTTATAGAGTTCTTCTTGTGAAAGCAAATATGTTTGGTACAATAATGCATTCGGATCATGATTACGTCTGCAAAAACTGCCAGACATGACAGGCTTTAAAAATAAAAAAATTCACACTTTCTATAAAAATGCACGTCATTGCTACAGCAATGAAATAAAATTAGCCAGACAATCCTACACTCCCAAATGAATAACAATGATCTGTGTAATTCTGTTTTTTTTATTCTCATCTATTAATAAACTACTTAATCCTTGCAAGAATGTATTGACTGAATTTCATTCCACAACTAAATGTAACAAACTTTCTTCCAGAGTAAAGTTTCTAATATTAGAGGTAATATTTTAGCCTCTCGCAGTAATTGATGTAGCACCGCCTCACATTCTGATCAATTACTGCCACAAGCACAATGTCCACATTCTCACCTGCAAATTCTAAAGATCTGGAAGAAATTATTCATCATTTAAAGTCTTGCACCTCTCTAATTGATCTCATGCCCATCAAACTGTTCAAATATGGAGTTCATTGTTTTATGAATCATTTAGTAACTATTCTCAACAGGTCTTCAGAGACTGGCATTTCTCTCAGATGTGCTGTTATGACACCAATTCTCAAGAAAAATTACTTTATGTTAAGTACCAATCAGAGTTCATATCTCAAGTGCAGAAGTTTTGTAGAAGTCAATTGTAGCTTTAGATCTGCATAAACATGAAATTAGTCAGGGGTTCCTCAAGGGTCTATCTAAGTCTGATCTAAGTCCTGTTGACAAATTAATAAGCTGTATGACATTAACTGTTGGATGTCTAGAAATATTTGGGGAAATGAACAGATTCAAGATGGAAATATTTGTTGTTGGTCCAAAAAGTCAGAGACAGAAAATGTGTTCATATTTATCATCACTTTCTCTGAAACACAGCAAACAAGTCAGGAACCTCAGTATTATTTGGGACAGTGATCACAGTTCTGAAATTGGTCCATGCATTCATATCAAGCAGGTTAGATTATTGTAACACTCTATTTGCAGATTAATCCAAATTATCAATAGGATGACCTCAGCTGATTCAGAATGCAATAGCCAGACTCCTTACATGCAAATTTGAACATATTACACCAGTACTGATATTACTTCACTGGTTCCCAGTTCAACACAGAATTACTTTAAAATCCTTCTATTAGTTTATAAAGCTCTTAGTGGTTTGGCCCCTCAGTACATTCATGACTTGCTCAGTGTCTACAACCCAGTCAGACCTCTCAGGGCATCAGGTGCAAATCTTTTAACTATTCCCAGAATGAGATCTAAGTGCGCTGAGAGCGCTTTCAGTTACTGTGGTCCTGTTCTTTCAAACAAGCTGCCTGCTGACCTGAGGTCAGTTAAAACTGCATCTACATTCAAGACCAGACTCAAAATCTTTTGTATTCTCACAGACCTACACTTAATAATTCTGAATGTGTTTATTTGTATTTTATTTCTTTATAAGGTTTTGTTTTCTTGTTTTTACTGCCTTAAGGCATTATAGACCTAGATATGTTTTATGTTTGTATGTTTTATGGTAAGTGCAATAAGTTTATATGCTATGAAATAAGCAATATGTCATGGTCCTGGGTGACACCCAGTGCTTTTTCAGTTTATGGACTTTTGTAATTAGTTTTTGTGTTCACTGCTTCATGTTGGGGTTTATATTACTCTCCTTATGTATTCTTAGTCATGCTTCCCAGTTGTTTTAGAATTTAGTTTTCCCTGTGTTTTTCCCTCAGTGTTCCTCCCTATTGTGTGGACTCTTTGATATCTGTCTACCCTTGTGGTGTTAAGTCTGCTTGCCTGTCTCCATACTCAGTTGTTTCCTGTTTTACTTTCAGTCTTCATTTCTTTACTTCCTTGTCTTGTTTGTGATTAAATTCAGCTGTGCTCCCCACCTGTTGCCTGATTATCATTCTGTGTATTTATTATCTCAGGCTTAACCTTGTCTCTGGTTTGAGTCTTGTTGTCTTCATGGCTGTATTTGTTCTATGTTCTCTGCATCTTCATTGCACCCTAATTTCCCTTCCCCAGTGTGGGTTTCCTTTAGTTTTATTTCCTGCCTTGGTTTATTTTGTTTACACATTTTTTAGCCATAATAAAGGCTTGCCTTTTGTTAATTCCCATCTTGCATTTGGATCCTCACCTTACACACACACGCAATCAGCTTTCATGCTATATAAATAAAATTGACATTGAAATTCTTTGGCAATAGTTTTAAAAAACCCTTACTTAAGAATTAGTGCCATGTACTAATAAACCCAGCGGTGGATAGAGCAGGTTCTATGTCTGCATCAGCTCAAAAAGCACTGTTGTCAGAGGGGAAACCTCATTTAAATTGATTGTGTTTGTGAATGAATAAAACAAAAAATTATGGGAGAAGTCTCTCTTTGCTTTGCACTTTCCTCTTGCTTCAGTTCTCCGAATTTCTGGTCCCAGATGAGCTGACAAGTGTCAGAGAGTTCAGGACACTTCACTGTGCCAGCGTTTCTCAGAACTAGATTCCCTGGCAGGGGTGAGTAGGACAGATATCTGAAGAAGTTTCAATCATTTGTGTCCAAAGCAACAGAAATATAGCATGTAAAATCTGTTTTTCAGCCCTGGAAGGGCTGATGTTCCCAGAATTTCATCAGGGATATTGTTGAAGAAATTCGAACTTAAGAATTAACGAATCACACACATTTCAAGCTGAGAATTGTATTAAACTCATTTCAAGAGTGCATGACAAATTATTCTGATGTATTCATGCGGATTTCCTAATTATTCCAAGTGGCCTGGTTAAATAGAGTGTTCACAAAATAGTCCATGCTTTAATTTTATTTTTTTTTATTAGTCACATTAAAGCATTAAATCTATTCTACCAACTCTTCTGATAAATGAGAAAAAAAAACATAATAAAAACAGATATTCATAATAGTGCAACTGCCTCAACCAGCTATTCATATCTCTTTCTTACTGTTCATGCCAGATTTTCAGCAAGGCCTCCATTCATTTTCCGTATTGCTGTTTCAGGTTGTCCTTCAACCCTCAGCACCATTCTTAATGGTTCCGTATGATATTTTGAATATTTATGTAGGTGCTAGTTTGTTTGGTCTGACGTGTTGGTGCGCTACATAATATTTGAGATCTCAAGGCCGCTTTTAAATGCTGCCACCATCCTGAAAGGCAGACGCTTCCTAGAATAAAAATGGCATTGTCCAGGAAACAAGTTAGACCTTGTGTTTGTCAGATATAGCATTTAGCATTCGGGAAAGAAAGTTCAGTTTTTCTTTTATTAAATGACAGTTTCAACAAAGGCGTGCTTCTTGGAAAACCTCTGTCATTGTGATTTATATTTAGAAGTGCCACAGAACTAGTTTTTCCATCTCTGCAGCAGAAAGACTGACTGCGGATGAAAAACATCTTGTAATGGACATTTTTGTTTAACTTGAAGTGAAACTCTGAACTGTAAGTAAGTGGTTATTTAATCTGAAGTATCAGTTTTGATTAATACTAGCTTTGATATTAGAATTCTCAGTGTGCTGCTAGAACTAAGGCATAGTTCTCACAATTCTGAATATGATCTTTGAATACTGGTGTGTAGGTGCCAGATACATTTTGTCTTAAGTTGTGTTTTGATATCACGCCAGCGGTCGTGGTGATGTATTGATGCATGGATCACATGGTGTGGGTGTAACAGCTGACAGGGTTAAAGGGGTGTCATACTCACCTGCTTAGGAAATGGAGGAGAGAGGTTAGCTGGGTGGCCGTAATTTTTGTTGACCGCATCGCATCGCACCGCAATGTAACGTAACTCAATGCAAAGTAATGCATGAAGCACGAAGCTCGTATGTATTGTTTGTTTTGCCAGTTTCACTGATGATCCTCATTTAGATTCAAGCTTGGCGGTGGATCAATAAACATGACACAAACTCATCGTGGGCTCAGCGTACTTTGTTAGGAGCGAAGGCTGCGCGTCATACAAATAGACAGTTCCCAGTATTTCCTCTCAAGCGACTTAGGCTTTTGTAGTCGCTACATTATTTGTCAACAAAAAAGGTCTTTAAGGAAGCCATCGCTCGCGTAATCTACAACCAAAGGAACAGGATGACACTAAGTAAGTGCGGCCACAACACGCCTCATCCACTGCTATCTCAAGGAGAGCAGGTAAGCTTACCTGTTGTTTACTGTTGGCGGAGCTAACCCAAACTGAAGCTAAGTGAAGCCGTCTGTGTGGAAATTATGAATGGAAGTCGGCTGGATTAGTGGTGTCTGAACGCTATGTTGGTTCCGTGTTTTGGCTTGACGTCTGCATTTTGGAAATTAGAGATGCGATGCTTGGATGGAGTTTCAATGGAAAATGACTGTTGTTTTGTTGATATGAACGATCTGAATTATTAAGCGCTGTGGACGTTTTATATGCAGTGGTTTTGTGAAGATTTAAAGAAATAAGGAGAATGAGTCAAACAAATGGTGCTGCTTTATGCTCTGAAATGGAGGCTGGGAAAAGAAGGGAACACAAACTCACTGAAAAGGCCTTGGTGTATAAAATTGAAAAGCTGCAAAATGAACGCAAAGGTGTTGTTAATAAAATCAAAGCTTTGATGCCAGAAATGAAAGAGCTCATGAAACGAGAAAATGTGTCTCAAATAAAACAATTGTTGGGGAACTTGAGCAAACTACATTTAAATGCAACCACTGCTCACACTGAGCTGCTGCCACTACTTCCGCAAGATGAAGTTTTAAAACAAGATGAATGGTTCTTAAGCATTATAAAACGTGCAGAAATGTTTCAAAAGGATGTTCATGAATGGATTAAGGAAACTGAGTGTCATGATTCACAACAAATGGGTCTAACAGAAATTAAACCAGTTACATGCTTTGTGGAAACAAATGAAATAAATCAACCATTGTCAAACATTTTTAATCAAAATGAAGATGATGTTAAACCAGGTGACAGTATTTCAAACGTTGGCACCCACAGAACTGTCCGGTCACAGCGTTCCACAACTTCCTCAGCACGTCTGAAAGCCGAAGCTGAATTAGCTGCATTAGCTATTAGACAAAAGCTAATACAAGAAAGACATGCCTTGGAAGAAGAGGAAGAACGGCTGCGCAAGAGGAAGGAGAAGCTGCAACTGGAGACTGAAATCGCTGAAAAAATGGCGACACTTACCATTCTAAAGGCTCAAAGCACAATAAGTGGAAGAAGTACAAAGGTTTCAGATGGGATGAATTCATATTTGGAAAGGACAACATCTCGTCGTCTGCTTAATGTCAAGGCGGAAGAATTTATTCCACCAGTACTCACAAAACAAAATGAAAGCTGCTTAGTTGGAACCACGACTGCGGGGAATGCACAGCCCTCAAATAACATGGCCCCACAACCTTCAGTTATGAATTGGAACACAGTAAATATACAAAGTCCTGCTCGACATACTCTGGATGTAAATGATTCATTGGATGTAGAGGCAAACAATGTTCTGGGCATAATGAGGAAGCAAAATGAAATAACAACCATGTTAATCCAACAGCAACATCTGCTATCACTTCCAAAGCGAGCGATTCCTATTTATGATGGTGATCCATTCAACTTTCATACCTTCATAAGGGCGTTTGAGAATGGAGTTGAGAGGAATAAAACAAACAATACTGATCGTCTGTACTTTTTAGAGCAGTACACAAAAGGTTACGCCGAAGAACTCATCAGGAGCTGTCATCATATTACCCAGAGGAGGGATATTTCAGAGCAAAAGCTTTTGTAGCCAGGTGAAATTGGAAGCGATTAAATAGAGGGTTAAACAGCCCCACCTGGTGGAGCATTGTTGTCATTCTCACTGAAGCTGGTTAGTCTCGCGAGAATGCGGAAATCCCGCGAGATTTCAGATCGAGGCTAGAGGCCAGACTAATGTCCCGTACGCCATCAGATCGCCGCAAAGCTGCTTGAGAAACCGATTGTTTGCCGCACGGTGTGGAAAAGCCAGAGCAGTGGAGCAGCGTAAGTGACCAAAGGCACAACATATACGTGTGATCCAGCGTGCATGGTGTGTGCGCTATTTTCAGAGACTGAGCTTATGTTTGCTCTTGCTGGTTTCAGAGGGGAGAAATCCAGTGATAGGCTGAGGTGGTGTGTTATAGCACAGGCTGACCACTGGAGTCAGAGTAAGTCACCGACTATTTCCTGGTGTTATGATGTGAAGTGTTATGTACTGTTTTGCTGTAAAACACTGTTTAGATTAACTTTATTGAGGGTATAGAGTTTAGTCGTGTTGTAATATTGTGAATGTGTTTGATTGTTTTATTCCTTTTCTTCTTGTCTTTGTTTTCTTTATCAGAAAAGTGAGGCCACTGCTGTTGTCTGTATAGGGAATCTGATTTGTACACAGTAGGAAAGCTTAGGCCTCCATTTTGTTTTCAATCTACAGCCGTTGATCAGTTCTGTGTCCATGAGCGGTGTTGAGACTGGAGGAGGCAGGGGCACAGTGTATTGTTAAAGTTGAGACTTTTGTTAATTAACCTCAAAACAAAGAATTAACGCTGTTCTTATTCTTTATTATGAGTTCAGTCGGGGAATAAAGACCCATTTTAAATTTTATTTGGTGTCAGTCCTGTCCTTTGCTGACCGGGCCACACTAATTTTGGTGTCAGAAGTGGGACTCCTCTTTAAGTTTTGAGGTCATTGTACTGAGAGTGAGCACGAACATATTGTACAGAGACAACAGTAGTGGCCAGAGGAGGTCCAGCTCCAGAGAGCCAGAGAGGGTGACGGCTGTGGCGCGGTGTCTTGGAGGCAACTGTGCGTGTTGCTGGTGTTCTGGAGGAGAGCCGACTTCGTCATCAGAGGCTGCTGGAGAGGACTAATTTCGACTGGTTTGGGACTGTTCGGTGGAGATACATAACGGCTAGAACTGTGATAATTGACTTCACTAAGGACATAGAAACAGAGACTCCTGAGAATGTCCGAAGAGGAAGTGGGGGCAGCTGCTCCCACGGCAGGAACCAGCCATGGAGATGATGCAGGTTTTCTGTTCAGTGATGGAGGTAACCCAGTTGCACAGCTACAGTCACAGGTCCTAGAGCTGGGCAGGAAGCATGATGAGATAATGTCAAGTATTGCTAATCTAGGTAATGTTCAAACACGGTCTGTTGTTTACATCCCAAGAGAAAAACATGTTGTGCCTTTCTGTGGTGAGGTTGGAAAAGATGTGTACACTGTAGATGAGTTCATAGAAGAAATGCAGAGAATAATGAGGGTGAGGGGCCTACAGAGAGAGGAACAGGTAGACTTTATCTTGTCACATCTAAAGGGTCCAGCACTAGAGGAGGTCAAATTACGGATGGGAGGGCAGCCTAAGCATCCTAGTGACCTATTTTCATATTTGACTGAAGCCTTCAGAGAGAAGCGCACCACACCACAGCTATTACATGCTTTCTATTCTCGCAGACAAGTGGATGGGGAAGACTTTCGTGAGTATTCACATGCCCTCTCTCAGCTGCTAAATCTAGCTCTCCAACAATCCCCTAATGCTGTAGCTGACGCACAACTGGCTTTGAGAGACCAGTTCATTGAGGGGGTTCGGGACTCAGCCCTGAGACGCGGATTGCGTAAACTAGTTAGAGAGAAACCCGACTCTAACCTATTTGATGTCAGAGATGAAGCAATAATGTGGTCACTTGAAGACAGGCCCCGTAACATTAATGTAGCACGAAACCGAAACTTGGTAGGAGACAGCAGAGATGAGACTTTAGAGAAACCAGACTCAACCAGTAAAATACAAGCTGATCTGGCCGTAACTCTGCAGGAAGTTGTTAAAATGATTGCACAGCAGGGTAGGGCGATCACTGAGCTAACTGATGCAGTTCGGGGGCTCACTGAGCGGAATATCAGCTCAGGGAGTGTTAATCAGGGAGGTAGGCCTAAGGTCCAGCCCAAGTACACAAGTGATGGTCAGCCTATATGTCTGCGTTGTGAGAGTGTGGGACACATGGCCAGGCAGTGTACTGCCCCGCGGAAGACAGAAAGTCAGTCACCTGCTGCACCTAGCTCCACGGTGCCGGGAAACAGGAACCCTCCATTGCTGTGAGCCGAGCAATGCGAGGAAGGTCAGAAGGCTCAGAGAGCATTTTAACCAAAGAACGTTTTCTGGAAAAGGCTGTTGGCAAGTGTCCTGAATTAGATGTTCAGATAGGGGGTGTCCCCCTTAGGTGTATACTGGACACAGGAAGTAACGTAAGCACTTTGACTGAGGGTTTCTTCAGAAACCACCTCCATGGAGGAGACGAGGACATGCACTGTACTGCTAAATGGCTCAAACTGACTGCAGCCAATAAACTGCCGCTCCCCTACTTGGGCTATGTCGAGCTAGACATACAAGTTCTTGGGGTAGCTCTCCCTGAGTGTGGTTTCTTGATAATCAAAGATGGGGACAATGAGGAGCCAGACCCTTCGGTACCTGGCATAATTGGAATGAACATTGCTAAGAGATTCCGGCAGCTGATACACACAGAGTTTGATGTAGCTCTGGATGGGAAGTTGGATCCCATCTGGAGGGAAGCTTGCCGTAGGGTACAAGAGGCGGAGCTAGTTGCAAAGACATCCATGGCCCGGCTTGCTAGTAAGTACAGGGTGCGTGTACCTGCCATGTCTGTTGCCACACTCCGTGCAAGGGGGCGCAAGGGACAGTCCAGCGGCAACTCCACTATGCTGCTCGAGCAAGGAGACTCACCACTGCCTTGTGGGTTGATGGTTGTTCCAACTGCCGTCTCATCCAACAGATCTGTGTTTCCGGTTCAGGTTATTAACCTCTCACAGGAGGATATCTGGTTGTCACCAAAAACCAGGCTAGGCATTCTCAGCCAGTGCCATCATGTGGAAGATGACCCCTATGAGGTTAAGTTTCAGCGGATTTCTGCTGACCTGGAGGAAGTTAGCATTAGTCCGAGGGACAGTCAAAAATCAGCCAGTGACATACCGAGCTTTCTAGATCGGCTGCACTGTGGCGGCAGCCCAGAGCAGAAAGTAGAGCTTGAGTCGCTCTTGAAGAGATATGCAGATGTGTTTGCTGTGCATGATGAGGACCTGGGGTTCACTGATCGAGTGAAACATGAGATCCCGGTGGTTGAGGAGACGCCTGTCTCCCAGCCCTACCGCCGTATACCACCCAACCAGTACCAGGAAGTTAGGGAGCATATTTCAGAGCTACTTAGGAAAGGGGTAATCCAGGAGAGTTCAAGCTCCTATGCTTCACCTGTTGTTCTGGTACGCAAGCCGGATGGTAGTCTAAGACTTTGCGTAGACTACAGGAGGCTAAACGCGAAGACCAGGCGGGATGCGTTTCCGCTCCCACGCATCGACGAAAGTCTGGATGCACTCTGTGGCGCCAGATTCTTTTCAACGATTGACCTGGCTAGCGGATATCACCAAGTTGCAGTACATGAGAAAGATAGGCACAAAACTGCATTTACCACACCCTTTGGCCTGTATGAATATAAGAGAATGCCCTTTGGATTATGCAATGCGCCTGCCACATTTCAGAGGCTCATGCAGGCAACAATGAGTGACGTGGTGTTTCAGACTGTACTGATTTACCTGGATGACTTGCTGGTGTTCTCATCAACATTCCAGGACCACCTGGTGAGGTTAGAGAGGGTCCTGAAAAGGTTGAGGGAGACAGGGTTGAAGGTCAAAATGGTGAAGTGTCACTTCCTTCAACCTGATGTCAGGTTCCTTGGTCACTCAGTCTCAGCCCAAGGCATAGGCCCGGACCCTGACAAGATAAGTGTTGTAAAACGGTGGCCCATCCCCAGTACTGTAGGGGAGCTCCGTGCCTTCCTAGGCCTTTGCAGTTACTACAGGAGGTTTATTGAAGGTTTCTCCAAGATCGCAGGGCCCCTTCATGATGCTGTGAATGCATGCATCAGGGAGACTAGCCAGATGAGGGCTAACAAGATGTTCAGGTCAGTCTGGACACAAATGT
Source organism: Archocentrus centrarchus (assembly GCF_007364275.1). Lineage (NCBI taxonomy): Eukaryota > Metazoa > Chordata > Actinopteri > Cichliformes > Cichlidae > Archocentrus > Archocentrus centrarchus. The sequence goes on along the minus strand of NC_044365.1, from coordinate 19,574,174 downwards.
GTCAAGAAGCTTTCGAGCTGCTGAGGGACAGACTAACCAGTGCTCCCACACTAGGCTATGCAGATTTCACCTTACCTTTTATCCTTGAGACAGATGCAAGCAGCCTAGGATTAGGTGCTGTTCTGTACCAGGAACAGGCAGGTGGGAAGAAGGTGATAGCCTATGCGAGCCGGAGGCTCAGAGGGGCTGAGAAGAATGATCGAAATTACAGCAGCATGAAACTCGAGCTGCTAGCACTCAAGTGGGCAGTTACGGAGAAGTTCAGGAGCTACCTGTTGGGGTCCAAATTTACTGTCATCACAGACAACAACCCCCTGTGTCATCTCTCCACTGCCAATTTGGGGGCTATCCAGCAGCGATGGGTCGCTCAGCTAGCTGTGTTTGACTTTGATGTGAAATACCGGCCTGGACGATGCAGTACAGCAGCTGATGCCCTCTCCCGGCATCCGCCAGCTGATGAGCCCGAGCCAGATAGTGAAGATGCAGAATTTGATCACTGTGTAGCCATATGCAGCTCACTCAAGACAGGGACATCTTTGGATATGAGTTTGGTAGCAGCAGGGATTGAACAGGGTAACATCAGGCAGTTGCAGGCATCTGAAGTAATTCCAGATAACATACCTGTGTTGCCTGGGTACTCTAAAGCAGAACTACAGTGTTTTCAAACATCTGACCCAGTGTTGGGGGTGCTGAGAAAGGTCTGGGGCCGCCAAAGAAAACCTACTTACCATGAGAGAGCAGGCTTATCCAAACCAGTACGCTCCTTGTTGAAACAGTGGTCCCGACTGAGAGAAAGAGATGGGCTTTTGTACAGAGTGATTGAGGATACTCACCTTGGAGAATGCTATCAGCTGTTGCTACCTGCATGCCTCAAAGAGCAAGTCCTCAAGAGTGTGCATGACCAGATGGGACATCAGGGCATTGAACGAACTTTAGGACTGTTGAGACAGAGGTGTTTCTGGAGTGGTATGCATGAGGATGTTGAACAGTGGGTTAAAGAGTGCCAGAGATGTGTCCTAACAAAGATGCCGCACCCAAGAATCCAGGCTCCATATACCCCTTTTTTAGCTACTCGACCACTTGAAGTGGTGGCTGTGGACTACACAGTGCTGGAGCGAGCCACAGATGGTCGTGAGAATGTGCTGGTGATCACAGACGTGTTCACAAAGTTCAGTCAGGCCATTGCCACAAGAGATCAGAAGGCAGATACGACAGCAAAGGCCCTTCTCAGGGAATGGTTTTTGAAGTATGGAGTGCCCGAGCGCCTGCACTCTGATCAGGGCAGAAATTTCGAAAGTGCTGTGGTTGCAGAGCTATGCAAGTTGTATGGAGTAAAGAAAACCAGGACCACACCCCACCATCCACAGGGTAACCCCCAGTGTGAGAGGTTCAACAGAACTTTACATGACCTCCTGCGCACGCTTCCCCCTGAAAAGAAGCGGCGTTGGCCTGAGCATTTGTCAGAACTTGTGTACGCTTACAATGTCACACCACATTCAACCACAGGGTATTCACCTTACTACCTGCTGTTCGGGGTCCATCCACACCTCCCGGTTGATGCCCTGTTGGGCCAAGAGCAAATGAGGGATGATCAGCCTGACTGGTTAATTACCCACCAAGAGAGGCTGCGGGATGCGCACGCACGAGCAAGAGAGTGCGCCGAGAGAAAGGCTGCTGGAAGAGTGGTGCAGCAACAGGAGAAAGTGTACTGCCCACCTGTTGGGGTGGGGCAGGAGGTGTACCTCCGACATAGGCCTCCTGGGAGGAATAAGATCCAGGATGCATGGGCAATTCCAGTGTACAAGGTTGTCGAGGTCCATGGGACTACCTATACCGTGGAACCTTTGGAGGGAGGCCCGAAGAAGAGGGTCCATAGGTCCAACCTTCGGCCATGTGTGGGGCCCGTACCAGTGCAAACCAAGCGTCACTGTTTGGCTGCCCCCACTGTTGAAGGGATGTTAGTTTCGGAGTCGGAGTCGGAGTCTGACATGGAGCCAGACTTTGTGTTGATGGAGGAAGTCAGGTGTTCTCAAGCTGGGCAAGAGGCCATCGTGGGGCCTGACAACTTGAACCTGCTGGCAGACAGAGCAGGAGGCCATCAAGTAATAGAGTGTGAGGATGTGCCTGAGCAAAGGAGGAGCGAGACACCTAATAGTGATGTGGGGGCCAACTCCATGGACCATGCCCCACCATCAGGGCGTTTCAGCTGCCCTGAGGAGAAAGGGGGACCGCAGCCTGTACCCGCTCCGAGAGGAAGGAAGGAGAGGAAGGCCCAGGTGGAGCCACCCGTTCCCCCTCCACGTCGAAGTGAGAGAGAGACTGCAGGGAGACATAGAAATATGTTTCACCTACCCAGATCAGCATGTAATTCTGTGTCCTTTAGCCCAGATGTGTTCTCTCAGATACTAGCAGGGGTGGCCCTTTATACATCCAACCTTAGAGAAGGGATGGGGGAGTAGGAAGTCACCGAGGACGTTGACTTTTAGCAGGGGAGAATGTAGCCAGGTGAAATTGGAAGCGATTAAATAGAGGGTTAAACAGCCCCACCTGGTGGAGCATTGTTGTCATTCTCACTGAAGCTGGTTAGTCTCGCGAGAATGCGGAAATCCCGCGAGATTTCAGATCGAGGCTAGAGGCCAGACTAATGTCCCGTACGCCATCAGATCGCCGCAAAGCTGCTTGAGAAACCGATTGTTTGCCGCACGGTGTGGAAAAGCCAGAGCAGTGGAGCAGCGTAAGTGACCAAAGGCACAACATATACGTGTGATCCAGCGTGCATGGTGTGTGCGCTATTTTCAGAGACTGAGCTTATGTTTGCTCTTGCTGGTTTCAGAGGGGAGAAATCCAGTGATAGGCTGAGGTGGTGTGTTATAGCACAGGCTGACCACTGGAGTCAGAGTAAGTCACCGACTATTTCCTGGTGTTATGATGTGAAGTGTTATGTACTGTTTTGCTGTAAAACACTGTTTAGATTAACTTTATTGAGGGTATAGAGTTTAGTCGTGTTGTAATATTGTGAATGTGTTTGATTGTTTTATTCCTTTTCTTCTTGTCTTTGTTTTCTTTATCAGAAAAGTGAGGCCACTGCTGTTGTCTGTATAGGGAATCTGATTTGTACACAGTAGGAAAGCTTAGGCCTCCATTTTGTTTTCAATCTACAGCCGTTGATCAGTTCTGTGTCCATGAGCGGTGTTGAGACTGGAGGAGGCAGGGGCACAGTGTATTGTTAAAGTTGAGACTTTTGTTAATTAACCTCAAAACAAAGAATTAACGCTGTTCTTATTCTTTATTATGAGTTCAGTCGGGGAATAAAGACCCATTTTAAATTTTATTTGGTGTCAGTCCTGTCCTTTGCTGACCGGGCCACACTTTATTGAAAGAACAGTTTGGAAGTGAGCAGAAGATTGCCTTTGCTTATTTGGACAAAGCCCTTTCATGGCCTGCAATTAAGCCCGAGGATGTGAGGACACTTCAGGACTACAGCCTTTTCCTCAGAGGCTGTTGTAATATCATGGAGGATGTGGAATAGCTGCACGATTTGGATTTGCCTTCCAATATGATGAACATCATAAAGAAGTTGCCATATAAGCTCAGAGACAGATGGAGGAGCCAAGTCTGTGAGCTGCAGGAGCGACAACAAAGAAGAGCTAGATTTTCTGATATCACTGATTTTATTGAAAAACAAGTGAGAATATTATCAGATCCTGTGTTTGGAAATATACAAGACTCACTTATAGTAACAAACAAAGGAACAAACAAACCAACGTCACAGTCTCGATCCAAAGGAACAAGCTTTGCTACCATCGTGGGTCCTACAGAGGATGATTTTCAGTCTGTTAATCGGGAAGAAGGAGTCAGACAACCAGGAAGGAAAACCTGTATTTGCTGTGGAGGAGAACACACACTGCATACATGTACTGAGTTGGGGAAAATGGCACATGTGAAGAAGATAGGCTTCTTAAAGGAAAATGGCATCTTCTTTGGCTGGTTATGTACAGGACACATCAGTAAAGAGTGCCGTAAAAGGATTTCCTGTTCAACATGTAATCTTAAACATCCCACTATCCTTCACAAAAATTCTGTGAATGACTCTGAGCAGACAGGGAGGAGCACGGATGTCGATGTGGACGACAAGCTGGTGTCGAGTGGACTTACAGGGGCTGGAGACCAAGACTGTAAGTTGCCCATTGTTCCGGTGCAGGTTAAATCTGTAAAGGGAAGCAAGATTATTACAACTTATGCTTTCTTGGATCAAGGCAGTACAGCAGTGTTTTGTACCGAGAGCCTTATGCACAAGCTCCATCTCACAGGAAGGAAAGGACACGTTCTTCTTCGAACCATGGGCCAGGAGAAGGTTTTGAGAAGCGACATGGTGTCAGGACTGGAGGTTGCAGCATTGGATGGAAATTACTTTCTCAGGCTACCCAAAGCATACACGCAGGAGTCCATGCCTGTGTATAAAGGAAACATTCCCACGGAGAGCGATATTAAAAAGTGGCCTCATCTGCAACATATACGCTTACCTGAGATTGATGCAGGAATTGAACTCCTGATAGGAACCAATGTGCCAAAGGCCTTGGAACCATTGGAAGTGGTACGCAGTGTACATGTAGATGAGGGACCATATGCCGTCAGGACTATGTTGGGCTGGACTGTAAACGGACCACTTGCTGGGGACAGTGGAAAGATTGTTAACTGGAGTCAGCCCCACGTGACAGTAAACACTGTTATGGTTGTGCACTTGGATGAGCTGTGGCAGCAACAATTTAAAAACGATTTCCCTGAAGTTAGCCTGGATGAGCTACCGGCTATGTCAAGAGAGGATCAGAGGTTCATAGAACTAGTCACCAACTCAGTGAAGCATGTAGATGGACACTACCAGATAAACTTACCGTTGAGGCAAAGTGATGTTAGCATGCCAAATACCAGGAATGTTGTTGAACAGCGCTTACAACACCTGAAAAGGAGACTGCAGAAGGACTCAAAATTTTATAATGAGTACAACACCTTTATGAATGAGCTGCTAGTCAAAGGTTATGCTGAGAAGGTGCCCCTGGAGGAGCAGAATCGCGGTGATGGTAAAGTGTGGTATATCCCACACCATGGAGTTTACCATCCTGTTAAAGGAAAGATCAGAGTTGTGTTCGACTGTGGAGCGAGCTACAAGGGTAACTCATTGAACACACAGCTTCTACAAGGTCCTGACCTTACCAGCACACTTATTGGAGTTATGACCCGATTCAGAAAGGAACCAGTGGTAATTATGGCTGATATTGAGTCCATGTTTCATCAGGTACGAGTTTCCCCTGACGATATCGACCTCCTCAGATTTCTGTGGTGGCCAGACGGAGACATGGAACAGCAACCTGAAGAATTCAGAATGAGAGTGCATCTGTTTGGGGCTACCTCATCTCCCAGTTGCGCTAATTTTGCACTCAGAAGATGTGCAGAAGACTTTGGGCATAACTATAGCAATGAAACAGTGGAAAAGTTGCTGCACTGTTTTTATGTTGATGATTGCCTTGTGTCCGTGGCCACAGAATCTGAAGCAGTTGTACTTTGCTACGAACTTGGCTCTTTGTGCTCCGATGGAGGATTTTCTCTTAGGAAATGGTTGAGCAATAGACCTGGAGTGTTGGATGATATTGCAGAAAGCCACAGAGCAAAAGGCATGGAAGAACTGAATATGGAACTAGATTCTTTGCCTGTGGAGAGTCTTGGGTGTGCAGTGGTGTATAAGATCAGATTCCTTCAAGTTTAAAATCACACTTAAAGATAGACCACTCACCCGAAGGGGAATCCTCTCGACCGTCAGTTCTATTTACGATCCTCTTGGAATGCTAAGCCCTGTGGTTTTGACTGCAAAAAAGATCTTAAAAAATTTGTGCAGACGAGGAATTGGCTGGGACGACGCATTGCCTGATTCAGTCTCTAAGGACTGGATAAAATGGCTTCATCAGCTCCATTTGCTGGATAATTTTGAGGTCCGCAGGGGTCTCAAGACACCAGACTTTGGTGCCGTTGTCACAGCCCAGTTACATCACTTTTGTGACGCCAGTGACGATGGCTATGGAACAGTGATGTACCTCTTGTTAAGGAATAAGGACTCTGAAGTATGCAGTGCCTTTATCATGGGAAAGGCTCGAGTTGCACTGCTGAAGCTCATAACTATCCCTAGAATGGAGCTTATTGCCGCTGCCATGGCCAGTCGTATGGATGTACTTTGGAGGAAAGAGTTAAGGATGGACCTGTTGGATTCTGTGTTTTGGACCGATAGTACATCTGTCCTGAAGTACATCCAGAACGAGACGTCTCGGTTTAAGGTGTTCGTGGCAAATCGGGTCTCGCAAATTCGTGAGGTTTCATGTCCTGCTCAGTGGAGGTACGTGGAAACTGCCAGCAATCCAGCAGACATGGCTTCTAGAGGTGTGAAGGTGGATCAGTTTATCAAGGACACTACGTGGTTGTCAGGGCCTCGCTTTCTGTTGGATAGGGCATGTGAATGGCCTGTTACTCCAGAGGATAAAGATCAGCTCTCACCAGATGACCCAGAGGTAAAGAAGATTGTTATGGTAAATGCAGTACAGATGAAGGAAGAACCAGTATCTCATCTTATCCAGTACCATTCCTCATGGATACGCCTGAAGAAATCAGTGGCATGGATCTTGAGGATTAAGCACTGGCTTCTGTCCTGTAGCAGTAAGAGGAGACAAATGCATTTAACCTTATCGCAGTCAGACACTTCTGCGGAACGGCAGGAGGCCATGGAGGAGGAAATGAGCAAATTTAAAAGGACTCTTTTGGTTGGAACTCTCACAGTGAAGGAATTAGATCAGGCTGAATTGGCAATTGTCAGATTTTGCCAGCAAAAATTATTTCCAGAGGAACTGTCCAGTTTGGAGAAAGGTCAGCCAATTAAGAGTTCCAGTCATCTGTGTAAACTTTGTCCACAACTGCAAGATGGGATTCTGAGAGTTGGTGGTCGCCTCAGTAAATTGTCAATGCCTGTTGAGGTGAAACATCCAATAATATTGGCCAAAGATCTCTATGTATCAGAGCTCTTGTTAAGATATATACATGAGGAAGTGGGACATGGTGGCCGTAACCATATGTTGTCTCGGCTGAGACAAAGGTACTGGATAACTGGAGCGAGTACTGCTATTAGGAAGGTGCTGTCAAAATGTGTCACTTGTCGTCGTATGAACGCCTTGCCCCTTTCCCAGCATATGGCAGATTTGCCCGATGAAAGAGTTTTATCAGATGAACCACCGTTCACTCGGGGGGGAATAGATTATTTTGGGCCATTTGAAGTAAGGAGAAGGAGGAGTGTGGTGAAGAGGTATGGTGTCATTTTTACTTGTTTAGCAATCAGAGCTATTCATATTGAAGTTGCACCATCTCTGGACACTGATGCTTTCATAAACGCACTTAGGCGCTTCATTGCCAGAAGAGGTCAAGTTAAGGAGCTGCGTTCTGACAATGGAACAAACTTCACAGGAGCAGAGCGTGAGCTGAGGCTTGCCATTGATCAGTGGAATCAGGAGCAGATTAATGATAGTATGCTGCAGAAAGGAATAAAATGGAGCTTTAACCCACCAGCTGGTTCGCATCATGGAGGACCATGGGAACGGCTCATAAGATCAGTACGTCAGGTTCTTAATTCGACCTTGAGGGTGCAAAACCTGGATGAAGAGGGTCTTCACACAGTACTTTGTGAGGCTGAAGCCATCATTAACAGCCGCCCAATCACGCACGCCTCCATGGATCCAAATGACCTGGAAGCATTGACACCAAATCACCTGCTGCTCTTAAAGACCTCTCCATCGTTACCACCAGGATTGTTCCAACCCACAGACACGTATGTGCGCAGGAGGTGGAAGCAGGTTCAATACATGGCTGACCTGTTCTGGAAGAGATGGGTTAAGGACTACTTGCCGCAGTTGCAGGAGCGGCAGAAGTGGACTGGGATAAGGAGGAACCTCACGGTTGGAGATCTTGTCCTTATCGTGGACAGCACTGCTCCTCGAAATTCATGGCTGATGGGTCGAGTGATACAAACTTTTCCAGATAGGAGGGGATTTGTGCGTCAGGTTCGGATTAAAACACGAGCTAGCTGCCTGGACCGTCCCATTACTAAGGTTTGCTTGCTGCAAGAGGCTGAGGTTGGTTAAGGACGTACTAGTCTCAGCTCCTGACATTCTGACTTTTCTTGGACTCTTTCCTGGATGTTTGTTTGACTTTTAGAGTTTGCACTATTTGACTCTGGACTGTTACTATTTGTTGCCTTATGATGGAAGAAGGAAGATCATTGTTAACTGGAGTCAGATTGTTATTGATGGACATTTTTTGTTTGATGACCTCATTGTTTTGAGTGTTTGATAATATTTCATGATTGTTTGTTTGATATTGGTAATTATTGATAAATAATTAAGGGGCTGGTGTGTAGGTGCCAGATACATTTTGTCTTAAGTTGTGTTTTGATATCACGCCAGCGGTCGTGGTGATGTATTGATGCATGGATCACATGGTGTGGGTGTAACAGCTGACAGGGTTAAAGGGGTGTCATACTCACCTGCTTAGGAAATGGAGGAGAAGGGTTAGCTGGATTTTTGTTGACCGCATCGCATCGCACCGCAATGTAACGTAACTCAATGCAAAGTAATGCATGAAGCACGAAGCTCGTATGTATTGTTTGTTTTGCCAGTTTCCCTGATGATCCTCATTTAGATTCAAGCTTGGCGGTGGATCAATAAACATGACACAAACTCATCGTGGGCTCAGGGTACTTTGTTAGGAGCGAAGGCTGCGCGTCATACAAATAGACAGTTCCCAGTATTTCCTCTCAAGCGACTTAGGCTTTTGTAGTCACTACAACTGGCTTTGGGCTTAGAATTCTGAGTGTGTTGGTAGAATTCTTTCCTTTGTTGTGACAATTCTTAATTTGATCTTTCTTTAATACTAGCTTTGACATTAGAATTCTCAGTGTGCTGCTAGAATTCTTTCCTTTGTTCTGACAATTCCTAATTTGATCTTTCTTTAATACTAGCTTTGACATTAGAATTCTCAGTGTGCTGCTAGAATTAAGGCATAGTTCTCACAATTCTGAATATGATCTTTGAATACTAGCTTTGGGCTTAGAATTCTCAATGTGTTGGTAGAATTCTTTCCTTTGTTGTGACAATTCTTAATTTGATCTTTCTTTAATACTAGCTTTGATATTGTATTTCAAATTTTATCAAGATAGCACAAAAACCTACTGTTTTGTAAAGGTTTTTGTGTGTTGATCTCAGGCATGGTCTTACATGTGCCATTTGGAGATGCCCAAGTACCACATGTTAGCAGCCTTTGTTATCCAAACTTCAAATGGCTGTAACTTCTCAATGCTTCAACATACAGTCATCAATGAGGGCTCTAATCAAAGATACTACCCTGAGGAATCCTTTGCTATACACAAAGTTACTGATAGTACAAATTAATTATAATTATAGACATATAAATCAGAGGTTGACCTAATTTGTAAAAGAAGGAAAATGTTAGGCCTTCATTCACAAAAAACCCCAGTCTATTTTCAGTGATTTCTTCACACACCCAAATTAAATAAATTGTATATTGATCAAAAGTTATAGTAAATGTAAACACTACATATTCACATAAAATAAAAAAACCACAATCCTCCCAATAGTCCTTCTCTGATACACAACTTACAACCCCCTTCCAAACAAATACCCCCACCCCCACAAACAAAACGTACACAGAGCATAACGCTTTTTGTAAAACTTTAGACATGTAACTGGTCAAAAAAAGCTCTGAGCTATTGACGTCCTCATCCTGCCGTAATAAACTATAACGACCCCCGTGAAAGACCAACAACCTTCCCTGCCCCAACACTGCTCTTGTAAATTTCAATGTGTAAAACACACACACAATATATAAGTGGCGTAACAACAGCGTACGGTGATATTTTCTGTGTAATGGTGCATGCCAAGCTCACCATTAGATACATATTTACATCTAAACGGCATATAATACGAGGACGAGCTGAGAATAAAACGTAAGCGTACCATGGATCGCCGTCGGAGTACAGCTGTTCGTTAACGGGATTCCGTAAGACCGGTTGAATCAGCGACAAAATCCTCTAATAAATTATAATCCACTCTCGTGAGTCATTTAGTCACTTTGTTGAATAAATATAGTCTGTTTTTGATGCATCCTGACAATCCCTTGGCGAGAAAAAGCATTGTAAACACCGTTTACGCACGACAGCGTACACACTCTCAGTTCCTGCTCAGTTTCACGCACGGAGGACGCACTGATTATGCAGGGAGTTTATGGTTTCATGTGAAAACCCACCCCATAGTGCCATATACCCACGTGTCAGGAATTTTATTGACTATACAGCTGTGGTTTCGGATTTTGGGTCAGACTCGACCAATCAGAATGATTGGGGAACATTTGGGGGCATGTCCAGAAAAGTCACATGACACAGTCTAGTTATTATTGGCTCTGGAAAACCCATTTCATAACATGATTGGACAAATGAGGTGTCAATCCAATTCTGAGGGTCTAGTCTGTCATATAAAAGCATCATAAGGGCGAACGGCAGCATTACTGTGACGCTATGAGACTTCAAAGTCAGAAAACACTGCAGAGGGCCCGGGGGCGGGCCCTTGCCATTTAACAGGTTAATACTAGCTTTGATATTAGAATTCTCAGTGTGCTGCTAGAATTAATGCATAGTTCTCACAATTCTGAATATGATCTTTGAATACTGGCTGTGGGCTTAGAATTCTCAATGTGTTGGTAGAATTCTTTCCTTTGTTCTGACAATTCTTAATTTGATCTTTCTTTAATACTAGCTTTGATATTAGAATTCTCAGTGTGCTGCTAGAATTAAGGCATAGTTCTCACAATTCTGAATATGATCTTTGAATACTGGCTTTGGGCTTAGAATTCTCAATGTGTTGATAGAATTCTTTCCTTTGTAGTGACAATTCTTAATTTGATCTTTCTTTAAAGAAGGGTTTTTTTTTTGTTTGTTTGTCATATAAATTTAAAATATCTACAGCTGGTTCTCTGAGATCAATTAACAGGTAAGCTGGTAGAAGAGTTTGGCTGTTTGATCTCTTGGCCTTCCCGTCCAGATGCTGAAGAGTCCTTGAACAGGACATTGGTCCCCAGGTTTCCACCAATGAAAGCTGAGAGCCTTTGTAATATCGAAGAGATAATCAAACAGTTTAACTCCCAACTCCCAGCACAACCAAGGACGCAGATGTGCTATTAAAGACTGCTTCAGAAAAAGCAAGTGTGAAAATCAGGGCAGGGAGCTGGGGAAGCAACCCTTCTGTGCTACTACACTGTCTATGTTCCATAAAGCAGGATTTATGAGTTTTAACTTCAAATTAGTGGGAAAGAAATTACTTTTAATCTGGAATTATTTGGGATTCCAGCATTCGTCCAGTTCAGTTACTGAGTCAATGCTTTCCAATGCCTTACACACCTGCAGTATTTATCGGACATTTCCTCATTTTGATAATATTGTGACATTCCAGTGAAGGCCCAGCTGCCAGTAAGGAATTATTAAGATGCGATATTTGATCATTTTCAGGGCATCAGCTCTGCGAGTGTTATCACTTCACATTTCACAAAATGTGCTCAGAATTGCCCTTTGGGTTTTTTTTTTTTTGTTTTTTTTTTAATAATTTAATGTATATCAACGCTGGAGATGCCAAATGCATCAGGAAAACTATTGTGTGCACATTTCAACTGTTTAAACAAATACAAAAAATACAATACAGGCAAAAATTACATCCAAACTCTAAATTTATTTCAAAGGTTCTTTGGGTAACTTTGAAAAAAGGTACAGCACTGTTAAGCCAGCTACATTTGATGAGCTAACTCTTCACCCCAGTCAGATTTGTTAGACCTCTGCCTTACCACCATATGCTTTAAATACAATGAGGGTTTCTGAAGGCAAAAGCATGGATGTCTCATGGGTTTCCCAGCATCACCCATTGTAGCCAGCCTTTACTTTCAGGAAAGTCAGTCTGACAAAAAGATCAACAAGGAAGACGAGGGGATTAAAGACCACCTGGGTGACTGCATTGGAAGGCGAGTGAGTGACTTCTGAAGTGCTAAGCAGCAGTAGGACAAGAACACATCCTCTCTTCCAGCTCGCATACTGATGCTTGATCAGGACCCATTTAGCAACAGTAGTGCTCAACCTTCAGGTTCAAGTTCCACAGAGGTCTTCTGTTTGTTTTCGGTTCCCATTTGGTTAGTTTTAGACACCAGCCTTTTCTTAATCATGTTTATGAAAAGATGTGTTAAAGTTGGGAGTTGGGTGCCACTGGATTGGAAGAACGGGGTGGTGGTCCCCATCTTTAAGAAGGGAGACCAGAGGGTGTGCTCCAGTTTTCAGGGGATTACATTCCTCAGCCTCCCCAGTAAGGTTCAATTCAATTTAATTTTATTTATATAGTGCCAATTCACAAAAAACAGTCGCCTCAAGGCACTTTGTATTGTGGGAAAAGACCCTACAATAATATAGAGAAAACCCAACAGTCAAAACAAAGGTCTATGCCAGGGTGCTGGAAAGGAGGGTTCGTCCATTAGTCGAACCCCAGGTTGAAGAGGAACAATGCGGTTTTCGTCCTGGTCATGGAAAGCTGAATCAGCTCTTTATCCTCTCGAAGATATTCGAGTGTGCATGGGAGTTTGCCCATCCAGTCTACATGTGCTTTGTGGACTTGGAGAAGGCATTTGACTGCGTCCCTTGGGGTGTCCTGTGGGAGGTCCTGCAGGAGTGTGGGGTGTCTGGCCCATTGTTGTGGGCCATTCAGTCCCTGTACAATTGCAGCGAGAGCTTGATCCGTATAGTCAGCAATAGGTGGGACTCGTTTCCTGTGGGTGTTGGACTTTGCCAGGTCTGCTGCCAATTCTGTTCATAATTTTTATGGACAGAATCTCTAGGCGTAGCCATGTGGGGGAAGGCTTCTGCATTGGTGGGCTCAGAATCTCATCTCTGCTCTTTGTGGATGATGCGGTCCTGTTGGCTTCATCAGGTGGTGGCCTCCAGCTCGCAGTGATGCGGACACTGCACTGGTCTGTCGTGGTGAAGGGGGAGCTGAGTGTAAAAGTGAAGCTGTTGATTTACCAGCCAATTTACATCCCTACCCTCTCCTATGGTCACAAGCTTTGGGTAGTGACTGAAAGAATAAGATCATGAATACAAGCAGGAGAATGAGCTTCCTCCGAAGGGTGGCTGGCCTCTCCCTTAGAAATAGGGTGAGGAGTGCAGCCATTCGGGAGGGGCTGTTGCTCCTCCACATCTGTAATTTCATTATATGTGACATATAATTACAGTAAAGCAATTCTGAGAGGAGCCAGTTGAGGTGGCTCGGGCATCTGACTAGGATGCCTCCTGGGTGCCTCTTGGGTAAGGTGTTCCAGGCATGCCCTACCAGGAGTAGGCCCCGGCATAGGCCCAGGACATACTGGAGAGATTATATCTCTCAGCTAGCCTGGGAACGCCTCAGGGTCTCTCCGGATGAGTTGGTAGAGGTGGCTGGGAAGAGGTAAATCTGGGCTTCTCTCCTTAGGTTGCTGCCCCCAGGACCCAGCCCCGGATAAGTGTAAGAAAATCGATGGATGGATGGAACTATAGCCATCAACCCCAGTGGCAATGCAGGTCTAACCCTATAACAGCGGCGAGCGCTGCTGAAGCACCCGTTAACTGCCCTTACTTGCTGTGAACAGCTAGTCAACATGGACCGTATCACCGCTGAGGCAGCTGATCAAAGGAACTTCGAGTTACCGTAATTACGTGACCATTTGTCCTATCTGGAAAAATTCAAACGGTTTCAGAAAGCTTAGAAATTTTATACTGTCTATGGCTTTTACATCTGTACCAGTAACTCTGCACCTTGATCATTCAAAGTTTCTTCTTGTGCTGGACAGTAGGAGCACAAAAGTTTGATCCCTAGTTTTTTTTGTCTTTTGCCAAGAGTTATAAGAACTTTTAAAAGTAACAGGGCCAGAAGATTAACTGCTAAACATTTGCAGAAGACTGCTCGGTTATTCACTGAGAAACACCTTCTACTAGGCTCTAAATTGTGGGATATTTTTAAACCTTAAATGTGTTCTGAGTCACTGGATGATTTGACTTCCAACTGGAAAAAAGACTATTGGGGCAGAGGATATTTCTCTGCATGTCAAACAACCTAAAAAGCACATCACAATTATGGAGGTGAGGACAATCTTGAATGACTTACAATTATCTACATTATTTACAATTTTCCCCACAGGATCTATCACAGTCCAGCTGAGCTCAGCTTGCCTCATCTCTTCATTGTTTTAGTTTCTTCGAGATATTCAGTCAGCATCTAACCAGAAATAAGCTCATTATCATATGTAGTATTTGTTTGGATTTGGCAGACAGACACCCTCTCTATTTTTAAGATTAGGCTTAAAACTTTCCTTTTTGATAAAGCTTATAGTTAGGGCTGGACCAGGTGACCCTGAACCATCCCTTAGTTGCACTGCAATAGGCTTATGCTACTGTGGGGTTCCCATGATGCACTGAGTGTTTCTTCACTCACCTGTTTTGACGCTCTGTGTTTATTCACCACTCTGCATTTAATCAGTAATTAAAAGGAAAAGGAAGTTTTTCCTTCCAACTATTGCCAAGTGCTTGTTTATAGAGGGTCGTTTTGATTGTTGGGTCTTCTCTGTATTATTGTAGGGTCTTTACATTATAAAGCGCCTTGAGGTGACTGTTGTAATTTGGTGCTGTATAAATAAAATGGAACTGAATTGATTGGGATTTTCCATAAAATTAGAAATTTTGGCAGTGGTGCTGTTCTTAATAATGCAAAAATGAAAATGTAAAATGCAGCTGTAACAAAACTGAGAATCCTGTGACTTAAATGTCAGGGACAAAGGTTTCAGGCAATAAATATTCATTTTTGTTCATTCCTAGAAGCCCACTTGCCCGTTTTGTCTTCTTAAACACTGAATGGTTTGCTTGCATGATATCATTTTTGTATTAATACCACACTGTGTTACTTTAATTTTTACTCAAGGTGAACAAACAAGATGAAGAGTAAATGCAAAAGAGTGAAGAAATGCCACATTCATGCAGAGCCCAGAGAGCTCAAGGATATTTGTGAGCATGTTTTTATGGAGGTGAGGCTGAGCTGCAGCATTTTTCTTCATCGCCATGATCAGCCGCAGGATGGAGAGAAGGACAAAGGTGAGAGATGATGAATGTGAGTGAATGGCAAGACAGTAAACAACCATCACGTGGCTGTGCGCTCATGTCGCATGTGTGCTTGTGCCCAGGTGTAAATCAGACGACGTGCGTGTGCAGGTGCATCTGTTTGAGAGTAATTTGCTGTGATGAATATTCTCATTACTCAACATGCCCTTTGACATTTCCTTTGGCAGCTTGTTCAAAGCTTCTAAGAAGAAAAGACAAACAAAATGAGTGAATGAATGTGCATGTGTTTAAAATATTACTCACAGTAAAGCTATATTAACTTAGGCTAGAAGCACATGGCTACATAGAACAGATCTGACACCTTTTTTCCCTAACAATACATTTTCCTCAAATAATTGTGTTTTAAAAAAGGAAGTTTGGATGTTTAGGGACTGTGCGGCATTAAAATGATAGCTCATTAATTATTATGCAAGATGACCACAAATGAATTACAGTTTCCTGTTTGTTAAATTAATAACTCCAAACTGATCACTACTGTAACCGTTGCCAGAGGATGTGATACAGTAATAGAGAGCACAGCTGAGAATCAAATTCTGTCCCACTCATCAGATGTTTGATTTTTTTTTTTTTTTTTTTTTTGTCTGTTGTGGATCAACAAAGGAGTAAAAAAAAATTGCTTTGTGTTGTGTGCAAAACTTTTTTCTTTTTTTCTTACAGGTTTTATGAAAACTGACCATTTATTATAACTTAAGTGGAAAGATATATTTTAAATTTTCTCCTTAATTCTTTACTTTTCATGTGAACAGACCCAAAGTATGCAGCCCTTAGTCATTTTGTCTTATCACTTACCCTGGGGTCTGTGAGTTTACAGTGTAGAGATTTTTATTCATAAGACCTCAAACTGAACAGTTCCATGCAGTTTGAGAATGCTTTATTAGGATTTTCTGTTTTTTTACCCCTGCCTTTCCAGTTGAGTTATGTCTCTGTATCCTGTTCAGATGTCTTGTCTGGGTCTCTGTGTGTTTGTATCGTCATTTGTTCCTACCCCCACCCCCCATACTATGTCAAATCTGTGTCTCTGTTCCCGTGGTTACATGTTTCCTGTTTTATTTTGTAGTCTTGGTCTTGTTTTGGACCAGCGGAAAAAAGGCCTGAGCTTTAATTGATGCTGAGAGGCAGAGCATTGAAGAACAACAACATGTTTGTTGTCATTAAGCCAGCTGATAAAAGACCCAAAATGGATAAACAGCAGTATAGGCTCGAGGCAAACAGACAGCTAGACAGTAAACAATACTTTAAGCAGATCCCCAATACAAATCAGCCTCTGGTCCAGAGTGAAATAAGAAAGATGATATAGTCTCTGTATCATGAGTGTATATCTGCAAAGCAGAGGCACTTCCTGTTTAGGTGACAACCCACATCTTTGTCTGTTCTGTCTGCTGCCCAAGATGCATAAAGATCCTGCCATGTAAATGGTTCACTTTGAAGTTCACCTAAGAGACCTACTGTGTCGAATTGTAGCAGTAAGGGGTTGACTCTTTTAGGACTATCTCCATTAGACACCCAAGGTATTTGAAGGGCACAAACCACTTCTTGAAGATTATCTGCCTAGTGGCCATCCCTCCAGGAAGCCTTCCTCTTCCTCTGATGTTGATAGTTTATACATAAACATCAGTACTCAAATGGTTTTGAGGCCTGTGCGACACATTTTCAGCCGACATCCAGATGAGGGAATGTAAAAATAGCTGAAAATGTATCTAAACAAATTATTTAATGACAAGTCTTCCTATAAGTAGAGGGGACAGCCACGGGGCAGAGATGTGCGCCATCACATGCCAACATATACACGAGTGAGCGGGAGAGGGGCGCCCTGGCTGTGCTCTCTCTTTTATTTAAGGTTCTTGGATGTTATAATAGCTTTTTTATGATGTATATATGAAATAGACCCAGTGTAGGCCAGTTTTCTAGGCACCACAATGTGGTTGGAGCAGATTGCAGGAAGGGACCAAAAGAGGACAAAGGTCTGCTTCAAGTAGACCGATACGCACACCCTCCTGCATAGGTCCACCTATCATCCTGCCCACACATTTATAGATATAGTGAGGTTTCAAATTATCCACTTCTGCAGAAACTCCGCTAAGAAGAGTGATTTTCACCTCCCTCTTCCACCTCACACAGACCCTCAGACACATGCCCTGTAATAGAGGCTGGAGGGAATGTGGACCCTGGGTGTACTCTAGAGGCCCCAGACGGACAAGAAAAAATGTTTGGCCTTTCAACACTACGTTCCCTTTCAACACATCATACAGGCAATCTTTTCAGGTAACCAGGTAGAGGTAGATGCCTCTCAGATGTACAGGGTCATCAGGGCATATAGAAAGAATTGAGATCTACTGGTCAAAGTAGGGCTGGATGGCCACATTGGACATGGAGACATTTCAAAACCCGCACAGCCACACTGCATGGACACTGTTTGCAGACTTTCTCTGGACACTTTAAATGTGGTTTACTAAATTCAATGCACATTATGTGGCTTGATATGTCAGTATGATATATGTGGGTAATTGGTTGGGAGCTGGACTACAGCAGCATTTGTACGCCATACTAGGGGATGGGGCTGCACACCCATTTGGTTAACCATTTTCAGCAACATCCAGCCTGGAGGCCAACCTGAGGTGGTCAAGCAACCAGGACAGAGGGCTTTTTGATTCACAAACTAGAAACTTATATTGAGCCCCATCAAAGTGTGAGACCATGATTTTCACTTTTAGTGTGTGATTGAAGACATGATAGATGCAGTCTTAAAGTATCCCAGATAGTGCTTGGTGGCATACACTGTCCCCCTCCTTGTCTCCTCTTTGTTTCCTCTCCCTCCGCTGCTTATCCAAGTTACCTACAATATTGGACTTTCCTTCATAACCTCTCTATCATGTGCTTGACAGTCACAGGAACACATTCAGTAAAAGATTTCACCACGATGCACAGCAGGAAGTCATTCCTGTCTTTGGCCCTCAACCTTTACAACTCCTCCCTTTGACACCTACAATATTTTCACTTGCCATGTCTTATAAATATTGTATGTAATATTGTTTAACTTTGGAGTATTAAATGACTAAACTGTCATTTCATTACTCACATTAAATGCAGCTGAAATTCTCAAGATGTATACATTTACAGACCATTTTTATTTATGAATGTTGCTTTATAAAGGACAGGTAACTAGATGTCTTGTTTTTTGTACTTGGAAAGGATAAAAACTAGATGGATGGGCTGCACTGATTAGCTGGCACTAGCTGAGGACAGAGTTAGTGGTGACTGTAATTTGACTAATTAAATCAGCTCTCTCATGAGCGCAGGTGGGTTGCATCTGAGTTCAGATTTAGCTGCTTCTTTTTTTTTTTTTTAAATGATTTAAAAATTCAGGTGATTGAGTTGACAAGTCCAAACAGCAGTAATTTTCAGCAAATCTGCTACTCGTTAGCATTTATACATCTGCCCTCTAGCTGCACTGATTTGCCCAGCACACTTCAGCTACCAGTCAACTGAACCGAGAGGCTCTGATAAGACTGCAGGCACATCAGGTCTGGTTGGATGGTCTGTCATTTATGCATAATCATACCAACATGGATCCACTTTGTAAAAATCACACATTATTTCTTGTATTTGTAAATAATGCAGTCAGGGGCATGTTTTCTGGGTTTTTGTTTTGTTTTCTTGTGGTGAAAGCGGGGAGGTGTCACCATGGCAACTAGCAAAACATTTTTTAAAAAATGTTGCAACATTGTACTTTAATCCAAAACTGATATTTTTTTGAACCTAACAAAGTAGTTTCCAATGCCTAAATTTGATCAGGGACACAAAATAATGTTGATAAAGTCATGTTGAAGAACAGACACACGCACACAAAAGAAGAAAAGAAGGGGAAAAAATCCCTGAAAACTTGTGTCCAGCAACACAAATCAAGATTAAAGGCTGACACTGTATCCTGAACTGGGTTGTGCATTCATTTGTGTCACATCCACAGTGTGATTAAAAATGTATTCATTTTATAGAGCACTCATTAAAATACATGGAAATTCTAAATTTCAAGCCTAGACTGCTGCATTGGACTTTTCAAAATTTTTTTGTTTTTGTCCTGCAAATCAAGGTCAGCAAATGGTAAACAGACTGGTTCTTATGTAGCACTTTTCTACTAGAGCACTCAAAGTGCTTTATATGACATGTACAACAGTATCTCGCCCAAGGATACTTTGGCATACACACTGGGGCAGCTGGAGATCGAACCACCAACCTTCTGATTAATAGGAGACCTCTGATAAACAGTTTGATTATGTTCTCACGTTGTATGAGAGTTTATTCGCTAAGTGTCCGAGTCTGATGTTAGATTCACTTCAAAGAAGGTTTCAATAACACCAGCTAACAGCAGTAAAAACAGCGCTCACCAACAGAAAAATATTTACGGCTGAGGTAAACAGTACTCACTACAGATGAATGGAAGCCATAGTTTATATCCTACAGCAGCCACCATAGCTGGGGTTGTGGACATGAATTGGGAGGAGTAAGAAAACAGAACTGCAATCTCCAATCTACTGACATCTAGTGGTGAAATGTTACACACTGTAATTTTATAGTAACATCTATTTATGAACATTTTTCTTGACTGACACTGGCTCTGACACAAATGTAAAACACATATCAAAATGCAGTCCTGTCATGGTACTTTATGAAGCTGCTGTGAGGTGTTAAAATAATGTGGCTAAACAGTTATACTTTTTGACTCAATACTGAACCTACTTTAAAGGAAAACAGAAACCGCAGAGCTACTAAAACAAAATATATTGACATAGAAATGGTACATATATATATATATAAGTGGTAGATTTTTTTTCTTATGCGTGATTCAATCAAAACTAAATAAATCATAAATAGTGAATTATTAGATCATTTTAGTGGTAAGAAGTAATAATCCCCTTCAGCTAGTTGAAGGAAAGAATATCTTTGATAAATTCCAATCCGGTTATTGATGAAATCATAGCACTGAAACGGCTTTATTAAAAATTACTGATGATATTCTTAGGTGCTCGAATAAAGGTGGACATTCCATTTTAGTCCTTCTAGATTTATCTGCTGCCTTTGATACTGCTGATCATGCCACTCTTATCAACAGATTACAAACTAGGTAGGAATCACTGGTACTGCTCTCAAATGGTTTTCATCATATTTATCTGAACAGATAATTCAGAATCATATACCGATGTGAGGTCCCCCAGGCTCAATTGTTTGGACCAGTTATCTTTTTATATGTGTTTTCGGGGCCATATACTTGTGGTTTTTGGGAATCTCCTATCATTGTTATGAGATGATACACAGCTGTTATATTTCATCAGACCAAACAACCTAACAGCCTCTCTGCTAGTGCATGGTTCTTTTCCATTACCCTTTACGTCAGGGCCCCCGATCAAGGGCCGTCGCCGCATAATTCTACAATATACATCCAATTCTCCGTCCCTAGTTTTGTCCAAAACAACATACGAAAACTTAAAGACAAAGCCACGGTTCTCCTCTTTTAAACCATGGATGCCATTGCCATGTACAAAATCACAGCATATACAGCGGCAGGGTATTGTAAGCTGATAGCCGAAACTAGTAATTTGACTTTCCTACCTTCGACCGCTCGTCTGGACTCCAAATCTTCATAATCTCCACAAATTTGGCATCATTCTGTCCGTAACAGTCCAGTGAATATAATCCAATACATCCATGAGGTCAAAAACACGAGTCGTATCCACAAGGGCACCAAAAACAGAGCCTAAACTTTTCTTGAAAAAACGTAAACACTGTTTGTTGCCTCCTGTTAGCTGTGTAACTGCCGATAGAGCCCTCCATTTTGCTCCAAATCGGAAGTTCCGGGTCTTAGGCTTTGATTGACACCTAACTTGACCAACTGGGACACTGTGACGGCTGTCTGTAGCAAGGATAGCCAATGAGTGTCACAAGACTAGCACAAGCTCCTGCCCACATTCTGATGACAACAGATCCAACCTATCAGCTCACAGAATAAAAATAACGCTACAGACGCTTAGCCAATGAAATTCTGAACACGTGGATGTATAGTTTGAGGGGTCTATGTTCTTTCTGTAAAACAGAGCATCCTTCGAATGACAGATTTGTGGTTTCAGGATTTCTGTGCGCTCATGTATAAAAGATGTTTTATGTGTGCTATTGCTGTTTTGATGGGGTTTTTTTGTTCAAAACATTGCCCAAAAACACAAAGAAAAGATTATAAAAGGCTATAGTGCCATGAAAAAACTCCAGTCAAGTGTGTACCATGCCTTTGTAAACCGTGATGACTGACACAGAGAAAAGAACATGTAAAAATAATAATGTGCCATGAGTATGTAAATAGTTTTATTTAATATTTTATTTTAAATATAGTATGTATATAGTTATATAGTAATATTTGTGTGTTTATTAAAATGTTGTTGACTATAGCACTGGTTTGGACTACTGTTTATAATGCACACGTTTAGTGTACTCTTATTGCTTTTTATGATAAAATATGAATTCTAAAACAGGGAGAGTGGCTTTGGCTCTATATTCTAATTCCTCCTAAGTGTAAGCTTTCATTAGAGCCCTCATTGATGTCTGTAGGATGAAGCATTCAGAAGTTATTGCATATTTCAGGGTTGTCCAAGTGTCTCCAAAAATGTCACTCTGAAAAACGCACAACCCAACCTTATGGAATATGCTGTAAAATGCTCAATTTTACAGCTATTGCTTTCAAATTGAAATGGGAATAGCCAAGACCTTATTCTTTGCAATCATGATGTGTTTTTAGTCCATAAGTACCAATTCAACTGTCTAATCTCTTGTTTTTTTTTGTTTTTTAA
The DNA here is from genome assembly GCF_007364275.1 of Archocentrus centrarchus. Taxonomy (NCBI): domain Eukaryota; kingdom Metazoa; phylum Chordata; class Actinopteri; order Cichliformes; family Cichlidae; genus Archocentrus; species Archocentrus centrarchus. Next base: position 19,552,067 of record NC_044365.1, on the reverse strand, counting down.
TCTAGGCGAGAAAAAAAATCTTCAAATTTGTCTGTTCAAAAGAGAATAACTTTCTGATAGTTACACTTAGAGGAAATCTTACTTTTGTATTAAAAAATATAGAATGTTACCTTTCCAAAATGCCCAAGCTTTTTCACATAGTCCCAAGGGTTTAGGAACAGCTTTAACTTAAAAATTTGAGTAAATTCTTAGGCGTTTTTGACACAAAACCCCCGGAATGTTAAAGGGTTAATGACTGGCTGTATTCAAATATCCTCCATCTCAATTCTAGTAAAACTGAGGTTGTTGTGTTTGGCCCTGACAATTTCTTTAAGGAGGTTGGTACATCAACACCCTCACCTTTTGACCACATCTGAATTTTGAATCTCACATCTCAAAGCTCATTCGATCCTGTTCCTTCACCTCAAAAATACAGTACTGCAAAAATCAACCTTTATTGTCATTCAGTCATCTGGAACTTTTCGTATACACTTTAATTTTGGCCCATCTTGCTCCAGTTGGTACAGAAAGCAGCGGCAAGGCTGCTAACAAACTAGCCGATATTCACATATCACACCTATTCTTACATTCCTTCACTGGCTTCCAGTGAAATAAAGAATCCACTTTAAAATCCTGTTATTAACATATAAAGCGCTACATGGACAGGCCCTTGCTTAAATATCAGAGTTACTGAGACCTTAACACTGCAGTTGGCCTCTCCGATCCTCTAACAAGCAATCATGCTTTTCAGCTGATTCTGTGATTTAAATGACTGCTAAAAACTTTTTTTTTTTTTTTTATAGGTTAGTGTTCCCTTAATCTCTTCCCCTTTATTTTGAGGACACAGCTTTAAGCTATTTGGAAGTGTGTATGTTGGAATGAATGTCTGAGCATATGGGTGATTATGTGTCTGTTTTATGTGTCTGTATGTTCATAATATTTATACTTGTATGTGGCTTTTATTCAAACTGTGAAGCACTTTTTAACTTTGAAAAGTGCTATACAAATTATTATTACTTTTCCAGTGTGACTGCCAGTAAGATTGGATTTCTTTTCGTTGCAAACAGGAGAACGATATGATGAGAGGAAGCTTCTGCCTAATCCAATTACAAATGAGACAGAGGAAGGACAGACTGAGGACATGTTAAAACATTGTTTGTTAGTAATGGAACAGTTTTTCTATTGATTTCCCTTTGCTACATGCTTCCTGATGATAACAAAACAAGCCGGAAATGAGCTAATTTATCATTTTTTCTGTGTTTTTTGTTTGTCTTTAAACACTGTCATAACCCATGTGTTAACATTAATAGTCCAGGGAGTGCTTCTGACTGAAAGACCAGTTAATCTCATTTAAAACTGATGGTGATAAATATCAAGTGCCTCTATCACTTTGATGCTACAAGGCATAGGCTGAATGCCACTACTGATCAAGCTACAGAAACAAACTATCAGAAAATAAAAGGTCCCTGTTGATTTCTTTCTTCTGCAGAAAACTGTGACGCTGTGCCAGGTTTAGCACATTTGGGGACAATGGAACAATATCTTGAACCTGGCCCTTCAAACTGAATTTAATTTTATGGTAAAGGGAATGAACTTTCAAGGAGCCAAATCAGGTTTGCAAGATAGTAAATGAAGACAGTTTTTGTGTGGCCAAAAAAGTCCTGCCTTTCCAATATCTGCCACAACGAGACCATTTAAACTAAATCTTTTCCCTCAAACAATCAAACCAAACTCACAGTCATCTGGCAACAGACTTAAAACCTTTGACCAGTTTTCTCCAGAGTTGAAACATGCAAGCTGTGACCTAAAGCATGAGGTTATTCCCTTCTACACATCCCAACAATCCACAGTATAGTTTCCAGGCTGTAGGCATGTTTAATTCTGTTTTAAAGTTGGGCATTTTAAAACTGGAGTCTGGAGAGACTGTGTGTAAAACTTTCATTTATCACTGTTCAGTATTTACTAAGAATGCTTGACAAGAATTTAGTATTCCTACTGCTAGTGAGAAATAGGTGCCACTTTTTGGAGGGGGAGGCATTGTGAAGAAAATTGAAACAACGTGCATTAAATATAATAAGCTGACGATAATAAACTGGCAAAGGGCATCCAGCTGTGAAGTGTCTCTTCAGAATAATGAAAATGGAGGCTACCTCTGTCACCGGTATGACCGCCATTGAAACTATGTTGATAATTATCCCATCATATTCTAGGTTACACCAGCAAATGGATCTCTCGAGCAAAAGAGTGTCAGAGGTGGATGACTAAATTATTTTCTGCCAAAATTGAACATGGCTGTGCTTTAAAAGCCCAAAGACATGTAGACAATCACACAGGGACACACAAGTTCACACATGAGGAATGAGATTTGTCTTTGTCACATTAAAGTGACAGTGTGTAAAATTCTCCCCACTAGATGTCATTAGATTGCAGATTGTTGTCAACTGAGTTCTGTTTTTCTTACTCCTCCCATCCAAATTCATATCTTGAGTCGGAACCTGCAGGTACGGCAAACGCCTACAACTTCTCTTCTACCTTTGGTGTAAAAAACCCCCCCCAAAAAACCTACTATGTAGTATACTGTGTACTACGAATGTGGCCAGTCTCTAGCTACAACACAATTAGTCAGAAAGGAGATGCCCTTCTCAGCAATGGTGTGGCTTCCACAAACTGCTCCTGTGTATCTTTAATAGATTAATTATAAGTTTATGAGAAATCATCAATCTGGTGGAATTACACACTAATCAATGCACATTTATGAGTACAATATTTTTTCTATTAATTAACCTTGGAAATTACTGACCGTACGTATTAAAGTGAATGGAGATGAACTTCACTCATTTATATGGTTACGTCCCAGATGTTATGTTTTACATTTTCTGCTAACCCCCTTTTAGTGTTAGTTCACATATATTTTCAGTGTATTATGTGACCATAAAATAAAACAAAAAGATGCATTTATGAAGGAATTAGCAGCGCATTTTACCCAGAAATATAAATAGAGATCTCTTTTTTTTTTTTATCTTAGTACAAACATTGTTTGAATCACTGATGAATTAAACATGGATAACATGCACTTGAAATGCAAAACATTATATAACTTGCTAATACCAAGTAGCATTATGCCTGTTACTTCAATTTGTAACATTAATTGCCTGCAACTTCTCAGTATAATTTTAATTAAAATGTGAATGTGTGTTCTGACACTCCATCACAACAGAGTAACCCTTTATGATACAGTGTGATATAAAGGGCACTGCAGTTAGTTGGAGATGTCTGGAGCTGATAATCTGTTACCATCTAATGTGTGATTATGTAATGGGTGTCTCTGCGAGTGATAAGGCCACACTGCACACACAGGTTTTTTTTTTTTTTCCCTTAATGCCTTGAGATGTTTTCTTGTAGCATTTATGCTGTTGATCTTTTTAAATATTTCAGTACAGCTGTGTTTTCCTTGCTAATAAGCTCAAAATAACTTCAAACAAAGTGTAACTGTGATTCTCAAATGCACCCAAGGGCCACTGCTGCAAGGTATTAATTCATTTCAGTGATAGCCGCTCATCCATTTCTGGCCCAGCACAGGATGGTGCCAGTTCCAAATGGAAACACAGGCCTGTGCAGTAAGAAATCTTTAATTGGCTGAACTATTGATGCAACATAGTGCAATATCATCTCTCAACAAAGCTCCTTGGATTGCTGCACACATCCAGTGTAAATGTACTGTTTAAGTTAAGAAATTAAAGATACAATGATTGCTCTAAAACCTAGTCCTGTCTATTTGTATTATAAAATCGCGGACACGTGGACCTTTTATTTAAATGGATTTCCTGTTCTACAATCTCACTGTACCTTCTTGACCTGACACACCACCAGGACATTCCTAACGGTTGTACCGGCTATGGCGCTGATTGATTTTCCATCTTCTCTTAGCTTCACAATTGCTTGATTTCCCCCCCATAGACAAGTCTGTGGCTTCCATGTTGGTTACTCCTCCGGGCAGAACTGTGTATCAGATCCAGATGTAATACCTGGAAATAAAAGCTGGAATCTTGATCTTTTCTCATATTCATGTTTTAATGTCATACCCAAATATTTTCAGTGTACACTAAAAATAAAGGGATTGGCTTCACTGTTCCAATATTTTTGAAGGGGAGTGTATAGTGCTTTTCTACTCTACAAGAGCACGCAAAGAGGTTTTATACAGCATCCCTCATTCACACACACATTCAATACAGGCATGTTCGACATCAGGAGCAACTTGGGGTTCAAGGAGGCCCCCAGGATACTTTGGCATGTAGACTGGAACCCTTCTGATTAGTAGATGACCTGCTCTACTTTTGGCAAAGTGATTTTTATAGATCCTTTAAAAATTCTCATTGAGATTAAAAATTTATTTTTCAAGGGAGATCCGATCATGAGAGCAACAGAAACTTGAACAAATATAAAAGTCCTGGGTGCCACCCAGTACTTTTTCAGTTTATGGGCTTTTGAGTTATGGTTTACCCATATATTACTCTCCTTGCGTATTCTTAGTCAGGTTCCAGTTGTTTTAGAGTTTTCCCTGACTTTTCCCCTCAGTGTTCCTCTCTATTGTGTGGAGTCTTTTATATCTTTCTATCCCTTGTGGTGTCAACTCTGCGTTCCTGTCTCTGTACTCAGTTGTTTCCTGTTTTACTTTGTCAGTCTTTGTCTCTTGTGCTCCGTTTAGTTTTACTTCCTAGTCTCATTTGGTGATACAGTTCAGCTGTCCTCCCCACCTGTTGCCTGTTCCCTAATTATCCCTGTGTGGATTTATTGTCTCAGTATTCCCCTTGTCTCTTGTCAGAGTATTATGTCTTAGTGGCATTGTGTTGTGCCTGTGTTTCTCATGACTGTAGTGTTCCCCAGTCTAGGTTTTCTTTAGTTTTGTAACCTCCCTTGTTTTTTGCTTGTCATGAGCCACAATAAAGGCTCACCTTTTGTTACACTCCATCTGCCTGTATCTGAGTCCTACATTTGGGTCCTCAGCTTCCACACACGTCACACGGTCAGCTTTAGAACACAGAGTAGGTCCAATACAGCAGAGTCATGAGGATACTTACAAAACTTAATTTACAAAGTGATTACATGTAATATAAATTATCTTGTTAAATACAGTCTATTTAACAAAATAGCCAAGGATGTTAGACAAAAAAAAAAAAAAAACACACACACACACATCAGGAATCACTTTTTGGCACAACACCAGAGTACCACTATATCAGCTAAGACTCAAGCTGCATTCATAAAGTCTATGAGTACAATGCACAGGACACATATCTCCTAATTAGTGCTAAGTTAACAGTCTGCAAAAGTACTTCACGGCACAAAACTGAATCACAAGCACCACCATCCCAGTATCCCAACAGACCACATTATGTTTCAGCTTGTTCCATTAAAATACTTCAGATGGTACCAACAATATAAATTTAATGGAGAGGTTCAGTAATTTGAACTAGAGGAGGGGAGGCCTAGCAGACTTCAGGCAGCTACAGCTCCCTGTCCTTTCCCTGTATCCAAATGAATGAGTTTTTCCAGAGACTTCTAAACAACCTGAAATTCTGCTGGCTGTCAAAAAACACAGGTTTAAGGCACTTCTGTTTTGGCTTCATTTTTCATACTGGGGCAGCTAAGTCCATTTCTTTTCACTTTTTGAAGCCATCTTCAAGTAGCAATTAGAGGAACTATTTTTATTTTGGGTACTTCTGCATTGATTTAAGGCAGAAGGGGTCACCTACTGGTCATATTTATGTGACTAAAAAAATCCATTCAGTGTACCAATAACATCTAAATGTTCTGAATGTAACTGTGAAACTGTATGCAGCCACACTTCAGTCCTTCATCAACCCCCAAAAAATGAGCTCAAGTAATCCAAGAAATGGACGTAGCTGCTCCTGTTATTGAGTTTTTGCCCGGGTGTGTTTGCAGACATCAGCTCATTACACATTTATGGCCGTCGCTTGTGATATTCTATTCAAACGGTCCAAATACAGTTTGTTTTTTTTTCCTTCCCTCACTGAGGCGAAGGCTTTACAGACTGGTAATCTGCTTTCCTCCCTGTAATAACGCCTGTGTTAATAATTCATGGATTAATCATCATGTGTGAATATGGAGAACGTAAACTGACAAAGTGGCACTGAAACACAGACACGAAACACTTTGGATGAAGGAAAAAGTCTGAAACATCCCAATCTGTTTTGGACATCATTTCATTTATGTTACATAAGCAAAGGAAAATGCATCAGGAGACAGCACAAAACCACATTTCCACAATATGGAGACGCAGCAGTTTAAGGAACGTCAACAACTTAAAACAGTGAAATAGCTTTACATGTCCCACTTAACATGGTGGGAGGTCCCTTTAATGGCTTTTATAACAGTCACAGCTTTGATGACAGGGGGCTTATATGCAGCAAAAGTGTAAAGAAAGATCTAAAAAAAAAAAAAAAATCTCAATACTAAATTGCATGAAATTGCTCAACAAATCTTTAATACTCTGTATCAAATCCTCAAATAGCCTACTAGCATGGAAACTGGGTCAGGAAAAAATGCTTACCCCCTTCTTCAACTAAATTAAAGTTGAAAAAAAAATCATGATACAGTAGATGCAAACAAAGCCGACAAAACAAGTAATTTTCACATTTAAAAAGGAAAGAAAATCATCACCAAACAGTTTAAGAAAATGCTGCCAGAGAGCGCTGTGCTTCTGCAAAAATCTTCCTGAATCATTTCTGTTATGTACCACAGACGCATCAGTACAAGCAAAAAGCTTGACTTATTTATGTGGATTTCATATCATCCTCTCCACTGGTTCTTCTTCAGTAAAGTGCATTCGTGCTTATTCCCATATTCATTACTGACATGCGGCCTAATTAATGTGCTAATTCTTGGCTTGTAGCTAACACATTCCTGCTTAAGACACACACACACACACACACACACACACACACACACACACACACACACACACACACACACACACACACACACACACACAGAAAATATATAGATTTGAATTCACACAAATAAAAGGTTTAATTTCAAAACCGGTTTCTGAAAGCTACATTGAATACATTAGCAACACTTTAGCTCTCAATATGTAGCATTGCTAAGCAGTACAGAACCATATAATGCATGATTTATAACACACTATAATGGTGGGGAATACAATGAATTACATGAACACAAATACTTGCAACCCCATTACAATGTGCTATAAACCCTTTAGTAAATGTGTATAAACAGTTAATAGTGGCTAAAAAAAAAAGAGGGGATCAAATCAAAGTGTTGTCAATACATGCTCTTCAAATACGCCGTCTCTAACACCAATTCTTGATTTTGTCCACAAAAACACTTGTTATGTAAGTGAAGCGCACCTCCCAGCATGATTAAACACTTTGTAAAAGTGATTATTCATTTTTTCTAAAAGAGCAGGCTTCCTGTTTTGTAATCAGCCTCTCCACATTGGCACTGCGTGGGATGTGTTCTGACCATCCATCCCTGACTGTTTTCTGTAAAATTAAACATCCTCCTGTATGAAAGAAACACGTTGCCCTTTATGCTAAACTTTAGGCAGAGGTAAGTGAGCCTTAATGCAATATTTGTGCTCTTGTGTAGAATGGATGTGATTATGGCAGGTATATCCTAATGGCAGAAGTGTGTAATTTTAACACAATGCACTGTGTGTAGCCCTAATCTTAATATCTTCCTTCTGATTTGTACACAGAGCCTCTACCCCCGTTTACCAACCTCACAGAGCAATGATAACCTGTTCTGGGATTAAAACATCCCAGCTTATATTTAAAATTTCCACTGAGCTCACACCGCAATCTTTCTTTCCAGCTATTAAGAGGATTTGTTTCTTAATTGGAGACCCACTCTCCCATTCATTTGCACCTTCTCGTTTCTCCAAGCAGTCACCTCCTGTTGTCTCTGTTTTTATTCCCTGTAGTGAGCCACCAGAATAAGTTTAGGTTTGGGGCTGACAGCAGCAGGAGTTTGGGAAACCACACAGTCTTGATTTGTTGGAGATTGAGCCACGTGATTGGCTTCCTGCGAGGACTCATGAATGGATTTGGGTGTGGGCAAGGCTGTAGACGGAGCGGCGGCGGACACCCGGGGCTCCTTCTCCTGGTGGAAGGTGCGTAACGTTTTAGTCACTCGAGAGAACATCTTTAAGGAGGAGCTCTGCTCAGTGATGGGGCAGCTGAAGAACGCCATGAAACACCTGTAAAACTACACAAACACACACACAGGATTACTGTCATAATTAGCAGAGTGGTAATTTTTGCAGTAGCTGTAACAGTAATAATAAGTTTGTTTATGGCTGTTATCAGAAACTTGCAGATGTGTATGTTTGGTTAGTAGATGAACAAGAAATGAACATGAATGCAGACGATTTTTAAGGTTAAGAGTAGAACAGTATCACAGGAGCTAATCTGAGGTCTCAGAGCCTTAAACAGGACTCGTTTAGGTAGTTTGCAGTAAAATTAAAGTATCTTTTAAGTATGACACTAATTAGTAGAAATGATAAGTGGATCATAGAGGGGGAGTAACAGAAAGTGGAAAACAATAGAAATCAAGTAAAGTGTTGATGCAGGCAGGCCACAAAGTCAACTCTAGCCAAAATCCCAGCAGATCTTATGATCTCAGCAGCAAGCTGTTTTAGTATGTCAAAAAATTTTTTGTCCTCCACTTGTCCACTTTCCCTTTTATTTATTTTTAAGACATACTTCAGAAAGACTGGAGAAGTGTTGCACAGTACTGGAAATCCTAAACCTATTAATAATAATAATAGTAGTAGTAGTAGGAGTAGTAGCAGTGTTCAGATAGTAGTACTTATTTTAGCTTTTGGGAGCTTGTCCAGTTCTGAATGACAGCAAACTCAAAGAAACCACTCTGAGTTCAATTGAAGTTTGCACTGAGTACAAAAACTGCAAAAGCCAACACAGCAAAATAACAAGAAAAAACTGCTATAAAATAATAGTAAAGATTTAGCAGTAACACTGATGCAAAAAAATTATATTGTATTATATTGTATAACGATATTATAATATATTAATAATGTAATAAATTATTGCTACTATATTCAACAGTATGCATTATTATCAACATTAAGGATAACAGTAATATTCTGTCAGTACAATGCTACTGTTGAATGTGTGAGTACTACTAAAAGAGTACTACTTTTATGTTTGAGGAGCATTGATCATAATTTAAAATCAGAGCAACGGGGAGGGTAGAAAACAGCAGTCTAATACAACACAAGAATTTCGTTTCAAAAAGTATCGTACTGATGAACAGTGCATCATTGTGGGGATGGAATCATTAATATATTAGGGGGCAGAAAGAGCAGTTGTGTTACATACACGTTGTGACTGGATGTTGCACAGATAGAAGATGGTGAGAAATAAGGGGAAGTTTGCATTTGGATCCTTTCAAGTTTTCTGTCTTCTGCATGTTTTGAGTCCAGCAGGCATCCCCTGGATAAACGTAGTGTACTTAGTATACGCTCCAGTTCCACATGTATACTTAAAGTCTACTACATTTCCCCAGGGTGCTGCAGATCAAACAGGCGTGCTGCGTGAAACGTGACACCTCGACATGCAGTTTCCTCCAGCATGTTAGCACCCTTTGAAAATAAAGACACCCACTGATTGATATGACAAATGAGACCAGTTTATAGTGCTTTTTAACTAAGACACTTGAGCAGTTGGCTGATAATTCATCATATGAGCCAATTAATTTCTGCTACCCTGAGGAAATTATGCAGCTTTCAAAATTAGCTCTCTGCTTTAAATCTTCTCGTGTCTAAATCCCAGTCTGTTAATCAACTGGGGAGATGTGCCTGAGGCTGGGGGAAAAAAAAAATATGTTGGTTTGAAAGCAAAACCCCAGAGGAAACAGAAAGGCTAGATGTGAGAAATGTGGGTGAGAAGGAGAAAATGGAGAGGAATAGAGAAACAGGAGGACAAGCTGACGTCAGGAAGGGATTACAGCAGAGATCAGACACAGACTGGGATCTTTAGACTGATAAGTGACCAAATCCTTGCCTGCCACTCCAAACCCGTGTGAACGATTAGCACAAATGAACATGTGATACCGCCCTGATGCGATGTGTGGTCTTTTATACAAGAGGGTTGGTTTAGTTTCAGAGTGGTGGGTGGGAGTTATGATGTGAGGGTTATTTTATTTCGCTCAGTAACACAGTTGGCGGTGTGTTTTTCACCCCTGACAGGTGTCTGGAGCTTTTTCTTTGCAGTACAGTCTCAAAAACAAAAGCCAGGCAGGTGTTATTAGTAGTAGGACTGCCATATGGTTGCAGTTCTTTTCATACTGATAGACATTTGTGGGTTATATAATAAGTCTTTTAGCTGTAGCAGTGCACTTTTATACAGCACAGTGACAGGTTTGGACAAACTGCCACATTCATTTTTTACTTTTACTTTCTACAGAACAAAACTACTGAATTCAAAAGTATGAAATAACACATGGATATATTAATAAAGTGTAAACAAACAAAAGTATCTTATAGCATCATTTCTATTGCACTATTCAACTAGGGTGTTACAGTATTTTATGGCAAAAGGTGAATAAAGAGATAGTTGCTTATTTTTTCCAAGGCAAATTGGAAAACTGTCCAAACTTCTTCTAAGAGTTTCTTATGCCGCAAAGGAGTTCACAAGACACTAATACTAAATATTCTGAAGATAATTACAGAAGAAATAATATTTTACGATCTTTTTTACAGCCAGAAAGCAGCGCAGAAAGGTAAAGGTATCCATGCAGAGTGCTGGAAGATGCAGGAAACTGTCAGCATACATAAAAGAACAAAAGTTAGGTAGCACAAACTCATGAAAAGGTTTGAATAGTCCATGTTTGTCAAACAGTGTAGGAAGATTTGTTTCTCCTATTATTTATTTATTTTTTTAGGACCATCAAAGTGATTGTCCCAATCAGAAAATTGTGTCTCCATTGGGCCATGACATTGTTTTTTTTTTTTTTTAAAAAAAGACCTACTTGTGTGATAGGCTGTTGACATACTAATAATTGTTATATTTATATGCTTGTCTTTAGTTACCATCTTGGTATTTTTAATACTTTGGCTCAGCTCATGATCATTGCCATTTGTAATGACGTCAACCACAAACATTATCCCTGGACAATCAATCTGTAGTGTTTCTTTAGCTCATTGTTATTCAGCGTTTGGAGGATATTTCTCCAAATGCAAACTGTTTTCCTCCTACTTATCACCTTAGGAGCTCTCATAAGATGCTGTGCATCGAATCCACTATAATTTGGCCTCGTCTTGGAAAATGTCATCCTTTGAAATTATGTCACAAGAAGCAGCTTATGGTAGGGAGTTCTGTGAATATGGCTCCTGGACTTGAGGTTTTCCAGCTACCACATCTTTGTGAATGCATGTTCTCTTAATGTGTGGTTTCTGCTGTGAAGGAGTGGGGCTGTTTGTGATGCTCTTGGAGATTTATTCACAAATCAAGGCAACATTTAACCACCATGATGACCACAACATCCCGCAGTGACACAATTCCACCTGGTTGGCGCTTCCATTATTTTATTCATAAATCCATGCATCCATCCATTTTCTTCAATTGAGGGTCATGATTGGACTGGAGCCTATCCCAGGTGGTATAAGGTGAGAGGCAGGGTACACCCTGGACAGGTCACCAGTCTATCACAGGGCTAACTATTCCATTATTCGTCAATCTTTTTTGCAACATTTCTGTTAAGTTTTACTTATTTTTTCTTCACTGTGAAATATCAGATATGTAATTTCAACTTCAGTATAGTTCTTTAGTAAAAATACAGCAATGTGATCGATCAGATTCTTTCAGAAGATGTTTGTTCTTCACAGATGTTGGTGTCTTAAATCCAGATTTAATGGGGAAAAAATTCACAAAAACATTTTCATTATTCTATATTGTATACCAGGGTACATCTCTGGATCTTTGAGTATTCATGAGAAAACACAAATGACATTTAAGGTGTGAAGAAATAATGACAGTCTGTATTATATCAAAGGTCACAGAGGTAGTTTGCTAGTAAAAAAAAAAATTAAACAAAACCTCTGCAAAACAAAGTTATGCAAGTTTGAAATTTGTATATATATAAAATATTTGTAATTTTGGATTACAGGTCTGCTTTCCTCTTTTTTTAACTTCAGTCCTCTGAAAATACACTTTGTTTTTTTGTTTTTAAGAGATAACATGGTCATTGCATGTCACTAAAAAGCCGTCAGGTAGAGAAATTTTTATTAAAGATATAAGATGTTTTGACTTTGCAAGAGACCATTTTCTCACTGAAAAATTCAAAAACAGCTTCAAAAAAGTAGCTGCAAAAATGCACAGCAGGAATCGTCGGTACTGAACAGGCCGATCATGATAGTTGTCGGACATGTCAACGCAACGTGTCGTTGCATTTGTAAGGAGATACATGTCAGGTTACGCCATAGGTTATGGTGCAGGATTTCAGAGGGGTTTGCAGTTATGATGCAGGTTATGACGTTGATTTCCCGCTGAAGCATGAACCCCCAGTCAGTGGTACGACTTGATGTATATTCTTGGATCCTTTACACTGTAAGGAAAAAAAAATGTCAAACAGAAAATACCCTGGTAATTTTCTACTAGTGTAATATTTATTTATTTGGGGGGGTTGTTGTTTGTTTGTTTGTTTGTTTTTAAAACTGAATTTTGCAGATATTGCTATAAATGTAAAAACAGAAAAAAAAAAACAAACCTGAAAAAGTCATGTTACAAAATACACAATTTTTTTAAAAAGTTAAAAATTTATACAAAAAATTTATTCATATTAATATAGGACATTATACTGTATTTATAGTGATTTTTTTTTTAAAAAATTATTATTAGTGTAGATGAAGTTAAAAAGAGAAACTCCAGTAGTGTTCAAATTAAGATCATAAAAATAATCTCATTCAGGAAACAGTGAGATACACAACTATGAGAAGAACCTCAGTGAAATGAAACACTAATTAAAGTTTAAAAATTTATATATAAAAACAGCTCTGTGGTGACAAAAAAAAAAATCCCAGTGTCATATAAATGATCAGTGCAAACCTTAAGTACATCTTGTCAGATAAAAGATTAGCAGCAGTCTGCAGCCTGAATTTATTCCAAAAATCAAAGGTCTCAATTTGCAAAGTTATATTCAGTTTGATTACCATTAGTTACAGAACAAAGAAGGCGTACTCACTTTCTTATGTGATTGAAATAAGACTGAAGCCCACTGTATTTTTATTCATTTTAGCGTGATGTCAGGTAGATAAAGAGTGTGTGGCTGCTTTTGTTTGCAGAGGCTGCAACAGAAGACAATAAACTCTTTGTAATGTAAGAAGTGCTTTTTTCTGAGTCCATTTGGGCTGAGCACTTGTGTGCTTGACACAATTAACTGTTAATATGCACATCATGTATTAGATCAGGCCAAAATAATATCTATTTGTTATTTATTTGATTAAATCTTTTAACACATTAATTTGTTATCACTTGAAAGTTGTAACTGATGAAGGTGACGAAGATGACGAGGCTGTTAAAGTTTATTTCAGAAATGGTAGTTCATGAGTCATGTTGTAGATGTAGCCTCAAGGTGGGGTCCGTCTATCTTGTGGGTGACATGTTGCTACTGTGAGCACCCAGGGTCCCTCGGTCCCTCGGTCAGATCTGCCCATCATTTGTGACTGAGATGGTGAAGACTAAAATACTCAGCTTCAGCTCAGGGCTTCAAATACAAGAATTGCAAGCTAATAGTTGGTATCACGATAGCTACCTCCATCTTTTAGATGGCCTCTGACATGACAGGTTTTTGTCAGTAAAAACCCAGTAAAGATGATAATTCAGACCACTGTCTGAATTATCATGAAACTATGGGAGGGAATGTACAAAAATCCACTCATTCATGGATCACGTCATGAGAGTGTTAAATTGGTCATTTCATCTGTGATCCATTCAATCCACAATGTTTTGCAGAATAAGGTTTCTTGATGCAAAATACAGGGAATAGTCCAAACATCTACCCTCCTCTCCAAGATACACATCACAAAGCAATCTAGGGATGGAAATGACACTTTCTGCAGAAACAGGCTGGAAAACGTTGCAGCTGAGGTCCAGGTTGTGAATCTGCACAGCGCTTAAAGTCTTCAACTCGCCTCAACACATTGCTGCCATAGTTATGGGCTGGGAGGAACTGAAGACTGAAAGCGCCACACAGCGCAGCCTCCGGCGCGGCCTCTCGAGCGCTTATCTGCAGCCCTGAAAATTCAATTAGCTGCTAAATCATCACATACAAACCGAAAAACTTTGCCATGGTAGTAGGTCAGCCATCAAAGACGGTTAAATGTCTCACAAGCTCAAAAGTGACAACTTGAACACCTGAACGACAGACTGAGGCAGAAGCAGATAAAAGGAGACAGAGGCAGATAAAAGAGTGTTTGTGTGAACACGTGTGGGCGGTGGGGGAGAAAGGTCACCGCAGTGTTGTGTCGCTCGCTGATAGTAACATGCTAATCAAAATCAAAGCTACGCTACCTTTGCGAGATTAAAAAGGACTTTGACCTTTACTCCTCCTCCCCCCCGTCACCTTTTCCCACCTTTCTTTCATCCACATGTCTTGTATTTCCAACTTTTACTAGATTTCTGTCATTTCTTCTTCACTGCCAATCTAAAATATTTATTTTCATGAGTCAAGGTTTCTCTTTTTCCTCCTTTCAACATCCATCCTTTACCTCCAGCTTGTTACAGCTTTTCTCCTTTTCTCCCCTCCTTACACCTTAGATTTTCTTTCCCCCCTTTTCTTGTGTCAGCTTCAATTCCCTTCTGTCATTTTCTACCTGTTTTCTTTTACTCTTTCATGTTTGATTTCATTTTTTCCTTTTCCCAGGCCAACTTTTGGTTTTTTTTCTCCCCAATCAACACGTTTGAATCCCTCACATTTCCCTCTTTTTTTCTTATAATCCACTGAGTTGTCACGAGGTATTAAAAAAAGTAATAGTTCTGCTGAGCTTTGGAGGTCACCACCACTCATGAAAATGCAACGCAGTGTGTCTGAATCCCGTCAAAAACTGTCCTACCATAACAGATTAACAAAACACTGTGGGTCACTGTACAAAGTACTGAAGGAAAACATCAAATGATAGCTGAATTTAAAATTACATATAATCACAGATGACAGGAGATGACAGAAGATAATCTGGCAAGAATACAAATGGATGAGATGCATTACAGTTGATGCTTCCTTAGTTTGGGTGTTACTGAGAGCTTGTTAGTTGAGAAAAAAAGAAAAAAAAAAGTTTCCAAGCTTTATAAATTACTATGAGAAACTACTGAGTGATTGTTGGGACCGTCAGCACTCTACGTGTTGAGCACTTTATTAGGAGCTTCCACTTTTGAACAGAATTTGGCAAGAACAGCAGTGTCAACAGCTCACACTCTTCCTGGTGTTGCTGTAAAGGTGTGAGCAAAGTTTTCTTGGCAGAGTTTGTATCCCTTAACACCAGTGGGTTCAGTACCACAGCCTGAGCTTCCCTGCTGATTACATGCAACCCTTAATGGCCAGAAATGTAAAGTTATTGAGCTGGTGAGACAGTTTTCCCAACTCATCGCATACTTTGACCCCTTGGTGTCACATGAGATTCATTTTTCAACTTGCAGAGTTTCTGATAGTTTTGATGCCTAAACTAAGAACAAAGTGCTGCCCCACCCCTCCAATCTCATAATATTTAGTTTGCCACTCTTTAAATGGTGTCTGCTATCTCAAATCATTCACTATTGCCGCAGCTGGCATCAAGGCACCAATGTCAAAGTATATCTCTGTGACAGAAGCAGCATCTGACATATTAGACTCCCTAGGATGAATGAACGTCCTTTCCTTAAATGCTTATCCAATCTAGGGCTACATGGGGGCTGGAGCCTGTCCCACAGCAGAAGGCAGTCTGTCACAGAGCTAACACAGAGTGAGGACAGAGGACACTTCCCTGGTGGCTACACATGTTTGGAACGCCATAAATGCAACAAGCAGCTGATATGAGCAGAGTGAGAGCGTAAATGAGTAATCAATGTTTAAACTGGAATTGGGGGGAGGGGGGTGTCATGTGGACACAGGTAAAACAAGGAAGACCCCCACCACCTGTCAGAGTTGAACCCAGGACTGAGGCAACATTACTACATTGCTGACCACTGCACCACTTATCTTTTTTTCACTTACTCTGCAGGGCAGGGAGGTGAGTCCCAAATGGACTTTTGATGTCCAACACCCAGGGACCATCTGACATGACCTGCTCCAGGGACAGTAGCAGGTGAGGAGTGTGCCTGGTATGGTACACCTGTCAAACTATAATACAGGTGTCCTAAGATAAGCTCAGGGAGGACATAAACCTCCCCTGGAAAAGAAGGGCAAAAACTCGCTTGCTCTTGCTTGTCAGTGTGAATATGGATGAATGTGCTGCAGATAAATCTGCAGAAATTATTCAGCGCAATCATGTCAAAGGAATATTTCTTGCTTGATAGAGGCAAAAGGGGACTTTACCCATTGTGAGTCTGGTGCTCCTAAAAAGGTGCTCAGTTAGTATGGTGATATGGTGAAGTCACAGCATAAATTTCCTGAGCTCCAGGAAACTGATTTTTTTTGTTCCCCTTGTAACAAAAAAAAAATGGCTAAAGTGATCCTCTCTGTGCTGCTCTGATTTGTTTACAGTTATTAAACTAATCTACTAATGACTGCCTTGAAGACTTTTCTATGGTGAAATTTCTAAAAAGCACTTTGAAGTTTGATCTGCTGTCATTTAGGAAAAGCAGTGGCAGTAACCAGATTACCTCCTTTCTTTTCCTTCGTCCTTAAATGTCACTGATGTGTATCACAGCTGCACAGGGGGGTGCGGTGGGGGTGTTTTATGACACCATTAGAATATTAATAATACTATCTTTGTGTGCATGCGTCTCTTCATGTGTGTTCAGCTGAAGGTGTAAATGAGGAGACAGCAGAGGGCGAGTGGAGGTCTGCTCACTCCTTATCCCTCCTCTAGTTTGGCTCTTTGCTAGTGTTCTTGTCAGTGCTGGTAGCATGAGACAGTACCTGTAGCCCATTCAGGTTGCCAACAGGATGGCACATCCATATGTGCCATCACATTGTGCCATCACAATGTGGTGCGTCTCCCTGCACAGTCTGCACAGTCTCCCTGCACAGTCTAAAGAGTATGGAGGCGATGCCAGGAGGCAGGCTGTTACATGAGGAGAGCTGGAGGGGGCTGTAGAAGGGCTTCAACCCAGTAGCAGGACCGGTATCTGCTCCCTTGGGCTGAGAAAAGCAAGAGAGCACTGCCAGAGCCCTACAGAATGACCCTATTTGCATGTTTCTGACCAAACTGTCGGGGAAAGAATCCACGAGTGTGGCATGATGCGCCAATACCCTTTAGTGGGACCTGTAATACCCAGCAGCACCATGCAGCTCAGCTGGCATTCAGAGACTTCACAACTGGCAGATTAGCCACTGGTGCCACATTCTCATCACAGATAATGTTGCAGTCATCATAATGTTTGTTATGGCATCTCCAGACTCACTCAAGCATGTCACATATACCCAGTGTGAACCTGCTCTTATTTGTGAAGAGAAGGGAAGGGGTGCCATCGGCAGACCTGAATGCTGATCTCTTTTTTGGGGATGTTGTCTTGTTGTTGCCTCTCCAGTGCACCTGTTCTCACTTTTATTTGCACCAAGCAGGTGAAATGGAGTCACAGTGGTTTGTGCGTCCTAACTGGACAGACTGATATCCCTGTAGTTTAACTAACATTACATAACTGCGATGATCAAGCGTTCCCTTAAATTTTTATGAGTAGCGTAGAAAAAAAAAACATGACCCAAATGCTTTCTAATGTAGCTGTGAGTATGAAGTATATGAAGGCATCTGAGTGATAATTAATCTGCAGTGTTGTTACCTCTTGCATTGTTATTACAAGTGAGTAGTTAACACTGTTGCCTCCCAGCAAGAAGGTTGCAGATTTAAACCTGGGTGTAAAAGCATTTTATCCCATTTAGATACAGTTACTATTTCTTTCTCTAACAGATCATTTTGGGCCTTTTGTACAATGAATTATCTTGAGAATATTAACGAGAAAATTAATGTGGCTTCAGGTCAGGTAGTTTATGGAATTACTGGGAATTAGCCAGAGCTGATATAAATGGCTGTCGGCATTGTTCACTTTAATAAGCACACACACTGAACAATGATCTGCTAAGTATTTTTTTCTGCAGTGATTTGCTTGAAAAAATAGCAAGGCAGGATAAAAGTTTGATAGTAGATTATTTAGCCTTGAAAATGGAGTAAAAGTGTTGGTGTTTTGCTCATTTGAAAGCCACAATTCTAAAACCTACACATGGCAGTTCAAAGATATGTTAGGGTTGCAAAAAAGATGCTGCCTTGACCGTCAGCATGTAGAACGCAGAACAACTGAGGTAATACAGAGGACAATGTACAAGACAACAGTCGGAGACAAAAACATGCACTTGAGGACTGTGTGAAAAACAACAAAACACGGATATCCATAAAATTTTTAAAAAGTCGCAAAGAAACTGCAGCAAGTCGGAGAAACATCAGGAGTGCAGTCAACTTCAAACAACGAGCACTGAGCAACTGATATGATAGAGCTGAACCAGTTAGGTTCTTAGTAGATACACCCAGCTAGTCATTAAGACTCACTGAACTGACACCAAATTCAAGCATTCTTTAAGTCATACAAATAAAAACCCTCCACATCTGTTACCCATGCATACATTTACAATGACCCATCCAAACCCTATGTGAAAAAGTAACTGCCCCCTAAACCCAATAACTGGTTGTACCACCCTCGGCCGCAAGAACTGCAATCAAGTGTTGTGATAACTGGCAATGAGGGTTCCACTGGAGAAATTTTGGCCCACTCTTGTTTACAGAATTT
Source organism: Archocentrus centrarchus (assembly GCF_007364275.1). Taxonomy (NCBI): domain Eukaryota; kingdom Metazoa; phylum Chordata; class Actinopteri; order Cichliformes; family Cichlidae; genus Archocentrus; species Archocentrus centrarchus. The sequence goes on along the minus strand of NC_044365.1, from coordinate 19,533,114 downwards.
TTTTTAATTGAGGCACACTGAAGTGTTTTCCTGCATGAATGGTCTGTTTGAGGTCATGCAAAAGCATCTCAATCAGATTTAAGTCCAGACTTTGACTAGGCCACTCCAGAATCTTCATTTTGTTTTCTTTTGAGCCATTCAGAGGTGGACTTGTTGGTTTATTAGATTATTGTCCTGCTGCATAACCCATGTCCACTTGAGTTTTAGGGCACAAACTGATGGCTGGACATTCTCCTTCAGGATTTTCTGGTAGGGAGCAGAATTCATGGATGCATCAATAACAAGCCATCCAGGTCCTGAAGTAGTAAAGAGGCCCCAGACATCACACCACCGCTGCTGCCATGCTTAATTTCGTGTTAGTTTTATGCCAGATGTAATGGGACATTCTGCTGTTGAGACAAAAAGTTCAACTTTTGTCTTGTCAGTCAACAGAATATTTTCCCAAAAGTCTCGGGGATCATCAAGAGATGAATCTTTGTGTTATTTTTGGTCAATAGTGGTTTTCTCCTTGGAACTCTCCCATGGATGCCATTTTTTTGCCCAATGTCTTGTTGACTCATGAAATCTGACCTTAACTGAGTCAAATGAGGCCTGCAGCTCTTTGGATGTTGTTCTGGCTTCTTTTGTGACCTCCTGGACGGGTCACTGAGGCCCTCTTGGAGTAATTTTGGTAGTAGTTTGGGAAGGTTCACAACTATTCCAAGTTTTTTCCATTTGTACATAACAGGCTCTCACTGTGGTTCACTGAAGTCCCAAAGCCTTAGAAGCGGCTTTGTAACCCTGTTACTTTTTCACATAGACCCAGATAGGTTTGGATGGCTTTTGGTCTTAATAAATGGAATCATCCTTTTAAAACCGCATTTTGTATTTATTTGGGTTATATTTTTCTAATCTGAAACACAAATATGCAAAAAAATGAATAAAACAATAATAATAATAACAATCAGGAAGAGGGCAAATGTATTTTTCCGGCACTATATAAATATCAGTCAAGCGGAGTGAGACTTGCAGGTTTTTGAAGATTGCACCAACCAAAGCTGAAGATTAAACTGCAGGTAGAAGTAGGGCTAAAAGATTTGAAAACATCAATATTTTATGGTTCCAACTTTTAAATGCGTGAATTTGCTTCGCTGCCTTTCAGTAATTTTGATCATTTAGAAGTTTGGGATGTTGGTTTGACATTTAAAATGGTGTTACTTTAATCTTAGAGTAGATCCAATAAAACACATTTGTGCCATCAGAGCTGTAAAAATATCACAGTTTAGTTTAGACCAGTGGTTCTCAAATCCAGGCCTCGTGGCCCAGTGTCCTGCAGGTTTTAGATGAGTCCCTGATTCAACACACCTGAATCAAATGGCTGAATTACCTCCTCAGTATGCAGTCAGGTTCTCCAGAGTCCTGCTAATGACTTCTATATTTGACTCAGGTGTGTTGAAGCAGAGACACATCTAAAACCTGCAGGACACTGGGCCACGAGGCCTGGATTTGAGAACCACTGGTTTAGACATAGCTTCCAGGTCTGAAAAGGGTCACATGTTGCATTTTTCTTTTTTGTTTTCACCGAAAAAAAAATGTTGCCATTTAATTTTAATGTTGTGTAGGAAGTGCCACATAATGATTTGTTTCAGTAGAGCTACCTGCTTTTATTTCTGCATAAATTAGGCACCATAAACTGTATGATTGCATCTCCAAAATGTCAACATCATCCAACCCAAACAAATTCTAAGTTTGTATGTTCATTTGTGTGCCCGCTAAAGATGCAAGCCTAAAGTGAATTATATAAAAAGACTTCTAATTTTCCCATGGTCGACATGTTTTACAAGAGGAAGAAGCATAAAGAGACGCAGAGAGAGATGCTGGCAAAAAGAAAAAACCCTGTGTCACTAAGAAACAAAAAGAACAATCCCTCAGAGAAATGCAGTAACACTCACCTGTTTGTTCATGAATATATAGATGAAGGGGTTGAAGACAGTGGACAATTTGGCCAGCAGTGATGGCATGATGGTCACCTCTGGAGTCAAAAGATCATGGGGGCCAAAGGTTGCAAGCAGAGCTGCCACACCATAAGGCAGCCAGCAGACCAGGTAGCACACCACCATGGTGACAACCATCAGCAGCACCCGCTGCTCTCGGCGACGGGTCACCACCGAAGTCACACTGCGGACCTGACACAGAGAAAAAGAAAAAAAAAAAAACTTTATTGATCTATTAGCAAGAAAGCAGTGCTACTGCAGTTTCAGCAGACAGTTTGTTTCCCTGCATGTCAGTACCAGCCTGACCAATTAGAAAGCTACCATACCTCCCTCACAACACCATCACTCAAAGCTGCAAAAACCCACCTAAAACCAAAGTGCAAACATTAATTTTCAAAAACAAGAGTTTGTCAAACACAGCCAGAAAATTTGAGAATTTTTTTAAAGACTAGAACCCGAGGATCATGAGAAAAGATCCAAATTGTGGTCCTGAATAACCTGTGACAGAGAAAAAAACCCAGCAGCATGATGTACATTGAATTCAATCAATTAGCAGGAGCCACAGTGGAGAACAGCAGCAAAGGCAATATTGTATTTTATTAGCAACAGCAGAGACTAATGTATGTGGTTTAATAAGCTGGAATTCATAGCTCCATCATACATAAAAGAAGATGATATTTCAGTCAGATGAGGATTCACTCAAGCAGTGGACATACTGAAAGACAGATTTGAGGCTTGAGACAGTAAACCGAGACTCTACCCTACCACAATCTGAATCCAGACCTTGAAGACTTCTCCAGCAACACTGACATTGATCTAGAGAGGCAGCTTCCAAATGAGTAGCTGTCCAATTTATTTCTTTTTTCTTTTTTGAAACCTCAATCTCTTGTCTGGTTGAAAAATACTTCACTAACCTTAAATTGAAGGACTGAAGAGGGGGAATAAAAGTTTCTTACTTGTATTTAATTTTCTTCATACTAACTTTTCAAGGTGTTTATGAACTCACAAAGAAAGGAGGCATCCTTGTGTTCCTAAATTCATTTTCTCTTCCAAGATGACAAAACTAAATCACAGCAGCAGCACACCTTTTTACAGACAAACAGAACAAAGTGCACCATCTGAAAAACTCAACATAAGGAGACAAAGGCATTAACTGTGAGACTTGCACATGTCCACACGAGGTTTCTATTCTGGTTCAGTCGTATGTTAGGACGTTGACGTTTCACTAGTTCTTCAATTTTACCAAATAGCAGGGGGGGGAACACTAAGATGAAATGCTGCCCCCTGAAATGAGCCTATGAGCATGAACCTGCCACCTCTCTGAATCCCTGCTGCTTCCTCTTGTTATCGTCTTCTCTGCTCTAACTGGAAGCACTCATGCTTATTTATATACCTAAACCGCAACTGACCTTCTGACTGACAGCCAGAGAGAAGAATTATTATAGATTAATTAATCTATTGACAGAACCCTTGAGATAACAGCTGAATGGGATTTATGAAAATTGTCATTGACTGGAGCTGCAAAAGGCTGGACTGACGTTTAAACCTGCACAATCAGGCCTTCTTCTGCCAACATAAATATTGCATTCTGAAACTCCTAAATATTCATACATAAAGCAAAATCATTTAAAAGTCAGAAATAAACAGAGGTGGCAGGGAGATGGAATCAAAGTTTGTAGATGTGCAGATGCAGCTCTGTGGTAGGTGCACATTTTTGGATACAGAGTTGTGATGAGAGGAGCTGTAACCAGGGCTTAAGCCAGAAAGGCACAGATTTGAAACAGAAATATGAAACAAAGAGTGATAAAGGTGATGCAGGAAGATGATTTAACTGCAAAATCACACAAGTGCTCAGCCGGCTTGTTTTTATACAGGAATATGACCAGAACCAGATGAGCGGAGTCCTTTATTGCAAACAGATTTTGTCCCTGACAAGTTGCGCACATTGTCAGAGATTGACAATGTGTTGCAATCTGTCTTTGTTTATAAATCAGACTGCAAATATTGGAAAACCTTCACCAATCTGTCTGGGAGTGATTGCAGTAAGTCAGAGTCAGACAGGTTGCCTCCCAGAAGGTCTTGCGATTAAAAGTGATTGCCCAGAGGTTGTTTGTTTTTTGGTTTTTTTTTTAACTCTAGTGTGACTGTGCCATTAGTGATACTGCATTCATCTTAGTGTCTAAAATTTATAATCCAAATTTTGTTGATGCAACCTTTATTTTAAAACAGGTACTAATGTGATCAGTTAGTGCAGATGAGCACTTTAGTGGCGATTAAATCCCAGTCCATTCAAGAGCTGTGAAAATATTTCTGGGTTTAAACCTTGGGGTCACTGGTTTGTACAACATGCAATCTGTTTGTGACAAATCTCAAATTACTTGTGTTTGGGCCTGTACTGTTAAAACTGCCAGTTTGTCCATTACGTGTTAATTGTCGAGCTGGCAACTGTGAAAAATTATCAAATTATCATTATCATCTTCCGTGAGCAAACTGCAGCCTCTCAAGCCATGTGACAGCTGCTGTGTCAGCTGGACGAGGAGGATGTTTGAAGATTATTACAAGCCTCTACCCCCCTGAAGCATGGAGCTGTTTTTTTTTTTTTTTTTTAAAGGCAGAGCATGCTAGAAAAACTCATGTTTAGAGATGTGACAGTGTCAGGTCAGATATGGAGCACACAGTGTCACACAATTAAGGGCACGCTCCATCGTGTTGCTGGGTTGATGGTTATCAATGGATGCAGATTGCATAGAAGCAGAATGCATGTATGAGCATCTCTAGCTTCTCTTTAGAAATGATGGATCTGAACTTACTAATTTAAAAAAAAAAAAAAAATTCATAGATGGTTCAAAAGAAAAATACATCCAGATGTTAATAAATTGTGTCTAATGTTATAAGTAGAAATTATTTTTAAAATGCTTTAAAGTGTAGTAAGTAAAAAGTGCCTGCACTGTGGTACAAAGGGCAAAATTACAATTCAGTCCTTCTGGTCATTTGTCCTGTGCAAAAGGAATTCAACAAGCAGTCTATGCATCTGTAATTCCTGAATGGATGCAAAGTCCAGACCTGACTGTCCATTATACTGAAGGGGCTGAAGGATGAATGTGATTAGAGGTGTACAGTTGTATGCAGAGCAGAAGATTCAGTGTGCATCCTGAATTTTAAATCTCCGCCTCTTCAGGGGAGGAGATGAGAAGTTCTTGTGGTAACGAGTGCAAACAGTTTAAAGCCCAAGCTGCAAATTTAGGCAGCATGTCTTCCAAAAATCTAATATTTTGTTTTGTTTAATATTAGACTTAGATAACTTGAGTAAATACAAAATGCTGACATACTTTTTCACAGCACCGTACAATGACACCTGTCCCGCTATAACTACTCTGAGCTTGGTTCAGCTAACATATCGATCCATGAGCTGGTGGAAGGCCAATGGAGAGGCATTTCAGTCTGACAGTCAGTCATAGAGCTTTTAATATTTATTGATTTTCTGCAGGAGTAGTACTGGCTTCACATGAGAGTTCTCCATATTCCAAATTAAATGCAACTCAAATTTCATTATATTTTAGTAATTTAAATTATTTTAGGTTAACCTAAAGGGGACCTATTGTCCTTATTTTCTGCCATTTTCTCCAATAGCCAAGCAAAACAATGGCTCAAACTTCCTTTCATTTTCGTTGCACAAGTTTTAAGGTCACTTGAGGCTGTTGCTCTATTTAAAGTCAACGGTGTAGCTAAGAAGATCTAAAAGGTCAGGAGTCACCAGTGACAAGGACACGCCGTTCTACAAGAGGCAACAGTAATGCAGTGACTTCAGCTTTTGACACTCACTGGGGAGCAAACTGTCACGTCTCACGTCATTTACAGTTTGGCAGATTGAATCTTTGTCCTGCTCAACACTGGATGACTTGCAAAACAGCTCCACCACTTACCCACCTACCATTCCTATAACCTGCTATTACTAGAAGGACTTTGTCTTTTGGTTTATTTGTTTATAATCAATTCAATTTGATCCTCTCGGGTTTTTCATCTTCATAATTTTTGTAATTTTAGCTTGTTTCAAAGCTTTCTTTCTACTTTCTTTTTTTCTGTAATGACTAGTAATCTGAGGTACCTACTCATTTTCCCTGTCTCTTCAATCTGGAAAAAAAGAACTTGCAGTATTTTGCTGGAATGCAATAACTTTGTCTCCTGTTGAAGACCTCGATCTGTAAGGTTAAATAAGGAGAAACAAATACATATCTTTCATTGTTCTCTCTCTCCCACTGATACACACACACCTACCTCCAGATAGTCTCTGTACTGCATTTCAGCTCCTTCATCTCCTCAATCATATCTGTTGATTTTAGGGCAGTAAATCTTTACTCTTGTAGAATCTCATTCAGTCTTTAAATTTGATCCAGGATGATCATCTCTGGGTTTTGTTAGGCTTTAAATTTAGAAGAAAAAGAAAAACACCACCAAGGATAACTTGTCCATGAATGGCTTTGCCAAGCTAAAGTTAAGTGTACTTGCTTTTGCATGTTTCTCAGGTGATTTCTGCAAATCTCGTTTCACTTTAGCTTTGTTTGTACTGCTGATTGCTGCTTGGCATTCATTGTGAAGCTTCTCTTTGTGTTGATATTTTTATAATCCATGGTTCTGTTGTTACTGTCTTTAGTTTTTCTCTTCCTTTGTTTTGGTAAATATTGATTCTTTAGTTTGTATTATCCTCAGTTCTTGTCTGTGTCTGTGTGGGTGTTTTATTTTGAAGGTTAAACCCTCATATGGCTTTTTTAAAAATTTCCCTTTGTTCTTTTCCTACATGTTTTAGGGTCTGATAAACTTCAACTCTTCCCTGTTACCCTTACCTCCTTTTAGGCATTTAATCTTTGTCTTTGCCCTCCCATCAGAAAGACATGCAGCATGTAATCAAATGACTACAGAGATTAGTTTGACTGTTTTGTTATTCTAAACCTGTGCATCAGCAATCAACAAACAGCATTAACAGGATACAAAGTAGCCTGATAATAGAATAAAATTGTCTACACAACCAGAAAACTCTTAGAGTGCAAAAACAGAAAAACAAGTACACCTAAACACACACACACACACACACACACACACACACACACACACACACACACACACACACACACACACACACACACACACACACACACACACACACCTGTTCTATAATAAATGCATAAATAGGACTAAAAATATATGCAGTACTTTACATACAAAAAGCTCCGTCAGCTGAAACTTATACAGCGTGTTTCTGCAGTACATTTGTTCTTAGCCTTAAAGAAACTTGGAAAAAAAAAACATTTTAATAAATATGTTTGAAAAACTCTGAAGGGCACATCAATAAAATAGATACTTGTGCTGACTTTGTTTTTCTGCCATTGAACAGGAATAGTGCATTACAGTAGAGCTTTTTTTTTTTTTCCCCAAGGTTTAACCTATCAGGAGCTGTCAGTTGCAGGTGTTGTGCTTCAATAGAGTGAAGAGGAGGAATCTTTAGAGCCAGGATCCTGTGTTTGTTAAACTAATAGTAGTTTAGTTATGAGCTTGCTTTAGAACAAGGGGCATTTTCTGATTAACTTCATTTGGCTACTTGGGGCTTAAACTTCTATAATAAACATTAACAGGCTATATTAAAGTTATAAAGGGAGAATGACAGAATTATTGTCCTACTACCACCTTAGAGACAAAAACATTTTTAGCTGTATTTAAGTAGCAAATAACCAACTTTAAGTTGGATCTTTAGGCACTTTGTTTCTAGCATGTGTGTCATAAAAACACATTTGCTCCAATTTCTTTAATTAAATCTGTGAAAAATACCAAAGATAACACAGTTTCACAGGCATAAAATAGTATTTTTGCAACAACAGGATGATTCCCAAAGAGCTATTAGCTGTTATCTATTTGGCATATTTCAACATGTTGTTCCTAAAAAATAATAATAATCTGAAGAAACTGGACACATGGAGTACAAAAAGGAGAAGTGTCAGTCCTAAAAAAAAAAAAAAAGAAAGAGAAACTATCTACAGCAGATGAACACTATCTGACAGCCATGTATTTAAAGAACGGGAGGGTGGGGGGAATCCAAAGACCTGACACGCATCTGGCCCTTCAGATGATCCATCTACTGAAACACCAGAAATGGTCTCAGCGGAAGTGTGGCCATCAAGGAGCCATAAGGAAGTCAAACAGAAAGGAGAAAGGCTGATGTTTGCTAAATTAGCCAAGAACTGGACTGAAAATCAGTAGCAGAGAGTTCAGGCTCTGTTGTGCTACATACTGTATTTGCATGTATGTTTGCAAAAGCAAACAAAACTCACAGAGTGAGCGAATATGCAGAGGCCTGAAGGAACCTGGTTCCCTCCTCAGTTTCAGTTCTTCTGCTTGTATTTGTGTGGCTTCAACACACAGTCTACACACTCAAGAGATATAATCACAAAACTAAAGGGACGGCTTTATCTGTTTGTCCTGCGAGTGTGAAAAATGCACACTGTGTAAGCAGGGGATTATCTTAACCCCAGGTAACCTTACGCCTACACCGCTGTGAGACGACGGCGCACGCACGCACGCACACAAATCCACTCGCACATGAGCACACATACAAGGCAGAAAAGCTAAATTAAATGCACTTCCCAGCAGATGCCAATCACCATCACCGGGAGCATTTTCTCATGCCTGTCCCCACATGAAGCTACATTTTGCTGTGGTTAATTAGAAAACCTGCCAGCGATCCTCACACAAGATTTGATTATAGAATCAAAGCATCATAACAAAGCCAGAAAAATGATTAGGATCTTTATCAGCTCATTAACCAGAGCAACTATCAGTTCAACTCTTGTATTGAGATTGTGGCAACAAGTTTGTTTTAATAAGTCAGTTATCAGCTTGGTAATTAGAATGATAGTTTAATGACTTCAAGTGGAGAGACACCAGCTGTGAATTAAAGATTCCTAAGTCACAGAACTAATACGTGAGGCAAAGACAGCCATCTTCCTGCCTTCAGGGCTCAGTTTATAAAAGCTTTTAGTGTCACAAAAAAAAAAAACTGTCAAACTTACAAACTGCATTTTGTTTTATTAGCCAGCAAATCCAGCAGATTTGTTGTGGTTAAAAGAAATAAAAATTGAATGTGTCCGACTGCTCCGCATAAAAGAAAATTACCACCAATTGCATCCATTTAGCCTTTTATCACAGTGACAGAATATTTATTAGCACACACTTTCCCTCTGCATTAATTCTTTGGCTGTTTAGTGTAACTGACATACCCATCAATTTCCCCAGCAATGCTCAACCTGCATGCATTTTACAGTCAATACAAGTCCAATATTCACACTCTTTTTTTTTTTTTTTTGTTTTTTTACTCTGCACCAACTCCAGAGTCACCATCTTCTGGGCCTTAGCTCATCTTCTGTGTGAAAGAAGCCCTTTTAGCTTGTTGGTTACAGAGGTAAGGTGCAGCTTTGACTTTGAACGTTCTACATTTCCTGTTTGTGTCACACTTTAATTCAGGGTTTGATTTTGTAGACAAGTCACCATTTTCCATGCAAACTACAGATAACCATGCTAGCAACCAAAGCTATCACAAGGAGGATTTTGCCTCTTTGCAACAGCCTTCATCTAGCAATAGCCAGCAACTATTCACCAACCAGCTGGTGACGACCACTGGTTGCCAGGGGTTGCTAACTGGTCTCTAGGCCTGTGCGACTGAGGACTCAGACTCAGAGATGTGGAGAGGAGAGTAAAAAGAAATCAGAATGGGATTTCTCTTTTTAGATACTTCAGAGGAAATCTGAATAAAACCAGATAGTTTTCAAACTGCCAAAACTACACTGAAAAAAAAAAAACTCAGCTGTCACTCTTTCACAGTCATCTTCCTTCTCAACTATCCCCCCCCCCTTTTTTTTTCCTGGTTCACTACACCTACATCTGAGTGTACCTGCCATGACTAACAGAAAGCAGTATGCTAAGACTTCTCACTACATCTGGCCCGTCTTCCTCTGCTTAATTAATTCAGATGGTGTCACTGATAAAGTAACTGAGTCTGCAGCATCACTTTCTTTCTCTGTACCAACTCCTCCACTCCTCGACTGCATATCCTAAGGAAGTTTAAAACCGTTTACAATAGCTGCAAATTTGAAATCTGGTAAGGTTCAAATCATAAGGTTTAACCCTATTGGGACAAGAAACATACAAAATGATATCAATTTTCAGGACATGATGGCTGCTAATACAACCGTAACTGTTGTCTTAATGAGACCTTTAGTGAGTTTGTGTAACCGTTTTCTTTTCCATTTACTTCCAGCTAACACATTCTGCAATACATAGAGTATTTCAACTAGTTTTACACGTTCTCTTTGATTCTGTAATTATTAATGCATACAGTTACACTTAAATCGAGTCACTGCTCCAAACAGCAAGCAAAAAAAAAAAGAAAAAGGTTCCATTTGCTTGCAGGCATGGAAGAGACCCAAAGAAGCACGGCACATGAACCAGCAAATGGTGTGGCAAATTAAATTCTTGTGCAAACAACATCAATGCAGACAACACCCACAGGGCTAATGGAAACTGAGTTCCCACACAGTTAATGTGAAGACATATGATGCACAACCAACCACTGAGGCAACCCCAATTCTTAGACTTATTCTGCATGTAGCTGCCACAGATTAACGTAAAGCTTATACATCACAGTGGAGGCAAAGACAGACAGGTAGCCACACAGAACGAGAACGAGAACATTGTCAAAAGCACCCATTGTTCAGTCATAAACAGGCAAACACAAAGATATTCAGCAATGATTGAGAAATATTTGATTAATACTGTAAATGGTTTGTTTCAGTTTTATTTAGTTTTTAATAGGTTAGGCTTTTTCACCCAACATTTTCAGATCAATATTTTAAATGTTTTCTATTTTTCTGAAAACTTTCTTTATCATCATGACCCTAAAACTAACCATAACCCTGTGCTGACAAAATGTTATTTATGGAGTTGTCAGTCGGGTGACACAAAAATAACCATTCTGACACACCACAAAAGCTATTTTTAGTTTGTTCAAATTCAAGTGAAGTTTGCACTTTCTCCCTGAGCCTGAATGGGTTCTCCAGCTTCCTACCACAGTCCATAGACATGCATGTTAAGTTAAATGGTGATTCTAGACTGGCCCTAGATGTGAATATGAGTATTAATGGTCGCCTGTTTCTCTGTGTTTGCCATGTGATAGACCGGTGAGCTGCTCAGGATTCTCGACCTATGACAGCTGAGATAGGCTCCAGCCCCCCCTGTGATCCTGAATCAGACAGGCAGTTAAGAAAATGGATGGAGGGAGCAATTTTTCCACAAATAAAGAGACTGCTGGTCTTCACATACCAACAAACCCCCGAGAAGGGAGTCTATATAAAGATGGGTAATATCTCACCTCTTTTCCCAGCTGCACACATGTGAAGTGAACTGAACATAGGGATGCGGTTGGGGTCTCACACACAACCCTTTGAGCTTTACACCCTTCCCCATCTTACCGTTTTGTATACAGACCTAAATAGAAACAACTTTTTCCCCATAAATCGATTGTGCTCTTAGATTGTTTTAAAGACCAAGATGGCAGTGCCTATTTCTAACAGGTATTTTGGCTCCACTTCTGTTAAGTTTAATATTTATAGATTCTATGTTATAAATCCATGATGATTTGCTTTAAGCCTAATTAGGTGCCTTCTGATAATGAGGACGTTTTTCTATTTGGCATAAAGTTTCGCTTGATCTTGCCATATCAGTAAAAAGCTTTAGCAGTGTTCTGCATATGAGGAAACTCTTCAATCACTTCTATGAGCCACATAAGAACACGTCTGTGCAAGTGGCTCTGGCATAAGGCCCGCTGACAGCAAAAATATCATAATTGAGCTTCAATACTAACTGTGTATAATTTGTGTGTAAGTGGAGAACATAACCACCTCCTCAGGTCATTAAACCCCCACACTACCAAAATAAATATGAAGACGTGCTCTCCCTGTCATCAGTGGAAGATATAGCTACAGCTACAGATGGGTTCCCTTTTTTTTTAGTGGCACTGACAATCTCATAATATGATGGAAGCTGGCTTTTGGATCTGTTACGATTAAAAATATTGATGGCCATTTAGCTTTCCAATAGACCTGTCTGACCACAACACAAGTTTCCACTCCCTGAGGGAACTTCACAGGTATGTCTGAGCCCAGAGAAGTCGACACTACTCTGGGACTTTGTAAGCATGAGACTTCCTTTCTGTATAGCTGATGACTTTGACATACTGGCAACACTGGAGTTAACTGACAAACATGTAGCAAAACAGTCCTGAACACCTGTGATCATATCACCTAAAAAATGAAGGCTTTTGTGCAGAACTGTCAGAGAATCCCATGCAAAACATGCAAAATTCTTCTGTGTACATCCATCAACCATAACATTATGACCACTGGCAGATGAAGTGAATAACAATGATTATGTGTTCATTGTGGCACCTGTTAGTGGGTGGGATATATTAGGGAGCAAGTGAACATTTTCTCCTCAAAGTGGGCCAAGGAAGGAACAGTGATGAACCAGCGACAGGGTCATGAGCCACCAAGGCTCACTGATGCAGGTGGGGAGGGAAGACTGTCCCGTGTGGTCCAATCTAACAGACGAGCTACTGTAGCTCAAGTTGTTGAAAAAGTTGATGCTGATTCTGATAGAAACGTGTCAGAATACACAGTGCATCACAGTTTGTGTATAGGACTGTATAGGTGCAGACAAGTCTAGGTTCCAATGCTGACCCCTGTCACCCACTGAAAGTGCCAAAAATGGGCATGTGAGCATCAGAATTGGACCACAGAGCAGTGGAAGAAGGTTGCCTGGTCTGATGAATCCCGTTTTTGTTTACATCACACGGAGGGGCGGGTGCATGTGGTTGCTCACCAGAGGAAAGACCAGGATGCACTATGGAAAGAAGGTAGGCCGGTGGAGGCCGTGAAATGCTTTAGGCAATGTTTGACTGGGAAACCTTGGGTCCTGCCATCCATGTGGATGTTACTTTGACAAGTACCACCTACCTACAGTAAGGATTGTTACAGAACACACCCTTTCATGGAAACAGAATTCCCTGATGGCTGGGGCCTCTTTCAGCAGGATAATGCTCCCTGCCACAAAGCTAAAATGGTTCAGGACTGGTTTGAGGAGCACAACAACGAGTTTGAGGTGTTGACTTGGCCTCCAAAGTCCCAGATCTCAATTCAAACGAGCATCTTAACAGCACAGATACCACAGCACACCTCCAGGGCTCTAGTGGAGTCCATACGGGTCAGGATTGTTTTGGCAGCAAAAGATGGCCATAATGTTATGCTTAATCAGCGTAAACCCTTGATTACAATCACCTGCTAGCTGTTTAAATCATATTATTACCATCTTTAACCTCATAAGTCACCTTAAATTGACCAAATCTATTTCTGGTAGGTGCTATCAGCTTGAAAGGCAGGAATGAATTTACACTTATGAATAAAATGAGGCTAACAAAAGAAAACATTAAATATTTATTGTCATTATATGATTTGCAACAAAATATAAGTCAAAGAAAATTTAACAAATCAGCTTTCTCTTTCTTAATGTACATTTTTCATACCAGCCAAGTGGATTTGGGCTTATCCATAAAGAGCATTAGTCGCCTCAATTAGCTGGCAGTGAGAGTGAAGGCCTGTATTCTCAAGGTTTAATGAAGCACCGCAGAAGTGTGTAATGGAGACAGTTGTCTGTAATCCTGTCATTAACACCACACTGCGCACTGAACCTCTGTGCTGCTCTCTACTTTGCTTCCAAACTACCATTTTCAGCCTTTTAATGTGACTCTGAAAATCTCTTAACTGCCACCTGGAAATCACAGCTTTCCTCTTACCTGCTCGTACAGGTATCCTCGACCTTTTCAGCAAAACTCACACCGCTATTTAAGAGAAATCTGCCATACCAGACCTCTACATTTATCCATCCATCCACCTATTTTCTTCCACTTATGATATATAGTGTTACAATGGTGGATGTTCATTTTAAACATGGCTAAAGTTTCAGTGAGGTTAGCATATGCAAGCAATCCCTGTGACCCAGAAGCTCAGTTTTCTCCACTCTTAGATCCTTATGACATCAAAGGGCCGAGAACTACTTAATATGGTCATATGGTAGCGCTAGAATAAAAAAATAAAGCTGAAAATGAGCAATAAAACCCTAGTTTAATCCACAAACACGTCATTAAGTCAGGAGTGAAATAGAAAGTTTATACCTGAAGGAGAAAAAAAAATGCTAAATCCTAAAGTGTGAAATTTATCTTCAACTTTTACCTCCAAGTTTTAGCCCTATGGTTTGTGTTTGTATTATGTGTAATTACACTCATTTTGGGAAAAAAAAACAAAAAAACATTTTCATCCAATATTACAAGCTGCTCATATTGGATGAACATGGCTCATAACGAATTATTTGAAATTTTCAAAAGGCAAATGATGTGCTGCCCTCCTGGATTCGAATCCACCACCTGGCCAGGGCCTTTCTGTGTGGGTTCTTACCAGGTACTCCGGTTTCCTCTCACAGGCCAAAGACATGCAGTCAGTGGGGTTAGGTTACCTGGTGAATCTTGCCCACAGGTATGAATGTGAGTGTGAATGGTGTATTTCTGCATTAGCCCTGCGGCAGACTGGTGACCTGTCCAGGGTGTACTCTGCCTCTCGCCCTATGACAGACAGCTGGGACAGCCCCCCCCGACCCTGAACTAGATAAGAAGAAGATGGATGGATGGAAATAATGGGCATTATTAGGAGGAATCTAGGAAGTGTTACAATAGCACATTGTATTACATAATGTAATTTTATGATATTAGGAGGATAGTATAGTACACAAGACTGGTTGAGTGTCTGGGGCATCAGTTCAACTATAGCCCTGGCAACAAAAAGGACTTTATTCTGAAACCCATCAGAGTGCTCTTCTTCTGAAGGCTCTTTCATGTGGGGAATTGTCATAAACTTACAGATTTCATATAGGTGTCTATTCACAGGTTTCTTTCAGAAACAAAGTGACTCCAAACTTCTGAGTGATAGTGTAAATAAAGCCACTGACAGTTAAAACAGAAAGCTTTAGTGTCACGGAGCACAGAACTCATTTTCAGACATGACGGGAGCTGTTACAGCAGTTCACCGGTTCAGCAGCGATATCAAGACACAAATTACGACTGTCATCCAGAATTCAGATCATGATTTCACATTTTTCTGTGTCTGCGCTTTCCTGCTTCGAAGTATCAAGTATGCTCTGGCGCATATATGATGCGGCTTCAGAGGCTTTTAAAAGAAATCTCACGGCTGCTGTTTGACCTAAGCTTCCGGCAGTCAAAGGAGATGTAAAGTTAGAGACAGGAGAAGAAACTGATGTTGGCAGCTTTAATGGGCAGCTGTTGAAAATCAAAACTCATCGGTGATTGAAATTTCTCAGCTTTCAAGCTCAAGTCTTTGAAATGTTTGAACTTCTGCTGCTTACTCTCTTGTCAGCTTTGCAGCCTCGGGCTATACATGACTACTGAAAAGAGGCTTTTGATATGGTCGTGAATCAGGTCACATAATGTACAGATGACCTTTTTGTTCCCCCTGGTGCTTCATCT
Source organism: Archocentrus centrarchus (assembly GCF_007364275.1). Lineage (NCBI taxonomy): Eukaryota > Metazoa > Chordata > Actinopteri > Cichliformes > Cichlidae > Archocentrus > Archocentrus centrarchus. The sequence goes on along the minus strand of NC_044365.1, from coordinate 19,517,511 downwards.
CAAATCTGGTTCACTTCCACGCAGCTGCCTTGATATTCACAACTCATGGCAGAATCACTCTTATGTTTTTCCTAAAGGCTCATTTTCTCACTTTAGAACAAACTCTCTCATAACATTTACATTTGCAGATTCGCACCTGTCTGATGGCGTGCAGCAGCTTGCCGTAGGAGTAGAGGATGACGCTGAACGGCAGGATGAGGCAGAAGACAAACAAGCAGATGATGTAGGAGATATTGTTTGGCGTACGTGTTCTCCAGTCAACCGAGCAGGTGGTGCCGGGACCCTCGGGCCCGTACCTGCTCCAGCCCAGAAGCGGAGGCACAGTCCAGGCCACAGAGTAAAGCCAGGAGAAGCAGATCCCTCCCAGCGCCGGGCGGAAGTCTCTGCCGTCGGCAATAGTGGGCGCCATCATGGTGCAGTAGCGCTCGTAGGACAGAACGGCGAGGGAGATGAGGGAAACGATACCTGAGGAAGGGGAAGTTCAGAGCAAGTGGTCAGACCCAGATATCATGTGATTATTATCAACATTTGGGCTTTTAGGAGTCATTATGCAGTGGAGAACTGAAACGCTTCTCTCAGAACTGGAGCATCTGCGCTCTGTTTTACTCCAAGTTAATGACTGAGATGCATTTAGATTCAAAGTGAAGTCAATTTTCCGCTCACTTTGATCATCTTAATAGCTTTTAACTTTGCATCATTGGGGCACAAATAGAGAGAAATGAAGTTCATCAGCTGACATTTACTTTGAAAGCTTTTGCAGCTACTGTGATGGCAAAAGCTTGTTAGATTCGTTCCAATTTCTACATTTATGGAGTGCACCAAAGTTTGAACTTTTTTGATTCATGCACTCATGCTTACCTCAGGTTTTGTAATATGTTAATAAAACCCAATGTTTTTGTCTCTCTGCTTCATCTTCTCAACAGCCAGTCATCCGATCTGCTTCAAACTTGGCAGGTCTGTTGCAGAAGCCCTCATTAGTGCCAAATCTGAGATCATATTTTGGCTAAATGTTTTTCCCTTTCCTCTACAGTGACTTCAGTCTGCTCCACTGTGTAAAGTGGGAGGGGCACACACACACATTCATTGCTGTTTGGCTATCTTTACGACTACATTCGTTCATTTTTTTATGTGCTCCCAAGCCTCCTATCCCCAAGTTTGACCATCACAACCCTCAAACAAGCTCAAGCGTGTAAAGGATAGACACCCAGACATGTTTCAGTTCAACTGATTTTTGCCTTTGGTTTTAAGAAAACTGCATCTTATGTTCTGTCCATTTTGCACAGACATGTTTTAAGTGCAGTCACATGCACCCTCATTCAGTGAGTGCAGCCGTGTAATTCTTTTCAAAGCATTAAGACTATTTGCATGTGAAGCTTTCGAGAGGATATAAATTGTAGCTACAAAAGCACAGGTTACACTCCTGTCAAACAGGCACTGCCTTAGTGGAATACATAAAATCAAAATAGCAGCAGTCATCACCTGCTTTTAGGACAATTATTATGGCCAATGAGAGTTTGCATCCTTTTTTGACTTACTGCCAGTAGCACAAAAAAAACTGAAAAGTAGAGGACAGGAAAAAAAGCTACTGAAAGACTGACTATTAGGACTGCAGGTTCAGTCATTTCCATTCTTGATTAATTACCAGAAAACACTTAAAACTAGAAGGGCATTTGAAGAACTCATCCTTCACCAAGGCCGATGTCATAGTAAATTTAAATAAAGTGCTGCAACCGGTTCTTCTTATTACCAAGTTTCACAAGATTCAGACACATAGTTTTTAATCTAGACAAATAACACGCACGCGCACATCACATCTAATTTAACAAGATCTCAGCAGATCTTTAAATGCCTCCCTCTTTCTGAACAACTCAGAACAATCAAGTCAGAGTCAAGAAGGCAGCAAACTAGTTGGCAGTTGTGCACGAAAAGAAAGAAAAAAAAATCACTAATCATTAACCAATTAATAGATCATCTATTGACAGTTTATTCACTGTCAGCTGAGTCATTCAAATTCATTCTGAATAATTTATACAAACTTTAGTGTCATGACTGAACCCTGGGTGGTTACATCCTCTGTAGTTGTGTAAATAATCGCCATAACCTGTTCACACTAAAACACACACTCACAGATCCACTGGTTTACAGACAGTGCAGCCATGTGCAGGCTTTGCTCTGCGTTAATTGTGAAGTGAGGAAAGAAAATTGTTGCAGAAGTGACTTAAGTCTTAAATCAGAGCTAATCAACACATACATGCTAAAGTGGTGGTCCAGAGGCACTTTACCTCCATTATGCCGAATCTGCTGGGGACAGAGACTTTGATTACAGGCAATCATAGCACCTCGATGCAAAATGAAGACTTGTGATTGGCTGAAACCATGCCATCTTGGCATGGACAGCAAGCTGGGGCCGCGGGCGCATGAACAGCAAAGGGTGAACATCTTGAAAATAATGGAAAGGATTTTGCACTTGTGTGTCTGTTCTTGCTGGATATCAGTGTGAAAGCTGCATGTATGTATGTGTGTGTGCATGTGTGCGTGTGCAGGTGGCTGAAGAGGGAGTAAGAGCTCTCACTTTTCATTACTGGCCAGATAAAGCACAAAGGTTTCACACGTGTAGTTTTCCAGATCAGACACTTCATGAACACGCTGCATTTGAAAAAAATTAAAATCACAATTTTTGATAAAAGCCGAGATGCTGTGAAAAATAAAAGCATAAATTATTTAATTTCTCTATATTTAAAGTTACCACTAGAGGTCTCCAAAGTAAAAATTTGGGACAAATTAGCTTTGAGAAAATAAAACTTAAGACATACATTTTGCGGAAAAAAATAAATAAACAGAGAAAATTAAATGACAGCTGTAGTGTGATTAAAATAACTTTTTCCACAGCTGTTCATGAATGGTGTTATGTCACATTTACAGTATCATAAACAGAGAAAAGAAGGGATTCCCCAACCTGGGGATCGGGATGTTACGGAGACCCTGATGGGTCACATTGGGGTCAATTTTACAATTTTTTGGGTCCATCTAAACAGCTGGTGCGCTGGTCAAGTTTAGTTCAAGTACATTGCAAATTCAAGGAAGCAAGCTGTCAAAAAGTGGAAGGTGTGTGTGTGTGTGTGTGTGTGAGTGAGAGTGTGGATTTAATGCTTATTACTCATTTTAAAAAGGCTCATCTCCAGCAGTATCCATGTGTTGACTGTGAGCACAGCTGCAGCTGTTTTACCCAGCAGCTGATGTGGTTGCATCTGTGGACACCTCCAGCTGTTACTGTCTGAACCTGTGGTGCTTCGTGATGTTATCAGTATACAGTGGCTTCAATACAATGCTCAGCCAGAACAACTACCTCTCCACACAGCCATTGCATGTAGATCAAGTCACACTCATTAAAAATAAATAATCTGAGCAAGAATCAGAATGACTAAAGCGCAGTCACGACTCGAGTCACTGTGACGGCCATATCATCACCATCAGGGCTACAGCCTGTCTGCAGAGAGCTGGAAAAATCAGTCCTCTTGTCCATCTATCCATTTTCTACCAGAGAAAATCCTGAAAGCAAAACATTTAACGAGGAATTACTGCAATTCTACAAACACAACATCCACAAAAACAGCATTTCAGAAAGCAATAAGCCGTCTCCTGGTAGAAAATCTAGTCGATGTCTGCCCCATCCCAAGAAGAACCATCTTATCTCTTGGAGCTCTTTGGTGATTTAAAACTGACTCCAGAGTCCAGAATAAATATGGAAATATCTAAACAGATTATAAAATTAAACCAGCCATTTAAATGAAGCGCTGAAATGCTCTTGAACATGCATTCATGTGAAAAAGAAGGTTTTCACATGAAAAACTAAGTCCACCCTCATAATGCAACAGCTTGTAAAGCCACCTGTAGCAGTGATAATGTGAACTAATCATTTTTCTGTATGATTGTCAGTCCCACTCCTTTTTACAGCCTTGCTTCAGCTCTCTTAAGGTCCCACCACAGCATTTCAGTCAGGTTGAAGTCTGGACTGAGGCTGAAAAAGAAGAGAATCGAGCTGTTGCAGTAGTCACTGTGTTGTTGATTTGCTGCTGTGCTTGGGCTCATTGCATGACCCAGTTTGGGCCAAACTTTAGCTGTCAGACACATTTGACTCTAGAATACTTTGGTATACAGAGGAGTTCACAACTGCAAGGTACCCAGATCCTGTGGCTGCAAAACAAGCCCAAATAATCACCCACCCAACACTGTGCTTGACAGTTGGTGTGAGGAGTTTGTGCTGATATGCTGCGTTTGGTTTTCTGTGCATTACAGACAAACATTTCTACTTAGGTCTGTCTGATCTGTCCAGAGGAGAGTCTTCCAGAAATCTTGTGCTTTGTTCAGGTGAAACTTGCTGCCGTACTCTTTTAGAGAGAACAGACTTTCTCCTGGCAACCTTTTCGAATACCACTTGGCAAATAATATTATTTTATTTATTGCATAATCTCTGGTAAACAATACACAATGCTATACTGTATTCTCTTAATATGAATGGTCTGCCACCTCAGCAACTGTGCAGCTTCTAACAGCAACAAATTTTCCATTCATTTCCTGTAATGATTGCACAGTCTGTACTCGGAGCCCGGTTGGAGTATCAGTCCTTTAAGCTGGCTTTGATTCAAACTTGGCCCACTTTGATTCTCCAGCATGCATTTTAATGGGTTTTTCACCTGAGGCCAGATTCTTCCCCATCCAGCTCCGCAGTGGTGTGGAATAGATTTTTGGTAAAATGAATGACCCAGTGTTGCAGGCCTGACTCAGCACGGGAGCTAATCATCTTTCCTTGTCTCTCACTTTTAGGCTTTTCTTCTAATTCTTTTCCTTTGCCTCCCTCTCTTTGCTATCTGTCTTTCTTCTTCTTCGTCTTCCTCCTGCTGTCTGTCTGCATCCATCTTCCTCTTACACTTCAGCCTCCTTCAATTTTTTTCTTCATTTCTCAGCATTAGCCGTTATTGCCCCCTCAGTGTGACATCCATCAATATATTTACTGTAAGCAGCTGGGGTACTGTACACTATTCCTTTAGTATCATGTAAATAACAAATCAGCTTTCTAGAATCAGGATTCTAGAAACCTGATTTCTGCAGCTACATTTCTGGGAAGCATTTGTCATGTGTGAACTTTAACCAGGGAAAGTATTTACTAAAGTATACTAAAGTAAGCAGTCAAAGAATATTAAAAATATAGAATGAGAGGGAAACAGTCTTCACACTGCTGAAGCCAAGCTCTGTCCACTGGTACAATTAATCCATTAGTCCACTAACAGCTTTAACTCTAAATGCATCAACTCAGATTTTTATTCTAAATATTGAAAGTGGAATTATTATGTTTGCCTATATTTCCGATCATTTTGTATACTAGCGGGGAGTATATGTGTGATAGTGGCACATAGTGAAGTTAATACTGGACCATAACAACATGAGGGAAGGAGTAACTGCAGTGCAGGTGCAGCAGCAGGTTTGCTGTGATTTGTGGGAGATATTTGAGGTCAGATGAAACATATTTTAGTGCCAAATTTGGCACAGAGACTGATGGATATCAGTGCCCCAAACACTCTCAGTTAACCTTATAATTTCTTAAACCACATGTACAAGTTTGTTCATTAAACCAGCTTTGAAAGCGCACATAAAATTAAATGGATAGTCTTTCCCATGTCTGCTATCCAATTATGTACTTTCAGTTTGCTCATTAATCAGTGCAATGCTGTATTGTTCACAGAGAATCAGAACAAGAACAATAGACAGAGAAAAGGGATTAAAAAGGTCCTCGGTGACTTCATGAGAATGATCTTATTCCAGCAAAAGTGACCTGATGGCTCTATGACAAGCCTGCTAACCGTCACTTCTGTAGCTCTGCTGTTTGTGCATCAGAGCAGACAATGTCTCATTAGTGGATTAACAACCAAAAAAATTTTACCTCAGTTCACCCACACAGAGGATGAAATCAGGTCTCAACTCTGTTTTGACAAACTGATCTGGTTTCTAGGCCTAAGAACATAATTTAAAGCTACACAATATAACTTCGTGCCACTACATTTCAACTACAAGAACACTATGAAGTCACCTGCATGCAAACAAATTACTGAAATTTGTTACGTTGTTTCAAATATTTAATGCACTTAATATAAATACTTTTCCACCCAGCAGAAACTCATTTAACACTGAGATTTAGTTGAGAAGTCAAGGGGAACTCTTTCTCTTCAGCATCTCAGCAAACTCTTCAGATACCCAGAAAGCTACTACTGCAACACTGAAAAAACTATTAATGCCAAATGTAGGCATTAATAAGGCATCTAGTTAAACACACTGACTGACAGACCAGATCTGGCCCTCCCCCAAAAAATTAAAATAAAAACATTTATGGGCATCTGGTGCTTGTTGGGTTATAGCTAAATATTTATTCTAAAGAGACAACACAATTCAAGTTGAAGCTCATCCTTGGGGTGCAATTTATTCCACTAAAACACAGCCTAGCCTGAGCTCTGACTCCTCTTCAAGATGAAAGAAACAAATCCTACAGCATTTTATGAATAAACACCATCACTCTCACTCAGTATGATGTGAGGTTAATGTCTGTCCATATTGGGCTGCACATTTGCTTGTTTTTTGTTTTCCACTATCTGATCAGTTCTAACCAAAAATCATCAATCACTCCCTGCTCAATTCTTTGATGTCAGGGTGCCCATCTCTCCACTGCAGCGGTCTCACCAAGCCAATAACTGCACCAGTCCAGAACTGAAGCATCTCTGAACGAGCCTTTGATCCTGTCACGTACAGTTTTGATCCTCTTGGTTGTTGCTTGTTTACTCTTCAGTTGTTCTTTGACGCGCACCACCGAAAAACATGGTGCAAACTTAACTGCTAAAAGTTCTCTGGCTATAGTTAAAATGTAAAATGTGTGCAGCTCATGTCAGTGGGAAGATGAGCTTGCAGCATCCAGGATGCTACTGGACAACTGCTGACCAGGTCAGTAGCTGTAAAGTTGAGCTGAGAATACAACCTGAATCCTTCAGTTCAGTGGGGAAAAAGATGAGAAAACAGTTCAGATGCCAGATTTAAGAGGGACATACGCTATAAAAATAACTGAGTTCAGGAGCTTTGACAATTGACTTCACTATATTGTCGAGACTCCACAGAGAAAACAATACCACCTTACAGCTGTTTATATCACACTGGACTACTCAGAAACTGCAATTCAAGACTCTAAAGTGCTTTGGCTGACTCAAGTGCTATATTGTACTGCACCTTTCTGCAAGTGCACACACAGGAGATAAAGCAATACGTTTTGGGGCAACAGTAACATCCTGCTGCACTTTACACTACTTGAAATCCAAACTTCTGAGCGAAAACAACAGATTTACGAACAACGCATCAGTTCACCTTCCTGGAAGTCCAGACTCCACCATGAAAGCAGCTAAATTAAGAGCCACAGCACCTTACTTAACTTTACAGCAGGATCAGGCTCCACAGACAAAACAGCGACATCTTAGTGTGTCTATATTCAAGTCAATGTGTTAAGAGAAAACAGCAGCGCTGAGAGTATCAAAATCTTATCTCACTTCACTCCAAACTCCTCAGACAAAATATATGAATTAAGGGAAACGAGACATTGCCGCAAGTTCAGACTCCACAAACTTTGCTGTCAAGACTCCTTAGAGAAAACCACAGATTTAATAGTGACACTTTTGTTCTCTCTTTGGAGTGAAATCACACTCTAGATTAAATAGCACCTCACTGCAGAGAGACTCCATGTGAGAAAATAACTGATTTTAACTAACTGTGCATTACAAGTCAGGAGCCTGAGGATGAAACAATTGTGTTAGCGCAACAAAGTCTCACTGCATTTTACTTCCAAGTCCAGCCCACAGCAAGAAAAAAATTAAGAGCAATGTTTTAATGAAACCTGCAAGATCAGATGCCAAAGAGAAAACAAAACATCCTCCTGCACCTTAATGTAATTATAACCAGCAACACCAAAGTGGCTTTACTGCAAGTCCAGACTCCAGAGTAACAACGCAGCAGCAGCAATACTGCACTTAAAAGGTAGTCCACAAAGCACAAACAAGAGCAGCATTTTACTGCACCTTACTTTCCTTTACTCCACTTTATTGGAGTGCAGCAACATCTAACTGCAAACCCAGACTCTAAAGACAAACAGCAGATTTAAGCGCACAGAAAGTGAAAACAAGTAGAGGAGCAATACCATGAATGCACTGTCCCTCATGCACAGACATTTACAGACTTTTTTAATAGATTTATTATTGCTTTTTTGTTTATTTGTGTATTGAAATATGTCAACCAAAAAAAAAAAAATGAAAGAGGTAAAAACAGGCAAAGACAGGTTTGTATTTGAGTCTCTGAGCAGACTGATTGTTTACTTAAAACTTGAAAGTCCCTTTAGTGCAAAGAAAAATTCTATATTGGGGAAAAAGCATCAAAGTGCTGACTCGCGCAGCAGGATCACCGTCCAATCATCCTGGTTCTTCTCTGGTTTTCATCGCTCCAGTGGGTAGAAAATCAGGATTCCTTGGTTTGTGAGCATTGGGGCTGACATCAATCAATCAGTTTCAGACAGTAATTACAGTGATTGCCCCGAGAATGAAAGGTCACTGGTTTGATCCCAGCCAAGTGAAGAGTTCTGTCAACAGTCCTGCATGCACATATCTGAGACACAACCTCTAAGAATCTAGATAAGAGCCTGATAAGAGCAGATTTATTATGTAATGCGATCAGAAATGCTATTTCCATGTTATCTGCTTTTTTTTAGCGTTCATCGTTTCTGCGTCAAACATCTTCTCCCAGCTACTAACGTCCCAGGGACTAAATCAAAATTAGGACTCACTAAATTATTATTTATGTCCTTGTAAAAGAAGCTTGGAAGCTAAAAATCATCTACAGATTATGCCTTCATAACTTAACTGGATTTTTTATGAAATTATTAAGAGGATGATTAATCATGTCGAATTTCTGTTGCCCATTGCTGCAGTCGAGGAATGCATATTTAATTCATGCTTCTTGCAAGCTGCCATTTAATTTTGTGAGAAAATTTCGATTAATTTTAAATAGTTTTTGGAGGAAAGTGATGCAAAAAATTAGATTCTGACAGTTTTTCACACAGGCTAAATTTGTTGAGAAAAGAAGAACATGTAGGGATTATATGCAGACTCGATATGACAGGTACGGGGTGTTGGGGGGTCAGTACTTGGTCTCTTTTTCAACTTGTTAGATATGACAACAAAGATTATGCATTAAAAGAATACAGGTGTCCTTTTGGTCATTCATTCTCCACTGACACGTGTCGATAATAATAATAATAATAAAACCTCTTACCCAAACATGAGTTAATGAATCCATACCAAACGCACCCAGCGCGTCCGATCAACCACCGCCCCTGGGTGCTGGCTGCGAAGCTGAACGGAGTCCCCAGCACGCAGACCAGTAGGTCGCTCGCCGAGATGCTCACCAGTAGGAGGTTCATGGGCGTGCGCAGAGCCCGGTACCGGCAGAACAGCATGAGCACCAGGAAGTTACAGAGGAACCCGAAAGCGCCGATAAAGCCCAGGCACACCGCCACCACAAGGTGCCCAGTCGGGCTCAGGGACGGAGGGGGAAGGGAACCGGACACCTCCTCGAACGCGTCCGTCGCCTCCGTGCTGCGGGCTACTCCTTCAGGATACCGCGCGCAGCTTAGGCTCAAGTTGGAAATGATCATGCCGGGCTGAGCCGCGAAGTTTGCACCAGTCGGAAGTTTGCACCGCAGGACGGAACCATCTGGTCTCGGTGCTTTTCACTAGGTCAACTCATTTGGAGAAGCGAAGGCGCACGGGTGGCTCCACAGCTTGCGCGCATGAGGTACTGTTAATGAGGCAAAGGATAATTTTTGTAAGTAATCGGCTGTCTAGTCCAAGAGAGCCACTTGGCGAATGAATGAGGACTCAAAGAGGAGCTGTCCAGCCCTGTTAGACCCGCCCCTTCACCGTGCGCTCCGGAGAGGTGCGCTCCTTTTCAGGCGCTGCCACTTCGTGCGCCCGAGCTTTTATCACCCACAACGCCCTTTAACGGGCTGGGAGACAAACACCTCAAACAAGCAGCGGTGGGTGGTGTTTGCACATGTGCAATACACTCAAGCCGCGGTCAGACTCGCACCATCAGTCAAAACCTTACACAACAAAATAAAGGGAAACAAACTTGTTCAGAATTGTCATGATCACTCTAAACACTGTAATACAGCGCATGTGTGTAATGAAAAGAAACCACTGGATTGTCATGTCAAGATTGGAGCAGAAAATCCATAAGCTGAGGGGGGCAGGGCTGCCTTCTCTTCTGAGCGCCTGAAATTCTCTGTGTGATCTGTTGGCTGATCACAGACTGATGGAGACAGAAATGTATTTTTAGATTTCAGATCTATTGGTCACAGCTTGATTTCAAGGGCCAAAAGCTATGTAACTATCAAAGCATGGGAATCAATGGTATTGTCTCCAGCTGGCAGCCTTCCTTTCTGTCAGTCAAGGCTTTCCTGTTGCTCCTGCTGTGCTTATTCTTAGATGCTGCGTCGGCTGTCTTTCCCTCTCCACTTTTGACAAAAACACAAAGAGAAATGTCATCATTTCAAAGGGAGTTCTGCATAAGACAGAACAGGAAAATGTGGCATATATGACTGTTAGTCTTATTCTGCAACTCGTGCTTAGAAAAACACACTAACAAGCACTTTTTTGCTATACTAATAGTGGGTAGAGCCTCCCTCTGCTCTCAGACAGCCTCTGTGCTTTCTGGATTCCCCAAAGATTTTAGAAATAAATATTTGAGATTCTGCTCCATGTTGACATGATTACATCATATACTTTATGTAGATTTTTCAGTTGTCTATCTCCCATTCTTGTGCATCTCAAAGCTGTCTGCCAGATCCAGATCTGGACTGTGGGGAGGAGGAACTCGTCTGGGAAACTTCTGCTGTTGTGAGATATCTATAATCCCACAAGAAATGGTCATTAAAAGGTGGTAACTGATTTACTCAGAGGCTCAAGGTGTGCTGAGAATGCTGACTTCACTGTTATGGTCTGCTGTGACTTTTTTATTTGGCTGTTCTTTTTGGTTTTGTGTTTCATTTCTTTTCCGCCATTTTGCCATGACTCACATGTTTCTCTCTGCCACCCCCCCATTTGTCTTTGAGTTACTTGTTAGACTTTTTTTTTACTTTCTCTGTGCTTCTCAGTCTTCCTCATCCTCATTAGTTTTACTTGTGTTCAACTAGTCTGTCTGTTTTCTCCCAGAATTTCTATTTCTGTTTCCTTTATTTCTAGAACTTCTGTTTATTCAAACCGCCCTTCCGAGGTATGTTTTCCCAGATTTTACGTAAGTTGAATAAGCTTTGTATTAACCCATAAGAACACGGACACATTTGTCCTCAAAGGGTTGTCGGTGAAATGTAGACACACCAGTAGGGTCTGAAAATGGTTGCCAGCTACACTGGGACAACTTGTTTTATTTTGCCAGTTTGCACGATTTCCCAGCATTTGGCACAGACCCATGCACAGACAGAGGCCAGTCAGTCTGTTTCTGTAACTTTCAGAGTTTTGTACATTGTACAAATGTGTCTGTTCCTCCAGGAACACAAACATGTCTGCTGTTATCACCTTTCTGAACACTCTAAGGGAGAATGAACATCATCTGAAGGTGTGACACTCAGTTCTTTGAATAAGCACTCAGGATTCTCAAAAGATTTATTTCTCCAAGAACATGTTTTTTTCTTGGAAGATTGTGTTTTGCTCCCCAGGATACTTCATCTAAATCACTAAGTACTATCCATCCATCCATCCATCCATCCATCTTTGTACGCTTATCCAATTCAGGGTCACAGGTGGGCTGGAGCAGGTTGCCAGTCTAACTCATGGCTGTGTATAAAATATTAAAAAACAGCAGTAAAAAACAAGCTGGAAAACACATGATCTCAGGGTTTCAAGAGAGTCTGCCTGCGTGCGTGTGTGTGTGTGTGCATCTCTGTGGTTTAATTGTCACCTTGCCTTGAGTTCATAGTTTATCACCTCTGCGCGCTGAGAGACACAGCAATCTGTTTCTTCTGACCTCTCTGTTTGTACCTCTGATTTTAATAAGGTGAGACGGGGGACAGATTGGAGTCAGGCTGTACACGCCAACACAGTCAGAGGTTAGGAAAGGGTACTCGTGTTTGCTGTGCTGCTTTTTCTGCTGGGATACCAAAAAAAATTTCTTTACTTTTGACTGGGTGGGCAAGACAGTTTGTTTGGCTTAGCCCACCCCCGTCTGTAACTAGAACTGACAACAATTAAGTGATTAAAACTGTAGCAGACTCTTAGCAGATGATTAACATATGGTTACGGGCCCTAGCTGACTGTTGAGATACAGACTTTAACACAGATTCTAGCCCTGAGTAACCAGTGTGAAATGGTTACGGGCAAATTACCACATCACAGGGGAAATATAAAACATAATCTATTGCATGTAAATACTAAAACCAAGAGGAAACAAGTCTACAGCATCATTCATTCAACAGTCAAGTGTCCTGCTGCACACAATAGAACAAGTGTAAAGATGATACAGGTCTATCTTTCTACTTGTCATGGATCAGCTCATTAGCTCATTAGCCATGACAAATAACATGAGAGGCATGGATTTTAAAGTGTACCTCTTTATTAGGGAAAAACGAGCCAAAAAACTCTCAATAATGAAATGGCAGTGCTTGTGTTTGAAAAAAGTTTAATTAGCTCAAGTGAAAAAAGTTTATTTAATAAAGTCATAAAAAATTTCCTGCACACGATGCTACGATGATTCCTTACTTTCTGTCTCATTTCCTGAAAGCTGACTGGATGTAAATCAGGACGATGCACAGGTGAAATATTTGTACATCAAGATGGCTGTTAGCATTCAGTCTTTCATGCATTTAAAGAAAATACTAATAATGTCATTTTTCCTGGTGAGGACTGTCATGAAATAGCTCTTCTGCTTATGATGCAGGAAACGCATGTTTTTGCTCCCCTGCTCTCTCATGTCTTTGTCTGCTTCACTCCTCCTTTGATTTCTGATGTAACCTTGCCAACAGGTGCTCTTAAATGAGGAAATGAATTATTAATTACACAAAATCAGTTAATTTAATGACATTTGCTTCATAAAAAATACAGTAACATTCATCAAAGCTTAAATGCAGGACCCGTTCCCAGCACCTTTGGTGGCTCCCTGATAAAAAGAAAATATAATTTTTTTTAACCTTTATAAATACAGCCAGGAACTTCTTTTGAAGTCTGTATTAATAATAATGTAATTATTAATTTACACTTAAAATATTTCTTAATGTCTGAATTTGGTGTGAAGTTAACTGTTAAAAGAGTTTAAAGTGTTTTCTCTTTTTACTTTAAACCTTTAAAGAATTTTTAAATGATTTTGGGAAATTTGTAGCATTTAAGAATTGCTTCAAATGAAACATTTTTTTTGACAAAGCATTTCATTTATGTGCAAAGCTGCGCAGGTGTGTGTGTGTGTGCGTGTGTGTGTGAGCGAGAGAGAGATGAGATTCGCTGACATTCAAAGAAAATCATCAAAGCTTTAACTTGCGAGTCAGAATCAAAGGTATTCCGGTGTGGCAACCAGAACCTTTTTCAACTCTAAACCTGATGATTTTGTGACGCTAAATCCGGGCGATTCACAAGTGAACTGAATATCAGTCAAACACACGGCCTCTGTGTGATGGTGCCTGGTTTCGTGAAGCAGAAATCAAACCAGTGCAGCAACTAAGCGCCCACAATCTGTCACTCTGGTTTACCTCTATTTTAAACTGGAGGAACGATGCCCTTTGTTGGTGAAGAGAACATATCAGACACAGAAAAAGGCTGAAAAGTTTCAAGGGATTAAATGCTGACAAACCGTAACACAACATTCAAGTCAGGCTTCATCACAATTCAACAGGTTTTCAGTGCTTGAAGTGAATTAGATGATTCACCGATTAAAGGAATGTCCATCCATCCATCCATCCATCCATCCATCTTCTTCCACTTATCCAATTCAGGGTCGTTGGTGGCTGGAGCATATCCCTAGGGAGGCTGGTTACACCCTGGACAGGTCACCAGTCTGTCACAAGTATTAAAAGAATGTATAGGTGCTAATTGATTGGTTGGCATTCAGTCAGTGATTAGAAAGAACAATGGCTTAGGTCGAGATGTAAACATTGTGTATCCAAGTAGTAAATAACTGAGATTAATTTAGATTACTTGGTATTTATATTACTTGGTGATGACTGCACAAAAATGTAGAAAAACATTTCTTTTTGCTGTTTCTCTTTCCACCCATGATTCTATAAATTGAAGCCTTATGTGTCACAGACTGAAGTGGACCCAAATACAAGGCATGTAGGCAAGTTGAAAAGATTAAAAGCTGAGTTTTTACTGGCTAAAGCAAAACTACAACACAGGAATCAAGGGCAAACAGAATGAGGATGCAACACAAAGCTCACCAGGAAAGTCAACACTCGGCTCTGACAACAGGGGAGGGGCAGGGAAGACTACATACTCAGCAAACATGGATAAAACCATGATGTTATCTCCCAGGTCAAAATTGGTTGCAGCAAAGCAAAGAACTGAACCACAGATGTTAATGTTGTTTCCATGTGTGACAGAGGTCCATTCAGACAAAGGGAGAAATATCAGATTATTGCAATGATGAAATTAAATGCACATGTCTTTGTTTTTTTGTAATCCAAAGGCATCTGATTGAAAATTAATTTGGTTACTAAATGGTTGTGTATAGATGGCCACACAATATACACATACTCCCATTAGACTGAATTTTTAAATCTAAACAATGCCTTACATTTAGATTTACCCTCCATCCATGGATATAATCATTATAAAACTGGATGCAAGAAGTTCATGGTGTAGTCACTTCCCAGAGCAGGAGGTCTGGAGTTTGAGTCCTCCTCTTGGGATGAAGTGGGTTTTTTTTTTTTCCAACTGATGAAAGAAACATAAACAATTATTCAACACAAACTTTCTATCACTGAGAAGCCCAACAAGCATTGGCACCTATGCTATCTATGTCCTCTGTGAACAACCATCGTTAAACAGAGGTGGTGGCTTACGACACCAGCTGTCAAACACCCACAGTGGGATCCCTTCCTAGGCCCACACTCACATCACCTCATTTCAGGTGAACCCAATAGGTCACTTGACAGAGTGGGGCAAGGTTTCCCAGTGTTTCCACCCGAAACCCCTGATGGTAATCACCCATGCCTTTTTTTTTTTTTTTCCCCACACCATGGCTCTTGTGATGATGCACATGAACAATAGTGGGTCAGTGACTGCCTCCAAGGGGACAACCCCCACTAGAGTTTAAATACCTGGGACTCTTCACCATTTGGTTTTAGAACTGAAGAAACCTCTTGGATGACAGGTTAAATGTCTTCAAAAACTTGGTACAGTCACCTTTTTTTCAAGCTCTAGAGCAGGGCTCTTCAACTCCAGGCCTCGAGAGCTGGTGTCCTGCAGGTTTTAGATGTGTCTCTGCTTCAGCACACCTGAGTCAAATATAGAAGTCATTAGCAGGACTCTGGAGAACTTGACTGCATACTGAGGAGGTAATTCAGCCATTTGATTCAGGTGTGTTGGATCAGGGATGCATCTAAAACCTGCAGGACACCAGCTCTTGAGGCCTGGAGTTGAAGAGCCCTGCTCTAGAGACTACCATGACCTGGATGACTGAGAACCTATACAGACAAGGATAGCCACATGAATTATGTTGAGTCAACAGTGAATCTAAATCCATTACATCAGCTCAACTTTCATTTTGGAACTATTTCTGAACCAAGACTGGGGTTATGTCCCCACCTGCACAGGTATATATATACTTTTTTTTTTTTTTTTTTTTTAAAGCTTTTCCACTTTTGCTTCAAGAGTATCTCAGTCCACATGAAACCCCACCAAAAAGCTATGTCAAGTGTTACAGATGGTGATATAACCCTAACCATATATAAATGTTGGCCAATCAGAAGCCTACAAACAATAATACAGCACACAGTCTGGCATCAAAAAAAGAAGATAAATGAGTTGCAAGACAAATATTTGTTGTCTACATCTAAACATAGAAACAGAGTTTATGTTAAACTTCAAATGTAGTAGGAAGTCATTGTTCAAAAGCTCAATGCTCAGGGACCTAAAGCGCCATTTACCTGTGAACAAAAGGCCAGAACAGAGAAAAAGCTACCTGTCCACACATACACAAAATACCTGTATACTACTGGACAGGACCTAGAAGCCGAGTAAAAACCTTTTTCCAATGGTTATTCAGTGTAGAGGCATTTGCTGAGTATGCACAGAGGAGTGATTATGCTATGAGAAACAGCTGTGAAAGTAAGTTTTCGCATCGGTAAAAACATGGAAATACTGGGGCTACTGGAAACAAAAAAAGATCGGAAGTTAAAAAAATATATATCAACAAAATCAAACAGGAACCAAAACAACATGTTTATAAGTTGGAGAAAAGCACTCTAGGAGAAGTAGAATTATCCAAAGAACTAGAACTGTAATATGGAGCATCATTTACACAGTAAATCCCTGCAGATGATGAGACGTTTGGTTCTGCCAGAGAGTTCATGGTATTTCATTATTGTCAGCTTGCAGTATTGTGCTAACATAATGTACAGGGGCAGGAATATGAATAATAGGCTAGGTTTGGAGTTCTTCCCAAACTGGTTTTGCAAATCTTGTATGAGGATGGGAATACATGTAGCGCTTCTGTTAGGCATGGAGAATATTTTGGTTAGCACAGTGACTGAATAATTAGGTCTCAGCTCTTTCAGTCAACATACCAATGAAGTTCCCAATTAATGCAGAAAGCCTGCATATTTCACACCGTCGCTGCCCGTTATTATAGTTTTCTTGAAAAGATTAACATTTTTGAATTGTTGCTGGTTGTATGCAGCTGTCTTATTGCATGAAAGAGGAGAACTGTAATTAAATACATACAAAATCTATTAGAAAACTATCTCAAACCAGGCTACACAATGCTTTTAAATACCAGCATATCAAAAAGGCACATGCAGAGTTGATGCATTCAGCAACAGCCCTGCATAAAACATAACACTGTGACAAAAAAACCCTCCAACAATATGCCAAAAGGCATATTCCTGTGTGCACCGTGTTAGAATGTAGAACAGCAGATCCTATATTTAGATTGTTTAATTGATTAAAAAACAATCATTGGTATTAAAATCTCTGGTTGCAGAATCAATGATTGATTGCTTTGTCAGTGTTTACTTAATTTGTGTGTCAGCAAGTAAACAAGTAGACTGGGGTGGCACTTCCCTTTTTCAGTGAGCATGACCAGAGTGTGTGTTCAAACTTCACACTTCTCAGCCTCCCTGGGAAGGTCACTGTCAGGGTACTGGAAAGTTCATCCATTAGTCTAACCTCCGATTCAGAAAGAACAACGTAGTTTCATTCTGGACGTGGAACACTAGACCAGCTCTTTATCCTCTTGGGATATTTGAGGGTGTGTGGGAGGTTATCCAACCAGTCTGTGTGTTTTGTGGACTCAGAGAAGGCATTCAACCACATCCCTTGGAGTGTCCTGTGGAGGATGCTTCAGGAGTATGGTGTATCCACCCCATTACTCGTTGCAGACTGTATGGTTCCTGTACAACTGCTTTGAGAGCTTGCTCTGCATTGCCACCTATATGTCAAACTCATTTGGAGTCTATGGATAGAATTTCTAGAGTGGAGTGGAGGGTCTCCAATTTGGTGGTTTCAGGATCTCATCTTTGCGTTCTGAGGATAGCTTACTGGTTCAGCTGCCTTCATTGAGTGCTGACCTCCAGCTCATACTGGAGTGGTTTTCAGTCAAGTGTGAAGGGGCTGGGATCAAAATTAACATCAAAATCTGATGGAGTGTTCGCTCCAGGTCAGGAATGAGTTGCTGCCCCAAGTATCTTGGGGTCTTGTTCATGAGTGAGGGAGAGTGGCGCAGGAGATTGACAGATGGACTGGTTACAATGTGAGCAGGGATGCAGACTCTGTACCAATCTGTTGTGGTGAAGAGAGAGCTGAGTGTGAAAGCAAAGCTGTTGATTTACTGGTCAATCTACATTCCTGCCCCCACCTGTGGTCACAAACTCTGGGTAGTGACCAAAAGAATGGGAGAAATGAGCTTACCCTGAAGGGTGAGAGTGAGCTGAGGTTTTCTGCACATGTCTCACTGGGAGGAGGCCCGAAGGTTTAGGCTGGTTTAGGATGCTGCTCAGTGGATGGATGGATGGATTTTTCTGAAATATAATACAAAACACCTTCAAAGTATGAATGAAATTCAAGGAAAAAGATGGCAAAGAATACAAATTTGCTTAACTTTTTCACACAGTTTTTGCGTGAATCAGTGTTTTTTTATTTCGTTGAAAAAAGGCTATTATATTTAATTTCTGAAAGAGGGTTAAATATTATCTACGAGTGGCCCAAAATGCAGACAAAACAAAACATACAAATCATTTCACCTCACACTGCTTACATGAGATAAATAGCAGCAAAGGATTTGGACATTTTTATAACAAAGTGTTGCAAATGCAAACAGATGAAAATGGAGTGTAAACCACGACTGGCATTTCTAGGTCATGAGGGACCATGATGGTAGTGTGAATACATTAAAGCTGATATTCTGAATCAAATCAGATATTACCCTAATGCATGCAGCATAATGCATTAAAGTAGTTTTTGATAGTTGAAGGTTATGAGATGGATTCAAAAACCTTGCAACTTTTGGGACTATTAAAGGTTTTGACTCATGCAGGAGTGCATATATTGGGAGTGAGAGAGTGTGACACTTTTTGGCTAAATAATCAGGCATTAATATATGCAGTCATGTAATGTTCTGATTAA
The DNA here is from genome assembly GCF_007364275.1 of Archocentrus centrarchus. NCBI lineage: Eukaryota > Metazoa > Chordata > Actinopteri > Cichliformes > Cichlidae > Archocentrus > Archocentrus centrarchus. The sequence goes on along the minus strand of NC_044365.1, from coordinate 19,498,606 downwards.
TTTTAACAGCATTTGGACATTGTGTCAATAGTGCTTATGCATACTTTCATTAAGGAGTATTGACTTGTGTTGAAAGGACAGACTGAGAATAAGACTGGAATGAAGCAGGGCAGTAAGTCCTGATTTCAGAGTGAATAAAGGTTAACATGAAACTAGCTGGTGTTAATTACCGCCTCATGTAAAAGCTTACAATCAGATTTTTATTTATATGCAAATTGGGCTGCAAACTAAAAACCATCATACGCCATAATAAGAGTGTTGCAGTGGCCATTCAAGAGTGTAAGTGGCCCATCAGTCTCTACGGCTACTGAGTGGAACAAGATAAAGAGCCAGGGAAAAGGGCACAGGAGATGAGGAGCTGTTGTTTCCATATACAAAAGACAGAAGAATGAGGGTGCCGGGCTTTGTTTTCATTATTGTCTCTCTGGTATATGTTGAGGTCCAGGATAAAAAATCTGCTTTACTACACAGGGCTGAAAATGACCTTTTTAAAGGAGTGTGTATATGTTTGGAAGAGCAGCCTGTTCCCATTCCCAGGGCTTTAAATACAGCCGTTCTGACAAAGCTGCTGGAATCTTAGACATTTGCAAAAGGTGTTCTTTGGCGATGATGCTGCAACACACAGAAATAATTTTCTACTTTATAACAGGACTGTTAGCTCTCAGTGTCCAATGAACACTGTGTCAAAATACTGATGCCAAAGGAAACCTTGAGCATTTCTCAGTGACGCCAAGGATGGCACTATTTGGCACCCTGGGAGGAGACTGCATTTGGAAGATACACAATAAAGGCAATATGACAAAAGTCATTTGCCAGTTCAACTCAACAGACACATGAAGTGAATAACTGACCACACTTTGCCACGACACTGGCAAAAACAGGAACAGCTTGAGGAAAACAACAAAGAGTCCAAAGCACTGATCCAACCTCCAAAACTCCAACTGAGCATCCCTGAGATGCACTGGAACAGGCCATCCAGGAAGGGGTTTTACCTACAGAATATTGCACCCACACAATATTAGGCAGGTGGATTGGTACAAATAATTTCAAATGTAATATTTCTTTGATGTTTCTCTGCTTTAGATGTTATGCGTGGGAAAGGTTAATAGACTACAGCAAGAAGAACCCCCCCCAAAACTGAAAGTAAATATGACACGACCTCATTAAAGTCAGCTTTCAGTTGTACTGGAGATCAAACTTTAACCAACAGTCCCTCCTCTTCCAGTCTTCATGGCCTCTGATCACTTCAGCCTCAGGCAAACAATGTCATCTTAATCACATCAAGATGTGTGACAGGAGCAGGAAAGCAGGATTAACAGTATTTCCTGCCTGAAGGTGAAAAGGTTGCTTAGATCAATTAGGAGGACAAGGATGAAGAGCATAGCTGACCATATCCAGTCTTTATCTTTATTTTTTTTAACCTGAAGGTGATTTTAGGAAGATTTCTCTTGGCAGAGAGTTAAAGTCTAATTACTGACTGTCATATTGTTAGTTTGCTCCTTTAAAACAATATTCCTCAGTATGTTGAGTTTCATTTTAAGAGAAATGCTGGAAGTACAGCCAGCAGTTTATCTCAAAAACTGCATTTGACACATTTCCTTTGACTTTTACCTCCTCGTCATTGGAAGGCCTTCCTTGAGAAAGTATATTCAACTGTCTTTCTGCATGTGTGCAGAAAATAGTCACACAAAGGTGGTGCTAGTGGCTGAATGTACTAAGTGGAGATTGTATTTGCTAGCATGTAATTTTTGTGAATTACTAGTGGGTGTTACACAGGCACTAAGAGCATATACACAAGAGAAACCATGTCAATGTCATGGTTCTTCAGTAATGAAATTATGAGGTTATTAAATGAAAAATTTCTTCTGCATTCCACAGTCCCCAAATTATGTACTCATTTGCCTGTAAACACATTTTCTTTTTAAACATCATCTAAGTCACTTTACTTTTGAACTGTCCTTGCAGCCTGGTTTTGTTTCCCTTTTCTCTCTCTGTCACCTTTCAGGTGGAATAGTGGGCCGGCCTTCTGGCTTGCCCACCCATGGATGCATCACTTAAAGACTGGCTCAAAGTCTGTGGCCAACTGATGAGTTTTATGAGATGAAGAGGTTTAATAGAAATAATCTTTTTTTTTTTCCTTCGTCTTCTTCTTTCCTGTCAAGTGCCTGAGCCACACTCCAGTCCAGGAGGTGGCAGTAATGCACCTCTAAGCTGCTTGGCCAACCACCAATAAGCCAAGAGGAAGACAAAGAAGCCCCTCCACTCTCTGCCAAGTTGTGTTCTCTTCTGTGGTGGTAATTAAGTTCTCTGGTCTTTATTCTTGACTCCTTGTGCTATGAGATTCTTAACATTGCTTTTTTTTTTTAAATCTATTCCCTAATGAAGTGCCTGGTGTGAAGACTCCTGGAAACTCCTTACTGGATTCTGTTACCACTGCTTTTGGCTGATCCTTGTGCACTCCTGGACAAAAATGGTCCAGAGGTGGATAAGCAGATGACCTCGAAGGTGAGATCCACAATGTTAAAATCAGAGTTTTACTTTTTATGGACAAAATTGAAGAACTTTGTGAAATGGGTCTTGAAATTTATACCTTAATTACCGCACGCACCAATATGTCTCTCTTTATGGAAATATTCCTTAGGGGCCCGAGAATACATGATTTCGTTTTCAAGGTCACCAAACATGAAATCCTCTCTCGTCATTGACAACATTTTAAAATTCATATCCCTGAATTTTTACGTTGCGCACGTGGTGGTCTGAAGAAATTTACTTCCAGTTAGTTCTTCTCCTCTTTGTGCATTAAACTGATTTACTGAACACCATATAAGTGTGAGAACAGCAGCATTCAAATGCATGGTTGCATTGCAACCCAAGTAAACATGTCTCAGTCTCCCAGTTACCTGCTTTTCATGTGCAGGTAAATCTTTCTAAATTGAATTAATGAGTTTTTGTTCTTACATTTTGTAGGTTTTTTTTCATCCTACATGGGGGACAAGGCAGAAAAGGCTTTAATCTCATACTCCCGAAAGCCCAATAATTCCTCGCTTTGGCTATTTTAAAAATGTGTCATGTTACTGGAAAAGCATGACATCAAACCAAGTATCACTGAGGCTCTTCCTCAGGGTATAGATGCTGTCAGAGAGTGACCAAAGGTATTCGTCATCCAGATCAGAAATCCTTTTGGTGTTCCTCTTGGATGATTTTCCTGCTGTGAGAGCAGTAAACTTATGACTGAACAGCAAAGCAAACAGGACAGGGAAAAGACCACCAGAGCATGCAGGTACCTATATATCCTTCACTTTCTTTAATTTGTTTTCATTGAAGAACACAGGTGAAATTGACACAGGGAGATGAAAGGAAGTTGTGTTTGCTTATACTGCTTCTCACTTTCTTTCCCTTCTCTTCATGTTATTCCCTTCTCTCTGCTGGGGGACTTGTTTTGCTATGAGTCACAGAGTTGGGAAAAGCATCAGTATCCATTTATCCACATCATTACCCACATCTACCACTGCTGCCACGGACACACAGACCTCAATCTCCAATCTCCAGTCCACAAGATGACACCGACCTCTGGGAAGTGCTGCCATGTGATTACAGGAGAGCAGCAGAGGAGAGGCACGGTGAATAGCTGTTAGGGTAATGAGCTGTAACTTCCAGAAAAGACTCTATGAAATGTTTTCAAAAGTCAAAGATGTAGAAATCTCTTTGCTGACCATTACTAAACAGAAAGTACTAATAAATGCAGTCACTGGCTACTTTATTAGGTTCAACTGCTTGTTAACACAAATATCGAATCAACCAATTGCATGGCAACAACTCAAAACATTTAGAGATATAGACATTAGGTGGAGTAATTTTAGGGAATTTATTTACAGCACTTACAGTGTTTCTGTCATCGACTGCTGCGGTTTTCCTACCTGTTCCACATTTGTTTCTTAGAACACCAGTGACGACTTTCTTCTTCAGGACGTTCCAAACAGTTGATGCTGGTCAATGTTTGTGCAATGGCTCTGATTGATTTTCCATCTTCTCTCAGCTTCACAGTTGCTTGTTTTTCACCCACAGATAGCTCTCTGGTTTTCATGTTGGTTACTCCTTTAACCATAAATGCACAGGCATTATACCCCACCCCTGAAATGAAGTGTAGACATTCAGCGTTATTTACTGTTTGAATAAGCAATGTAAGAGGACACACCTGGGCAACAAAGCACACCTGTCAGTCACATGTTCCAATACTTTTGCTCACAAGAAAAATGGGTGGCTTCAGGCAAAAGGTGCTATCTGCTGAACTGTGGATCAGATTAATCAAAACCACTTCAAGTTTTGAACTTTCAGCTCTTCATTTCACATTCCATTAAAGTTTAGTAGAGGCTAACATCAGGGTCATTTAAAAGGGCTTGGCACTTTTTTCCTCTTTTTTTTTTTTTTGGTTCCAGTCCTTGACATTAATAATGAGCTTTAGAGTCCTTTTTGCTTGTCATGCCACTCTCCTTTTTTTTTTTTTTTTTTTGAAGCCCTGTCATATACTAAATGAATGAGTGTTGCTTCTGATCCACTGTGGGCGACAAATGGTGATTTATTGAGAGTTCATGACCAGGTAGAACTATTGATTGTTCAAAACACAGCTCAAAGCTGCTGTCACATGGCTAACAAAGGTACTGAAACTACAAAGTTAATAAAGTAATAAAATTAATAAACAACAAATTTCTGCAGAGTTGGAGATCTTTTTTTTCCCCCCCACTGGGGAATTTACAGCTGTTTCTCTGCTTTAGTCCAATGTTTTCCTCCCACTCAAGGTGAGCTTGTGAAATAAACGGGAATCAAAGCTGGACTCAAGTTTGAAGTTCAAATGATCAGCAGCACAATGTCCAAAGCCACAAGGTTCATTTTTTCCATTTGTGATTTCCCAGCATGGAACAATATTAAACTCCCAACTCATTTCAACTGTGTTCTGCTCTGCTGCACTCCAACTACTCTACAGACCTAGTAAGATGCACGCATTTACATAATAATAGTGCATTTAGATGGTGGAATGAACAGAGCTGCAAACCTTTACATTTAGATGACAAGCCATACTCCAGTGCATACTATGTACCATAAAACACAGAACATTTAAGCCAGTCCTGTATTCTTGAGCACACTCGGTGGCTGTTTTTTTTCAGTCATACACTATAAACCCCTCATCTAATAACAAATAACACAGGTAATGCACTTCTTGGTAATTTCAATCAGCCACAAACAATAAATGCACCTTCAGCACAATAGCAAATAAGGATCCAGACTCAGTAGTGTATAAAATTACTTCACATTTACAGTACATGAATTCTGCAACATGCACATATCTACATGAGAACATAATGGAAGTGATAACCTGTTTTGAAAGTTATTCCTTAGGAAAGGAGCCCATTTTTCAACAATTAAAATCTCTTGATATTGAGTTTGATCTTCCTCTCATCATTCATCTCTTCATCAGTCACAATAATGCTGTTGCTTCTGAAGGCAGATAGACCCGTAAACATGCAGCAACTGAAGGTGATAGCATTTGGTGATGTCCATGGGTTCTAGACTCCAGGCAGTCATTGACTGCAAAGGATTTTTATCCAAGTTTTTGAAAACAATCCTTACATTTAAAATTATGTTAGTTTGTCCAGGTATTTTTGAGCCTCTGCAAATGGTAGACTGAATTAAAACTGAAAGTCTGCATTTCAGTCACCGCTTGATTGTTTGATTTAAAATGCTCTGTGGTGAAGGAAAAACTATAAAGATGATGTCACTATCCAACAAATTATGGACTATATCTAATATTCATTCATGATTCACAGCAGCCTCAAACTAATATTAATCACTTCATTTTAAAGTAAGTCACAAAGAAGATTGATGTTTTTCAGTCTGCCTTGTGATGTCGACTTTGAACTGTTTAACACACTCACAAAAATGACAGCCAGTGCTTTAACTGAAATTTCCAACTTGACCTGACTTGCATGTTAGTCACTGTAGAGTCATTATTATATAAGACTAGCTGAGTCTCTGTGATGTGCCAGTGTGTTTGAATAATATCAGCAGTCCTGTTCATCATTGACTGGATCACTCAGATCCTCTTGTGGATATGCAAAGAGAGAGGAGCATCAGATAAAGGCTTAACGGGATAAAGAAAGTGTGAGACGTCCCAGAGGATGTGAAGCCAGCAGACAATTTCACTGCCCTTTTCCACCTGGAGGAAAGTACAGAACCTGGTAAAGAGCATTAGCCAGATGCTCGAGTTTCCAATCAATAACACAAGGCCCAGAGTTATTTCTCTTTATCCCGCCGCCATTCCAGGTTACTGAAGCGGGAAGCTTGTCAAGAGACAAAATCTATAAGTGAAAGGTCACCGGTTTGTTCAGCAAGACCTAAAGCTCTTCCATTAAGAGCTGTGCATCATGTGTATGCTTTCATATGAGCGTAACACAGAATGTTTTCAGTCAGGTCACAGCAGTAATGAACATCTTTAAGTCATTTAGCAACAGAAGGCATCAATCTGCCACCACAACAAAAGAATTATAGTGGGTTTTAGACATAAGAAAAGCAAAAAACTCAACAAGCAGGCAGCATAATAAAAAACAGGAATGAATCTGAAACAAGCATGCAAGCGCATGTCATTATGCATGTCATTAAACGCAGTCAACATCTTTGATCCCATTGTTATAATTTGGAATTTTCTTTCCTTTTTCTTAGTGTCCTGTGTGGAAGTACGCCAAGATTTGAATGCTGTATGTGCAGAAGCATCTCTTTGGCTGTGAGTGTGCAGCTGTCCTGGATGAAAGTGCAGAAATCATCAATTTACCTTTAAGAAAAAATATTTAGGCACAATCTAAAATCCAACTTTTAGAGTGTGAATATTTTATGGCTGGTTTCCTGTTACATGAGTGCACAGCAAAACACAGAAAACTGCTAATTAATGCTAAGTAACAGACTAATAACAGATGTTGTTTGGACAGCAAGCTGTGTTATTTGTCAGATAATTCTATTAAAGTGCTTCAAAGCTAACAACACCACAAACACAAGAGAGGTCCAGTTCCATGACAGACAGCAATCAGCTACAGCTGCCTGTGTCAGCAGCACGCCTGTCGATCCAAGCGACCAAGCCCTTAACTTTTAAGTACTGCCAGTATCCAAATGGATGTTTTAGAAAAAAATAGCAATCAAAGTGAAAATTATTTTTGCACTAGGCTGTTTAATGATATGTACATGTGTCATTGAAAATGGGAGTCTATGAGGACTGAGTCACTTTTAGCATCAGCCTCAAGTTGCCATTAGAGGAGCTGCAGTTTATGTCTCTTCAGCACTGGCTTTAATTTTTAGCTCTGTAGGTTGCTGCTTGGTAGTGACTAATTAGATCTAATCACTGTTTCCACGAGTCTGTTTCTCTGTTTTTATATGCCAACATAACCCTGAGACCAGTGTTACAAAATGGCTTTTTATATTGACTTAAAACTGTGTGTGGTTAGCACTGCTGCCTCACAGCGAGAATGACATCTAGAAGGTCTGGGTTCGATTCCACCTTGGCCCGGACCTCTCGCTGTGTGGAGTCTGCGTGTTCTCCCCGTGTCTATGTGGGTTTCCTCCCACAGTCCAAAGACATACAGTTACTGGGGTTAGGTTAATTGGTCATTCTAAATTGCCCATAGATGTGAATGTGACTGTGAATGGTTGTCTGTCTTTCTGTGTTGGCCCTGCGACAGGCTGGTGACCTGTACAGGGTGTACCCTGCCTCTCGCCCTATGTCCCCCCCGCGACCCTGAACAGGATAAGAGAATGGATGGATGGAAGTCATTTTCCTCTTGTGGAAACATAACTGGACTCTTCATGGTTGACACCTAATGTAAGAGCAGTATCTTCATCACTTGCTCCTGGTTGAGTGTTAGCTAATCAGTACCAAGCAGTACCATAAATGGAGCACCGCCTATAGAGCAGTGTTCAGCATTCAAAGGAACATCTGACGAGCAAAAATAAAGACATGCGTAATTCAAATTTGCTAAGTAGGTTTAACAGAATCTGAGATTAAATCTCATTAAACTAATGTTAATAAATGAGTTAATCAGCTTACAAAGATTAGCCCTTCCCTTAGCTGAGAAGCTAACTCTCTCGAGTATCTGGGAAAGCCAAAGACTTTCAATGGTCTCTGAATAGTCTTTCCTCCCTTAGAGACAGTTTCATGATCCTCCCACCAAGCTTACAGAAATGGTGGCAGCTTTTTACATGAGAATTTGTCAATGGGCAAAGCTTTTCTATGTCTTCATCTAATTTCCAGCAAAGGTTAACCACAGTAGTGCAACCTGTAAGAAACAATAGTGAGGTGATGGTTGTATCCGCAAGAGAGCCGTGATTCTTTAGAAATCAATTCAATTTTATTTATATAGCCAAATCATGACAAACAGTCACCTCAAGGTGCTTTATATTGTAAGGTAAACACCCTACAATAATTACAGAGAAAACCCAACAGTCAAAACGACCCCCTATGAGCAAGCATTTGGCAGGAGTGGGAAGGAAAAACTCCCTTTTAACAGGAAGAAACCTCCAGCAGATCCAGGCTCAGGGAGGGGCAGCCATCTGCTGCGACCGGCTGGGGCTGAGGTGAGAGAGACAGGACAAGAGACATGCTGTGGAAGAGAGCCAGAGATTAATAACAACTAATGATTAAATGCAGAGTGGGGTATAAATAGAGAGAAAAGTGAAGAATTCCTGATTATTCAAAGCCTTGAAAAAACAAATTAGATTTTAGATATGCATAGAAAACAGGGTAAACATGAGAAGAAGGCACAGATAATTTAAGATGATAAGGATGAAGATGACTCCAGGATGATAAAAAAAAACTTGCTCCAGGCACAGTTCCATTATCTACCCTTGAGAAGCATTTGTCAGAAACCTGCACTCATAGTGCTCTTTGCTTTAAGTCCAAAGTGAAATCACTAGCATGGCACTTCAGGCACTATTTGTGTGCATTTTAAGCTTAAAACTAATAAGAGCACCACCATGTGGGACAAAATATGCCCGTTGTACTGTATTAACCCTGTTTGCTGTCACATGAAAAACAAAGATTTAATAATTATGTGACCTTGGCTTCTGACCTTGACCTCCAGGAGTTGATCACTTCATAATATCTTAATATAGAGACTAATCATGCAAGGTTTCATCAAAATCCTTCAAACCATTTGTTAGATATGAAATTGAAAAACAAAGATTTAACCAGATGACCTTGACCCCAGTGACCCTATATACAATCCCAGCCTTGCTTTGGTCACAAGCTATCCACACATGAAATTTGGTGAGTTTGGGCCGAATGGTTCTCGAGTTACTGAGCGGACACTTCAATGGATGCCCCTCTCCCGCCGACCATGGGTGACCACACAATACGTCCCATCTTTCGACAAGCGTATCAAAATGCAGAGACACAGCTTAAATGTTGAATGACATGAAATTAAAACATAATGACTTGACTTCATCGGACTGCACATCATACAAACACCTTTGATTTTGCTTCGTGAGAATGGAATTGAAATTTTAATAAATAATGTTCAAGTGCAGCAGACCGTGGGGGTCCAGGCCCATCGCAAAAGGTCAGTGGGCTCCCTCAGCTGATTTCTAATGATATACTTTTAAGTAGGAGTAAAATTAAGTTTACTTTTTAGTTAACAGTAGCTCAGTGCATCATAGACACATGACTGAGGAGGTCAGTGATTTGGAGCAGATTAGTCTCACTTTGGGAAGTACTCCTCATTTCTCATTGGAACCAGAAAGAAACCATTCATCAGCTTGTGAAGGAACTTGAAGAACACGATCTCACTCAAAAATTGCAAAACAAATGGAAATGTGTTGAGAATGCTTCAAACTTGCACTCAGTGACCACAACTGTCCCAGTTCATTAATCCACTTCTGCACCTGTAGACAAAATGTTCTCTCCTGCTTTGTTTGCAATCAAAGACTTGTGCACTTTTATAACTTTTATAACTGTGGCTACATTTCTCTGTGAGCATACTTATCTGTGCATAGTTGTATTTATACTTACTGGTTCATGATGTGCTTTAAAGTAGGCTGTTGGTATATACTGTATGCTTATAATTGAATGGGATTTTATTTTAAATATATATTTAATTATTATTATTTTGGGTGTGGTTGGGGTTCTAAAAATTAGTGAACATACTGTGTGTGGTTGCACACAAGTGATGGTATGAATCACCTCCTCTTCTATTTTTTTTTTTTTAGTGAAATTATAAACTAAATGGGCCTCTGCTCAGTGTTAGTTGCTCGTCCAGTTCACATACTCTAGTGCAAAATGTGAAGCATAAACCTGACATTTCAAAATAAATCAAACCCATTCCAAATGCAAAAAAAGAGAAAAAAATGTCTTTTTAAACACTTGTTCTTCACATATATGGCCCTAGTGGTCCTAATACTTCTTCGTACTTTCATTTGGTCAGTTGTAAAGTACTTTGAAATGCCAATGTGTCTGAGTTATGCTTGATTTTAAGCTGAAGTGTGCATGGTTGTAATCTAACAGAAAGTGTGAAGAAATGCTTTAGAAATGTGTGAGAAAGCACTTAAACACTGGTAGTCACTGGTAGGTTCATGGTGGGCCAGCCTGAGGCCTTCCTTCAAAGTCAGTGGTGAACAGGCAGTTTGTGTCTCACCTTTAAGTCTTTGGAATCAAATATTTGCAGAAAAGTTTTAAGAGGACGAACGGGTTTAACTAGAAACCTCAAAAAGAGAAACAGAACTCAAACCAAGTCTTTATTCTCTAAAAGCAAAATGCCATGTCTCAGCTTTTTTGCGCTGTAAGTGTCACAAAGCTGTACCCAAAGCACACATAAACACACAGTCACACCATGATGAGTGTATCCCCCTGTGTGTGTTTGAATCAGTGCTCTCTGGAGTACTCGCACAGTTTTTGTTTATCAGGAGAACCCTTTTACCTTCTTGCGCCTCTGGTCTCCAGTCTCCTCTCCGTCCTTTAGTCCTTTTACTTCTCCACGGGGAGAACACATTTTCCTCTCGGTTTGACACAATCGATCACAACCCAGTTCACGGATGACTAATTTTTGTTCTCTCGCTTTCTCACTATGTACTTGTGTAAATATTCAATTACTTTCTTCCATCAATCAATCCAATTAGATCAAATTAAATCCGATTTCGGAGCTTTGTGCCTGTTCCCCACACACAGTCAGAGTTTGGCATGAAATAATTTAAATGACAGGGTGGAAGTTGTTCACATCGTGCTGCTAATAAGATTGACTGAAGTGGAGCAGGTGGCAGAACGGAGGGGAAAGTCTTCAACTATTTCCTGCACTTCTTCAAACACTAATTAAACAACACCTTCTCTTAAGAAATCTTTAATCCCAGAGTCAGAAAATTTGCTCAGAGCGATTTATGACACCCTTTATTCTTAGACTGCAGCATCTCTTCAAGAAAAATCTATATTTCATAGTGTGTTATGGGGCAAACAAAAGTGAACCTTTTCCCAGCGTGGCTGAAAGCCATTATCCTGTGTGCACTTAATACTGGCGGGGGGGAGGTTAAAGTATTTTGAAGCTGCAGCTGTGTGCAGGGCTAGCAGGTATATGAAAAAGCCTCTTTGTCCATATCCCTTTGTTCACTAGTATTAAAACTGATTGACTGGCCTCAGTTCAGTTAACATAAGTTCCAACACTTATGTTAACTGAATCATTCAGTTCTATAAACTGTTTATAATAGCTTGGTACCACTAGAGTAAAAATATGACAGCAACCTCCCTACAATTAGGAAAAATCAGTGGTTGCCTGGTAATTGCAGTGAATTTCTTTTATATTTGGCAACTAATTGCAAGTACAGTAGTTGTGGTGATCAACTGGGTACCCAGAGGTTTAGCGTGCAACACCCTCAACCTATGTGTAACCTCTTTTGCTTGCCCAGGTTGCCTGGTGGGAGGCTCCAAGCAATCACAGTCCGACTCAGACTGAGTGCCATCACTCTCAGACAGATTGGTGAAAGTTTGTAAATAATCTGTAAACGCAGACAGATCACCAACAATTAATCTGAGTCCATCTGTGATGAGTGCAACTCATCCATGATATGTCTCTCTGACGTTTTATCCCCATTTAGTCTCACTAACGTCACTTAGAAGACGGCACCTGATTGTGAGTGGTCGCAGACCTTGGTCCCTGTCTTTGAAGCAGTCATTTCAAACACAGCAAGATAGCATGTTCATGATACACAGCTGCACTAACTTTGGTCATGCTCCACTCTGCATATTTTAAATCTCATCTCATTTAAATTTTCATTTTGACACACCTCCATAGACTTGGAGAGTTATGGCAACAAAAAAAAAAAAAAAAACGAGTAAGCGCAAAGTAATTGTTGTTTACATACCGTATGATTGGAAGTGCAGGCTTGATGAGATTTATACGGTCACACATTTTGGGAAGATAACCACAGACGAATGGACGTTTGAGCTTAAATAACTGACACATCCAAAAGGCAGTTTGAAAGCTACAGACGAGGACCAAAGGCTGTTCCAGGCTTCCAATATCCAAATGTATCATACCGAGATATCTGTGAGGCTATTTTTGGGTGTCACATGAACATTTGTTTTATCTTGTTTGCCTACAGGTTATCCGATTCTTTGCATATATCTGTTGTGACAAACATTTATTAGGTATGGGCACAATGAATATAGTTTGTTTTTGTTTTTTTCCAGCATTGCTTGAGTATAATTTGGTGTTGCTTATGTTCTCTGGTGTACCCAGGAATACAAAATGTGCACTTATTTTCTTCCTAATTGAGCATCTGCATGGTTTCTGGCTTGTTTATTTTTTTTCTAAGATGCTGACCCTCTCAAGCATACTCATTAGAGCCTCAGCCAGGCATGGTTGCCAGATTGCGTTTGGCAGGAGCACAAACACACTGGCAGCACTTTTTGTCTCCAAGCAGACTGCCCTCTAAGTTCAAAAGTTCAAAAACAACAGCAACCAACCCAACAACAATGAGAGGATGACATTGTTTTTGATCCACTACGTCACCATGCTTGTGATTTCAGTCTAATGAGACATGGCATCAGTTTGTGTCTTCTTCCAGCTCCAATTCATGTGATTGACTGGATTGGACCCAAGAGGAAATAAAAGATGGCAGACTTTCACATGAGAAGATATGAATACTCAAAATGTCTCATAAGATAAGTTTCACTTTAACTATTTGGAAGCAAATCAAATTCCTTTCATGTTTCCGTTCAATCAGTGGAAATAACCAATGTCATCTTATGATGGTAGACGCAAACGAAACTATCTAGCAAGGTGTAAATTGAGGTTAGTGACTAAAGTCTCATTCAGATGGAATTCTCTTTTAAGAGAGTTCATTCACCTTCAACTGGATGAACAAGACCACAGAGAAGACATCTTGTTAATAGAACTCTTTGTTGGGCCTATCTTCCTAGGCACAGTTCCCTTTGGGGTTGTATCAGGAAGGGCATCTGGGGTGAAAAAAAAAAATCATGAAAAAGGGAGCAGCTAAAAGTAGTGCCTAACTTTCTTTAAGGAAAAAATAAAAACACCAGCATTTGTGATGATGTTTACTGTGAGCCCGCCATCAAGACATGGACACTCTTGAATCACATGTTTTAAAGGCACTTGTCTGGAAAGCTTTCATCCCACAGCATAAATGCTCAAGGGATAGTGGGATCACTGGTGTGCTAAAAGATGCAGACAGACCAACGAAGGTCAGCGAAGGTGGAGGCACGCACAACAAATGGCGAGTAGATTAGGCTTCAGTCACAAAGGTCTAGAAACTGGCTGACGAGCCCCTGGCACCCTCCTGTTGATAAGAAAAAATGTGTATTTCCCATCTGGTTGGCAGGTAGTTGCAGGAGATTGGTGGCTGTCACCAGGTGAAATTGGTCACAAAGATGGTGCTGCACTAAAAAATCTTATGATTGCTTTGGTTGATGACAGATTGCTACAGTTATCTGTAGTTTGAATGGAAGACGCTGATCTGTCTGTGTACACTCCCCACTACTCACCAAGTGATAATGAAACCGTCTCTAGGCCATGTGACTGGGGCCTTAAGAAGATGATTTGAGCACAATGACTGATCAGCAGTGTTTTTCAGTCTGGCTGGGCAGCGTTGAGATTCAGCAGATCATAAACTGTGAAGAAATAATAGATGTGTACACAGTGACATCACCCACTCAGTGGTTTCCAAAGTCCAGTTTAGCTTTAACATACAACAGGCTCGGTGGTCAACATGGCAACCATTGAAGGAAAGCATTTAGTATTCCACGGTCAGTTATCAGTACACCATTCAGTGTATTTTGTATGACCATACTCACCTAAAATAGCAAGTGCAAGTACAGAAGTCTGTGATTTATGACACAGCACATATTTAGAAAAGAGGCTGGAGTGCCAAGTTTATCAGCTAATGCTAGCAAGCTTGGTTAGCAAAGATGAATGCATTGAGAGGATGCAACAGATACCAGGTAGTGCTAAAAGGCTAATAAAATACTACAATTTCACTCACCAAACTTGGATAATTATTTGCAACAAAATTGCATTTAAATGCCCCAAAAAGAACAAACACCAGTATATAAAAATAGCATATGTATACTATAACATATACTGTTAAAATTATTCAACATGTAGTCGTGCATCTTTCCTCCATCATATGTTGCTGTTAGAAACAGCCTTTAAGTTTGGTTTGTTCAGTCTTTGTGGGCTTCGTCTTCAGATGTGTCCAATGCATTAGAAGAGGTCAACTGGAAACATGTAAAAGTATTTTTTCATCAGAAACCATGAAGTCTAGTGAGATAACCAGCAGGTGGTTGACAGATATTCTCAGTAGAACCTGGCATCCTGAAGGTCGTAGCAGTTATGTGTTACTAGTGGGTTGTGTAGAATTTCAGTTATATTTAAAAATCCCCTCCAGGCATGTTCAAAGATAAAAGAAGCAATAATCTTCTTACAAATACCTTTCATATCTATTTACTCTCACCAAAGGATTTCAGAATCTGTCAGTATGCAAATACTATATTTTTCATTTTCAAAGGTTTGCTGGTGGATACAAGACCATGCAGTTGGTTGTTGCTAACAGAACCAACTGATCACAAATCCTTCTCAGAGGATTTGTGATCAGTCAGTCCATTAAACCCGCTCAGTGAGCAGGTTTAATGTTGTTAAGGGATATATTTGACTGCAAACCACCGAACCAAACAGATGACGTGAAAGTAAAGAAAAAACTAAGAGTGGAAAATGCAAAGCTCTCACACAGGATGTGATCTCTTAGTTTATACTCTTGAGATGCCACAGCCCCTCCCTCCTAACTCCTTATGGAACTTTGCTGCTACTTCAAACAGAAGATTTTGCCTGGACCTGTGATGACACTCTGTAGGTGTATTTGATGAGATCCTTCTCTAATAGTGCTTGAACTGGAAGCTGATATGAAGGGAGGGTTATACTTACAAGAGTTTACTACACCAGCGGGCACATCGTCCACGAGAACTCAAGTTTGACAGCTTTGTTTTTTGGAGACTATTTTATTCATTTATTCGTAAAATTTGCTCCAAAACAAACTGAACATAAGGCGAGGCAACATCTCTGTCTTGGAAAATGTTCCTTTCTAAAGATGTGTGATCCTCTACATATTACAGAAACCTTGCCTTCACTCTCCCTGCCATCTGTAGACCCCCAATCTGAGAACATTACTAAATTGCTGTAATTAAGTGGGTGGCAGGTACAATAGTAACTGCATGTTGAAATGAATGAAATACAGTAACAAAAACAGCCAAAGTTTCTCCTGTTTTCTCTTAGAAATCTCCCCATTTATTGACCATGATATATGATCACAGGTACAAGTGAACAAGGATGTTTAAGCATATACAATAAAGTTTGAACATGGGGAATCTTACAACATAATCATTCTGTAATTACACACATGTCAGCACTGAAAACTATCTTTGGCTAATAGGCAGGTTGAAAAAAATGAGGAAGAGCTGTCGTGCCAGCGCTGTGGCAGTGAAGATGAGTGATATTTCTTCGTTCCATTCCCTTCCATTTTTCTCCTCTTCCTCCCACATGCTGGCAAATAGTCTGAGTAAAATGTGTTCTTTTAACATGACTGAAGTATGTGATTGAGCTTTTCAGGGGTTGAGGAAACTAATACATCTCCACTGACAGACTTACCAGCAACAGTTGGAAGGAAGATGAAGTCCTGTTTCTTTCAGGGTCACATGTGAAGCAATCACAGAACGAGTGAACAAGCAGAGTAGGACAATCTATTCGTGAAGGAGCCGTGGCATTTCTGAACATTGATGAAAAGACTCATCTCTGAACTCTCCAGCTTTGTCGGGACTGTTTGTGCAGTCTGGGAGGCTCGTACAAGGACGGGGATAGCTATTGGTAGGTCAATTGTCCAGTTAGTCAGTCTATACTATTGACTGATGTATTGATCTACCATCTGTTTGATCGCTCTGTCAGGTAAAGCAGAGGCAGGCGAGTTCTGAGCAATCAATCTCCAGCAGTCTCACGTACAGCCTCCAGCTGATTGTTGATTGGCTGCAGGAGTCTGTTGTTGAGCCAAAGGCCCCGAGGGAAATCAATGCACAGCCCAACATCAACACAAAGATTTTACACTTCATGTTCCTCCACTGACCATACATTTGAAATGTAAATCACAGGTTCATGTACAGTGCTGTAGAAGAGTGAACATTTTTTTTTTTGATAATTCTTCCAGTTGAGGTAATAAATCATCTTGTTTGGTTGAGTAAATTGATGGTTTGGCTAATCAATGCCTTGCTTAGTTACTGTTGCTACAGCTGTCAAGCTTTCAGGTTCAGTATGCTGTCTGAAAAAATAAATAGCACCAACTGATGTAACAGTCAAAGTTCTCGTTTTGACACAGAACTAATGGGGTCGTCTTCGATTTATGACAAAAACACTGTGGATGCTTCGCTTACCAAAAAACAGACTTGTGCAATCTACAGAGGTGATGATTACGCTTGCATGAGCCACTAGCAAAGGAGTGTGTATGGTGTATATAGATGATGTTTTAGTCCTGAAGGGAGATTTATGTAAATCTCCACAAAACCATGCAGTACGGGAATGATAAACTGCTTTGGTAGGAAGACTCTGGTAGCATTACAATGTTCATATTTGCAGCAGCCTTTGAGGATGTTGTGATAAAATATTCATATTCATATACGTCACCTTGAGGCGACTGTTGTGATTTGGCACGATATTAATAAAACTGAATTAAATTGAATACACAGAAGATAATGTCTTAAATAATTCAGCACCTACAACTATTTGTTAGAAACTAACTCATGTGGCAGGAATGCACCTTCAGACAGGTTAATCTCACACACTCACAAACCAAAAACCTGTGTGCCCAAGATGGGGCAAAACACACAAGAAACAATGTTCAAGATGATTTTGACTGACAGCTATGGACTGTAGAATTCAGGACTCATATGCAGGATGACAACTAAAGACAAGCTTTAACAGCTGCTGAGAAGTTCACAATAAACAAAAGACCAAATGGGTGAGGAATAACAGGGCTGAATACGAGGCATATATACAGGAATATTTACACACTGGGGGATGACTTGGAAAACAAGAGGGGAATGAAAGCTGGGTGAAATTAATTACACACAGTTAAGGGAATGCAGAGGCTGGAAGTAAAACTGTGGCAGGATACAAAAGAAAACAAACCTTCAAAGTTAAAACAGGAAGTAACCAAAAGACAAATAGTACACACAGAGGCAGGACCTTCTATAGAAGCTAGAGCAGGGATCCTCAAATCCAGGCCTCGAGGGCCGGTGTCCTGCAGGTTTTAGATGCGTCTGTGTGCTTTAATACCTCTGAGTCAAATATAGAAGTCATTAGCAGGACTCTGGAGAACATGACTGCATACTGAGGAGGTAATTCAGCCATTTGATTCAGGTGTGTTGGATCAGGGATGCATCTAAAACCTGCAGGACACCAGACCTCGAGGCCTGGATTTGAGGATCCCTGCGCTAGAGTAACAGAAAGATGAGGCAGAGTTGAGAAACAGGCAGGGAAACGGTGAAGGGGCTAAACACAAGAAATGAACTCAAAATATGAAGTGACTTTAAATATAAACCAAGAATTCAAACTAATACTAGAACAGTAAAGAAATGTAAACAAGTGCCCCCAAAAAACAAAAAAAAAACTAAATAGGGACCAGAACTCATAATATGAAGCTGCCAAGTTGTTGCTGTCCCTTGGTGAAATCAGCTACAAAGAGGATCCTGCACCAAAAACCTTTTTGCAAGCAAGACCTCAGTTTGTCTGCAAACACTTGCTAACTAACCACCAAGTATGTCAGGCTTTGCACAGTCAGGACCCAAAAGCAGACTCCAAGACAGGCTGAGTAGCAAAATTTGAAACTTTTATTTTGATTGATATAAAATCCAACAAAACAAAAGAGCCCAAATGCAGAAGTTAAAGCTGAATCAAAGGCAAGCAGGAAACACTGGCAAAGGGGAGACAGCACTGTTTATACACACAGTAATCAAGTAAGTGAACACGCCTGGGGAAAATGAGGCACAGGTGAAAGCAACCAGGGAAAATGATGAACAGGAAGTTAAAATATGAAACAAGACACGAGAGGCATACACTAACAAAGTAAAACAAGAAGTGACAAAACACAGAGGCAAGATGCCTACGCAGAAATTTGACTCTGAGAAATACTGAGGAAGGCAACAAAAATACCTCAAAATAATGAGCTCATAGAGCAGTAGTGAAACATTAAAAAGTATAATGTATACCAAACGTTTACCTTCAAAGGAAATGTTGTGCTTCACTCCTGAAACTGATGCATTTCAAGAGACACATGGCTGATCAGTTTACATTATCATGAAAACACTACAAACACCTATTAAATGCAGTGATATTAAGGAGAAACCTGATGACACCTCCTGGTCACAAGAGCCCCATTTCTATGTGGCTCATGTGTGTGTGTACGAGAGAGAGAGAGACACACATGAAGTATGTGCATGTGTGTGTCCCATGTATCATCAGTGAAAGTGACAGAGTGCTTACTGCTGTAGCTGAGAAGTGCAGTGCGAGTATCCGGGTGCTGTCCAGGGATCACACTGAGCAATCAGACCACAATGCACCGCAGCTGCAATCAATTCAGGGAGAGAGTGTGTGTGTGAGAGAGGGGGGGGTCACAGGATATGGTCCCTGAAGTAGCAGAGTAGGCTTCCTTTTGAGACAGGAATCGTGCTCTGTTCAAAGCTCGTGACTAAGAGGGGAAACTCAGACCGCTTTACTTGAACTCCAGAACTGTGATTACCATATTTCCTGAACACTAAACATGGTTGAAACCAGTTACAGTTAAATGGTGAAAACGGGTCCAAAAGGTGATTGTGTAAATAAAATCATTAATACTTCATCATCAGAATGTGTTTAAATTAATGAAGTATGAAATTTAAAGTTTAAAATTAAAATAGCTATAAATCCAAAAGGAGCTAAGGATGCAGTCAGGCAGTTGAAAGAACACCTCCAGGAGCTCCTGAAACCCACTGACATGCTTTTGGTAGAGGAAGAACCGGAATCTGGGGACAAGACGGACAACTCATCCATCATTAGGGCGAGGTTACTGATGTTGTTAAGAAACTCTTCATATGACAGCCCCTGGGGATGAATGAGATTTTCCCTGAGTTTCTTAAGGCTCTGGATGTTGTGGGGCTGTCCTGGCTGACAATCATCTGCAAAATTGCATGGAAATCAGGGACAGTGTCTCTTGTTTGGCAAACATTTTAAGAAAGGCAGTTGGAGGATGTGCTCCAGCTTCAGGGGATTCACACTCATCCTCCTTTGAAAGGACTATGCCAGGGTACTGGAGAGTAGAGTCCACCCACTGGTCGAACCTCAGATTCAAGAGAAAGAATGTGGTTCACACATCCTGATGCTCGAGGATATCCGAAGGTTTGCCTGAATGTGTTTTGTGGATTTGGAGAAGGCATTCAGCTACATCTCTTGGGGTGACCTCTGGGAGCATGGGGTCCTGTTACAGGCAGTTAGAGAGGGCTTTGAAATGGCCAGATCAGTTTGTAATGATATCCCCAGTGACTGTATATGACTGAGGCCCCTCTGAGGTGTGGAAAGCCCTCTGTTCTACTCTTGGTGCCTGAATAAGCCTCTCCCCTGGTTTCCACCTAAATGTGGAACACAAATGTGTTCAAACCAATTAGTAGAAATAGCCCTCTGCTACGTGACAACTTCTAATCCCTCCTGGAGCTTGTATTCATCATGGATGGAATCTGCACACAACAGTGACTTCCTCTGCTGCTGGCTGGAGTAGCAGAGGAAGAAGCTGATGTCCCCTCCATCCAACACCATCTCCACTGCTGCTGCAAGATTTGGAGAGATGCAAGGGCAGCCTTACCCCAGTGTCACGCCCTGCTTCAGATTCCACTTACTTTGGTGTAAACAAAATAGTTTGCAGGGATTTTCTTTTTAGTTAATTTGACAATTTAATCAACAGATTAGTTTATCCCTTTGAAATCAGACTTCCGGATCCTTAATATCATTGGAGTCACACATGTAGAATTCCCTCTCCGCTTTTTGTCTTCCAGTCTTCCAACTGTATCCAACTAATAAAATAACCACAGAAAATGTTTCAGAAATGAGATGACAGTTTATTATAAAACAATGAAGGCCATATCTGCATATTACATTTGTAAGCAACCCAGATTAAACAGTAAATTACAGTCAGTGTCACATTAAACAGCTTCATCATTAGAGCTCACAGGACGCCTCGCACATACAGAAATATGACAGCTTTAAACATATTCACCGAGATGCCCCCACATCTTGTGTTTCATTTTCCAGTTTTGTTGTTTTGTTGTGTAGCTGTTAAAGTGATCAATATCTGCACACGCACAATATGAAATTTGGCATCAACGGCACATAATAGTAGCCCAGTAAATCAAGGGAGTGACAGGTAAGCTCTTCAGCATGATGATTATCATACAGCAGAATCACAGTAAGAAAACTAACCATGAGTTTAAAGTAGCATTAAATATCTAATTTGCAGAGGTTTAACTAATACCCTGTATTCATGAGGAGAAGGCAGGAATCTTCTTCCAACTGATTAAAATTAAAGACCTTAATCAATCACTCGTTCAGAATTCCTGCTGTTATAAAGCCAGAAATGTTTTGCTTAAAGGCAACCTGTGGAGTTTTTGAACTCTGAAAGGACTATGAAGCAGTTTTTCAAAGATTCACAATGATTCACGCTGCAAATCGCCAGCAAAAGGCAGGAAAGACGACGGCTTGCTGGAATGTGAAGGACGCAGGATTCGAGACTTTTGAATGTCTTTTTACATGAAAACTCCACGTGGAACCTTTAAGTCACAAAAAATACAGTAATCACAGCATCTGATATGCTTTCAGTCATACCAGCAATAGTTTCACTTCACGACTATATTGTTCTTCTGACCAGCAGTTAGCATGTGCGTTGACATGTTCAGTAAAATGTTATATACAATATTATCTGTACATTTTCACAAAAAGTGCAACAAAATGCCGGCTGATACCTCTCCCTGATTCTTTATGACAGCAAACAGCCATTTGAATTTACAGTCTCTCTGCATACATGTAAGCTCATGCACAAACTCACAGCCAGAAAGAAAAAAAAAAAAAAGTCTGCAGCCACTACCAGCTGAAACACAAACTCTCTGAATTTATGTAAGAATAAAAAAACAAAAACATAAATACGAACTGTTCAAGTAAATACTGAGAATCATTTAACAGCTGCTCCTTTGGGTAATAATGAGCATGCATGTGAGTGACACAGGTAGTAGCAGGTATTCACATAGGCTGCCTTATGTTGATTAAAAAGCAGCTCTGGTCTTTGGAGCCATGAGTCATCCTGCCTGTCGATGCAGATGAGCTCAGGAGCTTGTCAGGAGGTGACTGCCGCTCAGTTTGTCCTCCTGCTGTCACTTCCTTATGAGCAGAAAAACAAAATAAAATATGAGCTAGTTTGTTTAGGATTCTGTAAAACAGGGAACAATCGTTGAACTCTGAGGATTTTAGCACAGCTTAGCTGAGCGGCAACCTGACGGGCTGAAAAAAAAAAATGAAGCCAAAAAACTGCAATTCCCATAGTGGCCACTTGAGGCTGGCTTGAAAAAGCGAGTCTATCTTCATGTTGAAATTAACCTTACAGGATGTCTCTACATCTAATTTTCCCCTTCACAGCAACTCCTATTTTTAACTAAATAACTCACCTGTTCAAATGTTATTAAGGATCTCATTTTTAGTGTGGCTGTGTGAATGAATAGGCTGCTAGTTTTCTGTTAGGTGTCACCACAGCGTATATGACTCCCTGAACTCCTCTTGACTATGTCTGTGCTACTGTCATTTTTTTTGTTTGTTTGTTTGTTTGTTGGTAGACCCAGGACACGCTGGAGAGATTATATCTCTCGGCTGGCCTGGGAACGCCTTGGGGTCCCCCCGGATGAGCTGGAGGAGGTGGCTGGGGAGAGGGAAGCCTGGGATTCTCTGCTTAGGCTCCTGCCCCTGCAACCCGGCCCCGGATAAGCGGAAGAGAATGGATGGATGGATGTTTGTTTTGGGGGGGGTTGCAGTGTGGTTAACTGTACTAACAGAAATTCCTATATTGTGTTTGCACCTTATTGTACACTAAATAGCACAGATCTGGGTCTGAATTTTGCTAACCAAACCTGAAAGTGTTGGTGGATAATTTAGCACATCCACATGTGGTCGCCTCTGGCTCCAAAAAGCTTCTTTACAAGCAAAGAAAATGCAAAACAGGACTTCACAAACAAATGGTGACATTACTGGGGCTATGTGCATCTTTTAAATGTGTTTTTTTTAACTTATTTAAATTTACCAACCACCCCTTTTATTGGATTTACTACCTAAGGATGTGAATAACAATTTGACTGGATCTTTAAATGATTAAATGCTGCCATCCCTAAAACAACAGCAAAACCAAGAGCAGCCCACAGACCAGCTGTTGCACATACTTTTGACAGTGCCCCCTGGTGACAGTAAACACCTACACGCCATATGAAACCCTGTGGTTTCATTTTAGGACAAGTGTTTACAAATAAAAAAAAAGGATCTCTAGGTCACAACCTTTCTGATTTGACAAAGTGAAAATCTACAGTAAGAAAATTACTTCAGAGATTATTTTAGTTTAAGATAGATCGTTATCACATCGTGAGGGTTCAGCGACTGCTACCTCGTCATCGTGGGTTTAAAACATCGGTGCATTAGAACAAATCCAGTTTAAAGCAGTGTTTTACGCCTGGGAGAGACAGCAGCTGCTACACACAGTACCAACTCAGGACTCAGTACTACAAAAATCAAAGTTGGCAGACTTCCTTTTCTGTCTAGTTTACTTTTAATTACCTGTTGCGATGTGGACCATATGTGTCCAGCATGACCGTGCTAGCCTGTTCCAGGTTCCACTGGTGGCGCTGCAGGAGCTCCTCGCACTCTGCTCTCGAACGCAGCCCCAGCCGAAACAGCTGCTCCACCTACAGTGCAGATGGTAAGAGAACCATGTTAGACGTGTGAATTACCATTGTATGATCCAGCTGTCATTAAGACTATCTTTGTTTTATGCTTGTTTTACAGCATTTTGCTCTCTTCTTGTCACTTGCTGTTCTGAGGCTCTTTTCTATTACGACCAACCTCCTTAACTCGATTTGTATATTTACAATCCCCATGTTATACACTCTCTTTCCATTTTATGGTTATATGTATCAGAAGATAATGAAAAATATATATCCTGATCCCAAGGTCCTGCAGAAGGGTCCAGTCCCATTCAACCACTGGCCAATAACCTGCCTCAGTACAACACGGAAGCTCCTGTCAGGCATCATAGCAGCTAATATGAGCAAGCACATGGTTCAGTACATGAGTGGGGCCCAGAAAGGAATTGGCAATAACACCAGAGGAGCAAAACACCAGCTACTGGTAGATAGAGCAGTCATTCGGGACTGTAAGACCAGACTGACCAACCTGAGCACTGCCTGGACTGACTGCAAGAACGCCTATACCTCATGAAGTCTGTTTCTGATTATTTGGTTAGAGACATCCACAGGTATCGCGTCATAGTGCCAGTAGCAACACTGACTCTAGCCAAATGCAAAACTAGTGAAAAAAACAGTCAGAAAACATGAAGAGGGAAAATGTCAGTGGCCGCCACCTATAAAACCATTCCTGGTTTGGGGCTTGTCTCATTCTTGGACCTCTAGTGCACCTGCTGTTAACTTCATTAACACCAAAGCAGCTGAAACTGATTAACAACCCCCTCTGCTACTTAACTGACCAGATCAATACCCCAGGAGAATTTTTTTTTTCTTGAGCAGTGTATATGTGTTGAGAGAGAGGATGATGGAGATGTTCTTCTGCTGCCAACATTTTTCTACATTTTCGAAAAAGTTATTTTACATAATTACTGAAGAAGCAAAAATTCTTTATGAAACACAAAACTGTACTTTCGTGAAGTGTAGCCCGTGAGTGTACTTACTGCAGCTCTCCAAACAGAGTCTGAGTGTGTCGGAAAAGAGTGAAAAGTGGTTTAATGATACTGAGCCTAAAACAACAGACCATGTCAAGAGGATGTGCTCATGCAGCCAGCAGAGATGCTGCAGAGGTTTATTTAAGAATGCTTTATGTCATATTTAATATATTATCATACTAGATAAAAAACATCGCCCCTCATACTCTGTTCAGATTTTGTGACTGTGTATCTACTTCCTGCATCAGAAATGTGACATTGTGAATTTGGGTAATTGACCATAAAATTTATTCTGATCCTCTGGTCCTGTCATATCAGGAACAGAGGATGATATCAAGTTTTATACTAATTTATTGTGTATTTTCTATTATTCATTTTATTGCTTTTTATACAGAATGAGCAGGAACTGCTTTTTTTTTTTTTTTTTAAACCATCTGCTCTAATCTAAACATGAACTACAGAAAGGTCTATTAGTTTGCGTTGCATGGATCATGGTATTTAATGTAAAATCTCAACAGAGACTCCTTTTAATGTAGGCAAAATAAAAGCAGGAGCCTTCGCCAACTTGTATTTCTGTGTTACTACACTGATAATGAATTATCAATAATTCAGTGTTTAATATTAAACTTGAATTCATTGGAAAATCACAGTATTACCATTAAAAGCATGCTTTCTTGTGGGAAAAAACTAATCTGTTCACTTAATAGCAGTTATTAATTTATGGTTTTTGCCTTCACTGAATCATTTATATATATTTTTTGCTGATTAATGGATGCATCCAATGCAACAAATAAACTAAGAAGGTGTGTAGACAAATAGGTGTACCTTCAAATGGTTTATGGCCTGAGAGATGCTCCAATTGTGGCTCTGCAGAGCAGCCTGACACTCCTCTATCGTGACACCGTGCACAGCTCCCTGGACCTGTCAATCACAGAATAAACTTTATGTTCTGTTTGCAAGAACTAAAACCATATTTTTATTTTGAACTCCTTCAGTCACTTATACAATGATACAACCTGCTTTTAAATTAGCCAAAAGCACTTTGAATTTTTCCCCCTAATTCACATTTATTATTATTCCTCAAATAATGTTAAAACAACATGAAAATCAGCACCTTTCTGAACATTACATTATGACAATTAAAAGCTCTGTTGATGAAAGGATATGAATCTGATAAAAAGGGGCAATTTGGCCTTTTATGTGTAATCTAGAAATTAGTGACTCAGATTTGTCTGCCTGTGGCAAACGACAGCATTTGGCGTATGTCAGTTCTGCAGCTGTCAGCAAATAAACGTTAAGACGTTTTTAAAGCGGAAAAAGAGAAAAATGAAACATTTCCTTCTGCTCTCGCTCACCTGCGTGACGCTGTGTTCCTGTTGCATGCTGGGAGCTGTAGCTCTGCCATTATTGTTGTTGTAGGAGGTGTTTGGTTTGGCTCCGCTGGGCTGCTGCTGCTGCATCATGGGTTTGACTGCCGCCATGTTGGCTGCTCCGTATCTGATAAGAAACATGAAATATGGGGTATGACTTATTTTGAACAGCTAATGATCTGTGTAGCTGTCTCTGTGTCTCTGACATCTGAAACTTTACTTGTGCACTGAATAAATGCTCATAATAACAAGTCTCTACAATATTTAATACTTTGAAACACATTTATTTTGCATGAGCTTTTATTTGATTTATAACTTTGTTACTTAAAACATTGGGACGCTCTGTGTTTTCTCATTAGTTTCTCATTATTTTTCTTCTGTGTGTTGTTCCAGTTTTACTTTACTTTAGGTTCATTTACCTCCTTTGTGATTGACTGTCCCACTCTCATCACCTTCACTTGTTGATTATCACCTGTGTATGTATACGCTAACCGGACACTTTATTAGGTACATGTAGTCAACAGACGGGCTAAGTATTTCAGAAACTGTGGATTACTTTTTTGCAGAGAACAGTCCATACCGGATGCCACTCCTGTTAGCTAAAAACAGGAAACTGAAACTACCATTTGCACAGGCTCACTAAAATTGATAAACTGAAGATTGGAAAAATGTTGCCTGGCCTGCTGCAACATTCAGTAACGTGAAAGCATGAATCCATCCTGCCTTGGATCAACAGTTCAGGCTGCTGCTGCTGGTGTAATGGTGGCACACTATTAGCATCAAATAAGCATAATTTAAACACCACAGCCTACATGACTACATGACTAAAGCTCAAATCATCTCAAACTGATTTCTTAACAGTGAGTTCACTGTACTCAAGTGGCCTCCAGAGTCACCAGGTCCTAATCCAATAGAGCACCTTCGGGATGTGGTGGAACACGAGATTCACAACATGGATGTGTACCTCACAAATCTGAAGCAACTGTGTGACGCTATCATGTCAATATGGACCAAAATCTCTGAGGAATGTTTCCGCCACCTTGTTGAATCTCTGCCATGAAGAATTAAGGCAGTTATGAAGGCAAAGGGAGGTCCAAACTAGTACTAGCAAAATATACCTAAAGTAAGCAAGTTGCCAGTGAGCATACATGGTCCTCTCTTCCCCTTTGTCTTTGGTATCAGCTATTAAAGCTTTCTTTTTTTGTCTACATTTGGGTCCCCTCTGACCTCAGGACAACAAAGGTGTGCCTTTGTTTTGAAACTGTCATAATTTCCCAGCATCTTTTAGTGTTTCAAGTGTTTGAGGACAAATTCAAGCAAGTAGGCAAAAGTTTTATTACAACAAATGCTTTAAAAAAATACCAATGCCTTAATGTGCTGACTAAGCAGCAACAGCCAAATAATTTTGGCCCATGACCTTTATCATCATCTTTAACTGAAAAGAAATAAAAGTTCTGTCGTATTTCAATCTGGGTGTTATTCTCATAATTTGGGGTGTATAGAAGAGGGAACACACCTGCCAATCATTTATAGTCAGTGTTATCCAATGCTGGAATTAGAGGAGTCATCCCTCTCGTGTAAAACTGGCCCAGTGTACATATTCCTTCCTTTAAGACTGTCTGATTGGTCTTTGTGATACACCTGATTGGTCCTAGGTTATCTGGTCCTCAGATCCCTTCTTGTAGGTACATTTCTGATGTCACAGCCATAAAAATCAGAAGACTAATATTAACTGTGTGAACTGTCAAAAATATGCTACCACAACATTACATATAGGGACTAGTATTATTTGTTTATGCATACTATTTTTAAAGAAATACAAAATGAAGGGAACAAATGCATGTTCTGCTCTCCACCCATAAAAAGCCACTTTAATCCAAATTTGGTAGGTTCTAATAAAGGGAGGGAAAGAAAAGGGATAAAAGATGCTGTTTGATATGAAAAACTCACCTTTCCAGAAAAGCTGGTCTCTCTGGCAGTGGGGCAGGGACAGAGCTCTGAGAACTGTCAATCAGTGAGGAGAGGCCACGCCCTTCACGAAAGGCAAGTGGATCCAGTGATGAGGTGGAGGAGTAGGATGAGCCTGGCACTCCTAGGCGTGAGGAAGAGGATGGGGCCTGAGGCAGAGATGAAGAAGATGGAGAGCTGGAGGACAGGAGGGGACCCAGCAGTCCGGATGCCCGACGGGGTGAGACAGACAGAGGAGGAGGTGGCAAGGCTACAGGTGAGGAGGAGCGGGAGCCCGGCTGAGAAAAGGCGTGGTCTCTGGGTGGGATCTGAGGAGGCGTGTCATCCTCGTTGCCCAGTGAAATGGAGCTGGAGCGGGCTTCTGGGTTTAAGGCGCGGGCGGAGAGGTTGTGTTTGGAGGGACGCAGAGGGGGGACGGGGCTGCGTGGGGGCAACACAGGCCTGTCCTCAAAGCAGGAAGCAAAGGAGGAGGAAGAAGAAGGAGATGGAGGGGGAAGGCAGATCTGTCGGTGTGGGCCCAAAGGGGCCAGAGGCATGGGGAGGGGGGAGGATGGGAGGGAGCGCCCTGTTGCCATTGGAACCTGGAGCTTCACCATCACCTATGTCAGAGGAACAGTGGGTTTGTGCTGGTTTGGGTGATAATTTAAGAGTAAAAATCAATCCTGAATAGCATTTATTTCACAACTAACTACACAGCTTTCACTACCTCTCGCTGTAGCTCTTGGAAGAGGTCAGCTGATTGGGACTCATTCCTTCCTGTCAAGCCAGCACTAGAGGATGAAGAGGCTTCTTCAGTCAACCCTTTGTATATGGACCGCACTTCCTGGTCCTCGGATTGATCCTCAGGCTCTGCAGCAACTTCATCGTAGGCTGGCTGGGGGAGAGGCCAGTCCAGAATGGAGGGAGTGTCCTAAGGAGACAAGTAGATATTAGGGAAAAGTTATCCAACAATATTAGGATTTTTTTTCTTTTTTAAATCCTAAGGTTTATTTATCCTTTAAAAAAAACAAAAGTTTTAGCCAGAGCCAGAGGGAAATTGTCACAAACTAGAAGTCTTCAAATAAAGTTTCATACATTCGCTTTAGCAGTACAGTTCTTAACCACTGACATCCACTATTTGTTGATTTATGATATTTCAATTAACATTACAGCTCATGGAGCACACATTTAAAATCACTAAATCAATAACGATATTTTTAGAATGTTGTGAACAGGGATAAATATCACGAAGCTGCAGCTTGGTCGGGGTCATCGAGCACAGACTGGAGCTATGAGGTGGAATTACTGCGAAACCCCGCTGAAGATCACTAAAGCGTGAACATGTACATTATCAATCAATAAGTACCGATCATACATCACTCTGCACCCACCTTGGGTTGAATTGAAGAGGAACAGATTATTTATGACATTTCAAGACCAAAGGTTGGCCCACTGCCTCTGGGGAATAAGAGAGCCCATTGTTTGTGAGTAGTGGCACAGATTTCAAGCTATCTGTATACCAGCTACACTTTGAGCATACTGGAGTGTAGGTGGTCGTGTCACGTGTCTTTAAAACCTTTGAACTACATCACAATCATCTGTTTTGTGCAACAGGGTGAAATAAAATGATCGGATGCACAATTCTCTAGATCAGGGGTTTTCAAAGTATGAAAGGGTGAGCCCCCCTCCAAGGAGCACAATGCCTGCTGCGCCCCCCCCCCCCCCCCCCCCCAATAATCAACCCACACACAAACAAATGCCACTACAAAACACCTTCTAATTGCTTTTATTTTAGAACCATCTCATCTTTTAAAATGACACTTTATCTGAATGAAATTTAACGCATGAACATTCTAAAACATTTCCTCCCATTTTAATTATTTTATCAGGGCCTTTGTATGGCAAATACGCCCTTTTTTCATTTTTCTACTTAGGCCAGAGCTTGTCTCCCCTGCCTTTTTCTTTACTAAAAATTTGTCCATTCTTTCTCTCACATCAGTAGACAGCAAGCAGATAGCTTCTTTTCCCGGTTTATTTTTTCCCTCGCACCGCGCCTCCCCTAAAGTGCTCTGGCGCCCCCTAGGGGAGGCGCGCCTCACACTTTGAAAACCGCCGCTCTAGATTATCTAGTCATTCAGGAGGGGCTTAGAGTAGAATTCCTACTCCTCCACATCAAAACGAGCAAACAGACGTGGTTCAGGCATTTGACCAGGATGCCTCCTGGACACTTTCTAGGTGAGGCATTTCACTGAAATCCAAATGGGAGGATTAACTGCTGTTTGTTCTGTCTCCACACAAAGCGTGGCTTGTAACTGATCTCAGAACAGTGAAACCAGAGCCAGAAGCAACATGTCTAGTACGCTAATCTATCAGTCTCCTATCAAAGACCAGAGGTTTATCCATAATGTGCAAGCAGTCAAAAAGGCTGCTGTCCTCTTAGCTTGACAAAGTCGAGCCTTTGGTAAGGAGAGACACACATTCCTTAAATGAAGACATGCTACAGTTTCCAATGGGTGGAGCCTATCTCAGCTGTCATAGGGTGTGAAGTGCATGTCATGGACTGTGGGAGTAAACCAGAGTACCCAAAGAAAACCCACACAGACACGGGGAGAACATGCAAACTCCACACAGGCCCTGGCCAAGGTGGATTCAAACCGAGGATCTTCTTGCTGTGAGGCAACAGTGCTAACCACCACGCCACCATGTAACAAACACATTTTAGAAGTCTGGAAGTCGCACAAGTTGAGGTTCAAAAAATATTTGGGATAAAACCATCAACTGTTATAGTCTGGCCCAGGCCTGTACTACCTTTAGAGTGTCCTCATCCAACTGCCGAGTTTCAGTGAGCGGGGAGGGCGTGGTGGAACTGAAGCTGTCATCGGTGAAGTCAATAAGTGACACCTCACTTTTGGCCGAACGCACGCCGGTCCCCTCCCACGGCCGAAGCTTCAGACCCAGGGATGCTCCCAACCTCTTCAACCCAGACGAAGCGCTGACGTCTTCCTCGTCATCGTAATCATCCATCACAGAGTCGTAGAACGGCTCTGGATAACCATGAAACAGTAGAAGTAAAAAAAAAGGGCTCCTGCTCATATGCATGTGTTGAAGGTTGAGCTGTGGGTTACAAACAGATGAAAGAAAACACTCACTCTTGAGCAGAACGGCAGGTTGGGGTGGACGAGGAGGAGGCTGCTCTGATGAAGACAGACAGGTATTTAGGTCAGATTTGACATAAGTCAGAAAATTTGGCTCACTATTCTATATTAAAAAAAGGTCTCCTAGCAAAAACATATTTACTCTTGGCACGGTTGGGGAGTTTGGTTGGTCTTGCGATGCCTGAATCCATTCCCAGGACATCAGGTGGGTCCATGGGGTTCCCCAAGTACAGACTAAGGAAAGCAAAACATTTTTATGTCAAAGAAAATACTGAAAACAAATCCAGACAAATCATTAAGTTCTTCACCTTCTCTCCTTTAACTTTGACTGAAGATGCCTCAAGTTAAAAGCTACAGGAAGAGCAGTGAAATCGTGGCTATGAGATTCCTCTACTGTTATAAACAATGTAGGGATGTGGATGTGTCTTCTAAAATCAGCAAAACCTAAAAAGCGAAACATCTGTTCAACTACGCATGATACATGCCTGCCCTCCAGTGGAGGCCGGCAGTGTAAGCAGTGCTAAAAGAGTATATACAGCCTACAGCCAGCCATGAACCCATGGAATCTGCTCTTTTATTTTACGCTGTATGACATTCATAGTTAATGTATCATTAACCTGTCTATGCGGTCTGCGTGTCCCCAGCTCCTCTGGGGGTCTGTGTCTCCGTGTCCAGTGTGGATGAAGGAGTGTTTAAGTGGCCGGCTGATGTCTTGGGCAGACAGACCAGCAACCGATGTCACCACATGTCGGGGAAACTGACCGACACGCAGCGTCCGTCTGTTCTGACCTCGCCACCAGTAGTGCTCCGCCCTGAAAACACACAAACAGGTGAAAACAACATGACAATTAAGAAACTCACTCCTACTTTGTTGGCCTACACTAATGTGCTTTCTTGTAGCAGATGTCAGGAGTCTGCTTTCATAATTACTAACTTCCTGGTTTTAATTTTACGTAGTTACAGACACACAATATATACAATGTGCACACGCATAAGACAAAAGAGGCCATATTTATATGAAAAGGAAGTCACAAGACTATAATTGCAGTAATTTTCTACAATGCAAGGAATCCAGCATTAACAAGAGATCCATTTGTTGTCTTGTAGGTGCTTACATAAGCATGACTCTCAGACCCACAAACTTGGCTTAAAAACTGCTTTTTGTACCAAAATTAGGCTAAAAGGATGCCTTAAAGGTACACTCTGGCTAACAAACCTTCACACACTGACCTTCCTTCAATGATGGTGATGACATCATTCATTTTAATTTGGAGCTTGTCTTCCTCCTCAAAGTCCTGCAGGGCTCTCATATCTGTGGGCATGGTCTGCAGAACACACACACACACACACATCGAGTGTTATTTGTGTCACCAGCAGGATCCAAGGCAACATTCAAACATGGAATACATACTTGCAGTCAAAAAACAGAATGGTTTCCTAAAGCAGATAAGACAGCCTGTTCACTTTACTGATAGCGACAGATGCTGTATAACTCAGAAATGTTTTTGTTAATATTTGGTTATTTGTGATGCTATCTATTGTATGCAGTTCAAAGATATTTTGGTCATGAATGCCTGAATTTGCAAAGTATCCACTGTCCTGTTTATTTTTACTTGAACTACCGAGCTACCTCGAGCAGGAAGTCTCTGAGGGCGATGAAGGTCGGTCTGTCTTCAGGTTTGGGGCTCCAGCACTGCAGCATGACGTTGTAAATATCCTGAGGACAGTCGTCTGGTTTGCACAGCCTCTCAGCCTCCACGTCCACCTTGTGGAGAATCTGCAGACAGACACATAAATAATAATCTGATTAGCTGATGCGGGTTTTTTTTTTTTTTTTTTGTCCACAAGTAGGAAGTCAGAGATGCACCTGGCTCCCGTTTAGGCCCAGCCACGGCTCCTGTCCGTGGGTGAACATCTCCCATAGGGTGACCCCAAACATCCAGGTGTCGGATGCGTGAGAGAAAGTTCGAGACTTCAGAGACTCTGGAGCACACCTGGAGGGACAGGTGGACAACAGCTGAGATACGGAGACGATGAAAGGCAGACAGGATGTCAAAAATACATTTTTCACTTGTCTTACCATGGGAAAGGGATTTTGTGACCCTCCTCCATGATGTATTGGTCAGTGTGTTTAGGCAGCGCCCTCATCAGGCCAAAGTCTCCAATCTTCACAGTTTCATTGGTGGACAGTAGTACATTGCGGGCTGCAAGATCCCTGTGGAGGAAACGCTTCTGCTCCAGGTAGGCCATCCCGCACGCCACCTGTGGAGGACATGTGAAGTGATAGATGGGTATATGTTTGCTTCCTTACAGATAGGAAATGTCTAAATTAGAGCTGTTGTTAACTGCGTAAATTTAAACAAATGCAAGTACATAAAACTCCTCTTATTTACAGATGTTATGGAAGATGCATTACAAGAAAATCTAATGGAGAAAACAGCAGTGGCTGCAACTCTCTGGGCACTGGACCAAAGATGTGATGAACTTAAATTTCATTGTGTTTTTTCCTTTTTGGCATTAACTGACCTGCACGGCGTAGTTACACAGCGAGGAGATGAGGATGTGACCCTGTCGCTTCCTGAGCCGATCCAACAGGGAACCCAGAGGAGCTAGCTCAGTGACCTACACGCCAACAGACACCACAATACTCTCAGAGCATCATTGCATTTATATTTGTTTTGTGCATTGCTTTATGAAGTATGTACTGTATTGTACTGTATTTCAGAGTTTTTTTTGGTGAGAACATCATCTCTTCAACTTAACTGCTGCAGTAAAGAAGCAAGGAGACCCTGTGAATTCTAATTTCCTCTACATGTGGGAAACACATCCTACAGTGGCCAGACCTGAGCCATCAGGTCATCATCAGGTTATACTTCCAATACTATTCAGTGTCAAGTTCTCGTGTAAAGGATGACCTCCATTTTTTTAAGTGTGTGTCTCATGGATTACCATCTTCATGGGCTGTGTGAGGACGATACCATACAGGCGGATGAGGTTTTGGTGGCTCAGTGAATGCATGGCATTCACCTCTCTGATGAAATCATCCAGACCGTCTGAATCCAGCACATTAGATTTCAGACATTTCACTGCCACTGACAACTACAAAGCCAGAAAAGAAAGAGATGATATTAGAGTAACAACTATAAAAAATAAATTACCTCTCATAGTTCAAATAGGATGGTCTTACTTAAGAGGACTTATCAAGCAAATACCCAGCAGATATGCCTCCTTGGGGCCTTAAATCGAGTAGAAAGGTGTTATGTAAGTACCAGTCCATCTATCATATGATATAGCGCAGGGGTGTGCAAACTTGCGGCCCGCGGGCCACTTCCGGTCCGCGAATTGATGTCAAAAATGACATAGAATTTGGCCCTTTGAGTTACTTTTTTGACATTTTGCCTTCCCCTCCAATTAAGAAGGTTAATTGAAATGTCAAAAAAATAACTCAAAGGGCCAAATTGTATGTTATTTTTGACATCAATTCGCGGACCGAAAGTGGGCAGGGCCGGAAGTTTGGACACCCCTGATATAGGGAATGGAATATGAGGCCCACATTTCCTGTAAACACAACCTGAGCTTCCATTTAATACATTCTCATACTGTCTTTCTTCATCTCACCACTCTGCTGTTGGGTGCGGTCCACTCTCCTCGCCGCACCACCCCAAATGTCCCGTCTCCAAGCCGCTCAAACAGCTGCAGCTCCGACTCTCTGATCAGGCAGGTGAGTGCGGCCCCTGACTCACTATTGGCTGGGACTGTGCCGGACGACGCACCGTGGGGCTGCTGTGGGTCAGCATCCGGCCGTTTCACTGGAAAGACCTGCAGGTCCAGGAACAGGTGACAGGTTTTACTTCTCATGCACGTGAAAAGACCTGATTTGATTAACTTATTAATCTAAAAAAAAACAAACATTATTTTAATAAAAGACAAATGCAAACCATGTGAGAAAAAAATTTAAAAAGCTACATCAATACAAACTAAAATTATTTTTCTTAAACACCACCTGAGGGTGGATGTAGGCATATTTACATAGAAAACCACTGTTCTCTGTCACATAAATGCACATAAATGTCTCAAAATTTCTGGCAGCTTATGAGCTTATACGTATGTCATATTATAAGTTTAAATTCACTACTACTATATTTTTAATGGTACAACACTTTTATTTCATTTAAGCTATCAAAAACTATTTTTAATAGCTATTTTATAAAACTAAAACTTGGCTGCAAAAAGTTAAATTTCATTAAAAGCCCAACATGTTACTTTACAAATAAGCTTCATTGTCAAACACACTTGGATAAAAAGCTACTTCATGGTTTTACTTTAGGACTGTGGCAAAGTATTGAAACCCTGTTATTCTAAATAAATGTAGCATTAAAATATTACTGTGTACTGTGTCCTGCAGTATAAAACACCCAGAGGACAGGAAAGGTACTGCACCTTGCTCATCCAGGATTTTCGCTTATAAAGGGCTCGTCTCCTCTTGACTGCCTCCCAAAGCCTCCTCTGACCTGGCCCAGCACAAACACACAAATGGACCTGGATTTCTGTGTATGTTTTATACTGTATTTTTCTAAAAGATAACACACAGACATATCTGATGTTTGTTTTAATTACCTGATAACCACGTATGCCTGTGGGGAGGAAAAACGTAAAGACGTACCGGGGCGTCCCATGCCGATCTTTTCCAGGTCTTCATTCTTGACGTAGTCAAAGTGTGAGAGTCGTGTGACGTTGAGATCATCACGGATCCGCAGGAAGTACTGCTGCAGCTGCACATCTGTCAGCAGCTCCAGAAGCCACTCTGTGCCCTCCTCACACTGCATCTGCACACACAAACGCACACATTTCACCTCTATCAGCATACTTACAGTGTTGTTAATGGAGCTCTGTGTGTGCTTCAACTGTTCACCTATTGAGTGTGATGGTAATGGACCTTGTTAAGGGGCACACTGTAATTTGCACTCTAAGAGCAGGAGCTATTCTCAGCTATAAAAAGCCAAAATGACTGATAACAGTGTGACGTCTGGAGCCTCAATTCGATCATAAAATACCTGGAAAAGCATCATTTTGCATCTAAGGCCAAACTCTAATGTCTATTTAGACCTTCTAGCATTAATTTAGTGCTGAAATTTTCTCATTTACTTCGATAATTTTTGTATCCAAGTCCAAATCTGAACAGAAAACAATAAGTGTTCATATTTGAGAACCTGGAGTGAAAAAAATTGGGGGGGGTTTACTTTAAAAAAAAAGAA
Organism: Archocentrus centrarchus; assembly: GCF_007364275.1. Classification (NCBI taxonomy): domain Eukaryota; kingdom Metazoa; phylum Chordata; class Actinopteri; order Cichliformes; family Cichlidae; genus Archocentrus; species Archocentrus centrarchus. The sequence continues at coordinate 19,462,354 of NC_044365.1, read as the reverse complement.
AAAAAGACTTGCAAGATTTATCAAACTAATTTTCTGCTAGTTGACTATGCATCTACTGTTTCATCTTTTTTACAGATTCACAAACAAAAGGTACTTTCTGCTACTCCTTTATTTGCCCCTCTGTCCTTCCTGACCAGCCCTCCCCTGGAAACAGAGGAGAACAGCTCACCTGGCTCTGTGTGAAAGGGACAAAATCCAGTTAAACCACCTCTAAACCTGATTAAGTAACTAACAATATTTAGCGTGTTTGTTGGTCCTCCTTCACTATCTGGGAGAATTAATCAAGATAAGAAATGTTCACTGGATCTTTTGGAGTTGTTGTGAGCATTACTCTGTACAGTCTATAGTCTTTGTTAAGTTAAGGTAAACAACCACTTGCTCTCGCTTCTTGCATAGCATCTTCCCAAAAATAACACATTACTAAAAACTCTAAATGTGTTAACACAGACCCCTCATAGAGCTCTTTGCAAAAGTAATACTTCAAAAGATCTTAACTCTTTAAAAACAAGATATATTATCAATACACTGGACCTAAATTCTGCATCCATATTTTTCTAAGGGACAGTTTCACTTGCCTGACTCACTACTTCATGACTGCTCATGGTTCCATTTATCAAATTAATGAACGTTAAGTGAACAGAGGTCAGCTAACTTGCAACGTAGAGGGAAGTCAGGGGAGCTCTTTTTTTTCTTTAACCAATGGTGTTTTTTTTTTGTGTGTGTGTGTGTGTGTATGGGGGGGGGGGGGGGGCACTTCTCCCATCCCTGCTGAACTCTGATGTCACTCCCTTCCCTGTTGTATTTGCCGACCAATCAGCATCCACCCAATGCAGTGTCACCCATATTTTGGAGGACTGCACAGGAGCACATTTGCATTGGTTGAAATCCCCTCTACACAGCCAAATAGGCAGGCAAACTGACACAATTGTGTTACCATAAATTAAGCATTAAACTCAATGAGCAGGTCTACATCTGGATTCAGGACCCCAACATGAAATGGAAAGTTAAAATTTAAGTAGGAGTAGGAACATTATTCAGTGCGGAAACGTGGTCCCACCACTGGGGAAAAAAAGCCAGGCAGAGGTGAGTCGAAATTTCGAGTTATTATCAGTCAGTAAGTCAAAATTTTGAGATAAATAACTCGAAATTTTGACTCACCTCTGCAGATTTACATTTTTTTTTCAGTGGTGGAAATACGCTTCCATATTTATGTGACAGAAAAATAGTTTAGCTTTTTTGTTTGTTTATTGCTGTTTAATTAATTGCTGTTGGGTAATTTTTTGCTATTTCAGACCTTAAAATTTACTAACAAAGAATGAAGTCTTTGATTTAAACTATAACTAGACTGGTGGACTTACAGGGTTCACACAAACACTGGATTATTAAACAATGGGGCTAATAAATAATTTAAACTAATAAAACCCAATATCAGTGCAAACACAAACACACCTGCATCCTCACACACACACACTTATATTCTTAGAAAAATACTGAACAAAAAAAACACAGACATACAGTAATTACAGCCAGAGAAGAAGCGATGCTACACAGTTGTGGGTGCACATCCACCCACAACTTCAGACTTTACCATTTGTCCCCCGACCGTCCTGTCTCTCGCCTCTTCATCCTCCCCCTCCCCCTCTCCTCTGGTGTAGGGGAGTCGCTGGTACATATAGCTCTCCCCCATACTGCAACAGCTCCTCTTGTCCTTTTTGTATTGAGCCCTGCTGTTTCTGTGCTATTCAGAGGAGGCGTTAGCTCTGCTGCCGTGCTTCCCCTACTCCGAGTCTAGTTTGCTAATCTCCTCTCAGCTCCATGACCTTCTCCTCTCAATCGATGCGCGCATGCACACACACGGACACAAGCACACCGGGAGGCATTTGACGCCACTCTCTCCTGTCGTATCACCTAAAGCTATCTATAAACTCCTTCACTCTTCCCTCCCACTGCTCCTTTCTCTCCTTGCTGACTCACGACTTCCTGCAGCATCGGACACCTCCATGCTTGCCCTTCTCTCTCCAGCTCTTCCTCCTTTCCTCTTCATCTCCTTCTGGCTCAGCAGTCGAGCCCACTGTCTGATGTTAAATAATTCAGCAGCTCTAATGAGAGGACGAGTGGAAGAGGGAGATCTTGGAGGAAGGAGGGGAAAGAATGCAGATACAAATAGGTGGACAGACGGATGGTCGGGCTGAAGAGAAAGGAGATGGAGACAGCTCCCAGCATGCATTTAATAGATTCTGACATGCAGATGGCATAGGCGCGAAGCTCAACCCAAACAAGCGCATTTCTAAAAGACAGAAACATGATGTGATCAATTTCAGGGGGCGTTAAAAATCAGACACAGCTTGAGCATTAGAGATATTGTTGAAATCTCTTTTCAAGTAAAGCTGTGAAACATTCACTGATTGCAGCTTGTCAGATGAGAGGATTTACTGTTTTTCTCTGTTCTATATTAACCAAGCACAGTGCTAGTTCAGGCAGATCATGAGGTCAATCTCAGTCACGATCCCAGCAGATAGGCTGATCTCAATCCCAGATCACATCAGCTGATAACCTTCCACACATCCAATTAGCAAATCTCATGTAGGGCGCGCTATTTAAGCTGCTTCAGACAGCCTACAGTTGCAGCATACCTACAAAAACTGCATTACAAACAACCTCCACCCCAGATCCTCCTTTTCTGTGTGTCTGATTTAATCAGTGTCATATCTGCTGTCACTGATGCCTGCTCCATCCTGTGTGGTGGTCTTGCTGCCGCTCTCAGGCACATGTCACAGAATAGAGCCATACCACTGAAAACAGAGATGCAGATGGAAGTCACACTCTTCCTTTGACTATAGTATTCTCAAATTATAGTCCTAAACTCTAATTCGTCTGGACTCTCAACAGGCAATTCAGATAGCGCTGAGAGGCATTTACTGTAATCACAATTTAATTAGAGTTTAATTTAATTGACAATTTCATGAAATAAATTGATTTCATTAACATAAAATGATCACAGTGTGACTTTTGGTTGAGGAGCTGGTAGGCTGTCATAAACAGTTTTTGATCTGGTTAAGTATATCCATAAGCATATGCTGTTTGGAATACTTCAGTTTACAGCGCTGAAGTGCAGTGCTGCAGATTCTGCTGTAGTTTGAAAACGACAGAAAGGGAAATGCGACAAACTGGGCTGTTACCATTAGCAACATGTGACAGCAAAGATGAGTTAACTGGTGCATGAAGTCAGTGCTTGTATCGTTTATGTTCACGTATGAGTCTGTGGGCGCATCTGCGGCCTAAATGAGGACGAAATCAGAGCTTTCATCTCTGCATTGCATCGTGTGCTTTATCGAGGGCGATGCGTCAAAAATAGGAAAGCTAAATTTAGCTTTCATTCATGGGAGGGTATGGGAGGGTAGTGGCTGCTTAATTTTTCTCTCATCTTAGCATCAGATACCTGAGATTCAATCAAAATACACAAACGAGGGTTTATTCTGCATATTTTATCACTGCTCCCTGTCCTGGTTTTAGCACTTCAAGTTCAATCAAAGGCAGAGCAGAAGGGGGATCATTCAACAGGGGCTGTAATAATCTGTTTCAGTATTTATTTCTGTATTTCAATATTTCAAGTTTCTTTCAGTCCACAAATGCTCTCAAAGTTACACAGCAGTAGGGCTTCTTTAACTACTCAATCCAAAGACAGGATATGATCAATCAGACTCATCCTGGCAGAGCAGTGAACAACCTGCATGCTAATTCATGTTATAAATACACAAACCTATGAGATATGAGTACACTTGGAATAGGCTGGCTTAGCACAGTGAAACCTAAGGCAGGCTGCCAATGGGACTCATGAAGAGTTCTCAGACATCAATTGGTTACCATGTAAAGAGCAGACTTTTTACAATTCTAACAAATCAATATTAAAATGACCACCTTAAATCTTTAACACAGCGTGAACTCTGTGAGGCAGCTTTCTTGTCATTTCTTTAAGTATTCTTCAGGAATAGTTCTCCAGGCTTCGTGAATGACATTCAAAGCTCTTCTTTGGATTTTGGCTGCCTTTTGTTCTGTTCTCTGTTAAGATGATCCCACACTGCTTCAATAATGTTGAGATCTGGGCTCTGAGGAGGTCAATCAGTGACTGACAGCGTTCGATTGTGTGTTTTTCTATCCAGGTATGATTTTACTGCACTGACAGTGTGTTTGCGATCATTGCCATGATGAAAAATAAAGCTGTTGCCAAACAGATGCAGATGGTATTGCATGGTGGATCAAAATCTGATGATACTGTTCTATGTTTATAATCAATTTTGACAAGATCTTCAAGACCACTGGCTGAAATGTGGCCCCAAACCATGACAGAGCCTCCACTGTGTTTTACAGATGAGGATTCAGTGAACAAAAGATGAACCAACTGAAGGGCCAGATGCATCTCTCAGTCTGGTATCTGTTGTAGATATTTTTTTTTGCCTGCCACTTTTTGTTATATCATTTCCTTTTTTAAAGACACACTTCGCACCAAAATAAAGCAAAATATAAAGAAATTAGGGGTGGCTCAAGACTTTTGCACAATACTGTGCCTTTATCAGCTTCACTGTAATACATTTCCAGAGACAACCTGCAGTCTCCATTTTATCTCGGTGGGATTTAAATCAGCATTTTGCAAAATAAAGACTGCAACAAACAACTTTTTTGCTGGCCATGTCTTCTCATATAACCCCTATATTTTCTAAAAATAAATAAATAAACTCACCAAAAGTGTAATTATGGCATTATATATTAGAAGAACAGAGGCAATGGGAGTAAGGTAAGGTTATTCCTATAGCAACCTTCCAAATATGCTGCCCCCATTAAGATATGGACTGTTGTTCCAGACCTCTTAAGGCGCCCTTTGGCATCAGACACCACCATCAGATACTTTAAGTCCTGTAAGATGTGAGCTGGACCAGCAACACATCCTCCAATACTCCATGGCCAGCTGATTGCTCACTTACAATGCAGTATCTGTCACATCATAGCATGGTCTACTGTTAAAAGGAATTTCATGGGATTGGTCGTAAGTAGTCATAATTTTTCATCTCATTCATATAAGTTCTATATGTACATGTTGTCTCACCCTGCAGAGGTCCCCTGGTGGAGTCGCTATAGGGTCACCTGGCTACAGCCATGGATGGAGGGCCACCACATCTACACAAAGTTAAAGAGAGACAGCGAGAGAGTCAGCGTCAAAACTATTAAGAAAAAACTGCCTCAACAAAAACTTCCATCTGCTGCTGTGAAGAGAGCAGCAGAAAAATTCTCAGGGGCAACAGCCTGTAGAAAATTGTGCAGGAGGTGAAAATGAGCACAGCAGAACAGGCTGTGCCCATATTGTCGCCACGGAGGAGGCTCAGACAGACCTGCTGCCACGTCACTGAGAAAGAGTCCAAAAAGTCGGGTTGTCTAGGAATGAATGCCTGTAGAAAGTGTCGAATGGTGATTTTTAGGTCTTCAGCTTCACCTGAATTTGATTTTCCCCTAGGTCAAAGTCCTCAGCTTAACTAACTGCACAGCTCATCTAAGGTAATTCCATAAAACATTCTGCTCCATGTTTAAAATAATGAATCACATTCTTCCAATTTCCCACTGTTCCACATCAACAGACTGTACACAGAAGATGGACAGAGCCACTATGATGCCACCGATTGATTTTTACCCGTCCCTTTGGAAGACTCGATTTTAGCATCAAAGCCATTGTCATCTTGGTTTTCTGGCAGCAGAAGTGACTGAATTTAGATGAAAGGAAGCATTTTTTTAGTTATCATCTATACCAGCAAGCTTGGTTAGCAAGCTCCACCGACAGACTGCATAAGTGCACTATATTGCCAAAAGCATTTGCTCATCTGCCTTCACACATGTATGAACTTGAGTGACATCCCATCCGTAATCCACAGGGTTTAATATGATGTGGGCCCACCCTTTGCAGCTATAACAGCTTCAACTTTTCTAGGAAGGGTTTCCACAAGGTTTAGGAGTGTGCTGATTGGAATTTTTGACAATTTTTCCAGAAGCAGATTTGTGAGGTCAAACACTGATGTTGAATGAGAAGGCCTAGCTCACAGTCTCCACTCTAATTCATCCCAAAGGTGTTCTATCAGGTTGATGTTAGGACTCTGTGCAGGTCAGTCACAAGCTCTTCCACACCAAACTCCCTCATCCATGTCTTTATGGACCCTACTTTGTGTACTGGTGCACAGTCATGTTGGAACAGAAAGAGGTCATCCCCAAACTGTTCCCACAAAGTTAGGGGCATGAAATTGTCCAAAATGTATTGGTATTCTGAACCATTAAGAGTTCCTTTCACTGGAACTAAGGGGCCGAGCCCAACTCCTGAAAAACAACCGCGGAGACTATGAGCCTTCTTGTCTAATATTAGCATCTGAACTCACAAATGCTCTTCTGGAAGAATAGTCAAAAATTCCAATCAACACACTCCTAAACCTTGTGGAAACCCTTACCAGAAGAGATGAAGCTGATACAGCTGCAAAGGGTGGGCCAACATCATATTAAATCCTATGGATTAAGAATGGGATGTTACTCAATTTCATATGCGTGTGAAGGCAGACAGATGCACTTTATTACTTAAAGCAGCCATGCCCCTCATATTACTAAAATTCAACCACAGCAAGACCACAGTGTTCTTGTAGCAGATTGTAATGATGGGATTTTGCAATTTAACCTCTGGGGTAATGTCTGGAGATGGGTCCATCCCATCCAAAGTTAGCTCAACTGGATTCACGTCTTGTGAATAGGGCAATCCATGAAACCATTATGTTCATGAAATTAGTCTGACTTTTTGTTATGCATGTAAATAATTATGCATCATGGCCATCAGAAGATGATAAACTGCATCTGTAAAGAAAGGACCATGCTAAGAGAGGCCGTGTCATTCAAGAGATTATAGACAGTCATCATAAGGCATTAACTCAAGGCAGGATGTGCCTTTGGAGTCATAAAGGATTGTCTGCATTTCATTGCTATTACTTTATTGGCTGATTGAGTAACTGCAAAATAAAACGCACAGGTTAACAAATACTCTCTAGTAAAGAAAGATTAATTCATGTGTGTTGTGGTAGTTGTTTTTTTAATGTTGCTCTACCAATGTGATAGTTTCTAAGGCTTCCTCTAGCACAGGGGTGTCAAACCTAAAGCCCGGGTGCTACAGTCAGCACAACAAAGACTCCAATCCGGCCCACTGGACAGCTTTGGAGAATGCTGAGGGTATAAATTTTGGACTTCTAGCAGCATTTTCATAAGTCATAAGTTTTACAGCTTTTCCTATCTCCTCCATGGCCAATTATACTACACCAAAGTAATTACATTTTTTTTTTTTTTAAGTTCCAGTTTTTTCAATATCTACTGCAGAAATTTCTGTTTTGTTTTGTTTTTTTTTACAATGGACCCAAACAGGAGATTTTCTGTGACTCAACAAAAACTTTCCATTTTATAATTACAGGACAGTCTGGGCAATAAGCTACCAGAACTTTTTCTGTAGATTTTAAACAGTTGATTATTTCTTACAACTTAAGTCCAAAGTTTTGTGCTGACAGATTTATTGCATTTACTACAGCAGCATTTCTTTATCATTTAGAAAAACTGAGATGTACTGCTGAAACTTCACTAATTTTTCTTATATTGAAAGAGCTCACGGATTACATGTGTAGTTTACAGTGAAAGAAAGGGGTCTAGCCCACTTAAGATCACTTATGTGGCCCGCGATTTAAAATGAGTTTGACATCCCTGCTCTAGCAGAACCACAACATCACACGGCTTTTAGTGCAGCAGCTGTCTGATAAACTGACATGTGTATATAGTGGACTAGCCCTTTATTTGTGATTCACGCAAAGATCGCTTCAAGTTATTGTAAAAAGCTCATCAGAATTAAACTTAAATCAGTCAAATAAATATGTGAGGGTAAACAGGTGCACTGTCTCTCATGCTGATAGCAGAAAAGATTTTAATTCATCTTCACAGTCAGCCTAAAGCTGATTAGCTCTAAGTGGACACCTACCGGTCCCAATACAATGAGCAGTCTAGGCTAATATTACAGCCACTTATAAACTGTTTTATACTTTTTCCATTATTGCACACTTTTATTTATGAACTTAACGTGTTTGTTTTGTTATAACATGTCGGATATCCAAGAAAGAGCGAGAGCAAAAATGACCCCATCGTACCGACCTAAGAAGATGGACTTTGCGGAGGGGACGGTCCCTCTCCTGCGGTCACTCCTCAGTCCTGCCGCCGCTCTCAGCCGCGCTGTTTATCGGGAATCACTTAAATTCTCCGGAACCGTTATCTCCCGTCTCTTTCCTCTGTTAATTCCGGGACGCTTCCCAGTGCGCGTGCCGGGAGTTCAGAACGTCACGATACGTCAGAAGACGCTCCGATGGTCGTGAGCGGAAATCACCAAAATAATAGCACAATCTATTAGAAATTCAAGTTTCAAAATAAAAGAACATGTTACAAACGCTTTGAATATTTACCTCCGCCACGGACATTTACACGATAGCTCGAAAAGGTTTGAATTAATTCTGAGAAAATCGTGTTGGGGTGTAGAGTGGGGGTCATCTCTTTCAAAGTCAAATTAATGATTTATTGGCCAAAAATTGACAAAAAGCCTTATAACTTAGAAACTATGATTGTAAGTGTGGTGTGTATTGTCAACATATAGAAAGTACCATATAAAGATTTAAAATATGTCACATTTGACCTCTCCTTGATAGATTTATTTAAAAGCCAGTGTGCTATATAGAGCTGTTTCTCACTGCCATTGTTTGTATGACAACCTATAGGCATATAGGGAATAATATATGGGGATTCTAAACCTCTGACCTTTTCTTCGGGGTCAAAAACTTTCATAAAAATGTCTATGCTTAAATTTCTACTGCCTTTGTTCGTATTGGCACGATTTAGAAAATGATACCAAATATAACATCCAAATATGTCACCTTTGACCTCTGACCCCTCTTACGTTTCACATCTGCCTTTCTTTCAAGTTTACCCCAAAACGTGTTATATCTTTAAAGAAAGTATTGTCAAGAGTATTGTCATGAGCAGCCTAGTTAGTTATAAATATACTGCAGTACAATAATATATAATACATTAAAATTATTCATGTCCAGTTATTTACAAATCAGCACCTATTATACATTACCTACTCCTACATAATGTTTGTGTATTCAAAGTAAATATCTGTCATGCTACCCTTAAATGATTTTTACTGCACTACAAAGTATGTACGTTAAAAAAGAAGTGAGTGAGTGAGTGGATAAAATACAATACTGTTACCTTTAAAGAAAATACTGTCCAGAGAATGAGCTGCCTCTGTGGAAGTTTGCACTCTCAAGTGCTTCTTGTTTACTTTTTTTTTTAATATTGGTTCATACTTGAGGTATTAGTGATTTAGTATCTTATTTCCTGCTACATTGTGCATGTACTCCACTATCATTTAGATGTTATTTTTAAATTCATAATTCAAATAATAACCAAAGGAAATTATTAATAATTGTACATATTTTACTAATTTATATCTTCAGTCTAATAAAACTTGATCCGTATAATGACTGCATAATGAAATTATGAACATGCGACATACTTGTAGTTGTATTGGTAATTTAATACAGCTACCTACAAAAGATGAGCAGCTTAGTAGTACTGGTAGTACTGCAAGAATTTTTAGGATCCATACTTAAACGCACTGAAATGCAAATAATTAAATATTTTTAAATTGAATTTTTTTTGCAGATATTTGTTTGAAATTTGTGATTTACCTCAAAAGTTAAATAAATCTTTTATTTTAATTTTGTCTAAACCACAGCCATGAGAAGGACTGTAATTTACTTTGTAATTCACGTTTGAGAAATGTCTGGGATTCATCTCTGAAAATTATTTAAACTTTTTTTTTTTTAAACTGCTGATCAAGTTTCTGTTAGTCAACATAATCACTTTACTGATTATTCCAGCTGTGCTTGTATTGACTGTTCAGTTTCATTTGTAACATAAAATCTCCGGCAGAACCAGCTCACGGAGGGTCAGTCATCTGCCGTGCCTGGTTGGGGCCCCCAACTTGGGGGTGAGTGGAAGGAGACAGGACAAAAGACATGTTGTGGAAGAGAGCCACAGATTAATAACTAATAATTAAATGCAGAGTGGGGTATAAACACAGAATGGAAAGAGTGAAGAAGCATCAGTGCATCAAGGGAACCTCCCAGCAGCCCAGGCCTATGACAACATAATTAAGGGAGGGTTCAGGGTCACCTGATCCAGCCTTAACTATAAGCTTTATCAAAAAGAAGTTTTAAGCCTAATCTTAAAAATAGAGAGGGCATCTTCCTCCCAAATCCAAGCTGGATTCACGCTTGAAAGCTGAAGGCTATTCTACTTTTAAATACCTTAAGAACCACAAGCAAGCCAGCAGTCTGAGAGTGAAGTGCTCTATTGGGGTGATACTGAATAACTATTCAAACAATGAAATGGTCATAAACTGCAGCAAAAACAGGTAAAAAAAAAAAAAAAATGTACCTAAGAGCAGATCTGCCCCAACTCCTCTACAGTAAGATTTCCCAGCAGAGTTTCATGAACAGTTGTCCTGTGTCACTTTCTTTTGCACCAAAGTGGGTCAAATGGATTCACATTGGTTTTTGCTTCCAACTGGACAGACTAATATCCTGAAAGTTTAACTCTGTGATGATCAAATATTCCCTTAATTATTTTTTTCCATTTACTGAACATGGGAGGAACAAAAACTATACGGACCTCACCTTTACCTGTACGACAAAACAGTAAGATTGAGACAAGAATGGAGGGAGACATTTTTTTAATGCTAAGCCAAAGGGTTTATTACACTTTTCTGCAGAACATGGAAGTCACAAACATAATGGCAACCTCTGAAGTACAGAAATCATAGTCAATATTTTTCAGCAACACACTGAGCAAAAAGTTTTCCAATGATCAAATTTGCAGCTCAGGATGCAGAGAAATCCATTCTTCTATCACATGAATGATAAACAATCCAGGTGTAGCAGGAACAGCTGAACTGATGAATTAAGTGAACTTAAATCATGAATCAGTTCTTCAGCGACAGTTTGACAGAATTACTACTATCTGGATTTAAATGACATTGATGCAGTTTTATAGTTTTAAATCTTCTGATTCAGAGGGCTGGTAACAATTAGAGAAAAAGTATGATTGAAATTGTAACCAAATCAGCAAACACAACCACAAATAAACCTAATCTGGACATGTGAAACGTTGTAGTAAGGTTTGACTGAGCTACACCTCAGTAACATGCAGTGAGGAGAAAACCCATGCAAGTGAATTAATCTGTCGTGCTTACAGTTACTAACAAAGGAGAGAGGTTAGGAGGTCACAAGTCTGACAGACCAGGTTTGTTGCTATAGCTATAATGAATACAGTGCACTGATTTAAACATCCTTCACTGTGTGTTCAGATGCTAAATAAAGTGAGGACTAAAAGTCTCATTTGAACTGGATTTCATTCTTCAGGGGAGGCAGTAGGTGGTTAAAAAATACAATTAAAGCAGAAGTTTTCTATTGTGTCAATGAAATGTCTGAATTTTAAATTCAACTTGACTGTTCTTCAACCTTTTTACAAGTCTGCTCAATATAAAGTAATCTGGTGATGGAAACCACAGCTTTTAGCAGAGTGAGATCATGTAAAAGCTCACCCAACGGGCTACTGGGGGGATGTTATTAGATTGACAGACTCAGAGCCCATACCTCCCCTCTACTTTTCCTTACCACTTTGCCTTGACCTTGATGAAAAGGTCAGAGAGTTGCAGTTTGGTCAAATTAGGAAAAAAATGGACAAAACTCAAAGCAAACTTTTGCATCTGATGCAGGTACTGACACTCCTGATTACATTTTATCACCATTAAAAGTATGCAGAATTGGCCATGATTGCAATCACTATAGGCACAGACACAGCTACCAAAGGATAAATTCATACTGAAGAAAAGTTAAAAATGTGAGTGAGTATTTCTCCTCTAAGATTTCTCAGCTGATTTATGGCTAATATAAATGACAAACAGCTTGAATTATATTCTCCCATCAATCTAATTATTCTGCTTGAAGACTGAATCGATCAAAACTACATGATTGTTAAAGCGCTGTTTGGAATAATGTCTTCATGTCCCACCTCCCCTTGTACGGTTAATCCTGCCCAAATGAGGCTCATTATAATTAGACCGTAGTATTCAATAGGAAGTGTATGCACAGACAAAAACAGTAGGAACTCAAAGAGCGCACACACTGTGGAGGACAGAGAGGACAATGCCTACAAACACCCAAAACAAATAAATATGTCAAGTATAAAACTCTGGGAAACACTGTTCCCGATAAGTTGTTCCACCTTTCAAGTGAAATATGAGAGACACTGCTCTCGATAAATACACATATACAAAAAACACACACAATGGTAGGCAAAAACTACCGTCACTGTTTATCATTATGGAAGACACTGCTCCCGATAATGAGTTTTAATTATGGAAGGCACTGCTCCCGATAATGCGTTACGATCTCATTAAATGCTCCAAAGTAGAGTGTGCAACATAAATGTCTCTTTTGCAAATTATGTAACCAATCAGCTCAGGGGATTTAATTTTGTGCCTGTGGCTTTTGTTTTCTAAATTTTAAATGTGACATTCCCTTTGCCACCAATTGCAGAATAAATCCACTTAAATACTTTTTTTTTTTTTTTAAACCACAAGTAAAGAGATAATTTTCCACAGTATTCAGACAGTTTTTGTTTTCCTGCCAGCTCTAGTCTGGCTTTGGAAAAAAAAAAAACAGTGAAAAACTGACTTGGCCTCTACAAAGATACAAATTTTCTACCCTTAATTTCTCCCTTCTAAAAGAGGAAAGTCATTTTTGGCCATCTCTGAAAACCTGCTGTTTCAAGAGCTCCAGGCTGAAGGATGAAACAGAGGGCAGAAAGGAGCCTAATTTTACCAGGCTCTGTTTTTTCAGCAATAATTGGAGTCATTTTTGTAGCAGATGCTGCTGTAGGTTTTGACAGTATAACAGTCATAATTATGGAAGGCACTGCTTCCGATAACGTCGTATAAAAAGACAAGCTTTATAGTGGACACTGCCACTGATAAATAACAATAATAATAATAATAAAAAAACAAGTACAAATAAGGTCTTTCAGTGCTCTGATGGCAAGTGGCCGCAGCAAGAGCTTTGACGGAGTTGGCATGTCAGAGAGGAGGTGGATTTGTCAGTAGCGTGTAATTTTTTTCAAGTAGTGCTTGTTCACAGTTTTTTAGCTCTATGTTAAATACTTTTTCCATCTCTTTGAGGATTTTTGTGAAATTCATTTTTGAACATAAGCCTGTATATGAAAGATGGGGCTTCTGACTAACGACTTGTGCTTTTAAGTGCTGATACTGGAGCGCTACGCTTTCACCTCAAATTTACTTTAAAAAAACAAAAACAAAACAAAAAAAAAACCCGCACATGCAAACAACTGCCACCCTCGCATCTCTGCATCCCTGATTTAAATTTCTTCATCGAGGTCCCAGATGTCTCCCACCATGGCATTGGCACATCCCTGCAAGTTCCAGGTGGCCAGGGCCAGCTGGGTGCGGAGCTCGTCCATGTCAGTGGCCTCAGAGATGGACGCCAGAGTGTGGGAGCCCCGCCCAAACAGGAGGTGACGGAAGGGAACCTCGACAGGGGACACATACGGAGACAGGAGGTTGTGCTCGACCTATAATTTAAAAAACAAAGATTTCACTGAATCGGAAACTACAGAATTCCCTGCTCTGATTATTCTTGTAGCTCCAGAAAACTCTGCAATATAAATTGCTACAAGCGCTACAAACAAGCGACCAATGCTACTGTCAGACATGTCCATTATTTACCACATCTAAATTAGAAGAATGCTAGAATAGGTGTAGGAAGTGTTTTTACCTCTGAACATTTCTGAAATGTTGCACTACTAAATAGTAAAATGTAGCTTCTACCTCCTGCTGTTTGTTTACAGTAGTATGGCAGTTCACTCTGTAATGTAAAGACCTCAACACAATCTTCATTATGAAAGCTCAGATAGACTGAGCTTAATATTCCCAGAGCAGAATAATTTTCCTAAATGGAGAAAACTCTTAGGCCACAGATGTTTTCCATGCCTGTCAATCTCACACTTGAGCTTCATGTATTACAGATTGTAAAGCTGAGGCATGAGCAGGAAGAGAGCAGAGTCAGACTGAGGCTCAGCAAACCTGAATGAAGGGGCACTGAGCACTAAATCTCTATATAAATGTAACTATTTTTTATTACACATTTCAGAGATGCTGGTATTTTTTTGTTTGTTTACTGACTCCATGTGGATGCTATGAACACTGAACTGAATTCAAGTCGAAAATATGACAACACAGCAGAAGCATTGCAGTGCAGGCATTACCCTCATGATCCTGTCGTTGAGGATTCGACAGGCCTCTTTGTCATCCAAGTTGGTGCTGGCGATGTCATCGTAGATGCCTCGAGCAGCGCGCTGGAAGGAGCCTCGCGCGCGGTTCAACCAGTTGGGACTCAAATCCTTTAGCTTACCAGACTTTAAAAAAAACAAACAAAAAAAAAAACATTAACATATTCAGTCACATATGAAATTCATAAACTAAAAAAAAAAAAACACAAAAGGAGTCAAACAAAAGAGCACTGACCTGTGAGAGCCGCTGGATGTGTCTATAGACTTGGACCACAGCCTTGGTGAGGGTGTTGCTGTATCTGTTCATGTCCAAGCTCAGCAGGTGGTCATGAACCAGGTGCAGAGCCATCTGACCGGCAAACTGCGCCGCCGCCACCGTGATCTCGCCGGTCCGTTGGTTGGTTTTATAACTGAGCTGCTCCACGTTGTCCAAGTGGGTGCCATAATAAGTGTAGACCTCAGACTTCAAAGGGCAACAAACAGTCAATATACAGAGGAGTGTTTTCTTATTGACAAGCAGATGTTAACTATTCATCGATTTAATAAAACAAAATAAAATAACTCACATTGGGTGTGATGAAGTGGAAGGAGACAGAGGGAATTCCAGAGAAAGCCAAGAAGGGATAGGCTGGGTCATCTATAGTCATCGGCCTCATTCTGCATGCAGGAAAATATAAAGTTATTGTGCATGGGGAAAAAAATTGGGGGAGAGAGAAAAAAAAAAAAGACCCATCATTAATGTTGGTATCATCCTATGATTAATGAAAATATAAAATCAATGTAGAAGTCAGGATAACATTGCAGCCCCATTTCATAACAGAAAATGATCAAATTTCAGGGATACTTTAACTGCTTCAATACAAAACCTAACAGTTTTCATCCTAAAACAAAAATTTTTAAACTGCATCTTTACAGAATACTAAAAAAAAAAAAAAAAAAAAAAAATCCATTGTTTTAATACTAGATCATGACCAGCTAGTTAAATAAGTGAATGGGTGCAATCTAAGAATCAGTCTCAATCCATAGGAAGGTCTATACATGTGCAGTTACTTCTACCTAAATATTACTTGTGTGACTTTCATACAGGATCATAATTAGTTTCACTTTCATGCACTGATTTATTTTACTATACTGGTTACTTACACATTAGCCTCCCACTTGGTTTTTCCTGCCATGTTGTACATAGTTTCAGCACTAAAAGGACTATTCACCTGTAAGAACAAGGCAGAATAAAGTCAGAACAAACTCAACCGGTTTCTACAGAACCCGGACCACCATGAATCCATGCTTTACCTCTTTCATTGTGGTCTCAAGGAGGCTGTAGAGCAGCGGACTCGCTGAGGCCATAAAGCCTCCCTTACCTTGTAAAGAAAAAACAGTCAACCCACAAATACAGCAATTTGAGTGCCAGGATCTCCTGCATTTTCATGTAAACTGTACATACCCATGACCACACCATCCAGGCTTATGTAGGTGAAGACACTTTTGTCAATAGAGGCCATGTAACCCTAAAAACAGAGACGTGTTAAGACAGGGATGCCATGAAGAAAGAAATTTCTTTCAAGAATATACAGTTTTTACCTCCAGCCACTCGGTGGCGCCAATACTTCCATACTCTCCTGCGCTCCAGCTTGCAAACACCAGGCTCCTCCTGGGCCTGAACCCATCTATAGAGGACATACACACCAAATCATAAAATCGTGACACAAAACTGTGTTTCAGTTCCTTTACGGTCAAGAAACTCAATACCCTGTCTGACTGTTTCCACACTTAGAGAACTGAAACCACACTGAAGGAACTATTCATTTCAATACCCAAAACAAATACAGTAAATGCATCTTGTTGTTACTTATTACAATGAGTACTACTAATAGAACTGAATAAAGTCTGGAACATGTCACTGAGATTAAAGAGAAACTGCAGTACACTGGTTAAAATAACCTCTCCTGATAACCTCTCTCTCTGTCTCACCATCCCGAACATCATTTTATTTTGGACCATTATATTTTGCTCTTATTCCTTACCATTCTCCACCATCTCATGGAAAGCCTTGGCCAGCTCCGTTAGTACTGAAGTGCCAACAGTGGCTCTGGTGTAACCGCTACCCCAGGCGTCCCTCTGAGCTCCCAGGACAATGTAGCGATCTGCAGTTTTACACACAAATCCATCTTAGCACACCACACGTCTCGCATTGCAACAAAGCAAAAGTTATGTCACTGTAAATCAAAGTTTAGTCCTACCGGGATCATCGAATCCTTTGATCACCCCAAACACGTTATGGAGCTCCTTGTTGACCAGCACATTGTTCACCTCCACAGTGATGTTCTCGACGCCTCCCAGGCTGTAAATCACTGACTTGAAACTACCTTTAAATCCACTTGCAGCATCTGGTTCAGGACCGCCAATTTTCCTAGAAGAGGACAGATGGAAAGTTTTACAACTGTGGACATTTTTACCTTTATTTTGAATGAATGAAAAGAAAAGTTTAAGATTTGTGCATTATGAATGGTAAGAAAAACAGATCCAGAATAAACAATGCAGTATTGTAAACAAAGTTTGACCTCAGTCCTACAATAGGTTTTTATAATTCCAGCAAAATATGGGATTTATATGGATATCAAGAAGTCACAGCTGAAGGGTCCATGTACTTTTTGGTCATTCGTTTTTCCGTTTTGAGAACCGATAATGAAAAACAAAAAATGGATTCAGCAGCATGAAGTTGTAGAGAAGGTTTTTTTCCTTTTTTGCCAACATAGACTGGGAGTTGAGTGCATCAGCAAAGACAGCAGTAAAATACACTGAAGTGCTGCAGGGGTATCATTCAAAATGCTTCCACCACTGAAAAAATAAAAGTATAAATACACTTTAGAGCAGCCAGGCGACACAGACGTCCAGACCTGAAATTGGTGCCACGACAACCTGGTTACTACAGTAACCAGCCATCTCAAACCAGTCCACTTTCACATTAACGAACACAGCTTTCATCACTGGTCACACAGTGGTTAAACCTGTGGGTCATATGACTGTTTCTTAATCTGTAAAAGGCTGTTTGTGTCTGTATTGTTGTATTTGGTCTTACTGTATAAGTTTTAAAGCAATGTTGCAGGTGATGGTCTGAGCGAGGATTTTGGGGAGGCCAGACGACTGAGTTGGGGGAAACTGGGTGTGGTTGAAGGAAGGGAATCCAGGGGTGTAGGGGTCACCTGAGCCCAGATGGACCTGAAGGGGACATGAAAACAGTAACAAATTTCAGGAAAAATGAATCCACCATCGTTACAAATCAACGCTTTACTGACTACTTTTTTTATTTTGTTTTATAACAGGGTACAAACTCACGTGTCCATAGAGCGCGGTCTCAGATTGATATTCGTAATCCTCAAAATCAGGGAAGATTAGAACAGCAGACGCGCCTTTCTTTCCTGCGTTATCCACCTGAAGGAAAAACAAACAAACCTTTAGCTCAGGTAACAAACCTGCTCAGCAGCCTCCTCACCTCCATCACACTAAGACCTTTTGTTTAAAAAGATATGTCCTTACGTGTTATTTCACGTCTATTTAATGGACAGGAGTCAGAATGGAATGTTTTTAAAATTAAAAAAACCAAAACATCAAAACAAGATGTTCTCAAAGCCATAGGTGATGGCTGATCAATACAAAAGAATCAAACTGTCAACGAGCTGTAACGTTTTCCTCCATTTGAGTGCTAATCTACTGACGAGCATAATGATTTGTCTTTGTAATGCTTCACTGTGCTACCCTACACCCCACAACATCAAGCTCACAAACCTGCTCTGCAAAACTGATCTTTCCGGCACGGACGAGCAGCACGCAGCCTTTCAGCTCAACGTTGTTCTTCTGCACGACGTCCAGGTCCTCTTTACGACCATAGTTGCCATACACCAGTTTGCCCTATGAACACCAATGAGCATGAGTCAGACAGGCCACCAACGCTGGACAACAATTCTTCTTCTTGACAGACAAAAATTTCACCCCCTTTCTATCATGGTTGTGACGATATAGATTAGACAAAATGCATAACAAAATTAATCAAACATTTGAGTTTCTTAATGAGCCGACTGGACGCTTACTGATGTGATAGCAGATTTTAGAGCACATTATCAATATACTTTTCAAATCTTAGAAAGATGAGGCCCAAATCCTGCAGCACGTTGGTTTAAGAGTTACCTGGACCTCTAAGAGGTTTCAGAAAGTGACGAGCACTCCCCATTTCTCTGCCAAAGCTTTTGACTCACCTGAACTCTGCCAGGAACACTGTAGGCCAGAAATCCAGCAAGGTTAAAAACCTCTGCACCAAACTGAACTTTGTTTGGCTTCTGCCTGCAAAGGAGAAGACAAGAACAACATTTAGATTTCTCTGACACATTTTATTTTACAGGTTTGCAATGTCCCAGTCCATTTCTAATCATAAACAAGTCTCCAGGAAACCTCTCTACTCTGATACCACCAAATCCAAATCAGCACATTACAGAGAGGCATAAAGCTTCCCTTTGACTTTGTCACAATCATTTTTAAAAAAATAGCTAAGAGTTACACAGTAACCTGTCTGCCATGGGCAGCTGAACATAGTGGATGTCTGTCCAGGGATCCATCTCCAGTTCCTTGAATCCATCAAAGATGCGGTTTGCCAGACTCATATCTTCATCACTTCCGGCTGAACGGTTGGGCAGATCAAAGCGCCTGCAGAAAAGACATTAAATTTAATTTTTTCTGCCGGTGTCTCAGTTATAATCTCAAAATGACTGCCATCTCTTTCACACGCAGTTCAAACATTTCTGGTAAAAGGCACTGAGATGACTCACTGGCTTAATCAAGAACACATAATGTACTTTATTTTAATTTCCAGTCATCGTGTTTCCAGGAAACTCAGTTCTTTGAAAATAAATAGTGCATTTTCACAATGACAAGGCAGAAGAGAAGATGAGGCTGCATAACAAACTGCTGCCATTCAATGCTGATATTTTGGGGGGATTTCACCTGACAGCAGCGGTTAACTTTCATTTGCACTGAAAGATTAAAAGATGATAAACAATAACTAGTCATAAAATGCAGCCTTTAATACTCTAGACGGTTAAAGAGGGGCTATCCTCACTGTCTTTTATTTTCTCTAGCTGTATAATAAATTAAAAAAAAAAAAAAAAAAAAAAAGAAGTTTTTTTCAACGTTTCCGGGAATCTGGGCAACAACCTTAAAACCACATTAGTCGGCTCCCTCACTGAACAGCTGTGCTATCAAGTCATGCATAAAGGCACCCTTCTCCTCTGCGGTAAAATAAAGCATCTTTTGATTTCATGCATTTACTTATTTATCTCCCATCTACTGCTTTTCACTCATGCATGTCACTAAATCTACAGCTCCTGATTCGAATTGCCCTTGGTACATAATTTTACCTGTAATCATTTCCTTTATTGATTTAGCAGTAGGTTAGTTTGATAAGGCGTGTGCATACTGACGTTGAATCTGTGTTTGGTTTCAGGGTGTGCACATGATCAATGTACCTGAGCGTCTTTTCAAAGGCCTCTTTGGTCATTTTCTTCGCAAGAAGTTGAGAGATGGTCTTGAAGTCCATCTCAACCTCATCTGGAGGTTGCACACCCGGGGCTTGTGTCGGCACAGACTGCTTCCCTGCCGTCTCATTTCTCGGCGGGCTGCAGTTCACTGACTCCACTTGATATTTACGGTGAATGAAATAACCAACCAGATAGCCTGGAAGACAAACAGCATGCACACAAAAACCAGTTAACAGGTACATTAAAAGGGAACTAATATTCCTTTCTTTGGACTTAACAGTTAACAGAAATTGTACAGGTGTCAGAACAGACCACGTTTTATCCATTAGGTTGATCTAACAAAAATAATTTAAAGCTCACATATAAAACAAGTCTTCAGAGTTGGCCGAGCAGCTTAACATACCAGTGATAAATATCAGCAGGGTTCCCAGGACAAGGTAGGCAATGCTACGGCGACTACGATTTGGAAGTGCTGGCCTGAAGCTCGGAGAGCCCCCGGCCTCCACTTCTGTGATTTCCTCAGTGCCATCGTCAGACAGTTTGACCTCAGCGTGCCTTTCTCCGCTGTCTGTCGGCTGCAGGGTGAACCTGCTGTAACGTACGCTTTTAACCTGGAGAAGATAAGAGTGAAAACCGTGAGAGCAATGTGTTCCAGATTCAGCTGCTGCACGAGAGCAAAAGCTGAAGAGTGGTCACAAAGGTCCAGTTATTGAAAATGAAACATAATGCAAAATATAAGCTCTGAACGTACCACCCCGTTAAACGCCGACCTCATTTGATCCATCGCTGCCGTTTCTTGCTGTTGTTTTAAGAACAGGACACAGGACAAAGATGCAATGATGCTGTGAGCAGCAACTCAAGGGAGCAGATGCAAAACAGGAAGTCAGAACAGGCCAGGAAAAAAAAAAAAAAAAAAGGGGGGGGGGGGGGTGAGGACGTGCAGCAAGTCAAGTAACAGAGCTGCCATTCAGGGAATAAAGTGCTGCAGGGTGGAGTGTTTCCTCTATAAACAGGCCCACTGATTTATTGTGGAGGGGAGCAGACTAACGGCGTTAAAAAAAAAAAAAAAACATATTTATATACAGTATTCTGTATGTCTTGTTGGTAATCTGTGTGTATAGGATAACACAGGATTTGTCCCACTTTGCTTTTCTGGCTGTTTTGGGGGGGGACAAGGCTGCAAATATGTTCAGGAAGAGTGACGACAATACTGGAGGAGACACAAATCCCGAGGGGAATGTGTGAGGAAGGACATCCAGTGTTAAAGAAAAAGAAATTGCCAAATCAAACGTGCAGGGGGGTATCCACTGTGGAATAAGGGAGCTTCTACAATATAACCTTTAGCTCTTCCTTAAAAACCTGATGAAGACCAAGTTAAATATTTACAAAATTATTCTGATTTAAAAATTGTGCAGCAAATGTAGAGTCATACCAATCAACAAATTCACAGACATAACTGACTGAGCCAGTTTTCAAGTGAAACAAGGATAAAGGACAGTGTCCAGTTGCACTACTTACTGTGCCATCTGTAAAATTTTATGACCTTACCAATGCTGTTGTCTGCCTGGCTGTGCTTCATTATTGAACTCTCTCCTATTTACACTATTTATTGGAGAATGAGTAAGGTTGGACGGTTGTTTATGCACTTTGGTCCCTTTGGAAAAATATTCTGGTCAACTAGAAACTACATGGAAGAATGACAAAGCTGACTTGACTTCACTTAAAATAATATTCCTCTGTGGTTTGAAACTGCCAACCAATACCAACTTTTAGAGAGTACAAAAATCCACATCTGTGCACTGTTTGATTACACCGTATGTTTCCGCTTTGCACCCCGCTCATCTACAACATCCCGGCTGTAAAACCAGGGGCAGCCGGCATGAGCTGCACAACATCTCAGATCCAGCAGCTGACCAGTAACACACTGGCAATGTTTTAACTGCCTAGTCAACTTACAGCAAAGTGATGGTGCTCTGCTACACCTGCTGCTGTAGTGTAGGGTGTAGTGTGTGTCTCTCTGCTGGAGAAACTATGTGAAGACACCATTTCTAAATGCCAACCTTTAAATCCAACTATAAAAATGTACACAGCCGATCTTGTTTGGGGGTTTACAGATCACATAAAGCCAGAAACAAAGGTTAAAAAGGCGTTTTATCTACAACAACTCTATTTGTCACAATAAAGGAGTCCCATCTTTCATTTTTAAAATGTCTCAGATGACCACTAACTGGTCTGAACTTCAAGTCCTCAAAACACCAACAGATAAAAATAAAAGCCGAATAACCTCAAGACGACGCGAACTTCAGCTTTTGTTTCCACACAACAAAAAACATTTCATCACTTTCTGTTGCATTTAAAAACACTCAGAAGTTAAGAAGAAACTGACTATTATTCTTGTCTGCTTCCTCATAGCTGTTGTTTGTACTAATCTTGTACTAATCCTTCAGGTTAAGCATTCCACAGTTTACTGGAAGAGGAAATCTGATTCTTACTTGAGATAAAGCTTGTTTAAAATCATCTTATGGTTTCTCTTTCTCCTTTGTTTTCAGCTTTTTAAAAAAAAAAAAAAAAAAAAGTATAGCCTGACAGATCATGCCATGCCTTTCAAAGATATGCTGTCTGCCTGCAGAAAATACTTCCTGTTACAAACAGCCTGATAGTTGCAGTATAATCACTCATATGTAGTTTAATAGGAATCTTGCAATAAATCCTCCTTCCATTAACGTTCACCTCTTTTTATAAAACACCAGAGTTGGTTGATTCAACACCATCACTGACATTTACTGTATTCATTCATTTTTTTTTTTTTTTTTTGGTCTAACCTTACTGATTAAACTAGGCTAAAAGTATACACAGGAAGAGACAGCTAAGTGAGATGGTGGGATAAGAATCTGTAAACTGTAGGCTGCTCATTGCAGGGTTGCTGGAAACTGTTTCACTGTTAAACTAATTATATTGCCTTTAACATTTTACAAGGAAGTCAGCTTATTTTTCATCTCTCGTAAAGTTGCTGCTGAGTTGTAGGTGCACTAGTTTCTGAGATAATATATCAGAAATTAGAAAAAACTGCCATCGAAGTATCCTAAAGCCCGATGCGGCAGATATGGCAGTGATGTAAAACAACGGAAGTCAGAATATCCTCAGGCTCTTTTTCTTTTTCTGAGGCTAGAACAAAAAATTATCACATTTTTCATTAATAAAATAGATTTTAACTGTATTTTAACTGAAAAATGATTCAGCACTAAACCATTTGTGGCAATCTTATTTATATTTATAAAATATCCACTGACTGCAGCTCAAACCAACTTCTTACGGCATTTTTAAACAGTACAAATAAACGACAACGAGCTGCAGGTGAAAATGGTTTTTCAAAGAACCTGCTAGGGACTGGTTTCAGGAGGTTACATCTTGTAAGTCCAGGTGGATTTAGAAACTACCTGCAGGCCCCACTGAGATGCCTCAAATCTTATTTTTATTCATTCATTTTCTGAGGAGAGGCTTTCGAGGTCTTTCAGCAGGGAATACTGATCATAAACACTCGTACTAACAAAGCAAAAGGAAGAGGATTTAATATTTCTTTTACGGATAACTAGAACAGCAAAACCTTGTGGTGGAGCCTGCAAACAGGAAAATCCAGGTGACATTGTTCATCATTAAGCTAGTTAGCAAACGGCTGCCTAGCACGCCTGCAAGTTCATTGCTTCACGAAAGTCACGTAAAACGCGCCGCAGCTAAAGAAAATGGTGACTTTTTAAAGCGAAAAACGAAATAATACATAACTGATTAATATAAGATCAAAGTGAGGAATCTCACGTTCTCGACACTCCGCAAAACCCCGCTGCTTCCTGGTAGAGTCTCCTCCACTGAGAATATAGAGCATAAAAGAAGTACCCTACGTAAGTGGCCCACGTGATAGGTTACGGCGTAGATTTCCCGGGGAAGCATAAGGCTGTGGCATTTCCGGCTCTCAGCGCAGTGTCGAAACGCACATGCGGACACCTACAGGGAGTGGACGTGCTTAGTAATTTGTCCTGGAAAGACCTGGAAAAACGAAGCATTGAAGATTTTCATCCAGTTGGTTCAAAGAGAAAAATTAATTAATTTTAAAAAGTTTAATCCTAATTATTTTTTTATTTATTATGATAATAATACATTTATATGTAAAATATTTTTTCTATGAATTTGTGGAAGTTATGGTAATAGAAATAAAACAGATAAATGAGCAATAGTAAAATGTCCTAGACATGCTAAAAAATTTTAAATGCATTATGGATGAAGTTTATAATTTTAATTTACACAAATCAAGCTTTATTTTTTCATCATTTCAGGAACATTTAACCTCCTGAGACCTGAGCTCCTGTTTGTGATGCATTTTATTTTAATCTCTCCTAAATATTTGTGATTAGATGGACCTGATATGTATATAAATTAAGCTTCCTCTTCAAACAAGAAGTTGTATTTTGTTACATGGTTGTTACATATTTTTGTCCACAGATGGGGGCAATTGGTTTATTTTACAGCATAACACAATAAAATCAACATGATGTAACAAAGTATAAAACACTATCGAGCAGAATATAAGGTGCAGCACTGTAATGTCCCCATATGAGGACGCAGGGTCTAAGGAGGTTAAGGTAGTTTAATCATAATGCATAATGCAAATTAAATACATGATATACATACATTATATATAATGTATATACAACATATATTGTGAGATAAAATAGAAATCTATGTGGCCTATATCAGTGTCTTTCAACCAGTGTGCCGCGGCACACTAGTGTGCCGTGGGAGATCGTCAGGTGTGCCGTGGGAAATTATCCAGTTTTACCTAATATGCCACGAGTGTCTGTGCTGTAGTAGTGACTGGGGGCATAATCATGTAATACTCTTCCATATCACTAGACTAGATAGCAGCAGGTAGCGAATTGCATTGTACATAGAGACAAGAGAATTAAGCCGCGTTTCCATACGGAACGACTCGCCGCGATTTGACGGCATTTCCATTAGAATCAGGTAGACTTTGCCGGTCCTTTTTCCCTACTCACTCACCCGAGGTTCTAAGCGATCCGAGGCGATACAAAAATGTGACGCCGAGTACAGCATGCCACTGATTGGCCAGGGAGTGTGGTCACTAGCGGAGGCATGAGAGCGACTCCTTCACCAGAATCATTATTGAAACCCCACAGCAAGAAACTGGAGGCACGAAAAGCATAGGTTGAATGCACAGACCGACAGTTTGCAGCGGTAGTTTTGCAACATGAGAGCCATCTGAAACGCTCACACAGCATACATATTTTATAGTTAACAATGACTTATACATGATGATGATATTAAACTGGCATCAGCTGTGAGCTTGCCTCTATTTCCATGTATTGTTGTGTTGTGTTATTCCTGGTAATAGAATGCTGTTGGACAGAATAAGTTTGCAAAACACTGAAGTTTTCTACTATAAGACCACGTTGTGGCATTTGTTATGTTCAAGCTTGAAGTGGACATGTTACGTGCACTTTTTATTTGAAAGAAGATATATATTTTTTGTGTTTATTTGATTCCCATTTAAAACACTTTGATAAGAATGACTATATTGTTAATATAGTATCATTTTTAACATTTTTGGCTGGTGGTGTGCCTCGTGATTTTTTTCAATGAAAAAAATGTACCTTGGCTCAAAAAAGGTTGAAAAACACTGGCCTATATCATGACTTTTTGTGTATTCTTGTGATCCAAAAAAAAAACAGCTTCCCCACAAACAGACAAAACAGAGTACACACAGCTATTTTCTTTTCCCATTTCCTTTGAAATGTGGCTGTGTTGTGGATGTTCCTCTTACCTTGGGATATTACATAACTAGCTTTTGATCAGCTGTTATTACTTACCACAAAGATTATTCCTGTGGTTTCAGATGAATGTTTCCGAAGTCTTTATTAATCTTCTCTCATTAAGCACACTTGACAATTTTTGATTAAAAACACTTGAAATTTTCCTTGATTAAAAATGACCAAAAATCATAAATAAAAATCTAAAAAGGAAATTTATGCTACTGAAAACCATGGGGGGACTATTTTGTCTTGCCATTGTTAGCAGTGCAGAGAAATGTGCTTCGTTGACTGGGCGGCATCAGAGACAACAGTCCTGGATTGTTGTGGCCAGGCTTCATGCTTTAATGCTTTGCTGAAAGATGACTGAACTGTTGACTTGATGTGTTCCTTCATTGTTTTTTTTTTTTGCATCATATTTCCTTGTATTCTCCTTCCTTTCACCAAAACAAGCAGGGCAGGAGGAACAAGCTTCTGTGCCACAGTAAATCTAAAATGATATCTCTTTATTAACATGAATGGGAATGAATGGAAAATCATGCTGCTGTAATAAGCATAGCCTGCAAATGAATCCACAGCAACAATATGTCATTCTTTAACTGCATCTGATGGTCCAAACTGCTGTGGAATACTTTGATGTATCCATTTAATGTGATTAATGCTGGCATGAGGAGACTTTTGAGACATTAACTTGTATGGGGATTATTATTTATTTATATTTTATCTCATCTGTTTCTGTTAATTGCTGAAAAGTTTTCAGTAATCTTATCAGATCTGTTTTGAAAGCACAAGAAAGTTTATTTCAATAAACAGGGTATAATCAACAGGATTTAGGAAGCTGTTTATCATATCGACTCTGTGTTCTAAATTATAATCAATCCAGTCCTTTTTGGCCATTTACAATATTTTTATAGAACTGCTGCAATTTCTGCTGCCCCCTTGGGCAGATCTCGCTTGAAAAATACATTTTTAATGTCAATGAGACTGTTTACGTGCATAAATCAAAGATCTATAAAAGTCACTTTGCCAAAAACTGATTACAGCTTGTACCTTATGACAGAAATGTTATTTATGGCTCAAAATTACTTGATATCGTTCACGAGAGATATGTTTGACAGACTGACAGTCAAAAAGTCATTTAAAGCAGTCTAAATATCAGCAATCACCTTTTGACACTTGTGGGCCGCAACAACACAATGAAGCCACACCAACACCTGATTAAGGTTTACCAAAGGTTTGGTGTAAAGTGGTGCATGGATGAGTTGGCAAGTGCATGGCATGTAATGTATATGCAAAGCCAAATTAAGATGATAACTTAAAAGAACATATTTAAAATGTTCTTTCTTTGGTCCTTAGTTTAATATGTTTCATCTTGATTTTCATATATGGGAAGCCTGCTGTTCATAGTTCCATAGTTTGTATTAGAGTTTATTTCATTCTCTCCATGTTTCCTGTCCCATCCTCTTGTGCCCCCCCCCCCCCCCCCCCCCCCCCCCCGAGTAAAGTTCATTCATGTGCCTTCATTTCCTCCTGTCTTACTGACTTTAATTATCTTCACCTGCATCTCTTTATCCCACTGTGTCCTAATTCCTGGTTACCTTTTTGTATATAAATAGTGTTTCCCCTTAGGTCCTTGAGTTTCTTGATAAGTTTTTATTATTATTATTTATTAGGTTTTGCCTGAGCTTTGGCTAGCCTTCATTGTGTGTTTCTGGTTGTGTATGCGCCTGTGTGTCTGTGGATTTTTTCCACTTTATTTGTGAACTTTGTTTTGGACTTTTTGTTCATTGGCCTACATAAAGAGCTTGCCTTTTTTCACTCTGCATTGTCTGCATTTGGGTCCTAATTCCACACTTCATGATGAAAGCAGGGGTGCTGTGACAGCGATGGACAGGGCCTCGAAACGCAGGATTTAAATAATCCTGCAGAACACTGACCAGGTGCTCTGCATTCCCTGCAATCCTCTGCATCAATCAGGAAACTCCTGCAACACAAAGCACTCTCTTTTTAAATAAAATGCTTTTATACTTATTTCATGGTTAACCTAAAAACCTCCAGTGCATTTTGGTATTTAAGCCATCACCAGGAAGTTAAACAGATCTCATGAAAACACGTGGCTCTCTTATTGCACCAATAGGAACCTTCCACATGTGATGTTCCACCAAGGACAAACGTCTGACCCCGGTGAACATTCTTTTTTGCCGTACTAGAATAAATTGTAATTGCACATCCACAACAGTAGGTGGCAGTGGCGCTCTCATTGTCAGAGTGTGCGCAGTAAGTAATATGGTGCATTTTTTTTTTTGCCTACTCACAGCGCAGCAGAGTGGGGGTGGTGGGGGGCGCAAAAGGTTTTCTTCTTCCTAGGGGGGGCATAACAGAAAATAATTGAGAAGCACTGTTTTAGACAGACCTTGCTTTCAGTCACAGCGCACAGCAGATGTGGTCACATCAATTAACTGGAAAGTAATTGGCTCATGATTATGGGAAAAACTTGAGAGAGAAATCAAAACAGTATTATGAAAAAGGTTTATTTTCATTTGGGGGAATTTGTCGTAGGTTACCGACATATACATACATTCCTAAGACTTAATGCATTAAAGATCACAAATGAGTAAATGAACAAATCTAAGCAAATGTTAGCAAAGATGTAATCTGTTGCACAGCTGTGATAAAGCAGTAGCACATCATCATAAAGTTCAAATGCTAAATATTGTAACATAAAATATTAGCAGCCATGGAGAAGGTCTTGTTTTTATAATGGTTCAGCCACCCTACAAACAGGGTTAGAGGACCTCAGTGTGTGTGTGTGTGTGTGTGTTTCCACACGTACAGCAGAGGGCAAACAGGCCATCAGTGTATTTTTATGTCATCTAGATAACCCAGTTTAAATACAAAGACTGAAGCTGTAACAGATTTATTCTGATGAAACAGAAAATTAAGTTCCATAAGGAAGCTCTGTGATCACTCATCTGCCTGCTTATCTATTCTTTATTGTAGTGGCAATCCAACCACCAAAAGGCCATTTGAGGGAATTTGAAGCCATTTCAGACGCAGTTAGGTGAAAAGACTGAGGTCTGCGACGTCTGCTACTTTCAATGCTTTATTTGTTAGTCAAAGCTTAAACAACAGCTACAAAACCTGAGTGCATGACGACAAGATAAAAGGTAAGCTCCAAAAACAGGGCATATCCCTCAGAATCAACCACACAGTTGAAAAACTGTGTGGCTTCCTCCTGGCACGAATTCCCTACGCCTGTGCCCCTAAAGCCTTCCTTATATAGAGCAGGCATGCAATCTAAAAACTATGCCCCCTAGTGCCCAAGTGACACCACTACATACCAAAATTGGCTACAACATTTATATCACCTGCATTTTCCCATGCTCTTAAACTCAATACTGACATCATTACTGTAGTCCAATCATTTTCTTGCCTGCCTTCTCTAAGCCAATCAGCCTCATTCTGAATGCTTTAAATCTCATTGCTTTTCTTCCATTTTCTTCCATTCTGTCTTTCAGACTCATTTGTACAACCCACTGTGGGTTCTCCTCCTCATTGTGGTCACTCAGAGCCCCATCCAAGCATCCATCTTCAGCTCCACCGCTATCAGCTTCTAGACGGTGGAGGGGTCCTGTCCTAACTCCTGTCACCTCTGGGATTCTTTTTGCTATGGTGGATTATTGGAGTCTAATTTCAGACTCACTTAAGTTATTTCTGTATCTCAATAAATTGTCAATTTTTTTCCATGTGATCTCCCCTTATTGAACCATTTTTGTAGATAGAGCCAGAAAGCAATACCTAAACCAAAGATAGCACATGTCTGAGTTGGACTGTCTCCCAAGCAGTCCTATTTATAATAACATAAATAGAAAAGAAAGGTTACAAAGATAAAAGCTGTGACTCCTCTACAAAAAGCATGGACTGTATTCATTACATGAAGTGTTTTAGGAATAACATGAGATTTAAGGCCAGCACCTTATGGTAAGCATAGACAAATAAAGATATAGCTGAGCTCAAAGTGGCTACAAAGAGGAGAACACTGTGTTGATGTTCTTGTAAAAAATAACTTACTTACATTTATATATTTGCATTTGTAGAAAAAAAAAACATTCACAGCAATTAACCCTCTGAATTATGTACAATGCCAACTATTTATTCCTCTTTTTTTTCGTTCTTCTACCCATCTATGTCTCTCTGCCTCATAGAAAGGAGACTCCTGAAACTGCTTCCAGGTCATCTCCTTGGCCATGCCCTTATCTCTGTATAGACAGTACACTTTAGAAGGGCAGTGAATGCATTTCCCTGCCACTCCTGGGAAGCCTGTATGTATGTGTGGACTGTTTGGTCCCTGTTTCAGGTCCATGTGGCAGAATCTGCAGAGGCGGCCTGCTTGCTGGGACTCTGGCCATTTCCTCTTTTTTGCCCCCCCCCCCCCCCCCCCCCCCCCCCCCCCCCCACCCGTTTCTTAGTAGCTCGCAGTTCCCTCTGGAAGAATTCGGTTTGGGCAAATTCTTCAGTGGGATACAGAATCTGATGTGGAGCTGGATGGAGGGAGGGTGCACATTTATGGCAAGTTGTTTCAGAGTTTTTTGGTCCAGGATGAAAACTTCAAACTACTATGCTTGAGACTACATTTCAGCTTTAATTGCACATTTATAACAAGTGTTGTTTTAATGGATTTCAGTGATTCTTCTAACCCTGGCGCGTCTGCTCTTTGCCAGACTCCATTCAGATATATTTTGGTTTACTTTTCCAGTTTCATCCTAAAACATTACCAATTTTGAAAACAAATTATTTACTTAGCTGTATAACAGGTTTGATTTAAATGGTTTTCAGTGGTTCAAATCAATACATAATACATGGTGGTAAAAATTGTAATGTTACCTAAATGCACCCTTGCAGCCAGATAAATGACTTAATTAACTACAGATATAACAGGGGTGCAAAACGTGTGGCCCAAGGCCCAGAACCGGACCCTCAAAAGTGTGAAAACTGCCGTTAGGTCATCACATGCATTTCTGTTCTGAGTGTGATGATGATGCATTTTGATCTGGGCAAGCTGATGGAATCACAAAAAAATACTTTGTAGCCTTTTTTTCAAAGTGGGGTTTAACATACATTTTGTTGATAAGGAGAAATTCATAAAATACAGTTTTGTTTATTAAATTGCCAGAAATAACAGGAAATGCAACAGCATCTGTTAAGATAACACTCACTCTTTGCCTCAGCTACAGTACCAGTCAAAGGCTTGTTCACACATAAACCTCTCTCGGCTTCAAGACCAGCCTTTGAAGCTACTACCAATGATGCCACATGATGCCACTGATGACAGGGTAAGAAAATACATTAGAAGGTTTTGTAGGCAACTGGTACCTGGGAGATCTGCTAGCAACCGACTGAACCGACTGTCAGCTTCAAATCACATGAGCTCATAAAAAAAAGCCCCGTGTATTAAAAATAAAATGATTTTGAATGGAAAGTATCTCCAAACAAACCCAGACTCCCACAGTTAAAGGGAGCCTGTGCTTTTTATAAAAACAATAAATCTTCCTATTTTATAAATATTAGCTCTTGGCTTAATAAAAAATGTCAGCATTGCTCTTTAATGTACAGTATTAGTCTGTCACCACTTCTAATGTGGCTCAACAGGCAAAAATGCACGTTGTATTTAAAAATATCTACAATAATATTTGTGACACTTTGAGTTGTCGCCAGGATGTTTTGTGATACGTTTCTAAAAATCTCTGAACCAGAGAGATGAACCTACAGAGCAGAATGTCCACTTTCTGTTTCCATGTTGAAGCCAGATTTTCACAGTAAAAGCCCACCCTGTTACATGATTAAACTCTCAACAGAAAATAGTGATACTTTGCACTCGTAACTGGTAATAACAAATTTACCCTGAAAACTCAGTGCTCAGTCAGGCTGTTAGAGCCTGAAGGAAATGAGTTTTTATGAAGTTTCAAATATACTCATGGTATATGTTTGCTTTTACCATCTATACATTTATTTGCCTGAGAAATCTGTCTTAGACTGGAAAATAAACATAACTGATTAATGACACAGAAGCACATAATGTTTGGTGTCAGCCAGGCACAGTGTGTTCTTGGTGGGTATGTGTTTATCAATCTCAGATATTCGGGGCTCTGGTGATGGTCAGACGCAGACGTGGAGGAGACAACAAGGAAACCAAAACAAGTGATAAGGAGAAACTCTGAGGCCTCTGAGAAGTGGTTTAAAATGTGTTTTTCAGCAGTGAGAATGCAGCATCAAATCAGATCATTGCTGCCTGGATATTAAAAACGAACAAGTTTGTTTGGCTGCACTATAAACAGCCACACTGGCATCAAGCACCTCTTTCATGTCACATTAAACTGAGCTCTGCTGTTACCACAAATGCTGGAGAGCAAACCAAAATCTTTGGAAGTACAGCATGGGTGCAGTGTGTGTCTGATACCTCTGCGCTGTGGGGATGTCATCAGCTTTGAAGATGTAAAACAGTGTGTTTTTGTGATACAGCTTAAACTGCAGCTTCTGAGCTGGCCCGTTCTTCTCCTCTCTCAGGAAGAAGCCCAGCAAAGGTTGGCTCTCCAACGCCGCCACATCCTAGAAGGAAAAGGAAGCATTTAATACGTCTGGAAAAACTGCACAGTCTATAGGAAACCACAAGATGGCTCAGTGTGAGTACCTCGCTGGCAGCGTAGGTGTACAGGACTTTATTCTTTATGACAAACCACAGCCTCTTCCACTGCTTCTTGTTGCCTTTTGACCTGTTTAGATAGCCGCTCATGGAGGAGTTCTCTGTGCTGGCAGACACCTGGATAAACAACATCAGATAAATGAATCCTCCCAGTGCCAAAGATGCAAACTATCACACGGCTGACACATATTTAGCCAGTTTACCTCTTTCAGTGCAGCAGGAATCTTCTTCTGTTTTCTGGTGAAGGAGAAAGCTCCAGATTTGATGGGAGAAATTGATGTCGAAGCACAGCGGTCACCTAAAACATGGCAGAAAGTCGATATATAGAATAAAACATTACACCAAAAGTAAATAAACTACAACGTAATAAAGGACAAGGTTGTGTTTTTCATACTATAAAACCCTCGGCTTTCACATCTTTGCTGCTGTGGGCCTTTTCATGTCCTTCCACGACAGCAACTCTTAAAATGTGACATCCTGCTGCTGATTCTCCAGTGCAACCTTCCTCTTTACTTACTGTTCTCCTGCAGCTTTGCAAAGCAGTGATCACACACGCGAGCTGGTTGATTCTTTAAGTACTCCAGGTAGTATTTGTTGGTGGAGCACGCCTGACACACCACCTGTGGGATGGACATGGAGCTCCCGTGAGACGAGCCTCGTATAACACAAAAGGTGAAGGAGTAGCAGTTGTTATGGTGGTGCAGACCTTTCCACAGGCGCGACAGTGGTGCCTCCTCCAAGTGAGGGTGAACTCGCAGGTGCAGATCATGCACATGGTGGCCCTCAGGTCCGGGATCCAGATGGGAGCCTTTGAACCTAACGGGGCCTCGCTGTCAACAATGCCCTCTGCCTGAGGGCAGAAAGGCTTAAGGTTTATATGGAGGTGAAAGGTGAAATCTTCACACCTTACACCCACACAGACTTTGTGCTTTTACCTCCTCCTGACTTCGACTCGATATGAAGGTGATTTTCTTCTTCGTGTAGTCTTCTATGGCTTTGGCGATGGCCTCCAGCCACTCGTCTCTCTCGGTAGCTGAGCTGTGAACACAATCAGTACTTTTTTTGAGTTTACAGCTCACGACGCACAAAATCTGATGCAGTACTCGCCCGAGTGCTGACCTTGCAGACAGGATGAAAGAGCGCTCGACGCTTTCGATGTTCAGCTCGTTCTGATAGGCCTCCTGGCTGGGCTTACTCACCTGAAACACCAGAAAGCTGAAACTGCTGCTGCACACTCAGCCCGGGCGCATCAATAATTAACTACAGTCAATATTTCAGTGTAGATAAAACATCAAAACACACATTCAATGATTTTAGGTGTGTCAAACTCAAGACCTGCAGGCCACATACACCTCATAATAGAAAGACACTTTAAAAATGGTGGGGAAAAAACACATCAGTCTCTAACCTTCATCCCAGCCAGCGAGAGGACACTGTTGAGTTTATACTGGGCAGACTGGACTGGAGTGGTGTACATGAGAGCGTCATTAAACTGAAGAAATGAAAAGAAACACAAAAAAATGAAGCAGGCAAGTGCAAGTGCAGTGGTGAAGGTAGATTTCATTTCCTCGGCTGTGAGGAGGAAATCTGAGCTGTGGTGAATTCACCGGCTGCTCACCAGGAAAAACATCCGTGGCTGCATGACTTTCCTGGACAGCTTCATCAGAGTGCCCTCCTTCAGAAACACCTGCACACATGGACACATGCGGGGTGTGTGTTTGAGTGTGAGTTCAGGGGCCGATCGGTAACTTTATAATGTCACAAAGGTGTGACACACCTGCACAGTCACAGCCATTATAATAACCTCAGCTGACTGGATTGTGTTTAATCTCATTGAGAACATACAGCACTATTAATTAACAGGCCAGGCACACTTTAGTTCAACTGCTAATTATTATGTAGAGATGGTGCTCTAATTTTGATTACTACATGCCATGTTAACACTGCTTGTGTTACTTATTTGTGTTAATGTTCCTTAACCAAGTGTGCACGGGTACGTCGGCATATGTGCACTTCTTTATGTGTGGCTTTTATCCAAATTGTCAAGCACTTTCTCACTGTGTTTTATGCTGTTATATTATTACTGTTAATGGTCCTTATATAATCTACAACAATAAAACTCTGAATGCAACAGTGCAACAGATTGTCGGGGCCTTTTGAGACGCACCCTGCCCGGCTGGACGATCTCATGGTGCCCATTGAGGCTGTACTGAATCTGCATCAGCTTCTGAAAGTTATCCTGCAAAACAAACCAACAAACAGCTCAAACGCTTTTCCTTCACCGCAAAACGCTGAAAGGCTTTAAAGGGAGCCAGGTGTTACCCCTTGTTTCATGATGTCGTTCGCGTGGTTGGCCACTTCCTTCACGATGCTGAGGGCAGCTGCGTGGAGAGCAAAGATAAACCGTCACTGTTACTGTGTCCGGCACAAAGGCGGAAAACAGGGAGCAGTGAGCGATGTCCTTTATCTAACCTTGTATGTCTTTGTAATCTTTAGAGTCCTCTGGAAGGTTCTTCAGATAATCTGAGAAGCAGAAAGTGGGTCAAATTTAGGGAGAAGTTTGGCTTTCTGTCAGAAAGGACAGATTAGATTAAACTTTATTAATCCCTTTGGGAGGGTTCCGTCAGGGAAATTAAAGTTCCAGTAGCACTTTTTACATTATACAAGCAGAGATACAGTTGGAAATATTGTGAGTCAGAAATATGCAAGAATATACAAGCAAAAGAACAAATAGATAAATAATAAGCAAAGATACAACAAGACAAAGAAGATATAAGATGGCTGACAGATGAAGTGTTATTGCACCTTGATACTGTCCATTGTCCAGTTCTGCTTTACATTACATTGTGTTTGTAGTCAGGCTCAGGCTCAGGCTGCCCCCCCCCCCCCCCCAACACACACACACACACACACAGTCCTCCTGTTACCCCTCCTCCCTCCCAAAGAGGAGTCTGATGGCGTGGGGGACAAAGGAGCTTTTCAGTCTGTTGGTCCTACACTTGGGAAGGAGCAGTCTGTCACTGAACAGGCTCCTCTGGTTACTGATGACCGTGTGCAGAGGGTGACTGGCATCATCCATAATGTCCAGTAGTTTGTCCATAGTCCTCTTCTCTGCTGGCACCAGAGAGTCCAGCTTCATGCCAACTACAGAGCCGCCCCGCCTGATCAGTTTGTCATGGTCCTGGAGTATTTGTGTGAGTGACTTTAAGTCTTAGTGATACTGTTGAGTTTTTGGTTCTATTTTTGACTTTATTATTACACTTTACCCACTCTGCCTCTGCATCAGCTTCAGTTTGCTGGGTTGCTTTGATGTTTAGTATTTGTCTGTGCATGTGTGGTGGGTGCATTGTAATGTAAACCCCTTTAGTCTTTGGTAAAACAGCACTTTGGTCGACTGTTGCTGTGTTAAATGTGCTATATAAATAAACTTGACTTGGTGAAGCTTCAGTGAAGTCTAGTTTTATTTTTCTTATAGCTAACTAATGATCTCAGAACATGCATGAGAAGGAAAATGTAAGTACTTTTTACTGAAACATAATACCATTTTTCCCTCCTTGATATAAGAAGGATTTCATGTCATGCTCAGTGTGCAGACAGCGGGCCTATTCCAGGAAGCATGTTCAACAAACTCTGAGTTGATCAACTCTGAGATCAGTAACTCTGAGTTTCCCATTCCAGAACAGCTGTTCAGAGTTGGTTCAATCAACTCTGAGTATGTTCACCCTGAGTTAGCTCATGCAAAAAAGAAAGAAAGCCATCATCAATGGAGCTCTGATACCAGGATTCACCATGGCAATGGGTAAACAAAGAGCGGAGCCTCCATTTTAATCTGATTAACTGATACGTGTCACTGTGGAGCATGACGAGTCACTTTAGTCAGCCTGACCCACGCTATCATCATCATAGACAGAATAAAAGTTTGTTATCAAATATAGAAGCTTTTCCTTCATAACAAAAGACTCACAGCTGTGCTATTAAAATGTAAACAGAAAAGATACTGAGCAAAAATAGCAAAAGGCTGACTTATTCTGACTTGAATAAGTCTTCATTGGCTCCCTGTTAAATCTAGAATAGAATTTAAAATCCTTCTCCTCACATACAAGGTCTTGAATACTCAGGCCCCATCTTATCTCAAAGACCTCATAGTCCCATATCACCCCAACAGAGCACTTCACTCTCGGACTGCTGGCTTACTTGTGGTTCCTAGGATACTTAAGAGTAGAATGGGAGGCAGAGCCTTCAGTTTTCAGGCCCCTCTTCTGTGGAACCAGCTCCCAGCTTGGATTTGGAAGACAGACACACTCTCTATTTTTAAGATTAGGCTTAAAACTTTCCTTTATGATCAAGCTTATAGTTAGGGCTGGATCAGCTTTAGGCTATAGGCCTAGGCTGCTGGGGGGTTCCCATAATGCACTG
The DNA here is from genome assembly GCF_007364275.1 of Archocentrus centrarchus. Lineage (NCBI taxonomy): Eukaryota > Metazoa > Chordata > Actinopteri > Cichliformes > Cichlidae > Archocentrus > Archocentrus centrarchus. The sequence goes on along the minus strand of NC_044365.1, from coordinate 19,425,416 downwards.
TTTCTTTTCATTCACCTTATTTACTTTGTTATACTCCACTTTGTATTTAATCATTAGTTATTATTAATCTCTGGCTCTCTTCCACAGCATGTCTTTTTTCTCTCCCTTCAGCCCAGCTGGTCACAGCAGATGACTGCCCCTCCCTGAGCCTGGTTCTGCTGGAGGTTTCTTCCTGTTAAAAGGGAATTTTTCCTTCCCACTGTCGCCAAGTGCTGCTCATAGGGGATCGTTTTGACTGTTGGGTTTTCTCTGTATTATTGTAGGGTCTTTACCCACAATACAAAGTGCCTTGAGGCGACTGTTTGTTGTGATTTGACGCTATATAAATAAAATTGAATTGAATTGAATTTTTACAGAGGCTGTTTATCTAATAGAAATGATGAAATAACTTGTTGGGAATTGTTTTAAAGAATATTTCAGGGTTTCATCTACAATTATAGCTTTGAGAAGAAGAATGTACAAATATTTGTCCTTATAGGGAACATGAACATCCAGCCGCCCTTCCAAACTGAGGAATTAAGCTGGTTTCTTCTGAGGCAGCGCCATCTGCTGGATATTATATGAAATTCAAGTCCCTGATTAACAGGCAGCAGAATCCTGCAGAACAAAAATCCACTTAGTCCACTCGTGACTGCAGCAGTAATGAACTTTTATGGTTTTTATTCAACTTTTAGCCACATCTTAAATAATCACATCAGATTGCTTATGAGCACGCACTCGAACTCGTACCTCGTGACAGTGCAGTTCTCATTTATCAGCACATGGGGGCAGTGTTGTCATGCTTTGGCTGACATGTTCAGCGCCAAAAAATATCAGCTGTGCTGTTGAGATTTCCTACCTAAGACACAAATAAAGTAAAGCACAGAAACAGGAATAAATGCAAAATCACAAATACTCACCCAGCTGCACGGGGGGCTGTTGTTCCCATCTGTGGGAAAACAACGGAAGCACGTGTGTATTTGTGTTTTATTGTCTTCAACAGAGTCCCATCAGATCGTCATTTGTCAAAGTCCAGGAAAATAAAGTTTTGTTCAAAATCTGCATGCTCCAAATCCAAAAACCAAAAAAATATGCTCCACACTGACAAACGTGTCAGCGTGGAGCATGACGAGTCACTTTAATCAGCCTAGTTTTACATTTGAGTTATAAAATCTAATTATTGAGCTGCAGCCTGACGGACAAACTGCAGGAGACAGAAAGTGAAGATAAAACTGTGGACAAACAACTCAGACTGAGTTTACTGACCGACCTGTGTGTTAGAGACTGAGACAGCAGCAGACCCTGGGGTCGGAGCTGACCTCAGGACAGTTTTTATTTAATCAAAACTGTTTATGCTGCAGTTTATGACAGTTCAGTTTATGGCCATTTAATTGTTTAAATAATCCCGCAGTAAAAATGGAATCTATTGATGGAATAGCACCCTCACTTTATTCATTTATTAATGGATAATTTCATTATTTCTGTCATTACTGGATAAAACTGAGTAACGAGATTTACAGAAAAACTATTTTAATGTTTCCAGTTTAGGGTTCTAATCTGATCTAAGATCAGCTTCACTGATAGATGATGACTTCGACAGCCACACCAGAGATGTTTCACTGAGTTACTGTTAAAGGTCAGAGGTCAGTCACAGTTCCATATTTAGCTGAAAAACATGCAGGGCAGCTTTCCAAGTCTGTGATGAATATTAAGTTTTATCAATAAAGGCAAAATTATAATAATGAATGTCTCAGCTTTACAGGTTTTAAATATTTCAGTACAGTTTTGGGAGGATGAGACATTTTACGTTAAGAATGCAGATCATGTTGGGAAAATGAATCCATTACAGGGTTTATACAGGAATCCTAGAGTTCAATTTACTACCTTATACTCCCTATTTTTACTACCAGCACGAAATCGAGCAGCAGTCTTTTTTGGGGTGGCAGTGGATTCACAGCACTAAGCCATGTAAGACGATAGCCCATCTCTCACCGAAGACACAACTTTATCCCACTTACTTGAAGGTGTAACTGTGACTTTTGTCTTGACTAAGACCTCATACACATTAATATTCCAAACACATTTCAAGAAGACTTAGGAAATTTGTTTTTTTTTAAGAATATAAACAAAATTCAATGAAATTCAAGTTTCACAAGCTGATGATTTATACTGGTTTGCTGCTGAAGTGTGATGGCAATACTTGTGCTTGTAGCTGGCCTTGAGGTTGCAGTTGCAGTGCTTTGTGTAGCACCAAAAAAAAAAAAGAAATAATGATCTGTTCCCCACGCGCACGAATCCACTGCTGGTGAATGGTGGATGCTCGGTGTGTAAAAGCTTCATGTTATGTACAAAAATAAGGAACTAACGTCTAACTGGGATTTCAATGCTTGTAGAAACAAACGTCCGCAGATGAATTCGCTCCTTTGATCGCTTTGCAGGGACTTTATGAATGAGGAAATGTATGGGAGTGTGAGACAGGTGGTTCAGGTGCAGCAGGAGGGGAGGAGTCAGAGAGATACTCAGTTTGTTAGATAAAACCTCCCAACTAGCAGGTTAGGTTCACAGAGTCTGTTACCCCGGATCTCTGGAAAATGTGGTGGAACTCCTCCTGTCCTCTCCTCTCACCAGATTTCTGTACAAAAAGACTTCTTTTTTTTTTTTAGATATTTTTTAATAGTGCCAAACAACCAGATTACAACAAATGTTTAATTCTTATTGGGCATATGCACCTATTGACACATTAAACAATATAATAATGACAAAATGGTACATCAAAATGTGCCATACACTGTACACATGACAGCCCCCCTTCCCTTCCCCTTTTCCGCCCTTATAACAAGGAAAAAAGAAGTTTTCGTACCCCCAACCCCCCTTCACATCTCAGCTCACTAAAGTCAACAAATACATAGAAAAAAAACAAAAACAGCCTCATCAGATATATACAAAGATACACATAACCAAAGCAAAAGATGACAGTAACAGGCACATTCAGTTGGGCAAAACCTCCAGGTTAGAAAAATAGTAAAGAAAACATTGCCATTTTTGGTAAAACCTTTGTGTACAACCACGTATCATATTTAATTTTCTTGAGCTTTAAAATAAAATAAAAATTTATCAGACTTCCAGTGTAACAATAAAGAACGTCTAGCAATTAAGGTTGTAAAGGCAATAATATCCCTTTGAGCTGAATTTAGTACTACAGAAGAGTTGAGGATACCAAATATAGCAAGAAGCAGACAAGGCTGCAGATTCAGTCTGAGAAAAGAACAAATAACTGAAAAGTAACTTGACCAAAAATGATACAATTAATGACAGAAAAAGAACATGTGGTTGACATGGAGAGCCTTTACATTTATCACATATATCCTCCATATCTGGGTAAATCTCAGAAAGCCTAGATTTGGAGAAATTAACCCTATGTACCGCTTTAAACTGAATCAGGTTAAGACAAGCACAAGCAAGAGGAAGATCATATTTTGTCAATGGCGTCTTGCCAAAGCTATTTAATCAGCTATATTTCCACGTCTTTATCTCATGCATTTTTATATTTTACACTTGAATCAGAACATAAAGTTAAAATAAAATGATAGATCATTGACATCAGACCTTTCTGATGTGGGTTACAGGAGAGCATTTTTTCCCCAGGGCTGTTCAGGGGTTACAGCAGAGAAATTTGGGAAACATTTAGAGGCAAAATTCTGAATTTGTAAATTGGCAAAACTATTAAATACACCAGATGTGAACAGGTTTCTTGTTTGTTTTATTCCTCTCTGATACCAAAGTGAAAATGAAGGATCACAAAGAGACGGAGGAAAAAAATGATTGTTAGTCAAAGGGAATCAAGAAGAGGCAGCAACAAATTTAAAATGTCTCCTAAACTGACAACAGTTTTCCAATGTATTAAAAACAACTTGATTATTAGTGTATAAAGAACATTTTATAGGTAAAGAAGAAAATATTAGACCAGATAATGAAGACCCAGTACAAGGATGATAGTTCCACCAAGCGGAACTGGATGATTTTAACCAGTAAATTTTTTGTACATTTGTGGCCCAATAGTATGACTGAAAATCAGGCAATGCCAGTCCTCCACTGAGTTTACATCTTTGCAGTAACTTTTTACAAACGTGAAGAGGTCCTAAATGAAACCACACATAAATCATTCTGAAGAATAAAAAAAAAAAAAAAGTATTTTGGCAGGAATAGCCTGAAATAGAAAAGAAATTTAAGATATTGATCTTGACAACATTAATCCTACCCAGAAGGGAGAGAGGAAGATTACTTAAATCTTATTAAACACAAGAAACTCATTAATTGCATTAGAAATAAAGTCGCAAAATTCTTTATCTGCCAATAAAAGTGAACTGAATTGCCATAAAGGATGGTTATGATTGTGGGAAGTTAACTGGATACCCAATAATAATAATCACTCAAATAATCACATGAAACTACAGATGAATCGAGAGTCTTGTCAAAAAACAAAAAAAAAAATTAAAAAAAAATTCTGGAATAGGAGTCATGCACCTTGGAAAAGAAAGAAAATTATTTACTGGTAGGGTTTCGGGGTCTCACTTTCTAAAAAGACCATTCTGTATTGTTTTATGACTTTTTATACGATCTTATATTATTTTACTTAGCATTAATTGATTTATTTTATTGGATCATATTTTATGTATGTTTTAAACAATACGTGGGTCTTAACCAAAACAAATTTCTATGAACTTCTCGATATGTCAATAAATTTTTGAATATTGAATTTGATTCTTGAATTCTGAAACACTTACAAATCGTTCTTGATGCTTATCGTCCTCCAAAGGTTTTAAATATTTCAAAGCAGTTTTGGGAGGACGAGACATTTTAATTAAAGAATGCAGATGAGAAAATGAATCCACTATGAACGGATCTGGATTGGATGAGCTGGGAAATGACTGGAGCATGAAAATCCTGGACACGGTATACTCGCTAATAGACTTGGTACTGTACAAATTTACGAGTGCAGAATCCTTGAGAGTCCTACAGAATAACATGGACGACATTAACAAGGCCTTGATTTACAGGCTTTTTAAGAAGTATGGCTCTCCAAAAAAACTACTGACGGCTGCACTTAAACAGGATTCCTCGTTTGGGAAAAGCCTTCTCAAACATTTAAAAATTGTTATTGAGATCTACCTTCCGCCAAAGAAGCCCAAAGTGTGAAGCTGTTTTTCAGCACTGAAAAAAGCTTTCATGAAGCTCTTCAGGTGCTGCTGTAAAAGCACAGAAAATCAGGACCTGTCTGAACAAAGATACAAGACTGTGCCAAGGCCTACAGAGGGTCAGAGTCGGTCATCGAGCTCTGAAAACTCACAGGAACCCTTAGAAATAACATCTTATCTTGCTGAGGAAATTCTCACAGATTTCATTTTCCTCCTGTTCCTGAGGGCCTTTGAGAAATCCAAAAAAATAATAATAATAAGGGCTCAGAATGGGGAGAAAATCTTAGATGCCATGGATTCTCTAATAGACTTGGTGATGCGCAAAGTGACAAGCGCAGAATCCTTCAGAGTCCTTGATAAACACATGAATGGTATTAACAAGGCCTTGATTTACAGGCTTTTAAAGAAGTATGGCAGAACCCCGTATGTTACGGGACTCCGTGGAATACGGCTCCGTAACATGCGGGGTTCCGTACTTTACGGGACGGGTGGCAACTATTGCTGACATGCATTTCCACGCCTCCGCTGCTCTCTGAGTGTCTGTGTGTGTTGTGCTCGCTGAGAATGTGACTATCTATATTTAGTGACTAAATATAGACCTGCAGCAGAAACGTATTTTCGAGAATGCTTGTCAATACAACATTACTCACACATTGAACAACTTCCTCCAACCATGACGCAAGGACTAACAACACTAATTCCCAAATCCAATAAAGACACTTCCCTGATTGATAATTGGCGCCCAATATCATTACTTAATAATGACTATAAAATATTTGCTTTAATTTTTGCAAGAAGATTGAAAATGGTACTGGGCTCAGTAATTGAAGAAACACAGTCAGGTTTTATGTCTAAAAGACACATAACAAACAATATTAGGCTAGTTATGGACATTATAGATTACTCTGATATTCTAGATGATGATGGATTTATTCTGTTCCTAGATTTCTATAAGGCCTTTGACACAGTGGAGCACCAGTTTATCCTACAGTCTTTGCATAAATTTGGCTTTGGTACTTATTTTTCTTCTGCTATAAAGACACTTTATAAGAACAGCAGCAGCTCTTTTAAATTACCAAGTGGCACATCCCCAGATTCAATCTTTCTAGAGGAATAAGACAGGGCTGTCCTGCCTCCCCCTACCTCTTTCTGTTGGTGGCACAGCTTATGGCATATCATATCAAAAATAGTACTGTGGAAGGCATCTCCCTCCTTGGCAGAGAACTAATTTTAACACAACTTGCAGATGACACAACACTCTTTTTGAGAAATGAAGGCCAGATCCCTGTAGCCATTAATGTAATTCCGGACTTTTCAAAGGCATCTGGTTTGTGCCTCAATCTTAATAAATGTGAACTTATGGCTATCAAGAACTGTACAAAACCTGAACTGTATCGCATTCCCATAAAGGAGGAAGTGCAATACTTAGGAATCTCAATAATAAAAGATCAAAACAAAAGAAGCACCGCAAATTTCAACCCAATTATACAGAAAACCCAAAGTAAATTAAATCAGTGGCTCTTACGAGACTTATCACTGAGAGGAAGAGTTTTGCTCAGCAAAGCAGAAGGAATATCTCGGCTAATATATGCAGCCTTGGCTCTGCATCTCTCTGATGAGACCCTAAAAGTTATTGATAAAATGCTCTTTAACTTTGTCTGGAAAAATAGGAATCACTATTTGAAGAAGTCAGTTGTCATGAATGCATGTGAAAATGGTGGTCTCGATATCCTGGATTTTTACACTTTAAACAATACATTCAAAGTTAATACTTTAAAGCAAATCTTTAGAAACCCAACTTCAATTTGGAATATTATTCCTCTCCATATATTGTCTAAGCTGGGTGGTATTGACTTTTTTCTTATTTGTAACTATGACATTGATAAAATCCCTGTTAAGATATCTGCTTTTTATCGCCAGGCCTTTCTCTCATGGTCCCTCATCTACAAGCATAATTTCTCTCCCCACAACTTTCTGATTTGGAATAACAAAGACATCTTATATAAACAGAAATCTCTGTTTTTGGAACACTGGTTTCAGAACAACATCATATGGGTTGACCAGCTATTCAATAGCAAAGGCCTTTTGCTCACCTATGAAGAATTTCTTAGAAAATTTAATATCCCTGTAACTGTAACTGGAGACTATGCCAGGGTATTTGGAGCCATCCCCTCTGGTGTATGTATGCTTTTTAAGGGCCAAAAGAGACTTGACGTTTATGACCTCACCTGTCTGTCTCCAGCAGACACGCCTGTAGGAAAAATTTGTCTATCTGATCAGCAAAGAAATAACAGAACTATAAGAACATTATTTCTAGATAACCGCACAACACGACCGGATGTTATTCCATACTGGAATGGGTTTGTGGATGGGATACCATGGAGAAAGGTGTGGCTTCTCCCAAATACATATCTGATTACAAATAAAGTTAAAGAAGTCTCTTTTAAAATTATCCATAAGATATATCCTGCTAAATCTTATGTAAAAAGCAGATTCAAGAAAGATATAGATACTAACTGTAGCTTTTGTGATACATGTCCTGAAACTGTTGTTCACCTGTTTTGGTATTGCCCATTTGTTAATGCATTTTGGCAAGAACTGTGTGACTTTATTCACAGTAACATAGAAAAAAACTTTGTCTTATCGTGGAAGGCAGTACTGTTTGGTCTTGTTAAAAACTGTACACAGAGAAATAACTCTGGCTACTTGATAAACCTTCTGTTGTTAATGTCAAAATATCATATTCATTGTTGCAAATACTCTGGAAGGAAACCACATTTTATTGCTTTTCACAATGAGGTCAAGCAATACATTCGGACAATCAAAGACTCAGACAAACAAAAGGCACTTCGAACCATTGAGGAATGTACTGCTTTGAATGTTTTCTTATGATCCTGAACCCCCCTAGCATTCTCTTTTCTTTTTGTTAAGTTAATTATCTCCTGGACTGTGCAGTATGACTATTGTATGTAGAATTGTTTTTTCTCATACTTACTGTATGCTATTTCTTTCTGTTTGTATCAGTAAACAGTCCGAATTAATTAATTAAAAAAAAACAAAAAAAAAACAACATTACTCACACATGCGCCATGGCTCCCGCAGCCACTAGTTTTTCAAAAACACTCGTAGCAGGCAGCGGTTTTAACTGCGCAAGCGCAAAGAGGCGAAGCTGTTACAGAGATGGTGAGCTCAAGTAGTGCAAAAGGAAATGTTTTTCCAGCATCCAAAACTGCAGCTTTTTCTTTCAGTAACCACCAATAAAATCTTTACTGGAAACAGCTGGAGGTCCTTCATCAAGCACCTGATCAGCAAGTGTTAAGGTGAAGAAAAGACAACTTTGTAGCTGCTCCATCCACCGCTGTTTGTTCACAGGCGGAAAAAACTGCAGTACGGAAGTTAAAATATGCAGATAAACTGTTAATAAAAAAGTATTTCTTATCCGATTACTCGATTAATCGTAGGAATAATCGATAGAATACTCGATTACTAAAATAATCGATTTATGCAGCCCCAGTTTTATCCATCAGCTGCTAAAAGCATTTCCTACATTCGAATATCAGCCACCTGTAGTTTTTTCTTGAAGCCCTTTCATAGCGCCACTGCTGCTGAAATTTAATGTTTAACTATGGCTTTCTGAATACAAGTAGGGCTGCAACTATCGATTAATTTAGTAATCGAGTATTCTATCGATTATTCCATCAATTAATCAAGTAATCAGATAAATAATTTTTCATATTCATCTACATATTTTAACTACCGTACTGCAGATGTTTCTCTGTGTGAAACAAAGTGGATGGAGCAGCTACAAAGTTCTCTTTTGTTCATGTTGCTGATCAGGTGGTTGATGAAGGACCTCCAGCTGTTTCCCCGTTGCTCCACCTGACCTCACCGTCTCAGCAACAGCTCCGCCTCATTGCGCTGCAGACAGACTGCACGTAAAACAGCAGCTGCTGCTGTTTTTGTTGAAAAACTGGGAGCTGCATGAGCTTAATGCTGTAATGCTTTTTATTCACAAGCATCCTCCTAAATACGTTTCTACTTTTTAGTCGCCAATCAGGGACTAAGCATAAAAAACATTTTGACGGAGCCTCTCAGTACTGGGGGAGGGGGGGGGGGCTAGTGGCAGCCCCCCCCCCGCTAGCGAACTGGTTATAGCAATCCTTTCTGGTGGCTACAGTTCAAGTAAAGAAAAAAAAACAGCTGACGTTCTCTGCATAGTGAGCAAAACACAGGTGCACACAGCACAGAGCAGTGGAAAAACTTGTCAGCAATCCACTCGTGTTAAAGTGTCCAAATCAAGGATACTCACAACCGTAGCCAGATCACGCGTGCACACTGTGAATGAAACTGCGCGTGCTCTGTGGTAGATGGCATTTTGCTGTGAAATGATACAGGCTCAAGCGGCAATAATAGCAGCAACCTAGCCGGGGCGGGGTGCAATCCTGTTTGCTAAATGCAGTGACAGCAGAGTTCCGAAAACGAAGCAGTGAAATCCTCAGCTTGGCGTAAGAGCGCCTCAGCAAGGCGCAACACCTGGCGATCAACCGCTAGCTAGAACACTGTTAATGTTTCAGTTTAAAGTAAAATATATATTACTTTACAGTATGGCTTTCTTGAGTTTCTTCACGAGGCAGAAATTTTGCATTGCATTTAAAGGGCACATATGATGTTTTTAAATTCTTCCTTTTTGTATGTAAATCACACACTTGTGGTCTATATAAAGTAGAACTGCATTCTTTGGTCTGAATTCCTCATTATTGTAGCTCCACAGACCCCTTATTTACCCCTCTTTTAGCATGTGTCTTAGCAGCTCGTTTTGATGCAGTCTTTTTAAATGTGAATGAGACATTTCACGCCCCGCCCCCCTTCAGGTGGCAGAGCGTTCCACTCCACCCCGTTGGGCCATAGCAGCGACACGATTACCGTATTTTCCGGAGTATAAGTCGCACTTTTTTTCATAGTTTGGCTGGGGGTGCGACCTATACTCCGGAGCGACGTATATGTGACATTTATAACACATGAACCAAAATACTCCACTGCGTAACCTGTGGGCGCAGTGGATGATGGATGGAGAGCACAGCTTAACGGCAACTGGGAGAATGCGCCACCCAACTTTCCTGGAAGTCATTGGATGGATCAAGAAAACATGGGCTTCAGTGACAAACCATCCTGTTGGGATTCAGAAAGGCTGGAATAATTGGAACTGCAGCTGACGACGAGTCTGACTAACGCGACACAGAAGAGGAAGCGGCGCTTCGTCTACGGAGTGTACGGAATTGTTTAGAAGTGACACCGAGGATGAAGAATTCAATGGATTGATGGTTTGGTTAACTTGTTAGTATGTTCTTTATGCTATGGTTATCTGAATAACTTAATGTTACGTTAACATACTGTAGCGATTCTCTTAGTTAGAGAGCGTGTTGATGTTGTGGGATTTCGGACTGTTCGGGAGGTTCGTGAAGGCAGCATGGAGAGAGAGAAAAAGACCGAGAGCTTGCCTGTGTGTGTGTTGCTGTTCCGCTGTTGTAGTTGTGGTTGGCGTGGCTGTGGCCTACAGCAGCCGTTTTTCTGTTAATAAAGACGACCTTTGTTGTGAATATCGCCGACTTTGGAAGTGTGTTTACAACGTTACAATACCGAACACGTGTTCGTTGTGCGTCATGTAGCTGAATGTGCTACGTTAGCATAACGTAGGTGTAACCGTGTTCGTCCTGTTCTTTAATCCATTATTATTTTAAATTGCCGTTCAAGATGGAATTTGTGCTCTGAGTCTCGGATTCTATCAACCCCCCCTCCAAAAAAAAGTGCGACTTATAGTCCAGTGCGACCTATATATGTTTTTTTCTTCTTTATTATGCATTTTTTGGCTGGTGCGACCTATACTCCGGAGCGACGTATAGTCCGAAAAATACGGTATCTGCCGACAGAGAAACAAGCACTTCCAAGAGGCTCTGATGCCGGGGGGCGATGTAAGGAATCGTGTGGTTTAATGCACCCAACAACCGAACATTTTGACTTGTCTACTTGCAACATAATTGAACTTGGACTACAAAACTGCTGAGAGAAGAAAAAAGCTCAACAGGACCCCCTGTGGCCGGCGACATTCATTGCATGCGTGCTATTGCCCCCGCCCCCCAGTGGCCAGCGATAGTCATTGCACCGCGTGTGACGGGGACACTTGCACGCACGCACGCATGCACGCACGCACGCATGCACGCGCACACACAAACGCACACACTCACACACACACGGACACTCACACACACAGACACAGACACACTCAAGCACATCAGACCGGACCAGACCGGACCGAAAGCGAGGCTACGCAAAGGCCGCTGCAATCGCAGGTCGAGGACTCGACGACGCGAACCCGGGGATCGCGATCACGATCGCCATCGTCATCGACTTCAGCATCACCAAACAACCGCTCGATCGCGATTGCGATAAAAAAAAAAAATCGCACTCGTGGGGTTGGCCGGCGTCGTTTATCGATGAGGCAACACGACACGAACCTACGATCGCCATCATCATCACCATCATCATCATCATCATCATCATCATCATCACCATCGCCAAACACCCACACTCGATAGCGATTGAGATAAAAAAAACCCCAAAAAAACCCCAAAACCGCCCAAAAAACTGCGCACCACCGAGCGCGGACTTTGCAACGCAATAGCCCCAAGCCAAGTTTTGCTTCCGTCGATGCGTAACAAACGACACACTAAAACAAACAAAGCGGTGTCATGCGAATCGTAAAGGACCGTGACCGTCGACACAGCAGGCAGAGGAAAGTCGGGTCATGTCGCGTACGCGAGCGTTCGATTACCGGCGTGCGACGCGACCGCCGCCGCCGCCACCGGATGCTGCGATCCCGTCGCCTCGGCTAGCTGAGGCAATCGCGGCAATCATGTCGTCTCGCGGCCATGCTGCCTCGGACAATCGGGGCTCCTCCTCGGGTCGGAGTTGCGGACCGCAGTCTACCGGCGAGGACCGGGCCGGGGACGGAGAGTACTATGAAGAGGGAGATTACGATACCGAAGAAGAAGAAGAGAATAAGGAGAGCGGAGGGCAGGATGAAGAGGGAGAACGGGACATGGAGGAGGAGGATGATGATGAGGGAGATTACGATACAGAAGAAGAAGGAGAAGAAGAAGAAGAAGAAGAAGAAGAAGAAGAAGGGGTAGAGGGTGCCAGAGGCCAGGATGAGGAGAGATATCGTGACACAAAGGGAGTTTGCAACACGGAGGATGAGGATGATGATGAGGGAGATTACGATACAGAAGAAGAAGAAGAAGAAGGGGTAGAGGGTGCCAGAGGCCAGGATGAGGAGAGATATCGTGACACAAAGGGAGTTTGCAACACGGAGGATGAGGATGATGATGAGGGAGATTACGATACAGAAGAAGAAGAAGAAGAAGGGGTAGAGGGTGCCAGAGGGCATGATGAGGAGAGATATCGTGACACGGAGGGAGATTGCGACAGGGAGGATGAGGATGATGATGATGATGATGATGATGATGAAGGAGATTACGATACAGAAGAAGAAGAAGAAGAAGAAGAGGAAGGTGCCGGAGGGCATGATGAGGACAGAGATCGCGACGGCAGCGGCGCGTCTCGTCGTCTTCGTCGAACCCGGGTCCCACGGAGCGCGCCCGCGATGCTGTGTCGCAAAACTCGACGGCTTCGGCGTTCCTGGCGTACTTTGAACCCCAACTCGAGGACCGGGTGATCGCGATGACGAACCTGGAGGCCGGCAGGAGGGCCGGGGCGGGGAGGGGGATCGACGGCTGGCGACCCATGGGTCGAGCCGAGTTTCGCGCGTACGTGGGACTGCTGATCCTCGCCGGCGTGTACAGGTCGAGGGGCGAGGCGTGCGAGAGCCTGTGGCACGCGGAGACCGGGCGCTCGATATTTCGCGCGACCATGCCCCTCAAGACGTTCCGCGCATACTCCGCAGCCCTGCGATTTGACGATCGCGACACCAGAGAGGCCAAGCGCCTGGCCGCCGGGCATGACAAGCTGGCGCCCATCAGGGAAGTGTGGGACGCGTGGTGCGAGAGGCTGCCTCTCCTGTACGAGCATGACCTTTGACCCCCACCTGTCACCCACCTGTCGGTCATAAATCACCAATGCTGCAGGATAATTACTACTTGCAGCCTACTTTATCAAACCCACAGTCACTTGTGACAGTGGGTTTGAGAGGAAGATGTTCTGGCATCGCAAACTGCCTGGAAGTAGTGCAGCAAGGCTTGAATGTAAAAATCTTCCCAGGGAAATTTGCAAGCAGGGGGCTTTGCGACAGCATCCACTATAAAACCACATAAGGACCTGGGGATTAAAGTATAAGCAAACCATCAACACAGCATCAGAGGTGGCAGAATGCTGCAGTCAGCAGCTGTGGTTGAAAAGAAGTGATCCAAGTTGGGCAAGAAAATGAGCAGACTGTGCAGAAATTGAGGGCGATGGATCTAGGATTCCAGATCTCACTGTGGGCCAAAGTCACAGAAGACTGCAGGATGGCTGGAGACCCACTGACATCCCAAATAACAGGTTTTCATAGCTCCACAACCCTCCAAAAGCTGCGGCTGGAGGGAAGGCAGGTGTGCTCATCTGTAAAGAAACAGCCCAGACCTGTTGTGGTTTATTGTTTCATTTCAGAACTATTGTGGTCACATAAAGAGCCAAAAATTATGAAAATTATGTCAAAATGTTTATAGACCAAAGTGTATCAGAAGCACTGTAGAGCGCTTATTTGCAAATATCTTACCAAAACAAGAGTCAACATAACACAAGGAAGCCCTTCTCTTAGTTTCTACGTTGGGATGGCACCATGGGGAAATGTTTGCAGTTATTCTGAAGCACTATCTAAGGTCAGTTTCATTTTAATACTGACAGTAACATAAAACTGCATGTTTGGAATTTCCGGCAAAATGGTAAAAACTGCAATTTTTTACCCACAGTTTTCCCCAGAAGAAGTCCAACTTTTTCAACTATCTTTGGATCCTCCCGCAGTTCTTATATTGTCTCAGAAGTGGTCACGACAACAAATATAATGAATAAATAACATGTTGCACTTCTCATTGCATTGCACAGCGCATTTTTTTTTTTTTTTTGAGTGTTGGGATTTCCTGTCCCATAACACAGCATTTGTCCCTGCGCCATCTGTTCCAAGTACATCACGCGTGGTGCAACACATTGCGTCACAGCGTGTTCATAACATACCCGCCTGCTGTGGCTAAATGCAAATAGGGAAGTCGGAGTTTACGCGGTGCACTTGAAGGCAACGTTAGAGAGAGCGAGAGAGAGAGATTTCGTTCATCAGCGCCTTTTCCGTTTCTGGCCACTCGCTCTGCCTCCTCTGCCGTGTCACCGGAGAGAGAGAGAGAGAGAAAAAAGAGGAAGGAATATGGTTTCGTCTGACGCTCCTCCCGTTTCAGCAGCGCTGCTGTAGCGGATCTGTAGTGAGAGCAGGAGGCTGGGGCTCGGTCTGGCGCAAACCCCTCTTATACCTGAGACAACCGCCTTCCCCTTTACCGAGCAGCCTGCAGGAGCACTACCAGCACACCGGGACACATAAATGGGTGAGATGTGACGCTTTTTAAAAAAAAATTTCTTTGCTTCTTCTTTGTAGAAATCCCCCCAAATAGCCTCCAGCGCCCCTGCACATCTGGATGGGCAGGAATCAACCCCCGGTCCAGATGCGCGGAGGGTTCATCCTCTCTCTCCGTCCTCCCCACCTCACCTCCCCTGACGTCGCTCCGTGCACGGCAGAGCTTGTTTCAAAGGCGACCGCAGGCTCGGCGTTTTTCTCTCGCACATCTCCGATGCTTTATTCATGATTAGAAAGCCGCGCGTGGGAGTGCGGCGCGTCCTCACGGGAGCGATTTCAGGAAAGCGGCGCCGGGTCACATTGATGAGTTGCAGATGTTGACACGTTTACATTCACTCTCTGTCTGTCTGCCCATTGTGTTCCACAGAGTCTCCCCAGCTCCGTGCCTCTGTGGATGAAACAGGCCTTACTCTTCTTATCATCGCCATCATTTCCCACGGCGCTGCGCCGCTGCACGCAATGCATGACTATTAATTACCCGCAGAATTGGAGGTCGAGTAATCAATTAAGCGTCATACAAACGAGCGTATCGTCGTACAGGCGTCATGCGGACCTGCGTTTCCATGCCACTTCTTATTTCTGTAAGATTTCTCTGCAAGGGAGTAAACGACAGACTGAGCGACCAACT